>NC_084487.1:14258559-14858559 GCF_030035675.1 Rhineura floridana | reverse complement strand
TGGAGAGAGTGGGAATAGGTATATCTCATAATATCTACATCTCCACAAATAAGAGGGCTAATGACATCTGTTTTAAAAATAAAATTCAGGGAAAGAGGCTAGCAACTTTTAAGAACATAAGAACATAAGAAGAGCCTGCTGGATCAGGCCAGTGGCCCATCTAGTCCAGCATCCTGTTCTCACAGTGGCCAACCAGGTGCCTGGGGGAAGCCCGCAAGCAGGACCCGAGTGCAAGAACACTCTCCCCTCCTGAGGCTTCCGGCAACTGGTTTTCAGAAGCATGCTGCCTCTGACTAGGGTGGCAGAGCACAGCCATCATGGCTAGTAGCCATTGATAGCCCTGTCCTCCATGAATTTGTCTAATCTTCTTTTAAAGCCATCCAAGCTGGTGGCCATTACTGCATCTTGTGGGAGCAAATTCCATAGTTTAACTATGCGCTGAGTAAAGAAGTACTTCCTTTTGTCTGTCCTGAATCTTCCAACATTCAGCTTCTTTGAATGTCCACGAGTTCTAGTATTATGAGAGAGGGAGAAGAACTTTTCTCTATCCAATTTCTCAATGCCATGCATAATTTTATACACTTCTATCATGTCTCCTCTGACCCGCCTTTTCTCTAAACTAAAAAGCCCCAAATGCTGCAACCTTTCCTTGTAAGGGAGTCGCTCCATCCCCTTGATCATTCTGGTTGCCCTCTTCTGAACCTTTTCCAACTCTATAATATCCTTTTTGAGATGAGGCGACCAGAACTGTACACAGTATTCCAAATGCGGCCGCACCATAGATTTATACAACGGCATTATGATATCGGCTGTTTTATTTTCAATACCTTTCCTAATTATTGCTAGCATGGAATTTGCCTTTTTCACAGCTGCCGCACACTGGGTCGACATTTTCATCGTGCTGTCCACTACAACCCCGAGGTCTCTCTCCTGGTCGGTCACCGCCAGTTCAGACCCCATGAGCGTATATGTGAAATTTAGATTTTTTGCTCCAATATGCATAATTTTACACTTGTTTATATTGAATTGCATTTGCCATTTTTCCGCCCATTCACTCAGTTTGGAGAGGTCTTTTTGGAGCTCTTCGCAACCCCTTTTTGTTTTAACAACCCCGAACAATTTAGTGTCGTCAGCAAACTTGGCCACTTCACTGCTCACTCCTAATTCTAGGTCATTAATGAACAAGTTGAAAAGTACAGGTCCCAATACCGATCCTTGAGGGACTCCACTTTCTACAGCCCTCCATTGGGAGAACTGTCCGTTTATTCCTACTCTCTGCTTTCTGCTTCTTAACCAATTCCTTATCCACAAGAGGACCTCTCCTCTTATTCCATGACTGCTAAGCTTCCTCAGAAGCCTTTGGTGAGGTACCTTGTCAAACGCTTTTTGAAAGTCTAAGTACACTATGTCCACTGCATCACCTCTATCTATATGCTTGTTGACACTCTCAAAGAATTCTAATAGGTTACTGAGACAGGACTTTCCCTTGCAGAAGCCATGCTGGCTCTGCTTCAGCAAGGCTTGTTCTTCTATGTGCTTGGTTAATCTAGCTTTAATAATACTTTCTACCAGTTTTCCAGGGACAGAAGTTAAGCTAACTGGCCTGTAATTTCCGGGATCCCCTCTGGATCCCTTTTTGAAGATTGGTGTTACATTTGCCACTTTCCAGTCCTCAGGCACGGAGGAGGACCCGAGGGACAAGTTACATATTTTAGTTAGCAGATCAGCAATATCACCTTTGAGTTCTTTGAGAACTATCGGGTGGATGCCATCCGGGCCCAGTGATTTGTCAGTTTTTATATTGTCCATTAAGCTTAGAACTTCCTCTCTCGTTACCACTATTTGTCTTAGTTCCTCAGAATCCCTTCCTGCAAATGTTAGTTCAGGTTCAGGGATCTGCCCTATATCTTCCACTGTGAAGACAGATGCCAAGAATTCATTTAGCTTCTCTGCAATCTCCTTATCGTTCTTTAGTACACCTTTGACTCCCTTATCATCCAAGGGTCCAATTGTCTCCCTAGATGGTCTCCTGCTTTGAATGTATTTATAGAATTTTTTGTTGTTGGTTTTTATGTTCTTAGCAATGTGCTCCTCAAATTCTTTTTTAGCATCCCTTATTGTCTTCTTGCATTTCTTTTGCCAGAGTTTGTGTTCTTTTTTATTTTCTTCATTCGGACAAGACTTCCATTTTCTGAAGGAAGACTTTTTGCCTCTAAGAGCTTCCTTGACTTTGCTCGTTAACCATGCTGGCATCTTCTTGGCCCTGGCGGTACCTTTTCTGATCTGCGGTATGCACTCCAGTTGAGCTTCTAATATAGTGTTTTTAAACAACTTCCAAGCATTTTCGAGTGATGTGATCCTCTGGACTTTGTTTTTCAGCTTTCTTTTTACCAATCCCCTCATTTTTGTGAAGTTTCCTCTTTTGAAGTCAAATGTGACCGTGTTGGATTTTCTTGGCAGTTGGCCAGTTACATGTATGTTTAATTTAATAGCACTGTGGTCACTGCTCCCAATCGGTTCAACAACACTTACATCTTGCACCAGGTCCCGGCCCCCACTGAGGATTAAGTCCAGGGTTGCCGTCCCTCTGGTCGGTTCCATGACCAACTGATCTAGGGAATAGTCATTTAGAATATCTAGAAACTTTGCTTCTTTGTCATGACTGGAACACATATGCAGCCAGTCTATGTCCGGGTAGTCCGGGTACTTTTAGAGGGGACCCTTTCATAAGTTTATGATTTATTGTCCAGATTCAAATGCAAGTCCAGCAGAATACTTGAAAAGTATTCAGCCAGCAAAAATTGACGTGATGAATCCTAGGTGAGAAGGGATTAACTACTGTATATGTCTGGAGAAAGTTGCTTCTTAAGAACATAAGAAGAGTCCCACTGGATCAGGCCAGTGGCCCATCTAGTCCAGCATCCTGTTCTCATGGTGGCCAACCAGATGCCTGTGGGAAGCCCACAAGCAGGACCTGAGTGCAACAGTACTCTCCTCACTTGTGATTCCCAGCAACCAGTATAGAAATCCACACCATACATTTGAAGCACATCCAACACAGATTTAAAGCACATGACTTCCACCAAAGAATCATGGGACCTGTAGTTTGTTAAGGTTGCTGGGGATTTGTAGCTGTGTGAGAGGTAAACCACAGTTTCCAGGATTCTTTGGGGAAAGTCATGTGATTTAAATGTGCATTGGATGTGCTTTAAATGTATGGTGCACCTCTGACAGTGAAAGTAGAATAATAGAATCACAGAGTTGGAAGGGGCCTATAAGGCCATTGAGTCCAACCCCCTGCTCAATGCAGGAATACAAGTTAAAGCATACCTGGCAGGTGGCTGTCCAGCTGCCTCTTGAATGCCTCCAGTGTTGGAGAGCCCACCACCTCCCAAGGTAATTGGTTCCATTGTTGTACCGCTCTAACAGTTAGGAGGTTTTTCCTGATGTCCAGTCGAAATCTTGCTTCCTGCAACTTGAGCTGATCATTCCTTGTCCTGCACTCTGGGAAGATCAAGAAGAGATCCTAGCCCTCCTCTGTGTGGCAACCTTTCAAGTACTTGAAGACTGCTATATCTCCCCTCCGCCTTCTCTTCTCAAGGCTAAACATTCCCAGTTCTTTCAGTCTCTCCCCATAGGGCTTTGTTTCCAATTCCCTGATCATCCTTGTTGCCCTCCTCTGAACCTGTTCCAGTTTGTGTGCATCCTTCTTAAAGTGCGGTGTCCAGAACTGGGCACGAACTGGTATGGAGGAGTATTCCATCTCATGAGAAGCCCTCCCCCCCCATTTGAAGTAGTGCAGCCCATAACACAGGTGTATTAATGATAAATATAATGATCTGGCCCCTGGAGCCAAAAAGGCTTCCCACACCTGATGCACAGGCTTCAGCTTTTGGCACTGCACTGCATATACCAGCCACTGACCACAGGTTATGAACTAGTACAACCAAGCTATACTCTGCAACTCCCCTCATCTCCCATGTAATATTCCTATTTCTGTAATTTCTACACATAGGAATAGCCTTGCATGGCCCAAAACTTTGCACAGCTGACATTTTGCAGACTAGTTGACCCTTTCAAGACATATGGTGCTTACTCTGAGTTTTCAGAGGGGAAGAAGGTTGGGAGCAGTTAATCATAACACAAGCGATAGTGTTGGGGTTTTTTTAAAAGATGACTTTGCCAATAACATCAAAGGTGGATTCTAAGAAGGGGTGAGAGTTATAGTCCCTAACTCCTTTGGTTATATTATTGATAGCAGATCTTGCTACAGCAGCACCAGAGCTATGAAAGCGTAGCAAAGGTTGTTTATGGCTCTGAAACATTAAGAACTCTTAAAATATTTCCCCTTTCTCCAAAATTCCTCTCTGGACTCTGGGGGAGGAAGGAGAGAAGTGGGAGTTGTTGAGTTCCTCAGGTACTGCTATCAAGTACATACCAATATGCTCTGTAGTCTCTTAAGAGAAAAACAAATCAAAGTTTGGTGCTGACGTGACCCCAAATTCTGGGTTGACTAAGCTGGTGCATGAACTGTTCAACACTGAAACACATGGCTTCTGAAGATGGCGACCTTTCCTTCATTAGAGATTTTTTAGCAGTCACTGGATGGCCACCTATTAGGGATACCATAGTAGTGGGTTTCCTGCATTGGCCAGGGGTTGGTGTAGATGACCTCTGAGGTAATTTCAACTCTGTAGTTTGTAAAATGCTATCCATTTGATTCCTCCACTGAGCTGGCAATACCAGCAAAACAGTTTTGAAACACTTTCCTTATGAAATTACTGCTGGGGTAACTGCTGTCTGACCACATAGGTATAAACATCCTTGTCAAAAATGAAGGTGTTACATTTGAACCAAATCTGAAATATTGCAGAGTTGTTTAGAAAGTGGGGCAAAGAAATTCAGCCTCACTTCAGTGCTTGCGCCTAGTTACCGATGTAGTAAACTACTTCAGGATGGAGATGGAGGCTTGTGGCCTCTCCATATAAAACGTAATCCCTGCACATTGAAAACTAGCATGTCAGGAATAAGTCTAGCTTATCACCCTTCTCCCTGACACAATTGCTTTCAATGTGAGAGGGTTTTGGTGGGGGCTCCAATTGCCTCCCTTCCTGTGCAGTGTGGGACTAGAGTACAATACAGAGAGCAGCACCTTACATTCCAGCGTCAAAATACGCATGAGTGTGGTTGAGATGTAAACATGTAACTTTGGATGTACAGCCAAACATTTAATGAGTGTGAAATTGCGTGCAGTTTGGTAGCTGCAAATGCAGTTGTATCCAGATTTAATTACTGGAGGGAGCAATTCGGTTTGTGACGAGGTGAAATCGTAAACTCCTCGTCAGCATCTAGGTTGGGCAGAGAGCCAGTTGGAGGAGAGGTGGAAAGGGCGTTGGGCCACTGTCCTATATCTCAACCTTGCTACAGCTTTCCCTCCCCGCTCATAATCCTAGAACCTAATGTGGCTACCCAATGAAGCTGATATGTTGGAAGGCAAGAAGTACTTCTTCACACAGCACATGGTTAAACTATGGAATGTGCTCCCAAAAGAGGCAGTGATGGCCACCAACTTGGATGGCTTTTAAAAGATGATTAGACAAATTAATGGACGATAGAGCTATCAGTGGCTACCAGCCACAACGGCTTGGTGGTGCCTCCAATGTTGGAGGCACTGTGCTTCTGAATGCCAGTTGCTGGCAATCACAGAGAGCCTTATTCTCCATGAATTTCTCTAATCCTCTCTTTGTTGCTGTTGTTGTATGCCTTCAAGTTGATTACGACTTATGGCGACCCTATGAATCTTTTTGGATATATTCATAGGGTTTTCATGGTAAGAGGTATTCAGAGGTGGTTTACCATTGCCTTCCTCTAGGAATGTTTCCAGAACCACTTCCCCTTTTTAAAGCCATCTTAATTGGTGGCCATCACTACATCTTGTCAAGGTTCAAAGCCCATCTGAACCTATGCTAGGTATGTTGGGGGAGGCAGAGAGATTATGCCTTTCAAAATTCACCTAGTGTTTGAAGGTGATTGGCAGAGGAGCTGAAGCAACCATAAACCAGTTTTTGAGAATGACAAGGGAGAATTCTCTTGCACTCGGGTCTTCCTTGCGGGCATCCCATAGGCATCTGGTTGGCTGCTGTGAGAACAGGATGCTGGACTAGATAGGATATTGGCCTGATCCTGAAGGACTTTTCTTATGCTCACTCCCTTTTCACCACTGGTCTGGATGGACAACTGAGAAGGTTGGACAGCCATCATCTCTGGGTGTCTTTGGCCCAGGAGTTACCCACTGCTGAGCCCACTCACTTGCACATTGGAACCCTGTTTGCAATCAACAAGGGAGAAAATTGCAAAGTTCACCCCAAGAGTCTTTCCATCCTCCTATTGGTATTGGGGACTCCACAGTGATTCTGGAAACGTTCCTCCTTCAGTTTTTCAACCTTGCTGCCGGCAACAACACTCAATAATACACACCTCTTCACACTGGCCTTTGACACTTGAGAGAGATATTTTTAGGACTCTCTATAGCTGTGAATGCAATTTGTTTTAAATTGTTTTTAACAGCATATTTTATATTGTTGTGACCCGCCCTAGGACCTATTGGTGAAAGGCGGGTAAGAAATTTGGTGATGATGATGGCAAATCCTGTCCTGGAGGCCGAATCTGAACTACAAAGATATATTGGATTTAAAGCAGTTTAGCTATAGTGGCTTCCATCAAAGAATCCTAGGAATTTCTAAAGTTTAACCACATTTTCCCAATCCAGTTTACCAAGGTGGGGCTGGCCCTACCATTAGGCAGAATGGATTAACAGTGTCCTGGGCAACCCCATTGGATTCAAGACTGAGATTCACTGGTGTTTTTCTCTGTTACGTTTAATGTGAAATCTCAGCTTAGAGAGTTTCATAGATCAGTTTACAGATTATGCAGGACTCTGCATCTCCACACAACATAACTAGGCATGGCTACTCAAGCTAAGACATCGCAGCAGTTAGACACACCCCTTGAGACTCTTTAAATAGGCTAGGGGCAGGCTTTTTATTTGCATGGGGAAGGTTTCTCTGAATGGGACTGCATGAGCAAACAAGCACTCTTATAAACAGGTTGAAAAGAGGGCACTATCTGCTCATGCCTGCGCACAGGGCTGGTGCCAGAGGGCGGCCAGGTTGGGCCCTGGCTGAGGGCCGCCCAAAGGGCCCCTGCCTAGGGTGGTGCTCTCATTCCATAATCCGACCCTGCTACAGATCGTGGAGAGGGAGTTCCCAGGCACACCTTCAATACAGACAGTGCAGGCTTCAATAAGCCCCCACACACGCCCTGCCTGTCTCTCCCATCAGTGTGAATGCCATGTGCACTGTGTGAGCATGATGGCGGCGGGGGTCCCTAAGGGGCTGACACCCCTGCTGCCATCTTGGCTGATGGCTGGCATGTATGCTATGCATGCACGTAATTCACACTACGCAAGAGATAGGTGGGGCATGTGGTCAGCCCCACGCTGCCAATGGGGGGTGTTGGGCTATGGCACCATGGGTCCAGGGCAGGCTGGTGCCGGCCCTGCCTGTGCAGCTCCTGGTGTGTCAGTGGTTATGGTGGCGGCAGCACTTCAGACAGATCCTTCTCTGACACCGCCTCGGGTTAAGCCTCTGATTCCTCCTCTTCTAGAAGAGGCACAAGTGATAGCTCGAGTGAAGAGGGGCAAGACAGGGCCTGGCTCATTGTCAGATAGCACTTCTTCTATTGTAACTGGAACTAAGGGAGCGGAGCCAACACTGTCTAAACTGCTGAAGCCTTCTCCAGTCTCAGCCCTCTCCCGCAGCAGCCCACTGGGCCTCTCTTCAAGATCCCATTTGTCCTCCTCCTGATTGCTCCACTAGGAGTTCTCCAGAGGGCACATGACAGTGATGGAAGCTGGGGGGGGGCAGAGTGGAAGCTCTCCTAGCTGTTCCTCCTGAGCTCCCAGCTGTTCCCCGCTGTTGTTGTTGGGGGGGAGAGCTGAGTATGTGTGGGCGCCACATGGCCTGCCCCACACCACTAAACTAGCCTGTGCCCTCTGAGCAGAGGACACTGTTCTGTCAACAGTGTTGAAGGAAGATTCAAATGATTGGCTTCTGTACATGAAATTGTGTGTGCGTCCCATGTCAACCTTCCCTCAGGAAGTAAAATGGTTTGAACCTGGCCAGGCAAGGCAATAGGTGATACCAGAAAGGGGAACTTCACTCGTACACTGACTGATCACTGCAAATGATCTCTTTTACTCTTGTTCAGATTTACTGCTGGTGTTGAAGCCCAGGAGGGAGAAAAAGAGGTTTAAAAACTAATTGTAAGGGGCATTCACATGGGAGAATCAGTTTGCTGGAGTTAAAGCACCCACTTGAAAGGATGGGAGAGAAAGTTGATTCAGTCTGCATTTAAAGGCGAACCCACCTAATTTGCACTTTCCCAAAAATATACAAGAAGCGAAACACAGCCATCCTGCGAAATGTGCACTTCTCTGGATTTTGCGATGCAGTTCTCCAGCCAAGTAACAGGTACAAAAATGCATATAGTAGGATAAATTGTCCATAAATAAATTGGTGAAAATAACATTAAAAAGGCATTATATTAGAGAAAATTGCTTTGCAAAAATGTGCACGTTAGGCAAAATTGCATACAAAAATGTTAAATGACTTTTCATGAGCGCTTTAAAAAACAACCGCAAACTGATGTGGAAATGAACTTAAGATGGGAAACACAGGAAAACAAGAGAGACCAAAAGTAACAGATTCGCTCCATCCCTACACGCCCTCCTGTTCTCCCCCACAAGCTCTTCTGAAGCTTGCTACTGCTGGCTTGTTCTGGAGGACCTCAGGGCTTTTTACGATGCCGCCATTCTTTTTCTGCCAACAATAATGATGGATTTGAAGGGCAACAGCCAAGGAATGTGTTTTGCGGTTTCCACCTGGGTGACTGCAGCTCTGAAGCATCTCGAGTTCATCTGGGAGCGCTGGAGAGAGAGTTCTTATGGCTTCCAGCTAAGTTATCTGGGCTGATCAGAGTTTGCTAGCGAGGGGAGAGCCGGGCACGGTGCGGTTCATCAGCTTAAACTGCGGAGTCCACTTCCACCTCATCTCTGAATGTGAAATGAACATCTGTATCCAGTCTGCATCTGTATTGGAATTGTTTTTAAAGATTTTTGTTTTTAAGATGTTTTTAGTGTGTTGTCCTTTGAGAGGAAGGGTGGGATATCAATTTAAAAACAAACAACAAACTCCACGTAACTCCCTGATTTCTCTCAAAACAAAAACAAAAACTGGATTGGGCCAAAAGACCATCTAGTCCAGTAATCCATTTCTAACAGCCAGTCACATACAGGCTTGCAAGCAGGTAGTGTAGCCATGAAGGGTGGTCAGAGGTCTGTCATTTCTTTGAAGGCATTCTCTCAGCAGCAGATTTATAGTTACGCATGGTATGTGCAGAAATAGGGCCTCTAGGTGGCTGAGGGGGGAGAGGTTAGTAGCATACATCATTTTTAAAGCTTTTAGAAAATACTACTGTATATTACTCATATCAACTGCAGTCGGTGAAAGATCGTTCAACACTGTTAAAAGAGTAATACATTACTTATGTTGTGCTGTATCTCAAGAGCATTTAACGAGTTCAGAAATTTTAGAGATCGGAACTTCTGCATTGCAAGATGTAAATTTTGACAAGTTTAGCAACAAGTTAAATTTCATTTGTGCAAAAGAAATGTTGATGAAAACACATGTAAAGCTTATATTAATATTTTATAAAATGTTTTGCATTTTCATTCAATTTGGTCCTTTCAATAAAGTTTTGTTTTCAGATAAAAAGAAGTGTTATCCTTTTACTTTTTACGTCCACTTATACATATATCATTCATGAGAAACAGAAAGAACTGTTTAATAATACAAGGAGTCATTGTTGCTGCTGGCTCCATGTCAGTGGAATCCATTTAGAGTTTTACTCTGAACTTTAAAGAAGCTGTCCAAGGTGCTGAAACCTACTCCCAAATAGGTTCAGCATCTTGGGTAGCTCACTGAAAGTTTGGGTGAAAACCCAGAGTGGATTCCACTGCCCCACTGGCATGGAGCCGCCACTATGCCTAACATCACATTTTCTTCACCCCCATGGAATAGCAGCATACACAGAGCTCTGCTTAAAGACAAGGCCAAAGTCTGAAGATGTGAGAGGAAACATTTATTTCAAACTGATGGGTGTAACAGCATCATAGGCCATCAATGGGGAAATTTGAAAATGAACATATAGTTTCAGCACTCTGGAAGGATCCCTTCATGTAGATAAAGGCAAGTATACTCCATTTTAAAAAGGTAAGCAGACAGATTAAACAGTACTCTTAAAAACAAAATTAATTTATGAGAAAAGTTTAACAACCATGAGAGATTAAGTTCCTTCACAATATCTTCCACGTGTAAGATCAACCTGCAAAGGTTTAAGCTATGCATCTAATAGAAAACATAGGAGAATTCACAGTGGTAAAAGTTTTCCATACACAAAATGGATGCCTTTATAATTGTACACACAAATGCACACAGACTTGTCCTCCCTTATATTCAGATGGTTTTGAATAATGTTTCTGTTGCACTAACATTCTACATAAATGTGCTCGATAGAACTATTGGGAGTATCTACCTTACAAATGTATGGCAATTTCACTGTCATGGCTTCCCCTAAAGAATCCTGGAAACTGTAGTTCGTGAAGGGTGCTGAGAGTTGTTAGGAGACCCCCTCTTCCCCTCACAGAGCTACAATTCCCAGAGTGCACTGGGAAGAGAGATTAACTGATATACCCCAGAGCAAAAAGGAGGGGCTGACATTTAGCCAATCTCATGACAGTTGCAACTAATTTCTGCTCTTCCAAGAGCGTTCAAGTTGCTTATCTTTCAGGTTCCAAATTGGTTTAGAATTACCTACAGAATGATGTAAATCAAGGAAGGGAAAAACATTTTTAGGGCAATGATAACTTTTGCTATATATTTATTTCAGTCTACAATTTCTTTAAAAAGTAACCAGGAAGAGCACACAGCTGCAAGATTTTTTTGGCTAGAACCTCCCCCCCCCCACTTCTGTTTCAGAGGCCAGGTTTGTACCATGAGGGCAGGGATAGGGAACCTGTGGTCCTCCAGATGTTGCTGGGCGATAACTCCCTCCCTCCCTGACCATTGACTACACTGGCTGGGGCTGATGGGAGTTGGAGTCCAGCAACATCTGGAGGGCCACAAGTTTCCATTTCTGTCTTAGAGGCTTCGGTTGCAAGTACTTATTTTGTGTATGCTTAGCGTGAGAAACACCATCTCAGGTAGATACAGAAAACTCAGTGAGATGCTAATGAAATGAAAGAACCAATGAAAGAAATGTGGAATATTGGGCTCAAGGTACAGGAAGCCAGATTTTGGCTGAACATCAGGAAAAGCTTCCTAATTGTTAGAGCAGTACGACAATGGAACCAATGACTTAGGGAGGTGGTGGGCTCTCCAACACTGGAGGCCTTCAAAAGACAGCTGGACAGCCACCTGTTGGGTACGCTTTAATTGGGATTCCTACATTGAGCAGGGGGGGTTGGCTTGATGGCCTTATGGGCCCCTTCCAACTCTACTATTCTATGATTCTTTGAATTTATGTGACACGTGAGTGCAGAAAAAGAACATCCCTATTCAGGGCTCCATGTGGCCCAATGTCTCATCTAACCCATGGCTGAGCAGCCCATTTCCATATTGCATTTGCATTCTTGGCCAAGGTACCCAGCAAGGGGCCGCAACTCAATAGGTAGAGCATGTCCTTTGTGTGCCAATAGTTCCAGGTTTGATCCCTGCAATATCCAGTTCAATGGATCTCACAGGAACATAAAAGGAGCCCTGCTGGATTGATCAGGCCAATGGTCCATCTACTCCAACTTCCTGATCTCACAATGGCCAGTCAGATGCCTCTGGAAAGCCCCCAAGTAGGATATGAGCACAACAGCATTCTCCCCACTTGTGTTCCCCAGCAATAAGTAGTCAGAGGTATACTGCCTCCAGTACTAGCCATAGTGCAGCTCAAGTAGGAAGCTACCATACACCGAGTCAGATCCATTGGTCCATCTAGCTCAGTATTATTGACATTGACTGGCAGGGGCTCTCCAGGGTTTCAGAGAGGAAATCTCTCTCGCCCCTAGAGATATGTGAAGGGCCAAAAAAGCCCCCCCCCCGTTTTTTCCCCTGGGCCCTTACATCTCTACCTGGATATGCCAGGAATTGGACCCGGGAACTTCTGAATGTAAAATAGATGTTCTTATCACTGAGCTGTGGCCCTTCCCACAATGATAAGAACCTAAGAACATAAGAACAGCCTGCTGGATCAGGCCAGTGGCCCATCTAGTCCAGCATCCTGTTCTCACAGTGGCCAACCAGGTGCCTGAAGGAAGCCAGCAAGTGGGACCCGAGTGCAAAAACACTCTCCCCTCCTGAGGCTTCCGGCAACTGGTTTTCAGAAGCATGCTGCCTCTGACTAGGGTGGCAGAGCACAGCCATCATGGCTAGTAGCCATTGATAGCCCTGTCCTCCATGAATTTGTCTAATCTTCTTTTAAAGCCATCCAAGCTGGTGGCCATTACTGCATCTTGTGGGAGCAAATTCCATAGTTTAACTATGCGCTGAGTAAAGAAGTACTTCCTTTTGTCTGTCCTGAATCTTCCAACATTCAGCTTCTTTGAATGTCCACGAGTTCTAGTATTATGAGAGAGGGAGAAGAACTTTTCTCTATCCACTTTCTCAATGCCATGCATAATTTTATACACTTCTATCATGTCTCCTCTGACCCGCCTTTTCTCTAAACTAAAAAGTCCCAAATGCTGCAACCTTTCCTTGTAAGGGAGTCGCTCCATCCCCTTGATCATTCTGGTTGCCCTCTTCTGAACCTTTTCCAACTCTATAATATCGTTTTTGAGATGAGGCGACCAGAACTGTACACAGTATTCCAAATGCGGCCGCACCATAGATTTATACAACGGCATTATGATATCGGCTGTTTTATTTTCAATACCTTTCCTAATTATCCCTAGCATGGAATTTGCCTTTTTCACAGCTGCCGCACACTGGGTCGACATTTTCATCGTGCTGTCCACTACAACCCCGAGGTCTCTCTCCTGGTCGGTCACCGCCAGTTCAGACCCCATGAGCGTATATGTGAAATTCAGATTTTTTGCTCCAATATGCATAATTTTACACTTGTTTATATTGAATTGCATTTGCCATTTTTCCGCCCATTCACTCAGTTTGGAGAGGTCTTTTTGGAGCTCTTCGCAATCCCTTTTTGTTTTAACAACCCTGAACAATTTAGTGTCGTCAGCAAACTTGGCCACTTCACTGCTCACTCCTAATTCTAGGTCATTAATGAACAAGTTGAAAAGTACAGGTCCCAATACCAATCCTTGAGGGGCTCTACTTTCTACAGCCCTCCATTGGGAGAACTGTCCGTTTATTCCTACTCTCTGCTTTCTGCTTCTTAACCAATTCCTTATCCACAAGAGGACCTCTCCTCTTATTCCATGACTGCTAAGCTTCCTCAGAAGCCTTTGGTGAGGTACCTTGTCAAACGCTTTTTGAAACTCTAAGTACACTATGTCCACTGGATCACCTCTATCTATATGCTTGTTGACACTCTCAAAGAATTCTAATAGGTTACTGAGACAGGACTTTCCCTTGCAGAAGCCATGCTGGCTCTGCTTCAGCAAGGCTTGTTCTTCTATGTGCTTGGTTAATCTAGCTTTAATAATACTTTCTACCAGTTTTCCAGGGACAGAAGTTAAGCTAACTGGCCTGTAATTTCCGGGATCCCCTCTGGATCCCTTTTTGAAGATTGGCGTTACATTTGCCACTTTCCAGTCCTCAGGCACGGAGGAGGACCCGAGGGACAAGTTACATATTTTAGTTAGCAGATCAGCAATTTCACATTTGAGTTCTTTGAGAACTCTCGGGTGGATGCCATCTGGGCCCGGTGATTTGTCAGTTTTTATATTGTCCATTAAGCTTAGAACTTCCTCTCTCGTTACCACTATTTGTCTTAGTTCCTCAGAATCCCTTCCTGCAAATGTTAGTTCAGGTTCAGGGATCTGCCCTATATCTTCCACTGTGAAGACAGATGCCAAGAATTCATTTAGCTTCTCTGCAATCTCCTTATCGTTCTTTAGTACACCTTTGACTCCCTTATCATCCAAGGGTCCAATTGTCTCCCTAGATGGTCTCCTGCTTTGAATGTATTTATAGAATTTTTTGTTGTTGGTTTTTATGTTCTTAGCAATGTGCTCCTCAAATTCTTTTTTAGCATCCCTTATTGTCTTCTTGCATTTCTTTTGCCAGAGTTTGTGTTCTTTTTTATTTTCTTCATTCGGACAAGACTTCCATTTTCTGAAGGAAGACTTTTTGCCTCTAAGAGCTTCCTTGACTTTGCTCGTTAACCATGCTGGCATCTTCTTGGCCCTGGCGGTACCTTTTCTGATCTGCGGTATGCACTCCAGTTGAGCTTCTAATATAGTGTTTTTAAACAACTTCCAAGCATTTTCGAGTGATGTGACCCTCTGGACTTTGTTTTTCAGCTTTCTTTTTACCAATCCCCTCATTTTTGTGAAGTTTCCTCTTTTGAAGTCAAATGTGACCGTGTTGGATTTTCTTGGCAATTGGCCAGTTACATGTATGTTTAATTTAATAGCACTGTGGTCACTGCTCCCAATCGGTTCAACAACACTTACATCTCGCACCAGGTCCCGGCCCCCACTGAGGATTAAGTCCAGGGTTGCCGTCCCTCTGGTCGGTTCCATGACCAACTGATCTAGGGAATAGTCATTTAGAATATCTAGAAACTTTGCTTCTTTGTCATGACTGGAACACATATGCAGCCAGTCTATGTCCGGGTAGTCCGGGTACTTTTAGAGGGGACCCTTTCATAAGTTTATGATTTATTGTCCAGATTCAAATGCAAGTCCAGCAGAATACTTGAAAAGTATTCAGCCAGCAAAAATTGACGTGATGAATCCTAGGTGAGGAGGGATTAACTACTGTATATGTCTGGAGAAAGTTGCTTCTTAAGAACATAAGAAGAGTCCCACTGGATCAGGCCAGTGGCCCATCCAGTCCAGCATCCTGTTCTCATGGTGGCCAACCAGATGCCTGTGGGAAGCCCACAAGCAGGACCTGAGTGCAACAGTACTCTCCTCACTTGTGATTCCCAGCAACCAGTATAGAAATCCACACCATACATTTAAAGCACATCCAACACAGATTTAAAGCACATGACTTCCACCAAAGAATCATGGGACCTGTAGTTTGTTAAGGTTGCTGGGGATTTGTAGCTGTGTGAGAGGTAAACCACAGTTTCCAGGATTCTTTGGGGAAAGTCATGTGATTTAAATGTGCATTGGATGTGCTTTAAATGTATGGTGCACCTCTGACAGTGAAAGTAGAATAATAGAATCACAGAGTTGGAAGGGGCCTATAAGGCCATTGAGTCCAACCCCCTGCTCAATGCAGGAATACAAGTTAAAGCATACCTGGCAGGTGGCTGTCCAGCTGCCTCTTGAATGCCTCCAGTGTTGGAGAGCCCACCACCTCCCAAGGTAATTGGTTCCATTGTTGTACCGCTCTAACAGTTAGGAGGTTTTTCCTGATGTCCAGTCGAAATCTTGCTTCCTGCAACTTGAGCTGATCATTCCTTGTCCTGCACTCTGGGAAGATCAAGAAGAGATCCTAGCCCTCCTCTGTGTGGCAACCTTTCAAGTACTTGAAGACTGCTATATCTCCCCTCCGCCTTCTCTTCTCAAGGCTAAACATTCCCAGTTCTTTCAGTCTCTCCCCATAGGGCTTTGTTTCCAATTCCCTGATCATCCTTGTTGCCCTCCTCTGAACCTGTTCCAGTTTGTGTGCATCCTTCTTAAAGTGCGGTGTCCAGAACTGGGCACGAACTGGTATGGAGGAGTATTCCATCTCATGAGAAGCCCTCCCCCCCCATTTGAAGTAGTGCAGCCCATAACACAGGTGTATTAATGATAAATATAATGATCTGGCCCCTGGAGCCAAAAAGGCTTCCCACACCTGATGCACAGGCTTCAGCTTTTGGCACTGCACTGCATATACCAGCCACTGACCACAGGTTATGAACTAGTACAACCAAGCTATACTCTGCAACTCCCCTCATCTCCCATGTAATATTCCTATTTCTGTAATTTCTACACATAGGAATAGCCTTGCATGGCCCAAAACTTTGCACAGCTGACATTTTGCAGACTAGTTGACCCTTTCAAGACATATGGTGCTTACTCTGAGTTTTCAGAGGGGAAGAAGGTTGGGAGCAGTTAATCATAACACAAGCGATAGTTTTGGGGTTTTTTTAAAAGATGACTTTGCCAATAACATCAAAGGTGGATTCTAAGAAGGGGTGAGAGTTATAGTCCCTAACTCCTTTGGTTATATTATTGATAGCAGATCTTGCTACAGCAGCACCAGAGCTATGAAAGCGTAGCAAAGGTTGTTTATGGCTCTGAAACATTAAGAACTCTTAAAATATTTCCCCTTTCTCCAAAATTCCTCTCTGGACTCTGGGGGAGGAAGGAGAGAAGTGGGAGTTGTTGAGTTCCTCAGGTACTGCTATCAAGTACATACCAATATGCTCTGTAGTCTCTTAAGAGAAAAACAAATCAAAGTTTGGTGCTGACGTGACCCCAAATTCTGGGTTGACTAAGCTGGTGCATGAACTGTTCAACAGTGAAACACATGGCTTCTGAAGATGGCGACCTTTCCTTCATTAGAGATTTTTTAGCAGTCACTGGATGGCCACCTATTAGGGATACCATAGTAGTGGGTTTCCTGCATTGGCCAGGGGTTGGTGTAGATGACCTCTGAGGTAATTTCAACTCTGTAGTTTGTAAAATGCTATCCATTTGATTCCTCCACTGAGCTGGCAATACCAGCAAAACAGTTTTGAAACACTTTCCTTATGAAATTACTGCTGGGGTAACTGCTGTCTGACCACATAGGTATAAACATCCTTGTCAAAAATGAAGGTGTTACATTTGAACCAAATCTGAAATATTGCAGAGTTGTTTAGAAAGTGGGGCAAAGAAATTCAGCCTCACTTCAGTGCTTGCGCCTAGTTACCGATGTAGTAAACTACTTCAGGATGGAGATGGAGGCTTGTGATGGAATGCCTCTCCATATAAAACGTAATCCCTGCACATTGAAAACTAGCATGTCAGGAATAAGTCTAGCTTATCACCCTTCTCCCTGACACAATTGCTTTCAATGTGAGAGGGTTTTGGTGGGGGCTCCAATTGCCTCCCTTCCTGTGCAGTGTGGGACTAGAGTACAATACAGAGAGCAGCACCTTACATTCCAGCGTCAAAATACGCATGAGTGTGGTTGAGATGTAAACATGTAACTTTGGATGTACAGCCAAACATTTAATGAGTGTGAAATTGCGTGCAGTTTGGTAGCTGCAAATGCAGTTGTATCCAGATTTAATTACTGGAGGGAGCAATTCGGTTTGTGACGAGGTGAAATTGTAAACTCCTCGTCAGCATCTAGGTTGGGCAGAGAGCCAGTTGGAGGAGAGGTGGAAAGGGAGTTGGGCCACTGTCCTATATCTCAACCTTGCTACAGCTTTCCTAATTATACCTTTCCTAATTATCCCTAGCATGGAATTTGCCTTTTTCACAGCTGCCGCACACTGGGTCAACATTTTCATTGTGCTGTCCACTACAACCCCGAGGTCTCTCTCCTGGTCGGTCACCGCCAGTTCAGACCCCATGAGCGTATATGTGAAATTAAGATTTTTTGCCCCAATATGCATAATTTTACACTTGTTTATATTGAATTGCATTTGCCATTTTCCCGCCCATTCACTCAGTTTGGAGAGGTCTTTTTGGAGCTCTTTGCAATCCCTTTTTGTTTTAACAACCCTGAACAATTTAGTATTGTCAGCAAACTTGGCCACTTCACTGCTCACTTCTAATTCTAGGTCATTAATGAACAAGTTGAAAAGTACAGGTCGCAAACAAGAGATGGATTGATAACAGGCCTTGTGGTTGTTATGTGCCTTCAAGTCGATTACGACGTATGGCGACCCTATGAATCAGTGACCTCCAATAGCATCTGTCGTGAACCACCCTGTTCAGATCTCGTAAGTTCAGGTCTGTGGCTTACTTTATGGAATTAATCCATTTCTTGTTTGGCCTTCCTCTTTTTCTACTCCCCTGTTTTTCCCAGCATTATTGTCTTTTCTAGTGAATCCTGTCTTCTCATGATGTGTCCAAAGGATGATAACCTCAGTTTCATCATTTTAGCTTCTAGTTTTAGCCTTGCAAAGACCTAATCTCAAGACCTTGGAGAAGCAGGCTAGGATGGTCAATATAGGGCCGCTTCTTATGTTGAACCCTGGCTCTCATATAAATCAGCCTAATATTACATCAGCCACAGATGTTTCATGGAGCAGTTGGTTTTAAAGCAAGAACTTTATCTGCTTTTAATGCTTTTAATGACAACAAAACATAAGGTTCCCAGCAGTAAGAAGTTAATTTGTTCCTGTGGTTTTTACTGATCCAGACAAATTCAATCATGCCCATTGACATTAAGTCTGTTTCCAGTGAGCGCTCTGGTGAATATCACAACAGCGACTTTCACGGACAATGTTTAGGTTTCTATCAGATGCTATGCCCAGCAACGAAAGTAGTGTGGACGGTGCCATCCAACAGAAGTGATTTCTCATCACAGGAGTTGCCATGGTTGTTCCGGCATGAGAGTACTTGTGCTACTACCTGCTCTGGATGAGCAACAATTGCCACACAGAAGGTGCAGGTCAATAGTCCTCCAGTTTACACCATGATCCCCTGCAAAGCCTTTTTATCTGGAAGCATCCAAAAGCACTAGCTTGTCGGAGCATCGAGTTCGAGTCTAAGGCAACTTCTCATGTTCCTGAAAAGAACAACCATAATAAAAGACCCACAATATACAAAAGGCGCTGTACTGAACTCAGTAATAATAATATAAAGATACAAAGTGCAATGAAGTCCAAAAGAAATACAGTCTATAGTCAAGAACAATGACACACAAAATCGACTTGATGTCTTCCTCAGATCTTGTTGTAAATGAACTGTCTTTGGCAGGAGCAATGATAAGCTCTCTCTATTCCACGTCCAGTTAAGAATCACGTACCTTTGAAAAGATTCTGCAGTTGTTGTATGGTTGCAACCAGCCTTTTTCTTGGAGGAGCGTTTGAAAGATATTCTTGCCTAAAATTCTTCAACGGGTGAGGTTTTTTTTAATTGATATCAGTTGTTACAACTTTGCTGTAAGAATGTTTCAGTAACATAGTAACTTGTATGTACAGTCAGAAATCATCTATTAGAAGTAGCCTTGTGCATCAGTGGTTACAGGGATTTAACATTTGCAAAACAAATCATCATATGGAAGCAACTGTATATATCCATCGTGAGAGGAATTACACACTTGTGAAAGAACTTCTTATAGACTTTATAGACTATTTCTTTTGGACTTCAGAACATTTTGAATATTGTGGGTCTTTATTATTCTTACTGCACTTCTGTATGGATTTGGACCCTCATACATTGTAGGTTTATACTCAGTCAGTCTACTGGGCCATCGAGCTCAGTATTGCCTACACTGTCAGCAGCTCTCAAGGGTTCCAGACTAGGTTCCCTTTCAGCCCTACCTGGAGATGCTGGGACTGCACCTGGGACCTTCCACATGCAAAGCAGATGCTCTGCCAGTCAGCTACAGGTCTTTCTCCTAAGGAGCATAGCAAGCTGCCTTATACTGGGTCAAGCCATTGGTCTCTCTAGTTCAGTGTTGTCTACAAGTACTGGCAGCAGCTCTCCAGGATATGGCCTTCCGCAAACACATCTTAAGTTTCAAAGTGACATCCTTACTTCCAATGCTACTTCCCTATGTTAGAATCTGAAGGTGTGCAAGCATCTCCCAAAAGCCACTATTTTAAAGACATAGCCCGGACTGAAATCTTACTCCCTTTGCCCAAGCAGAATACAAAGGGCAGTTGGACTGGAGTAAGCTCTCTCTTTGTCCTCCATACCTCCTCTGCAGCAGAAGCAATGCTGATCTGCTAGGACAGTGTCCTTCAAACTTGATGCTGTTGGACTGTAACTCCCGAAGAACAGTGTGCTAGGACCATTATACCGCTTCTAGAGCAAGACAGGGCAGACTTCAGGTTTACGGCATCTACTTAATTTTTTTATTAGATCCGCCCAAGATCCAGCAACTGTAGCCTCGTGCACAAGATGTACACGTAGAACTCAAGAATTCTGAGCCTAGGAAAAATTGTTTTGAGTACCAAAACTCAACAGGCTTTCCACACACAAATCCACTCCTGGATAACCCAAGCGTTCTTCATTTCACCAGTATAGTATGGGCTGTGGGAGTCAGAAATCCCTGCCGGTACATTGCAAATCACAGCTAGGCTGGCTAGGTCTGGTGGGAGTTGTAGTCCAAAACATCTGCAGGGCACCGGGCTGGGGAAGGCTTCTCTAGAGCATTAATTTTATGTACTTCTCCTTGAAGCATTCAGGGACCTGTTGTTTCCCAGGCCTCCGTGCACAACTCTGTTTCTGCTTGTACAACCACAGCACACAGGTGCACAAAGAAAGAGCAAGGTACTGAAAGGAGGCATGAGAAGTGAATGTTTTAGACCAGGAGTGGGGAACGTTTGGCTCTCTAGATGCTGCTGCACTACAATTCCCATCAGCCCCAGCAAGCAGGCCAAAGGCCAGGAATGATGGGAGTTGTAGTCCAGCAACTTCTGAAGGGCCAAAGGTTCCCCACACCTGCTTTAGACCCAGTGCAGTGTGCCTGGCACACAAGTAGCATAGAGAGATGAAGACTTTTATCAGTATCTGATGGAGTCATTCCATACTCTCCACTGTATGGGTTCAATGGCTAGGATTGCAACCTGGTTAATAGCATTTACTACACAGCAGCTGACTGGGTCTCCTGCATTTCTTTATTTTTTTGCAAAATATGTTTTCAGATTGATAATCACCTGAGTGGCTACTGTGGGAAATGGGATGCGGGACTAGATAGGTGGCCCTTGGCCTAATCCAACAGGGCTCTTATTTTTGTTCTTGGCGCTGACTTGAAAGAGAACCTCTGTGTCTCAAGACAAAATGAAATCAGTTTCCCCAATCAAAATGGAAATGTGGTGATTTGGTGTCATCAGTTCTTTAAGAGTTATTGTGCATTCTTAAAAAGATGTCCACACTCTTGCCAATTAGGCTACAACGGCACCACACACTTAAAGCAGTGTTATACCATTTTAACAGTCATGGCTTCCTCCAAAGGGCCTTGGGAACTGTCATGTGTTAAGAGCACTGAGAGTTTTAGAAGACCCTTCTTTCCTTCACAGAGCTACAATCCCCAGAAGAGGGGCTGACTGTTAATCCACTCTGGCCACTGGAGCTCTGTGAGGGGAATAGGAGTCTCCTAACAGCTCTCAGCACCCTTCACAAACTACACTTCCCAGGATTCTTCGGGGGAAGCCGTAACTGTTTAAAATGCTTTCATGTTGCATAAAATATAAGGTGCAGATGAGGCCTTAGTTTACAGATAAGGGCTCTGTGTGTGTGTGTGTGTGTGTGTGTGTGTGTGTGTGTGTGTGTGTGTGTGTGTGTGTGTGTGTGTGTGTGTGTGTGTGTGTGTGTGTGTGTGTGTGTGTGAGAGAGAGAGAGAGAGAGAGAGAGAGAGAGAGAATTAAATGTGAAAATCAAAGATAGCAGCTTTATTGTATATTTGACCTCTCCAATATGCTATAATATGTGTATGTGTGTGCACGCATATATATAGTATGTGTGTATGTGTGTATACACACACACACACACACACACACACGTGTATGTCCCTATATAATTCATTAGGTACCATTTCTTCTAATATTTGGCTTCATTACTGCAGGAGTCCAAGGAAAATCCATTGCACTCGTGACATACTTGCCAGCTACTCACATACATACACAAAATACTGCACAATTAAACTTCATTTAGTACAATGCCCATTTTGCAGCCAGGCCTCTTATTTAAAAAAGTGTCTTTCTGAAATCCCACCAAAGGCTTCCATAAGTGTTGTGACTGAGCATCATAAGGAAATCCATGACATGCAGAAATACAGTTCCAATATTTAATATCTCCTTAGCCTGTAGGATAAAGAGAGCCATCATCTGATCTCCTCGGAAATGAGTCTGTTGGGGGCATAAAGTCTGCCTGTCCCATTACTGCCCTTCAACTCTAGTCTTTGAGCAGCCCAAGTTTCCGCAGCGCCTCTCTCCTGGCCTCTTCGGTCAACCCACGACCGGAGAACTGTACCGTTATGCCTTGGGGTCTCAATCCTGAAGCTCTGGGCAGAGAGCCAGATCTCCTCCTCATTTCCAGGCTGAAGTCCGGCTGCTGGTGGTTGTAAAAGCTCTTGGGGGCGTTTGGCCGCATGGTCTTACCGTCCACAAGATCAGTGTTCGGTTTGAAAGTCACAGTTTTGCTCACGCTTGGGAACAGGGTGGATTCCCTTTTTAACATGTCGTGGATGTTTCGATAGCCATTCAACACAGGCTGCACCTGTCCTGGTCTCTCATCCTTCAACGTGGGGGCATTTAGAGGCTGGTCGAGGTAGGCTCCAGCAAGACTTTCATCTGCCAAGCTGAGTCTAGTTAATGCTTCGTGTCTTGCTTGCTCCGAAGGCAAATCTCGCAAGGATGAGCTTCTGCTATGACCCAAGAGTTCATGCTTCTGAAGTCTCTCTTCCAACTCGCTTATCAGAAAGGCTGAACCATTGACGTTGGCCAACACCCGAGCCGTGCGCTCTTGGACATTGACGGCTGCCTTGGAGATTGTTTTGCTGAACTCCCTTTCTCCAGCATTGGTAATGCTGATGTTGCTTGGAAATTTTGGGGGCTTGGGGGCAGTTGGGGGTCGCAAAGATTGCTTGAAGGCCGTGAAACGTTCTCCACTGTTTAGGGGGGAAGAAACAGATGTGCTTCTCCTCTCTGCAGGTGTCCCTTCCTTTGGAGAGGCAGGAGAGATAGGGCTGCCCTCTGCTTGCTTCTCAGATATTTTCTGGGCAATGACAAGAGGAGTCGGGATACAGCGAAGGAGTTTTGGGTGCTGCACTGTTGACGGAGGAGGAAACACCTCGTACATTGGCAGTGGTGCCGCCGATGGTAACACAGGAAGAGGGATGGCATCAGTGTGGATGTCCTCAGTATTATTTTCAGGCTTTGGTTTATCCAGTTTCCAAGCCTCCTCCAGTGCTATGGGGGGGAAAAGAGAAAACAGCAGATTAGTAGGACTGTTACCTGGACTGATGCAGCTGAAACGACGCAAATGGCAGCATTTGTATGAGAATTTGTACCCTGTCACAGGCCTGTTACTCAAAAATTCATCCCACTGTGCTACAATATTTTCAAAAGTGTCTTTACCATTTTTCTAAAAGCTGCAGCAGAACTGGCCTTATGAGCTTCCACGGAGAGCGAACTCCCTAAAGTCGGTGCCACCACTGACTGTGTCCTTGCCAATCTTGCTTCAGCAAAAGGTGGAATTTACGGCAAAGTGTCCCCTGAAGATCTTATTGCTCAGGGAAGTTCATAAGAAGATGAAGATGCTCCCAATGCTGCTCCAGTCGCTACATCTGCTGCCCACATGGCGAGAATGGATCGTGGAGTTATGAACCATCCTTGCAGGAGTGCACAAATTACCAGGGCTCTGCCCCCAGCCGGCGCTTCCATGGGAGGTCTGGGACAAGCACAGGCTCCAGGTGGAGCTGCGGAGGGACAGCCAAGGAGCATTCCTGCAATCTGCCATTCAGCCCCCCACCCTCCTTTCCAGCTTGCAGCTTCAGAGAGGGGGCTGGGATCCTAACCACAGTTGTGCCAGGCTTCCACGGCCCTTGAAAGTGCAGTGCAACTCCAGGGATCCCCACCAGTGACATGGTCAGAGGAAGGCCGGGCGGCTTGTCACACTCATCAAAGGGCAGTAGAAGGGTGGATCCACTTTAGAACTTTCGATCCTGCGGATCCCCTTATCAGTACAAGGGCTCCAGTCCTGCTGGCCGCTGTCTTTTTTTTTTTTTTTTATCGTTTTGCAATGTTTGGTTTTCTTTCCTTTTAAAAAGCTTTGGAAAAAGTCCTCCAGCTGCTCACTGGCCGGAGCAGCTAGCACAGCATCCCATGTGTAGGAAAGAAAGAGCAAGCCCTAAGAACTTATGAAGAGCCTGACTGCTGGATCAGGCCAGTGGCCCATCTAGTCCAACATCCTGTTCTCACAGTGGCCCCAATGGGAAGCCGGCAAACAGGACCTCCATCCTGCAGTTCCCAGCAACTGGCATTCAGAAGCATACTGCCTCTGACAGCGGACGCAGAACGCAGCCATCAGGGTTAGCAGCTGCTGATAGCCTTGCCCCCTGTGAACTTGTCTAAGCTTCTTTTAAAGCCATCCAAGCTGGCAGCCTTCATTTCTTCTCGGGGGACCCAACAGACTTTGTTTGCTTCAGGAAAGAGTCACCTCTCACTCCCTTTCTCTGTCTCCTAGAGAAGGTTCCTGAGCAAAGATTCACACAACTATAAACACTCTAAACCAATCTTTATGCTTTAATTTGCTTTATGCTTTAGTATGCTGCCCTGGGCTCCTGCCGGGAGGAAGGGACGGATATAAATAAATAAACAAACAAACAAATAAATAAATAAATAGGATTCCTGCATTGAGCAGGGGGTTGGGCTAGATGGCCTTATGGGTACCTCCCAACTCTATGATTTTATGCTTCTAGTCCTCAACCTGCCTGCCCCCCCCCCATTTCTACCTGGTTCTGCATTTCTGCTAGGAACACCCTCTTCAGTGCTATTCTCCAGAGCTGAATCGACCAAGTCTATGATATCTTCAGGCTCTGAATGGCTGGACGTGGTTTCTTCCATTGACCTTGGGGAGTGGCAGTGGATGCCACTGTCATGAAGGGCTTGTTCCTCCAAGTCATCCTCCAAGGCATCAATGGTTTCTTCAAAGAAAAGGAGGACATCTTTTTCCTCGTGAGTTAGGTATTTCAGGGTCTCATCATCATCCTACAATTGAACAGCAACAGAGAGTGAGGATTTATTTATTTATTATTTATTATTGCCTGGGCGGCAAACAAAAGCACTAAAACACTTTAACACATCATAAAAACAGACTTTAAAACACATTAAAATAAAACATATTTAAAACATATTTTAAAAAAGCTTTAAAAACATCTAAAAAGAGAGAGAAAAGGTTTAAAAACATATTAGAAAGCAATTCCAACACAGATGCAGACTGGGATAAGATCTCAACTTAAAAGGTTTGTTGAAAGAGTAAAGTCTTCTGTAGGTGTCAAAAAGACAACAGAGATGGTGCCTATCTAAAATTAACGGGAGGGAATTCCAAAGGGTCAGTGCCGCCACACTAAAGGGCCGTTTCCTATGTTGTGCAGAACAGATCTCCTGATAAGATGGTATCTGCAGGAGGCCCTCACCTGCAGAGCACAGTGATTGACTGGGTATATAAGGGGTAAGACCGTCTTTCAGGTATCCTGGTCCCGAGCTGTATAGGGCTTTGTACAGCAAAGCTAGAATCTTGAACTTAGTCCAGTAGCTAATAAGTAGCCAGGGCAATTCTTTCAGAAGCGGTGTATATATATATGTTATATGTGAAATATATATGTTAAGACATATCTCTCCAACCAGTTTTCGAACACAAACCCTAGGCAACTCCAGAAGAATGAAGCATCAGATACAGCTCTCTGCTTCCTACAAGACCCAACCTCTTACCTTTTCCCAATCAAGATAAGACTCATCTGGTTATGGAACCAATCTGATTGACAGTCTCAAGTCCAACCCCTCTTCCCCTCCAAGAGGCTTGCAACAATAGGCAAAACTATACATTAAATACTGGTGTACAAAGTCCTATTTAGCTTGGAACCAGGATACCTAGAAGATCGTCTCACCCCTTTTATCAGTGGTCCCCAAACTCCCCCCATCTCGACCACTTGAAAATTGCAGAGGGTCTTGGCAGACTGCTTAATGATTTTTCTGCCTGTTGTAGCAATTGTATTGCGCTTTGCTAGGTGCTGTATGTTTTTTAATTGTATATTTACAGGCATGCCATGGACCACCTGAATAAAACTCACAGACCACAGCCTGGGAATCCTGCCTTATATACCAAACTGCCTCCTGCAGATACCATCTCATCAGGAGGCCCATTCCGTACGATATACGAATCGGGCGTTTAGTGTGGTGCCACCTACTCTTTGGAACTCCCTCCCGTTACATATCAGACAGGCGCCGCCTCTGTTGTCTTTTTGATGCCTATTGCAAACCTTCTTTTTCCAACAAGCATTTTAAGTGGATATGTCTTTATCCCAGTCTGTATCAATATTGAACTGAAATTATTTTCAATACATGAAATTGTGTGTATGTATTGCATTTATTAATAGTTTTCTACTTGGAAGAAACAAATCACCAGGAACAGATGGCATACCAGCAGAGTTGCTACAAGTTACTGAGACTGAATCTTTCTGAATTTTGACAAAAATTTGTCAACAAATACGGAAAACTAAACAATGGCCCATAGACTGGAAGCATTCAATATACATCCCAATTCCAAAGAAGGGAATGCAGTAATTATCAAACTATTGTCTTAACATCCCATGCAAGTAAAGTAATGCTCAAGATTCTACAACAAAGGCTCTTACAATATATGGAGCGAGAAATGCCAGACGTCCAAGCTGGATTTAGAAAGGGAAGAGGCACCAGAGATCATATCACAAGCATACATTGGATAATGGAATGGACCAAGGAATTTCAGAAGAAAATCACCCTGTGCTTTATAGATTACAGCAAAGCCTTTGACTGTGCAGATCATGAAAAACTATGGAATGCTTTAAAAGAAATGGGGGTGCCACAGCTTCTGATTGTCCTGATGCGCAACCTATACAGTAGGGCCCCGCTTTTCAGTGGCCCGCTCTTCGGTGTCCTGCTAATACGGCGGCTAAAATTAGAGTAAGACCCCACTCATATGGCGCTTGTTCCGCTTTTACGCCATTTTTTGGGCATTGGAACTCCTTCAATAAAATGGCACCCGACGCCCAAAAAATGCCGTAAAAGCAGAACAAGCGCTGTATGAGTGGGGCCTTACTCTACTTTTAGCCGTCGTATTAGCGGAATACTGAAAAGTGAGCTGCCGAAAAGCGGAGCCCTAGTGTACCTCAGCACAGTCATTCACCAAACAGTCAAGAAATCAGAAGAAGGCTAGGACTGGGGAGGGCAGCTATGAGAGAACTAGAAAAGGTCCTCAAATACAAAGATGTATCACTGAACACCAAAGTCAGGATCATTCAGACCATGGTATTCCCGATCTCTATGTATGGATGTGAAAGTTGGACAGTTAAAAAAGCAGATAAGAGAAAGATCAACTCATTTGAAATGTGGTGTTGGAGGAGAGCTTTGCGCATACCATGGACCATGAAAAAGACAAAGAACTGGATGTTAGAACAAATTAAACCAGAACTATCATTAGAAGCTAAAATGATGAAACTGACACATAATGAGAAGACTTGATTCACTAGAAAAGACCATAATGCTGGGAAAAACAGAAGGGAGTAAAAAAAAGGGGAAGGCCAAACAAGAGGTGGATTGATTCCATAAAGGAAGCCACAGGCTTGAACTTGCAAGATCTGAACAGGGAGATTTATGACAGATGCTACTGGAGGTCGCTGATTCATAGGGTCGCCATAAGTCGTAATTGACTTGAAGGCACATTGACAACAAACAAAAACTCTTAATAAAGGGAATGAAATGAATACATACATGCTACATTACAAGCTGAAACTTTGGGGTAGGTGTATAAATGGACATTTCTGGCCAAGTATTCCATATGGGCGTTGGATATCAGAAAGCTAGGCAAGGAGCAGGGAAACCATTTCATCCCGAGGAGGGCCACATTCCCTTCTAGGCAACCTTGTGGGGGCCACACACCAGTAGTGGGTGGAGCCAGAGGCAAAAGTGGGTGGAGCAATGAATATATAATTTAGCTTTGCCCTGCTTGTTTCTATACACACTCACACACTCCTCTCTTTCTTCCATACAAGGGAGCAAGAGGGGCTTTTTAAAATCAGAGTTCAAGCACATATTCTAACCCAGCAGAAATGTTCAAGGAGGGTAGAAAAGCAAGGCTGCCGAGAGGTGCGGCCCAGAGAAAGTCCCAAGAGTCAGACAGAAAAACCTGGCAAGCTGCGTTTGGCCTCCAGGATTGAGGTTTCCCGTGCCTGGCCTAGGCTATTCAAGCATGCCTCCTCTTGCAGTGCTTATTTTGAAATTATATATAACGAGGAACATTCAAACATGCTATTACTTCATCCGTATTCTAAAGCGGAACAGGATGGCTACTCCATGTGCTTCTCTGAATGCGCAAGTCATCATCAGCAACAGCACCATCAAGGCAGGACTCTGTGGCAGACGTCCAAGGCACTGTTTAGCTAGAGGGCTCCCAACGCAGCAGGGTTCCCTTGCCAGATACTGAAGGAGGAGAGGAAATACACCTTGCCACCTAAAGAGAGCCCCACTGGAAGACCTTTAAGTCCATAGTCTAAAATTACCTAATTTGCACCACTGCAAATCAGCTCTACAGAAATTGGTTGAATCCCATGTTTTTCCTCTCCAGTAAGACAAATGCAACTCTCAAGCATTTTCAGATGTGTCAGTGCCACATCACAGCATGCAAAAATCAGAGACGAGTGCTCCTGTGATAGGTCCCTGGGATCTCTAGCAGAGAGACCTCAGCTCCCTCACCAGGCCTATAATCCTAAAGCCTATAATCCTGAGGATTCTGGGGGAGCCTTTACCATTAAGAATAAAACTTTTTAAGGATATACCAAGAGACAGTGGCACTCTCCTTTGACTTGAAAAATAGTTCACCCTGTTCCTCGAAACATGGGTGTGCTGCACACCTGGAGCAGCCCAGCCCAGCCCACAGCTATCTGCCCCCATGAGTCAGCCGAGGTATAATAAGCCCATCCCATGTTAGGATTTGCTTCACGAGAGCGATTACGCAGGGAGTCACGAGAGCAAAGTCCTCGAGAGAAATCTGCAAACTTGAGGGATGTTTCTGGTTTGCTCTAGAGATGCTCTGGACCCCATTTCTTTTGTCGACGCATGCTTACTGCACCACTGTGCTGGGGTAAGTCCTAAAAAAGGCAGCTTATGAGCAAACGTTGCACACTTGCAATTCCAAGAACCAGCTTCTCTGTAAGTGACTTCTGGTCTGGGACCTCTAGCTGCCACAGAAGCTATACTCTTCAGACCCTAAACCGGGGCCCTGAAACCTGTCTGTCTGTCAAGGGTGCATTCCCTCAGGGATAACCGGCAAACAGGGAACAGGGCTGCTGGACAGTGGTGGAGCCAAAAGTGGGTGGGACATCCCTTTTCTCTCTCTCCTCTGCCACCCTCTTCCACTGCTATCCCCCCTTCCCGCAGCCCATGTGGAATTAGGCTGAGGGCCACAGGTAGCCCACCTGTGCCCTGGACTAGGGGCAGGGAACCTTTGTTAGCCTGCGCTCCACACTCTCGCATGGACAACCTGCATGCCTGTGGTGGATGGGAACAGAGGCAAAAGCGGGTGGAACAGTAGGCCGCATCCCACCAGCCCCATAAAAACCAGAGGTTTCCACAAACTCCACTGCATCCTCCACCCAGGCAAGCAGGAGGCATCATCGCAGTTCAAGAACACGCGCCAGCCAAGCACAAGCACTCAAGGAGGGCACGGAGCAGGAATAGTGAGTGGTACTGCCTGCAGAGAGGGTGCAGCTCAGGGAGAGGGCCAGAGAGAGAGGCCTGGAGGGCCGCATGTGGCCCTCAGACCTGGGGCTTCCTCCTTCTGCACAGAGAATGCAGCAAATTCTCTAATTCAACGTAATGAGGAAACTATTACAGATGGCCCGTCCAGCATATTCGCAGATGGAAACAGAGGCATTGAATTTAATGAACTTGTTGCATCTTTATTTCACCCTTCATCTAACAAAGGGGTAGAAGTAGTCTCCAAATGTTTTGGACTCCAACTCCCATCAGCCCCAAACAGCTTGGTCAATGGGAAAGGATGAAGGGAGCTGCAGTCAAAAACATTTGGAGAGGCACTACATTGGCTACCCCTGCTCTAGAAAGACTTCAGGGCAGCAGGCATGTCAAATCTCCCTCCAAATTTTAACCTCCCAAGAGCCCTGTAGGTTAGACCCAAAAAGTAGGTCACCCAGCGAGTTTCATGGCTGAGCGGGGATTTGAACCTATATTTCCTACTCTTAATTATTGCAGTTCAGCAGCTCGGCTAGCCTAACTCCCCTTCACCATTCCACAGTTACACATTGCTCAAGGGTACCCTGCTGTGAGGTCTTCGCTGATGGCAAAATCACCTGGTTTTTGAAACAGGTATAAATCACCCTAACAATCCTCCCCCATCCCCCAGGGGGAAAAAAACTTAGGAAGGTTTAATTTCACAATGGATCTGGCAGTCCTGAATAGCTGCCGCCTTCCTCTTCCAAAGACGTGGCTATGGAGGAAGCAGACACACTCGGGTGCTCACCTGTGCTCTGGACTAACCGGTTTTCCCTCACCTGAAAATAAATAAATGTATCCATCAAATCTCCATGAAAGAGGGATGTAGTGGGACAGCTATCAGAAAACAGGAACTGGCCCAGGAGGCAACGAGCAGAGCTTGGGAAAGTTACTTTCTTGAACTACAACTCCCATCAGCCCCAGCCATCATGGCCACTGGATTGGGCTGATGGGAGTTGCAGTTCAAAAAAAGTAACTTTTCCAAGCTCTGGTAACAAGAGGCTGCAGCATCTTTCCTACTATTTTGTTAATTAATTTCATTGTAAGCTGGGCTGCACATTGCATGAACCAGCCTGGAAATATGTATACGGAAGGGCAGATGTGTATAACAATCAGTAAGCCACATTAAAAAGCCAAGGTCTTCCTTCTTCCTTGAGGATCGTCAAGAGCTCTTTCCTAAAGGCTTGGCAATATATTGTTATGTTCACCTGGCTTCTCTTATCTGTGGGAAGCACCAGGAGTACAACACGCAGCCGGGTTTGGTTACCTTTGGAAGGAGGTCACTGGAGGCTTATGGGCCTTTTGTGACATTTGTGTTGATTCACAAACATACAGGTTGACGAGAGGCACAGCTGAGACCAGGGTGGGGAACCTTTTTTCAGCCTGATGGCTGCATTCCCTTCTGAGCAGCCTGTGGTGCGCCACAGACAGGGGAGCTTGGGCAAGCTGCCTTGCAGGCCAAACTGAGACCCATGTTGGGCCAAAGTAAGCCTATACTCTGGAGGCTCCCTCCCCTCCCCTATAGAAGACAGATAATCCTCCACCATAACTTACTTGCATTTTATCCTGCACTTTCTCAAAGCAACTCAAGGAGGCATCTGTCTCTATTGTATTCCAACAACAACCCTGTGAGGTATGTTGAAAAAATGGAATTGGACTGCCTTCAAGTCGATCCCGACTTATGGCGACCCTATGAATAGGGATTTCATGGCAAGCGGTATTCAGAGGGGGTTTACCACTGCCTCCTTCTGAGGCTAGTCCTCCCCAGCTGGCCAGGGCCTGCTCAGCTTGCCACAGCTGCACAAGTCAGCCCCTTCCTTGTCTGCAACTGCCAGCTGGGGGGCAACTGGGCTCCTTGGGACTATGTAGCTTGCCCACAGCTGCACAGGTGGCAGGGCACATAACCCGAGTCACTCACTGTGTGGGTGACCTTTAGCTGGCCCTTGACACCCAGGAGACACAAGTGGGGATTTGAACTCACAGACTCTGGACTCCCAGCCAGGCTCTCCTCCCCACTGTGCTAAACCAGCTTTGTGAAGTATGTTAGGCTGATATAAAAGATAGTGAAAGGACCATGGTCACTCACTGAACACTATGGCTGAATGGAAAACTGTATCTGGGAGTCCCTGGTATAAGCACAACGCTATCGTCTGTGACTGGTAGCCATCTTAATGCAAATGAGAAACATTTCCTAAGTTTGTGGTGGCACCAGTTCTCTTCCCAAAGCAATTCAGGAGAAGTTGAATTGGTTACTGCTACTTCCATAAACCTCAGTTTGCATTCCCACTGCACTTCAAAGCCGCGTGCTGTGACCATTCATTACTTTCTGTTGTGCTTTTCTCAAAATGAGAACACTGTAATAGCCATTGAGGAACCATTTTTTGCTCGTTGGATTGCTTGCTAAAGGCGGAGGATGATCAGCTGATATTTCCTCAACGGGAGCGAATGATGGGGGTTGTTCCTTTGATGGGCAATCTACTTGCAAGAAGTTCAGGACGGGTATTTTTGCCTGCATGTATGCACAGCAGAAAAAAAAGTGTCAGGGTTTCAGATGGGGCATTCCCAGCCCCACTTGGAGATGCCAGGGATTGAACCTGGGACCTTCTGCATGCAAAAAGGTGTCAGAGTCAGGGATTTAGGTAAAGAGAGAGAGCTTTGCTGGGAGTTGAGCTGAAGTTAAGGTAAACTCAAGGCAGCCCTGAGAATGGTAGGGGATTCTCTCCTTTCCTTCTTCTGGGATTTGATGCAAGATTAGCGGGCGTGCATCCTACCCGATGAGTCTGCTTGGTCCAATATACTCTGCTTGCAACATCCTTGTACAAGCATACTAAGGGCTCATCCAGACGACTGCAAAATGTGTGACACGCCCGCTATGTGTGTTCATTATTTTTCGCTCGTCCAAATGACGTCTCGCGCTGTTATGCATTTTCACGGGTTAAATCCGCTCCTTGCAATACCGGCAAAAATGCAATTTGCTGTTTAAAATTGGGAATCATCTGCTGTGCCTTCAGGAGTTAGGATGCAATACGGCGGACTTTACAGCTGATGGGCGGTTCTTGGGCGTTTCCCCTTGCCCCTTCTCCTCATTCTAGCCAATCATGTATCTGCACTTTTGCGCATGTGCAAGAATAAGCCCAGAAAATTGAACCAATCATCGCAATGGTGGGGTGTTGGGGGGGGTCTGCAACTACTGCGCAGATGCATTTTATTTTTTGCCAGCCTGCAAACTGGGCGGCCGCTCTGGGTGAGATCTGCAATGCACAGCAAGCGAGAAAGGGGGGGGGGGTCGGTTTCAGCCTGCCTCCAGAAAGCTTTGTCAATTTCATTCTACTTGCTGGGGTTTTTGCTTCAAATCAGAAAAGCATGCATTCGTTTAAGTGTAATATGGCAAATACAAACAAGAAAAGGGGTGCTGGTCGGTTTCAAGCCTGCTCCAAAAAGCTTTGTCAATTTCATTCTCCCTGGGAAGGAAAGGGAGAAGGGGGGGTGTTTCTTGCTTTTTTGGAGAAATAAGTGCAATTGCCAGCGTGTGTATCTCCTTAAATATCAATAAAGGCAGAAAAGCATACATTCATTTAAGCATAATATCGCAAATACAAACAAGCAGGCATGAAACCGACCAGCAGCCTTTCCTTCCGAGGGGAGAACTCCTTTACAGCCATATTGTGCTTCGTTGCAAAGGGGGAGAGAAGCATACGTAATTTTTTTGCTGACCAATTGGTTGATAGGGGGAGGTTTTAGAGGCGGAGTTTGGAAAAAGCGAAAAGAATGTAGGGGTCTTACCGCTGCATGTGCGGGTGCAAAAAAGCATTTTTTTTAATTGGGAAAGAGCGAACTAAAAGGCAAAGTGAGGACTATCAGATGACAAACCGAATATGGAAACCGTGGATTATCCTGCTCCGTTTGGATAAGCCCTAAGACACCAGTATGGTCATAGTCATAGAGAAGGTTAAAGGCTGCATTGCCTGCATCACATCCCAGGTCATGTTCTATGGCAGGGTGGGAAACCTCTTTTAGCATTAGGGCCACATTTCCCCAAGGACAACTTTCCAGGGGCCACATGTCAATGATGAACGTGGCAAAAGTGAGCGTGCCCAGGCATACAGCAGTTTCGTCCTGCATCCAGGCCACCAAGAGGTATCACCACAGTTCAAGGACACGTTCAAGCCAGGAAAAGCACTTGAGAAGGGCACAGAGCAGGGACAATGAGGGGATGTGGCATGAGGAGAGTCCCTAGGGTCAGACACAGAGCCGTGGGGGCTACATTTGACCCAGGCCTGAGGTTCCCCATCCATGGTTTAGGAGCACATGATGCAGCCACCTTGTTGAAGCTAAGCTGATCTGGATCTGACCCTGGATGGGAGACTACATGGTAAGGCCCACGCACACTACTTCAAGGAACAACGCTGGGATATTTTTTTCATATTTGATAAACGTTGGAACGTAGGAAGTTGCCTTATACAGAGTCAGACTTCTGACCCATGTAGCTCAATGCTGTCTACCCTGACTGGCAGCCCCACCTGGAGATATCAGGGTTTGAACCTGGGACCTTCTGCATGCAAAGCCGATCTCGACCACTGAGCTCTGGTCCTAGACAAGTTACAAGGACGAAGACTCTGGAAGAGGCCACACTTGGAGCTTCATGTCATTCAGGAAGAGGGCCAAGCCCATATTCTTTGGAAACAATACCTATATGTATTTGACTTGGAAAGAACAAAGAAAAACCCCAGGGCTGTGTCATTGGAAGATATCCTGAAGGCTTTGATGGGTGGGTATAAGTTTGTTAACAGGCCATGCTAGCAATGCATAGCAGTATATAGCATTACAAAACAATCTTCGCTGTCATTAACTCTGCAAAGATCAGCAGGTTCTTAAGAATCTCCTCTTGGGTTGTGTTTAGCTTTCCCAATTTGCTATAGGCCTACATGAAAAACTATGCATAGCAAGTTCATATTGAATGGTTTGGAAAGAAAAGGTCTGCTTGAAACAGAAACTGAAAATAAATAAAAGGGGCCTTTGCATGAAACCAGGGACGTGGCCCTCCAGATGTTTTTGAGAGTTGTAGTCCATCATCCCTGACCCACTGCCCATGGTGGCTGGGGCTGATGGGAGCTGTAGTCCAACAGCACATGGAGGGCACCAAGTTGGGGAAGGCTGAGCTAGGTTATGAACACTCATGTTGCATCTCCCCTCTACTGCCATTTTTAAATGGCCAAAAGGTACCAATCACCAGGGAAGAGCCCAGATGCTAAACTTCAGTAGTGGCACCAGTTCACCATCAACACAGCATCTATTAAAACAGGGGTGGCCCTCCAACTCCCATCAGCCCCGGCCAACATGGTCAATGGTATGGGACAATGGAAGGTAGAGTCCAGCAACATCTGGAGCACCTGAGCTATAACATCTCCAAAAGAGTGGTGGGCCCTCAACAGGATTTTAAATGAGCCTCTAGGTAGCACATGAAGATGAAGCAGTATAGGGTGTAGATATAAAACTGATGATGATGATGGACTGCCTTCAAGTCGATTCCGACTTATGGCAACCCTATGAATAGGGTTTTCAGGGTAAGTGGTATTCAGAGGGGGTTTACCATTGCCTCCCTCTGAGGCTGAGATGCAGTGACTGGCACAGGGTCACCCAGTGAGCTTCATGGCTGTGTGGGGATTCGAACCCTGGTCTCCCAGGTCATAGTCCAACACCTTAACCACTACACCACACTGGCTCTCAGATATAAAACTATTGTATACTAACAAAGCCCTGTATGACTAGGGCCAGCCCTACCGTGAGGCAGAATGAGGCCTTTGCCACTTCAGATGGCAAAGTGCTGAGGGCAGGGAGCGGACATATATATTTGTTTACAAAAGTATTTATATGCCGCCTACTCACAAAACATCAGGGCAGTGAACAGCAACCTTGCTGGTCATGGACCGAAATAAACATTGATTGAGTGAACAGCAACATTAAAAACATTTAAAAGCAATGCAAAACAATCATTAAGATGACTGGTTATTCAAGAGACATTTTAAACAGCTGCACAGGCCTGTTGGCACAACAAAGTACTTGACAGACACCTTAAAGTCAAAAGCGAGGGTGCCTGCGGAATCTCTGCCAGAAGAGCATTCCACAGCATGGGCCTGGAGACATTAAATGCCCAAATGGTTAAGGCCAATCTGGCATCTGTAACACAGAGAACAGCAAACAGCACTCCTCTGGGTGATCTCAGCGACCAGGCTGGGATACCAGGGCTCAAGCAGTCTGTAAGGTATCCTAGACCCAAGTTGTTCAACACAAGAGCCTTGAACCTGGCCTGGAAGCGTACGGGTAGCTAGGGCAAACGTTTTAGCAGATGTGTCGCATGCTGTCAGCCGTCTGCCACCATCAGCAATCTAGCTGCTGCATTCTGCACCAGCTGGAGCTTCCGGACCAGGCCCAAGGGCAGCCCCACATAGAGCACATTGCAGTAATCCAGTCTTGCTACATGGCCTGCTCTGCACCCCTAAGGTGGCCCGAGACCTTCAGGTGCAGTGAAGGTCACTGTCCTACTGCCAGTGTTGAAGGGAGATTCAACGGCCAATCTGGTTAGCTTTTGTCCATGGACTTTTTTTTGGAGGGGGGGTTTGCCATCTTGTCCTTTGCCTCAAAAGGTCTTGAGCCAGCTCTGACTTTGACTGGCACCAGCTCTCCAAGGTTCCAGACAGATATCTTCCTCAGTCTTGCTACATGATGCTCTTTACAGCTTACCAAGTTTGAGAGCGCTAAGGGCACCTCTCCCCTCTGGTCACTTCCCGTCCCATAGACAGAAAGAGACATCTCTCTCTCTCTCTCTCTCTCTCTCTCTCTCTCTCTCTTTGAGAAGTCAGATCCAGCAAAAGTAAACATGGATTCTTCTGAATTTGCATGATTTTACACAGGCTCCCCACATGTACATGCACATACATACACGTCAATACCAATCTAACCTTGGTGGACAGCACGGTAAACAAACAAATAATCCATTGCTTGCCCACCCTATAAAAACACTGATCCAACATACAGATCCGCACGGATATTCATGGGGCTTTTTAAACCACTAACAGATGACAGACATGTCCCATGCTTTGATGGTGGTTTTGCTGGGACCTCTTGTAAAAAATTAATGAGGATCCACAAGGGTCTGTACCTTGGATCCGTGCTTTTTTCACAGTTCAGTCAACATCATGCATTTACGGCATGCGGCTTCCCCCAAAGAATCCTGAGAACTGTAGTTTCCCCCCTCATAGAGGTACAATTCCTAACACCCTTAACAAACTACAGCTCCTAAGATTATTTGGAGGAAGCCATGTGCTGTAAATGTACGATCTGGATGCGACCACAGATATCGTCAGCAATTTGATGGTGGTTATGGGGGAAGAGCGCCCGTGGAAAAACTATGCAGTTTCAAGAGGATCTGTTTTGCTGGATGAATCGTGTGGATACATGCACATCCCCTCTCTTTGTCTCTTGCAGCACCCAACTTTCTCCTCCCCCCCCCGCCTGCCTCTTGGCAACTCTCCCAGATCTCTCCCCTTTCCCTCACACCCTCTTGGTTGCTTTGCTTTTTGTTCTGCTGCTCACGTACTGATCTGAAATAAGGTAGCTACTCTCACCACCTCCCGATGAAAGGGGAAGTGAGCAACAGATGGGGAAGAAAGCCTGATCAGACGCTTTGTTGGCACTAAGGAAAGGCTTCAAGGGTGTCGTGTTGGTGACCTCAGCTTTAGGGAAATATGCATTATTGCAATTAAAAAGAAAGCCACACATGTGAAGATTCACATGTATGGAACTCTTGCCAGGCAGTACTAAGGATACGTTTTGTGGGGGAAGATCCAATATGTGCATGGCACTTCCTGCAATATAAATACACACACATTTCCCTGCATTTTATGAAGTTACTGATTGAGCTTGGCTTTTCCCTCTTCCCTCCCATTCCTTTTTCCTTGTGTGTCATGTCTTTAATCTTTGAAAATGAAATAGACTGCCTTCAAGTCGATCCCGACTTATGGCGACCCTATAAATAGGGTTTACATGGTAAGCGGTATTCAGAAGTGGTTTACCATTGCCTTCCTCTGAGGCAGAGGCAGTGACTGGCCCAAAGTCACCCAGTGAACTTCATGGCTGTTTGGAGATTTGAACCCTGATCTCCCAGGTCGTAGTCCAACACACTAACCACTACACCACACTGGCTCTCATTCTTTAATCTTTAGGAGGAATTTGTATATCCAATTGATTGCTGAAAGATACCATTCCTGGTAACCCTGAACGTATTAGCTCCGAGAGCAGGCAATCGTTTTTAGAAGTTTTTGACCATTTTGTAGAAGTTTTCTTAAACTGTTTTTAGAAGCTTTAATTGTTTTACTATTGACATTTTTGCTGCCCTGGGCAACTTTGGGAGGAAGGGCAGGATATAAATTTAATCAATCAATCATAACTCTTTTTAGATTGTGAGCCTCAGGACCATCTTTGAAATAGTTTTTGTAAGCTGCTCTGATTTTTGTAAGCCGTTCTTTTTGGCTAAAGGGCAAGGTACTTGCTGTAAACAAACAAACAAACAAACAAACACATCTCCCTACTAACAATTATATTCTCATTTTGGGAGAAGGCAATTTCCCCCTGCCTTTCAGTCAGAACTCTACTCAGGCAACTCAGCCACCAGAAATCTCTTAATTCCAACTGAGACTTTACAACCACTGCATCCATCATTTCAGCTTGAGATGTTAAATGCACAATTAAATTGTTCCCACCCATCTAATCACTACCACCAAAAAATGCACATGGCTTACAAAAAACACAAAATCTGGAGCCGCAGCATAATTAAAGGATTAGAAAACTGGAAGGACAGCCTTCCTCCCCTTCGCCACAGACGACTTTTATTAAGCATCACCTGTTTAAGACAAATCACTCAGAAATGGCCAACAACTGTACCTGGCACAATTCAATTGTGGTTTTAAGTTGCACATTCAGACTTTAATAGCTATTCTTAAAGCTATTTTATAGAAAGTAAGACAGCTGGGTGGAAACTTGCCCTGATCACATATCTGTGAAGCAACTTCAGCTCTGCAATTTTGGCTCATAAATCCTTGTAGATTTACATTTTGTAAAGGTGAAATCTAGCATTTGCCTTATTGCCAATGCATGCATTTAAGCTGAATGTCTTGACCCTGCCTAAAGAATTCATATTGCCATACTAGATATTTTCTTCCATACTAGATGTTTTTTTGGAACAGGGCTGGGCATTTGTGCCATTAAATATTGATTCAAAATTGAAAAGCATCAATTTTGTTAAAAACAGAAGAGATGCTTTAATCAACAAGTTTGATAGGCTAACCACAAAACAAAAACCATTTAATTGCTAATATGAAACAGTTAACAGCTGGTATAGCACAGTGGGAAGGAGAGCCTGGCTGGGAGTCCAGAGTCTGTGAGTTCAAATCCCCGCTTGTGTCTCCTGGGTGTCAAGGGCCAGCTAAAGATCACCTGCACAGTGAGTGACTCAGGGGTTACGTGCCCTGCCACCTGTGCAGCTGTGACCACAATTGGAATATTGTGTACAGTTCTGGTCACTTCACCTGAAAAAGACTATTTTGCTCAATGGACACCATTTCCCCCCACGTTGCTCTTTGAACCTCCTAAAACCAGAGGTTTAAGGAGCAGCACAAGGATGTTGAAAAGGGCTTTTAAACAGTCCAGCACTGTGCTTTGAAGTCCTGACAACTGAGGTTTCAAAGCACAGCATCACCTGAGATGACATCAGGTGATTGACAAGTGGGTAGCCCTGTCCATCTGTCAAATTTGGCCAAGGAAGATGAAGATCTGGCCCACTGGCCAGAAAAGTTTCCCCACACCTTCATTAAAACTACATTTCCTTTTAAGAAGTAGTAGAGCAGTTTGAAGCGAGTCTATTGTAATTGTTATCTTATTGTTCTACATGGAAAAGATACATCTGCAGCAGCGTCACTAGTGGGAGTGCGGGGGGGTGCGGACCTTCAGCGCGCGCCCTCCCAGGGGCATGGATAGGGGTGGCTGGTCCCGCGCACGCGCACTTCAAGCTGACGGTGGAAGGCCCGTCCAGGCTTCACCGCCAGCGAGCAGGCGCCTGCTTTCGGCATGCATTGGACCGGGTGCCGGGGGGCAGCGGCATCACTAGCAGGAGTGCGGGGGGGTCCGGCTCTGGGTGTCACCCCCCTCATGGTGTCACCTGGGTGTGATCCGCACCCCCCGCACCCCAGTAGTGATGCCCCTGTACATCTGGAAAGCTTCCAACAGGACATGCCATGATCCTTTTGTTTGTAATGTGAGTAAAGCTTTTCCTCTAACATGTTGAAGCACCCTATTGTGGGAGCTTCAACAGAGGATTTTCAGTATCATCAGGGGTTGAACTAGACAACTTTTGGGATCTCTCTCTCTCTCTCGCTTACTATCTGAAAGATCTCAAAATGGTTTACAGTAGAATACACAAGGTACAATAAAAAAACCATATCAAATCAATTTACAAAACAAAATACATGAACAATATCCACAAAGACAGTATAAAAGCCACTGGAATTCCTTGCCTGGGCCTCAGGAAGAATGTATTTGCAGCTGATCCTCTGAGCTCTGATAAACCAGGCAGGTGATGGGGATTTAGCACCCATCGACAGCGCTCATGTGATCAGGGAAAACGGGGTCCAAAAACTGTCTACTCCCTGGGCTTCCGTGGTGAGATGTCTCGATTCCTCCATCCAGAGCGTGGCGTGCACGGCCACACTCCAGTCACCCCAATGCACCGTCCCCTCCAGTCATCCTCCGCAACGACACCGACCAGCCCCCAACCACGACCATCTGGGTCGACCCCTCATCCCGCCCCCACAAGCCTAGAACCATTAATCTGCTGCGTTTCCAGACGAAGGAGCCACAAGTCTAGAGAATCTAAGGGGGAATACAGAATAAATACAAATGATTCTTTTCCAATAGGTATCAAGGTATTTTTATTTAGAAAACTCATTCAAATTGCTGAAACATATGTCCAAATTATTACCCAATTTCCTGTTGCTCCTTAATACAGTAGGGTCTCGCTTTACGGCGCTTTGCTTTACAGCGATTCGCTAATACAGCGGTCTCAATTAGACGCAATTAGACTAAAGCCCCACTCATATAGCGCTTGTTCCGCTTTTACGGCGGTTTTCGGGCATCGCACGCCATTCTATTCAATGAGTTCCGCTTTACAGTGGTTTTCGCTTTACAGCGGGGGTCTGGAACGTAACCCGCCGTATGAGTGGGGCCCTACTGTACTGTGCTCTCAATTAAACCATGTTCATTTTCTAAGCCTCTCCTCTAAAGGCGTATTTTCTAGGCATAATAAGTTTGAACCATTTTTTTTTAAACTACAGAGACCACGATCCAGAAAGATCTACATATAAATTGAGATGCTTCTCTTCAGAAAGAAAACGAATGCCATCCTAGCTCTAAACTCCATATTTAAAAAAGTATTGATATGCTTTGGGAGGCTGCTGTTTCAAAGTAACTGATTTGGGTTTTTTTCCTATGGAAGGACCTTAGCTCAGTAATAGAATATCTGCTTGGCATGCAGAAGATCCCAGCTTCAATCCCCACCATCTCCAGGTAGGACAGGGAATGTCCCCTGTCTGAAACCCTGGAGACCCACTACCAGTCAGTGTAGACAATACTGAGCTACATGAAACAATGGTCTTACTCAGTATAAGGCACCTTTCTGTGTTCCTAGAAGGAAGTACCTATAAGGCACCTTTCTGTGTTCCTAGAAGGAAGTACCAGGCAAGAGAAGGGGGGGAAATCAATGGCCATGTATGCAGTTCTATTACAAAGGCAGGTTTGCTGTGAGGCTGAAGAATGCAGCAAGTGTGCTATGTTAGTATTAAATCTGCCTCTAGCCTAAAGCAGCCTCAGACAGCCTAGCTCATCTCAGGTGCCAGTTATGTGCGCGCGTGACACTCCTCTTTATGTAAATGAAAATAATCATTAGAAAAAGACCCAATGCTTACATAATTAAGCATTACACACCATGGTATGAAGGAGGGCGAATCAGGAGGAGAGCTGTTTACATAGCTCTAGGTAACAGAGATCTCATTCAACAGGAAGGATGAGGTATATGAAAAGCTACCTTGCCAATAAATAAATACAGAAGCAAAAGGCTGCTTTATATTCACTTTTTTTAAGGGGGAAGGAGGTTTCTCCCATGACCGCTCATATGGTGGGTAGAAGCACTGTATAGAGAAGTATATCAGTCAAGCCGTACACACTGACCATCCTTTAGTCAGTCAGGATCTGGTCCAGACTCCTGTTCCCAGTGGCCAACCAGATGCCTATGGGAAGCCCACAAATAACCTGAGCACAAGAGCACCTCTTCCCTCGGACTTCCGGGAAGGGTGACTTCGCTTGTGCCTGCTTTTGAGATGGGCTCCCGCCTCAAAAGAAGCTTATTCAGATATAAATCAGTCAGAACATTTTTTTTTGACTGATGAAATTTCTCCCGGGCAGGGAGAAACGTAGAGATCAACGTCAAAAGCCTGTTTTTGTTGGGAGGACTGGATTTCATTAATTTATGAGAAAAGGTCCAGCCAGCAATGCCGGACGGACTTCCGAACAAGCTGTATCTGATTAATGCGATACGTTTATCTTTTCTTCAAAGAGAAAACGGACTAACAGGCAAGCACCTTCTTTCTATTATTTTTTTTACTTGGTTTAAATTGTTGCAGCAAAAAGAGATTTGTCAAATGAATCAGCTTTAAAGAACTTCTGGGTGAGCTATAACTCTTCTCTGTTATTCACGAAATTAACAGCTTATCTCTGTTTCTATTGCAAAAAGCTGTCCTGGAAGTGCATTCTAAAGATATAAACAGAAGAGGGATTTCTATTCCGAGGAACATTATATTGTCTGGGACTATTCTCTTTTTGGTCTATTTTATTTTGACGAATCTGCTTCTTCACGACGCCACTAACTGTTTTGATGCTGGGAACTAAATTTGTTTTGTATTCTTGAACATAGAGAGATAAGGCAGGCTGCTCTGTTTATACTGTGATGTCATCAAGCCTGGAATATTAACCCAATTGTTGCTGAAATAAGAAGTGGTTCTTCTTTATTTTTGTTTTGTTTTGTTTTCGTGGTTTTAAAAATGGCAATCAAGAAAGTGGCTGAGAATCTGGAAGTAATTATGTTTCAGAAAATAATGGATGAGATTGAGATAACGAAACAAACCCTGCGACAGGGCAGTAAGGAGCTGAAAATTGAACTGAGCAAAATGACGCAGGAGCTTAAAGAAATAGGGGATCCTGTGAGAGAGGAGAATGAGATCAGAGATGAGAAAAGAAAAAATAAAGGGAAGACACAAGCCCTAGAGATTGGAACAAATGTGGAATTGGAAAAAGACCTGGAGTTTATGGATATTAGAAATAAAATCTACTGTTTGGAATTTAATGTTATCTCTGAAGAAATGAATGAAGATATTAGAGATAAAGTTATCAATGGCTTGGATAATCTTCTGGACTGGAATGACATGATGGAGCTTGATATAGAGAAAATCTATGGAATTAACTGCAGCCATGTGACAATGGAAAAACTCTCAAGAGATGAGCCAGTGCATTTTGTAAAAAAGAAGAACAGAGATATGACTTTACAACAATATTTCAGCAACTTATTCAGAATTGATGGCAAGAAAATATTTGCGATAGAGGAAATTCCCATCAGACTCTTATTATATGACTATGGCTATGACAGCAAGATTATTATGGAATACTGATAATGGAAGATTGGACACTGAAATTACTGGACTTAACAGGACTATTGAAGATGGAAGATGGAATTAATATGGATAATGGAATAATGGCTATTGAAATTATTGGACCTAACAGATTTTGATGAGATGGATTAATCGATATGTTTATTTGGACTATGGTTATGACAATAAGATTATTATTATTATTGAGATGGATTAATCGACATGTTTATTTGGAGAAAAATTGATAGATATATTTCTTAAAGAATTGAAACCTCTCTTTGACTTTTTGTGGAAAGAATAAAGTAATGTTTATGAGATTTGATGATTAATTAAGATAACTACTGGAGGAAAGTGATTTTATAATATAATTTAAGAGACAGGATTGTTATATATTGTAGACCTATAACTGATTTGATCTGCGACAAATGGGAAGTCAACATTTTATTTTTTTGTTTAATCATTTTTGTTTTGTTTTGTTTTTTGTCTTTGAATGTTTTATGATTTTGTTTTGTATGTTTTATGAAAATTTGAATAAAAATTATTGTAAAAAAAAAAAAGAGCACCTCTTCCCTCCTGTGGTTTCCAGCAACTGGTAAGCAGAGTCATACAGAGAACAGGATGATGGGATAGGCCTTTGGCCTGTGTTATCAGAAATCTTCTTATGTTCCAGGATTGTATTACATTGTTTTATTAAGTTTTATTATTGTTGGTTTATTAAATAATTTTAAAACAAAAAATAACCCCCCCGAAAAAAAACCTATGGAGTAGTAGGGCTTGAGCAGCTCACCAACAAGACCAGTAGCCAACACTGGGGGGGGGGGGGTCGGAAGCAGGCCACTTACCAAAGTTGAACTTCTTCGCCTTGGGCGACTCCTCCCACTCTCCAGGTGATGTTTTTTTCCAAAGCTACCAAACTGACACTCGGGAGCAGTTTCGCACACCGTTCCCGAGAAGTCCGACATCATGTTCCTCGGCATCCCACCCAGAAGGGGGAAAGTGTGCTCCTTCGAAAGGGAGTATTCTTGCCGCACGGTGTGGAGTGATGCCAAATGATCACATGGAAAGTCTCTTGAGCATTTCTGTACAGGATTCAGGATTGAGAAAGAAAAAGAAAGTTACTGGATTTCAAAGCGGGATATCCAGCAGCTACAACGTTGAAATGAGATCATGAACAATTTCAATAGGTGACTCTGGGACTCTACTAGGAGTCTATCCAACTGATCTACTATGTATTTTGGAAAGTTGTTTGTCTCTTTGTCTGTTCTCTATGAGTTTGGACACCTCTTAAGATATCGTAATCAAAGTTTGCATGATGGTTCTTGAGATCAAGGAGCAAGTGTTTGTCTATGTATGGATATAGTTGGATGCTGTTTTGAATCAAGATGGCAGACTGAACCTTTCAAAACGGCACTGATTTTAACCTCTGATTTCAAATCTCTCTCTTTCTCTCTCTCTATACACATACATAGACACACTCCTTAGATTCTCACGCATTAACAATCTTTTCCTCTTCCCAGGGAGCTCTGAGACTTGTCGCTGTCAAGGGAAGTGGTGTCTCCTAACAACCCTCAGCACTCTTAACAAAAAACAGTTCCCAGGATTCTTTGGGGGAAGCCATGACTGTTAAAGAGGCATCATTGTGCTTACAGTGGATGTGGCCTTACATTTTAGAAAAGCAGATGAAGCTACACAATATTCCAGTGGTTCCCAACCTGGGGGCTGGGACCCTCAGGGGGGCCACGAAGTAATCCAGAGAGGGCCATGACAGTAAATAAATGAATGATTTATTATTATTTTTTAAAGAAGTCTTCACTCCCTCGACACTGTCTGCTTTCCACTGCCGCTGCAGATGACACCTCCCCCTTGCTCCAAACGAGAAGGGAGGCCTTTTGCTGAAGCACCAGAGCGTCTTTCAGGCGCACTAAGGGCAGGCATCTGCCTATAAAATACATAGCAGATGCCAAAGGAGGCTGAGGGTGGAGCTACCAGGAAGAAGAGGGGATTACTATCACTGATTCCCGTCTCCTTGCACTGCCGCTACTGACAGCGCCCTTACTTAGAATGAGAGGAGAGGGCTTTTTGTGAAGCAAAAAGAAGCAAGCCTGCAAAGAAAGGCTGCTTTCCCCTTTCCTTCCTGGCAGCCAGCCTGCCTCCCTGGGGGGAAGGAGTCATGAATTTTTTTCAGCTTATAAAGGGGGTCCCGTGCTCATAAAGGTTGGGAACCACTGCACTATTCATTTAACACAACAGGCAGTTAGGCCTCCAAATCTTCTGCAGATGCTATTCTTCTCCATGTGCCACCAACATCAGAGTTGTTGGGTTTGGGATGCAGAAGTTTGAAAGTCAGTCTACAGAAGACCCACTTCACCCCCTTTTGCCACTGTACAAAAGCTTCCTTTTTTTGGCAGGCCCTAACTCTCTTCAGCTGCTGGTTTTGATTTCCCAGGCCTGCTAAGGTGCTTCCAGACAGGTGCTTATTGTGAGATGGGTGCTTGGGATGGGCGCAAGGGCTTTTCACATTTCTTCCCTCCCCATTTAATTCAGATTTACCCATTCTGGGGAGAAATCTGACAAGCAAACAACAACATCTCTTGCCAATGACCTATTTGCAATACCTCAACTATACAATTGCAAATGAAATTCCGGATGCATTTGCAAATTAAGCTTCCACCTGGACGCACCCTTAGTTGACTTTTAGAGTTTTCTCTTGTGCTTCTGCCTCTGTAGTTAATTATTGCTGTGTTGTATTTTATTGTGTGGTTTGAATGTTGCTAGCCACTCTAGTTGGTGGTGTTCAAAGGCAGGATTGGAACCTTTCATATATATACATAATAAGTTACAGGCTCATGTAAAATGTGCATACCATGTCAAACATCAGGAACGAAAATGTATGTAAAGAAAAAGAAAAGGGCATCAGGACAAAGAGAGTAGAGGAGATGGGGAGGGAATAAAACCCTAATAAACGATTTGTTGTTGTTATGTGCCTTCAAGTCGACAATTATTTATTTATTATTTTAAAATATTTCTATCCCGCCCTTCTACCCTATAATAGGGCACTCAGGGCGGCTTACAAAAATAAAATCAAACATGTACATAATAAAATTGTAAACAGTACAATCACATAAACATTAAAATAAATTAAAATACCTAAAATAAGAACATAAGAACATAAGAAGAGCCTGCTGGATCAGGCCAGTGGCCCATCTAGTCCAGCATCCTGTTCTCACAGTGGCCAACCAGGTGCCTGGGGGAAGCCCACAAGCAGGACCCGAGTGCAAGAACACTCTCCCCTCCTGAGGCTTCCGGCAACTGGTTTTCAGAAGCATGCTGCCTCTGACTAGGGTGGCAGAGCACAGCCATCACGGCTAGTAGCCATTGATAGCCCTGTCCTCCATGAATTTGTCTAATCTTCTTTTAAAGCCATCCAAGCTGGTGGCCATTACTGCATCTTGTGGGAGCAAATTCCATATACACACACACACATAAATACATATATATAGGGATTGGTGCTAAAGGGACTACAAACGTAAAATTTAATGTAGAAGGCATAGAATCAGTGTCAGGCTCTACCTTCAGTCCCTCCCAAAGGCTCTCCGGAAGAAGATCGTTTTCAGAAGTCTCCAGAAAACTAACAGGAAGGGAGCAGAGCGAACTTCTTGGGGTAGGGTGTTCCAAAGCTTGGGGGCCACCGGTGAAAAAGCTCTCTCCTGCATGCCTGTCAGTCTAACATCTTTCACTCCAGGCAAGCAGAGGAGACCAAAGGCAGATGATCTTAAATCCCGGGCAGGTATATATGGGGGTAAGCGGTCCTTCAGGTACATTGGTCCAAGGCCGTTTAGGGCTTTAAAGATCAGAACCAGCACTTTGAATTGGGCCCGGAAACAAATTGGGAGCCAGTGGAGTCGATAAAGCACAGGGGTGATATGCTCTCTGCGCATCACTTATGGCGACCCTATGAATCAGCAATCTCCAAGAGCATCTGTCATGAACCACCCTGTTCAGATCTTGTAAGTTCAAGTCTGTGGCTTCCTTTATGGAATCAATCCATCTCTTGTCTGGCCTTCCTCTTTTTCTACTACCTTCTGTTTTTCCCAGCATTATGTTCTTTTCTAGTGAATCATGTCTTCTCATTATGTGTCCAAAGTATGATAACCTCAGTTTCATCATTTTAGCTTCTAGTGATAGTTCTGGTTTAATTTATTCTAACATCCAATTATTTGTCTTTTTCGCAGTCCATGGTATGCGCAAAGCTCACACATCGTATCAGCCTCAAGGCTGATTTCACACAACCACTGTGAAGCAGGGACAAAAACACATGGTGAAGAAAACGTGTACTGTATGGCATGCTGAAGGGCAGCTAATCCATCATGGGAGTTTGGAGAAAATGCCTTCAAATGTCCTAATATCTGGTGCCTGGGATTGCTTGTTTTCCTCTTCCCTCCCCATCCCACCTTCCTTTTGCGTCATGTCTATTTGGATTGTAAACCTAAAAGCAGGGGCTGTGTAATTTTTATTGATTTGTAAGCTCTTCTGGGCTTCTAGCTGACAGTGGGGTATCATGCTTTGAATAAAACAAAGAAGCACAGACCCAGGGTTCTTTTTTGTTTGTACATGGGGGAAGGAACCGCCTTACACAGACATTCTGGCTTCACCTTGGGAGTTCTTACTGCATCAGCACCCAAAGCAGCCTCCCCAAAGGTTTCTATGCAGCTCCCCACAGATGGGGCAGGATCTCTTCCACTGCTCCCCAGCGCCCTTCCCATCGGCTTCAGACCTGGGTCTGAACATTCACACATTATGCCAATGTGCAACTCCACCTGCTTCTTAGACCCTTCCCTACATTTGTTCTTTAAAAACGGTGAGTAGAGAAGCCTCACAAGGTGTGGGAGGGTGAAGCCCACAACCCTCCTACGATCTTTCCCCCTCCATTGGATGCCGACAGAATTGCCTTGGGAACCAACTGCGGCTCATATTAAAGAGCATCCCTCTGAGATGGAACAGCAGGCTGGCAGGAAACTCTCCTTTCGACCTTCAGTCACATTAAAAATTAAAGTTATTCACAACAGAGTTTAAGCAGTGGGTAGCCACGGAGCTATTAAGGAGGTATTAGAAGTCTCTGTGTACGCTGCCAGGAAGGGGCTGATTGAAGGAAGACAGGGATTCTGCTGTTCGGTTTGCAGAGGAAATATCTAGGCCACTTTGCCCCACACTAACCGAGCCACAGGTTTTGCTCACAACTCAGCCACCTTCACTCCACTATGCCACTCTGTGGTACCAGGTTTTTTTTGGGGGGGGGGGGTTAGCCTATGCCACTCCTGGGAGGAAGGGCGAGATATAAATTTAATATATAATAAATACTTGCAGCCCCATTTAGGTGCAAATTCAGTACCATTACTTATTTATTTAAGACATTTAGACAGCGCTTAATCATTACCGTTTCTATGCGGTGTACATAAAACGCAATGAAACCACACAGAGAATAAAACATTATCATAAAAACCAAACCGAAACCCAAACACTACTTCACAATGCCTGCTGGAAGAAGAAAGTTGAGCAAGGAGGGTGCTTGTCCGATCACAGCTGGAAGGGAGTTCTGCAGGCTTGGGCATACAACGCTGAATGCGCATCTTTCAGGAGTTACGAGCCATGCGTCTGAGCCATGGGGGCACACCAACAAAGATTCGCCTAAAGATCTCAGTGATCGGGCCAGGATATAAGGGATCATGTGGTCCTTAAGACATCCTGGGCCCATGTTGCTATGGGCCTTGCAAATTAATACAAAAACCGTGAACCTGCTCCGGTATCATATGGGCAGCAAGTGCAAACTTTAAAGCACTGGAGCTATGTGCTGGTAGCAGTATGCCCCCACTCACACACACGCACACGTATGTTCTTCCCTGGACCAAACTAGATACTCAGGAGAGCTGTCAGATTGAGGGGCCCCTGGCCTCTTGTACCACCCTGGATGCTATCCCTTCCTCGCTCTCATTTTCTTCCCCTGTTCCCCACTTTCCGCTACTTGCTTGTACGTGGGGGTAGGGGAGGATCTCCCCTTGGCATCAATGGGGATTTCCTCCCAATGCAAATAGCACCTACAGGGAAATGATTTAGGATCATGGCATGGGAAGAAAGGGTTAAATCCCCTCCATGCCTGCCCTGATCCTGCTAATTATCAGTCTCGCCAGCTGGTGCTATTTGCATTTTTCAACAAGCAAGTTAAATGCAAAGATGCATTTAATTTCAAGTCCAGTTTGGGATGGGCCTTCCAGATGGCAACCCTCGAGGCCTGACCATAACCATTATGAGCTATCAGAGCCAGAGTGGTGTAGCAGTGGTTGGAGTGTTGGACTAGGACCTAGGAGCCCAGGGTTTGAATTCCACTCAGCCACGAACCTCATTGAGGGACCTTGGGCCAGCCATTGCTCTCAATCTAATCTACCTTATAGGGTTGTTGTAATTATAAAATGGAGGGGGGGACAATGTGTGCCACATTGAGCTCCTTGGAGGAAAAGGTTATCAATGGCTACTAGCCATGGCTATGCTCTGCCTCGATAGGTGGAGGCAGTATGTTTCCAAATATCAGTTGCTGGACTCCGCAGGAGGCGAGAATGCTCTTGCACTCAGGTCCTGCTTGCGGGCTTCCCATGGGCAACTGGCTGGCCACTGTGAGAACAGGATGCTGGATGGGCTATTGGCCTGATCCAGCAGGCTCTTCTTATGTCCTTAAGTGGGATATTAATGTAACAATAAATAAATATGATTGTCCAGGTCCATTCAAATGTTTATTTTATATCCTGGTCTATCCCATGCGCTCAGGACAACTGAAAGTTTTTCTAAAAGTTCATTATCCTGGGATGTATTCAACTAAGTCCTACCATTGAAATTAATTCACTAATAGGCAAAAAACCTTGTGGTTTTAGAATGTACCTACAGCAAACAGATGTTTCTATCAAACTTTAAAAAGCAGGGAAACTGGGCAGCTATCATGAATGCACCAGGGGAGAAGGAGACCTGACCTCCTCTCTGAGATATTGTACTGCCCTACAAATTTGTCAAAATGCAAACACAATTTGGGTTGGTCTTTCACAGTTGGTCTTTCACTGAGAGTTGCTAGGAGATTCCCTATACACCTCACAGAGCTACAATCCCCAGAAGAGGGGCTGACTGTTAAACCACTCTGGCCACTGGAGCTCTGTCAGGGAATAGGAGTCTCCTCTCAAAACCCTTCACAAACTACACTTCCCAGATTCTTAGATGACTGTCTAAAGTGAAATAAAGGTCTGGTGTGTGTGTGGCCCCAATTAGCCTAGCCAAGCAGATGTGAGTCTGCTTTTAGAACACTGACAGTTGGTTCTTACTGAGCATGCCCAGGGTTATCATTAACTCCAATGCTAAATTCCTTAAATTAATTAAAAATCAGTCAGGCATTTTTTAAACTGCAAAAGATGAAGGTCAGAGTATAGGGCAAGGTCAATAATAGGATTACAGGTACTCTGTGAACATGACTGGTTTTTAATTAATTTCAACAAATATGAGAACTCTGACAGAAAAAAGTCCAAAAGGGGTCTGGTTTTTCTCTCTCTTTTTACACTTTGAACTCTTGATTCTCTCTGTTTTGTGTATTGCCGTGAAAATTGAGAGGGTTGTTAAGCAAGTTTTTCTGAGTTCAGGACTATAAGTTTTGTAAGGTTTTGTTTTGTAATGAGTTTCTGGGAAGCATCAGAATGGCATGAGGGGGAATATTTTCAGTTTAACGTTGCGGAATACAAAAAAATCCATGCTGGCTATAGTATACAGCCACTCTTGTGGTTGTATAATTGACCTATGTTAGCCATGCCCATTAACTTCAATGAGTCTACTCTGAGTAGGCCTAGTGCTGAATGCCACCCTCTGTCCTGAAGGAGCTGGCAATCTAAGGAAACAAAATAAACTGAAAATGGCATTTTGATCTGGCCAAGATGCAACCTCTCATAAGAGAAACGATTAAAACTCATAAGAGAAACTATTAAAATCCAGGAAGCCAGGATTAAGAGCTTTGCTGAATCAGCAATTATTCCCTTGCCTATTTTAAGATGATCCAAGGACAATACTGAATGTTGAAGTAAAAAAAAAAAACCACAGACATGTACATGTGGGTGGAAGGTGGTCAGCTAACCATTGTACTTAATGAAAGTACACATACACACACCCCCTCATTTTTAAAAAATGCCTTTGCATTTAAGAGCTTGCTTTAATAGCTAAGGGACTGATTTTTTAAAGTGGGAATACATCCAAAGATTTAAGATAAACAATACTGGCTCCAGTGAAACAAATTTCACTCAGTACAGTTTTAAAATAGATTTTAGATTTTGGGGGGAAGGGGAGTCTTTAAAAAGAAATTAAACAGACAGGACTATGCAAAAATTAAACATTGTCATCTGTCAGCAAAAATGAATGTTTTAGAACTGTAGGAAACCAGCCAGGCCTTTGCCCTAATCCAGCAAGACTCTTTTTATGTTGTGTTACTTGGAACAAGATATAGGGCAGCCATTTTGTCCTTGACGTGACCAAGATTGCTTCTTGGGGGCCAGTCTACAGGAACAATAGCTGCTGCAGCTTATCCCAAAGAATGTTGTAATTAAAGTCTGGTAGGGGTGCAGAAAATTCTGTTAAAGAGATCCCAAACACCCCTCCTCACAGAACTAGTTTCTAGGATCCAACAGTGAGAGGGAATGATTGTTAAATCAGCGGGTTCCTGTCGCAGGGATGCACTTTCAGACAGGGGTGGCCCTCATTGTTGGATTCCAACTCCCATCAGTCCCAGCTAGCATGGCCAATGGTCAGGGATGGTGGGACTATAAAGTCCTTCTCCACAGTAACTCAGAGCACGGCTTTTAGCGTGGCTGCCCCTGTTCTGTGGAACAGCATTTCTGTTGAGATAACAGTGAGTGCCCACTATCTGCACTTTCTGGAAACTACTGAAGACATTTTCGCCCTGACAACCCTTCCCAGCTGGATGAATAGCTCTACCATGGGTGTTTACTTGGCATTGGTTTTGATCCGCTGCTATTTTTTGAATTGCTTTAAACTGGGGTTGGGGGGTTGGGGCTGTTTTCATTGCATTTGGTGCATCGCCTTGAGACGTGTGAGGAAGGTGATGAATAAATAACGTTAAATTTTAAAAAAGACAATACTGTATCTGGAGAGCCACAGGATCCCTAGCCCTGCCTTTAGACGGTGCTTTTTGCATCGCGCCACAGTCTATATGCCTAATCAACTAGCCTATTCAATCTTTTGCCTGCAATGTTCTAAAATCTAAGTTCCACCTTTGCAATCCAAACCTATGCATGACTATTCACAAGCAATGCCTATCAAGTTCTATGGGGTTTACTGTAAAGTGTGTGTGTACCCAGGAATCAGACTGCAGTCCCGGCAGTGCTCATAGCACTAGTTAAGATGGCTAAATTCAATATGTTCTGATTTCTTGTCTTTCTGGATTGCCAGGCATACCTCAGTGCTGAAATAAGCACCCTGAGAAAACAAGCCATATACACAGCTATAGTTAAGGAATGTTACGCTGAGGATGCCTAAGGCCACATCACATCAACATGAAAGTGAAAAAAATTAAATGTACGAGATTTAATTCAGAGAGGTGCCCTGGTGTATCCCTAATTTATTTATTTACTACACTGATATCCCACCCTTCCTCCAGGGAGCTCAAGGTGGTGTAACTGGTTCTCCCCTCTCCATTTGGGAGGTAGGTTAGACTGAGAGATTGGGGCTGGGCCTCCAATGTGGGCCCCCCCAAAGGCTACACAGTGATGGTTAACTGTTTGTTGGCTGTAATGAGCAAAAGCATCAAACCAGCTGACAGCTTAAGTATCCCTTTTGTGGTGGTTCCAAGAAAAGTGATTTAAAAACAATTGACGATTTGACAGTCCATTGACCAAAACTTTTTTTTGTACAGGGAAATGCCCATCACTAGGAAGGAGGGCTTGTTCAGGTGCTGCGACCCAGCCTGAGCACACCTACTGCAGTTCCTGGCTGAGGCTGATGGGGTTTGCAGCCCAAACATCCCAAGCACACCATGCTGGGGAAGGGTGGAATAAAATAAGACACTGAGCAGTATTCCAGGTATTGCAATCTTACTTGTGCCATGAACTTGTGGGATGGCTTAGTATTATGCTACCCAAAGGCTGTCTCACAGCCCCTCTTGCAAGAATACCAGCCTACCCTACAAAGTTGTTTTAGAGATTATCCAGAACATAATATGTTGTTGTTGTTATGTGCCTTCAAGTCAGTTTCGACTTATGGTGACCCTATGAATCAGCCACCTCCAACAGCATCTGTTATAAACCACCCAGTTCATATCTTGTAAGTTCAGGTTCAGGCATCCTTTATGGAATCAATCCATCTCTGGTTTGGTCTTCCTCTTCTTCTACTCCCTTCTGTTTTTCTCAGCATTATTGCCCTTTCTAGTGAATCAGGTCTTCTTATTATGTGTCCAAAGTATAACCTCAGTTCCATCATTTTAGCTTCTAGTGATACTTGTGGTTTAATTTGTTCTAACACCCAATTATATATATATATACATATATTATTTTATGTATTTTAATTTATTTTAATGTTTTTGTGATTTTTATTGTGTACAATTTTATTATGTACGTGCTCGATTTTATTGTAAGCCGCCCAGAGTGCCCTATTATAGGGTAGAAGGGCGGGATAGAAATATTTTAAATAAATAAATAAATAAATTTGTCTTCTTCGCGGTCCATCTGCAAAGCTCTCCTCCAACACCACATTTCAAATGAGTTGATTTTTCTCTTATCCACTTTTTTCACAGTCCAACTTTCACATCCATACATAGAGATTGGGAATACCATGGCATGAATGATCCTGACTTTAGTGTTCAGTGATATGTCATTGCATCTGAGGACCTTTTCTAGTTCTCTCATAACATGCAACAGTTTTAATCTCTCTAAAACAGTCTGTGAATGCCAACTACTTCTAGTATTTTTCCCATTTATGAGTGCTCTGCTGGCAAGGATGGGAACTCATTAGCCAAGCCTGTAGTTATTTGCCTCATGGGTCCTAAGTACTTAGGGCCCCTCCAGACATCTGTTTTATTGTGCATTCATGATGTGGTTATCTCACAATTGTACTGCAGCAGTTATACGCAATCCCACTTTCAGTACAATTTGTGCCTTCAAAAATTTCAGGGCAGATATACTGCTTCATTTCCCAATCCGTGCATGTCCTGCTGAAAGCAACTTCAACTTCCTGCTGAAATCCTGTAACTTCTTGCATCACAAGTGTTCCAGGTTTCTTGTCTCCCTTTTGTTACACTATAGAGCAAGAGTGTCCTCCCATGCAGCAATAATGCAGTAACACTGGGGAATAATGGCGGAAGAGCTAATAAAGCAGACTGATGTATGGATGGCCCAGTAAAAATCCACTGCTAATGCACTATTCTTACGTTGTGCAGAATATACCTGCAAAAAAATCCCAGTCTGGAGGAGCCCTCATTCTTAACTTCTGCAGTTGTTTGGTTGTTCCTGCCAGTCATAATGACTTGAGTGCCAATTGCTCAAGCAACAAGTAAAGACCCCGTGTATTTTGTGCTTTGAGAACTAACTCACTGGCGTGTACATTTGGGGTTAATTATTCCAAAAACAAGGAAACCACATAGTCACAGGACAACAGCCCTAGCTTAACATCCACCAGACTCATGCCAGTGACATGCATAGTATGCTCACAACATAGGAATCACAAACTCATTCAGGCCCTTAGGCTCTGGGAGGAGCTGCCAATACAGCCTTTGGGTTGAAACAAACTGATGGCCACCTCTCATTGAGTCGTTCAAAGGCCAAAGTTTGGGGCAGAAAATAACAAGGAAACATCAATTTAGCACCTAGTGTGTTCACCCTGCTTCTTAGCCCCAAGCTACACCACCCCCAGTAATTCTCTGTTCTTCCTAGCAGAAATTATTTCAGGAACAAAGCTTAACTCCTTCAACTTTGCATTAAAGTGGGGGGGGGAGAACTCTGGGCAAGGCTACTCAACGGGGTACATTTCCTAGGACAGTCATCACCAACCAGTTGCCCTCCAGGTGTTCTAGAACCAGCCTTTCCCAACCTTTGGGTCCCCAGATGTTGCTGGAATACAGTTCCCATAATTCCTGGCCATTATTCATGCTCCTGCGCTGATGGGAGTTGTAGTCCAGCAACATCTGGAGACCCAAAGATTGAGAAAGGCTGTTCTAGACTACAATTTGCATAAGCCCCAAGGGGCCGACAGAGCCCTGCTGGATCAGGCCACAGACGCACAGAGTCCAACATCCTGTTCTCCCAGTGACCAACCACATGCTTATAGGAAGCCCACAGGCAGAGCACACTTTTGATTCCCAGCAACTAGTTTATGGTTGTCTTATTCTTAAGCTGTTAAACACGCAATATGTAAGTCGTTTTTGGGATTTACTCTTGCAAGATATGACGAATGCCCCTAGTTTTGATTTGTTTCTCTTTGTTTAAAAAAAAAAGGAGGGAGAAGACTTTCAAATATCTGAAATGCTGACTGACACACAGAAGACAGAGTAGCACACAAGGCTAGATCCAGTGCGTGGAAATTGCAGGGATGCAGATTTAGGAAGCTTCTCCTAAGGTTTAGCCTAACAGTGAGAGTGATTTGACAACAGAATGGACTGTCAGGGCGGGGGCAAGAAACGCTGCTTTTTTGGAGGTATTTAAGCAGAGGTAGAATGAACTTCTGTCAGAGCCTGTAGTAGCAAGATTCCAACGGGGTTGGACTATATGGCCTCAGAGGTCTCTTTCAACTCTAAAATTCTATTTCTATGGTTAACAGCTCCATCAGTTACTATTAGTCATGGAAGTTGAATTTAACCTCAATGGTCAGACACAGTTGTGATAAACTGAGGATAATCCAGTACCTCCAGCCCTCCTTGAAGGTTCTATTGGAAACACAGTGCTTTGGTCAATCCAAAATAACTCACAACCTTGCTTTGGCCATTAAAACCAAGATGATGCTTCTCCTCCCTGTGTCCCATCACATTCTCCAAGACTGGAAGGACTTTTAATATGCATTGCCAAAAGAAAAAAAAACCCCAGAAGAGACACAGATTTACATAAAATATGTATATGCTCATTAATATGTATAGAAGCAAATGTAGAAATCATTGGTAAAATTTTAAATAGAAATACAATACACTGTACCACTACAGTGGTGGAAGACTATGACAAGGTAACTTATGTGCCTGCTCAGTCTGCTGTCTAGACACTGTTCACTTTTGATGAGTAGCTTCAAGGCTTCCCTGCTTAAGGTTCTTTGTCTTTTAAATTGGACTTGGACCAGAAAGCCCTTCAAATACAGGCTACCTTCAAACAGAGGGCTGACTCCTGACAACCCTTCATACAATTCTCTGTGAAGCAGGTTACGTGGCCAGCCTGCCTCTTAAGAAAGCACCAAGAGTGAGACAGCAAAACTCACACAGAGCAACACACACAAAGTAATGTTATGTGTAGCTGTGGCATTCACCATAGCCCGAGCATCACTCAGAATGGCAGCACTTACTAGTAAAATAAGAGAACTATCACTAGAAGCTAAAATGATGAAACTGAGGTTATCATACTTTGGACACATCATGAGAAGACACAATTCACTAGAAAATAATGCTGGGAAAACCAGAAGGGAGTAGAAAAAGAGGAAGGCCAAACAAGCGATGGCTTGATTCCATGAAGGAAGCCACAGACCTGAACTTACAAGATCTGAACAGGGTGGTTCATGACAGATGCTCTTGGAGGTTGCCGATTCATTGGGTCGCCATAAGTCGCAGTCGACTTGGAGGCACATAACAACAGGCTCATGAGCCAAGCTCTAAGCAGCCCATGCGGGAACACAAATCAAGCAGGAGGTTAATTCCAAGATTCTGAGGAGCAGAGCGATCCAGGCAGGCACAGGCAGCCAGTCAGCAAGGGCTAGCAGGTAATGATGGGAAAGCAAAGTTTGTTTTATATTTTTATAGGTTCTTAATGATATGTACTTATTTTTATCTGGAAGCTGCCTTGAGTTCCAGTTTGGAAAAAGGGCGGGGTATAAATAAAGGTAACAATAATAATAAGAGTGCTGGAGAAATCCAGAAATCCAAAGTGACAGGCAGTAGAGTTGGACAAGCAATGCTTGTGCAACAGAGTTGTAGCACACATTTTCCAGGGGCAAGTCCGGTGTATTTATAGGGACAAGGACCAATGGGATGGCTCCTTGTGGCTGCCCAATCCTGGCCTAATATCCTGTGGGCTGGGAAGGAGTTTTTTAAAAGCCCGAACAAGGAGTTGCCCAATGCCCGAGGGCAGTTTTTCCAGGTAAGGCTTCCAACAAAGGCATAAACTCACAAGCAGAAAACGGTACATTTTAAAGCAACTCTTCCTTCCTTCTAAAAATATCATGTTCCATTACAGCATTTCTCTGGCTCTATTTCACATCCACTCTGGCGCTTGCAAAAAAAAGTTATTAGCAATTCAAGGCAAACTTTTCAAGATCTTTGTTAGGGCACCAGGAAATTTTGTGAGACCTCCACCGCACACTCCCGACTCCTTTGCCATTTAAGATAATGTGTTTTGATTGCTCAAATCTATGGTCTGGTAAGCAGATAGGACCTATATTTCCCCCATTTAGGTTTTCCAGAGTTGGCAGCTATGCTCCATTTGTGCTGAACAAATCCCCCATTTAATTGTTTCTACATTATCTGCAATTTGATTTCAAACCCTCATTCCACTGCCAACTAATTAAACTGGGTTCTTCTTGGCCTATCATCTTGGGATTTTAAATGCCATCAGAAAATTCCATGTGATTTTAAAACATCTGTTTACATTGATTTTTCTCAGCTGGACATGTGCCAAGGAAGATTAATGTGTGTTCACCTTGAAGTCCAGTGAATTTTTGTAGTTAGTGTCTGAAATCACACCCCAAAAGGAGGTCTTTTTTTATGGTGTTGCAGGGATGAAGAACAGGTGGAAATGCAGATGCCAGTCTCCACCCTACTTCCCATAACACAGTTAACTATAATGTTACCTACTTTAACCTTTACAGGAGAAATAATGCTTGGCCAAGATCTAACCTTTAATAGACTTTAGACTTCTAGGAAGTCCCTGGTCTTAACTCAGCTTAACAATAGCAAGAAGCCATGAGATACCTGTGTGACTCTAAGCACCTGCCTTGCCTCTCCATTTCTTTGAAGAGCGGCCGTTTCACAGATGTTTTATTACTGTCACCCCAGAAACAGGGTTCTCGGGGCAATGAACAATTGAAAGGAAAACTAAAGTCGCAGATCCAATAAAACAAGCAGACTGTGGCACAAATATCCTATAAAACAAGAACAACTTCATCAGAGCAGCAATGCACACAATTTTAGCCACAATCGTATAATTAAAGAGAGCCACAAAATCATCCTTGTGGAACTAAAAACACATCCTAAAAATCACAGTAAAAGGGAGAGACGAAAATGTTAACATGTGTTTTTTTTTTAAAGGATGGGGAATAAAAAAGTATTCATGTGCTGCTTGTGCCAGGGAGTCGCCTTGGGAAAAGCATTCCACAACCGGGTGGTGGTGGCTACTACCGAGAAGAGCCTTGCTAGATTCTGATTTCTAACCTTTTAGTAATAGCACAGCAGGAACAAGTATTCCTGTTGAATTCACAAGACCTATGTTCATATAAACCAAAGATGGGGAACCTGTGACCCTCCAGATGCTGTGGGACTTCAACTACCATTAATCCCAGCCAGCTTGGCCAATGGTTGACAACGATTGGAGTTGTAGTCCAGCAACATCTGGAGGGTCACAGGTTCCCCACTCCAGAAGCAAATGGTTTTCCGATAGCAGGAACCATAACTTGATTAGATACCATTTTAAACAAATTGATAACGAATCTCATGCCCAGGGGCCAAATGCCCTCTCTGTCTGGCCCTCGGAACTCTCTGCAGGCAACACCCCTCACTAGCCCTGCTTTGCACCCCCCTCTCCTAGCTGGAATGTGTTCCTGAACTTTGAGTGCTTCGGGTAACCTCCTTGGTAGACTGTGGGAATGCTGTGGACATAACATATCTCCATTTCAGCAAAGCTTTTGACAGAGCGTGCCTCATGATACCCTGATTAGGAAGCTCGCCAAATGTGGGCTGGATGGAGCAACTATCAGGTGGATCCACAGGTGGCTACAGAATTGTACTCAGAAAGTGCTTATCAATGGTTCCTTGTCAAACTGAGGGGAGGTAATGAGTGGGTACCGCAGGGCTTGGTTCTGGGTCCAGTGCTCTTCAACATTTTTATTAATGACTTGGATAAGGAGGTGCAGGGATAGCTTATCACATTTGCAGACAATAAAAAATTGAGAGGGAAAGCCAATACCCTGGAGTACAGAAACAAAATTCAATGTGACCTTGATAGTCTGGAGCATTGGGCTTGAAACAACAGAATAACATTCAACAGGGATAAGTCCAAAGTTCTACTCCTAGGAAAAAGATACCAAATGTACAGTTATATATTACAATACTACATGCGAGAAGGATCTTGGAATTGTTGTTGATCACAAGCTGAATATGAGCCAACAGTGCAATGTGGCTGCAATACAGGCAAATGCTATTTTAGGCTGCATTAACAGAAATATAGTTTCCAAATCGCATGAAGTATTAGTTCCCTTCTATTCAGCACTGGTTAGCCCTCATCTTGAGTACTGCATCCAGTTCTGGTCACCGCACTTTAAGAAGGATGCAAACAAACTGGAACAGGTTCAGAGGAGGGCAACAAGGATGATCAGGGGACTGGAAACAAAGCCCTATGAGGAGACACTGAAAGAATTGGGCGTGTTTAGTCTTGAGAAAAGAAGGCTGAGGAGATATATGATTACACTCTTCAAGTACTTGAAAGGTTGTCACACAGAGGAGGGCCAGGATCTCTTCTTGATCATCCCAGAGTGCAGGACATGGAATAATGGGCTCAAGTTGCAGGAAGCCAGATTTCAAGTGAACATCAAGAAAAACTTCCTAACTGTTAGAGCAGTACAACAATGGCACCAATGACCTTGGTAGATGGTGGGCTCTCCAACACTGGAGGCATTCAAGAGGCAGCTGGACAGCCACCTGTTGCGTATGCTTTAAGCTGGATTCCTGCATTGAGAAGGGGGTTGGACTTGATGCCCTTATAGGACCCTTCCAATTCTAGGATTCTAGGATTTCTTGTTTTCCTGGTAGGAGGATATAACAAATTAGCCTACTGTACAAAGGTAAAATGCGCATTTGTTGCTCTGCTCACTTTTACCTCATTCTCACCACTGGCATGTGGCCCCCGGAAACTTGCATTGAAGGCAATACAGTCCTCAGGCTTCAAATAGTTCCCTGCCCCAATTTAATCTTTTTTCTATGAAACCTCAGTTGGCTAAGCAAAGTGAGGCCTCTGGTTTAACTCACCTGTTGAACATCCTCTCTTTATAACATTTTCTCTTGAACACAGGGATGTGTCTGAATAAACAGTGGTGCTGCCCAATAGCGCTGGCTCCCCTGGAGACAGTCCGCCACCACGTAGGCCTCCTGTCCACCCTCCCGCCCAAGCTGCTGCCACTGCACAGTCGCCACCACACGCAGGCTGCATGCTCGTTCGCCAAGGCAGATACCACCACCATCTTGCCTGCTTGCTGAGCTGGGCGGTGCAAGCAGCGTGCAGGTGGAGGAAGCATTCTATGGTATTCTGAAGTGCACAGCATGATGCTTGCATTTTTATGTGTGTAAGAGATAAAGCACCGAAGCAAGCTGTTTCAAAAATTGACGTTTACTAGGCATGCCTGCTTAAAAGAGATTGTGTTTTAAAATATTCATTCTCTTTCAATGGCGACAATTTGGTGACAGCATCAGGACACATCAGCTGCCTGCATACCAGCCTAGACACTGGAATATGCAAGGTGTCACTGGGAGGGGACAAGACCGCAGAAGACACCCATGCAAACTATTCAAGGGAACGGCTGAGGTTCAGTGGTAGGGCATCTGCTTTGTCTGAAAAAGGCCCTAGGTTCAATTCCCAGCATCTCCAGATGGGGCTGGAAGAGAACCCCGTCTGAAACCTTGGAGAGCCCCTGCCAGTCTGTGTTGACAATATTGAGCTAGATGGACCAACGGTTTGACATGGTGTAACACAGCTTCCTATGCTCCTGTTCAGCCAGGGGTGGTATCACAGTTTGTTTGTTTTTATGTACTGCTTCCCATAAAATGTCCTGAAGCAGTTCAATGACAAAAACATACATAAATGCAATTTCAAGTGCAAGAGGTGCTATAAATATTCATTTTGTTTGATTATATTTTATAGATTGCCTTGGGACATATGTCGATGATGATTCATTCATCTTCGCCATCATCATCTCCTCCTCCTCCGCTTAAAAAGGCAAGTTGGATAAGGAAGGTTTTCAACAGACCCTGAAAAGACCACAGAGACAGCGCCTGTCTGATGTCTAATGGGAGGGAGTTATAAGAAGAGATTGGTCCTTGGATCAGGCCAGTGGCCTATCTAATCCAGCATCCTGTTCTCACAGTGGCCAACCAGATGCCTACCAGAAACCTGAAAGCAGGACCTGAGCACAAGAGCACTCTCCTCTCCTGCCTCATATAGAATAGACTTCCTGATGAGATGGTTTCTGAAGAAGGCCCTCTCCTGCAGAAGGCAGTGATCATTTGGGTATATAAGCAGTGAACTGAAGTTTAGGGCTTGTCCCATCAACCATATGGCTCAGGATACAAATACTGGAACTAGGGTTGGGATCTGTTAGGTAGTTCCAGTTTGAAAGCATTCCATTGACCTAACAGGCTGGCCCTCAGTTCGAGTTTGTTCTGTATCTGCTAGCTGATGCTTTTATTGATCCGGGTTTTTTCCCACTTGGAAAAAATATCAATATTAATATCGATATTTTGAAGGAAATATCAATATTTCCTTTAAAATATCAATATTCTGAAAAAAATATTTTAAAAGGAAATAGATAAACGATCATGTTTACAATTGATGCTTTAGAGGTGGATGTTTAAAAAACCAACCCTAATTTTCAAAAATAGCCGCTGAAATTTGCTACATTAAAACCTGATCTTCAATGATTAATAAGCAAATTTATGGAAAATTCGGTATCAAATCCGAACTGGGTGGGATTCTAGCACATCCCTGACTGGAACCCATGCGAATGGGAACTGCATGGAACCAACACATGTTTCAAGCATATCTGACCCTTCAATCAGTTTCCCAGGTCACACCTCAGCAATTCCCCTTGCGTCTTTAGACTTACTACCGAATTAGGACGCAAGGCTGCCAAGGAGTTTTCCTGCTGTTCCCCACCACCACCCGTGATCCTTTCGTCTGTCTTCCTACTCGCCTGCTATGCAGTGCAGCGGAGTCCTGTTTACTACAGCAGGCAGAAAAGAGAGATAAAGGCATATAAAAAGGACCAGGAGACGGAGGGGTGGGAAGAAGACAGAAACAGGAAGAAGCAACAGGTGTCTCAACTCTGAATTCAATGGCAATTTTTTTTAAAAAGGTTCAGAAGTCTCTTGATTGCAACCTGGCAACCCTATCCTGAAGCAAGCATTGCATGGGTGTGCCCATGCCGTAAGCAACAGACACCTGTACTTGAGCGAGATAAGTTGTGCAAACAAACTGATTCGACCTTCTTCTACGGCTACCTTTAATGCCATGTGCCCTACATTACAGCCATGTCTGTTTTTAAAAGGGGAAATGATTAAAATAGTTAAAAGCCATCCTTTGTTTTAAAAAAAAAAGGGGGGGGAGAAGCCATTGAGATTTTTTTTTCCCCAATACAGCAGTGTTGGTGGAGTAGCAAGCTTTTAAGCTTCACAAGAATCTTAGTCAGGCAGTAGGCCTTGAGGAAATCCATGGCCAGCAATCCTATCTGCAGAAGTGATTTGTCACTTCAACCATGTTGTAATTCTATTGGTGGGGCTGAAAAATAATTCTTAGATGTCAGCCTCGATTTGATTGTTTTTTTAAAAAAGGCTGCCTACTTTTTTGGAACTTTGGCTTTTCCTGGCTCTGCTCAGCTGTTTGTTTCTCATTTGGATCAATATGGCACCTTCACCCTTTTCATCCATTACGTCAGTTAAAAATACTTCCATAAAAGAAAATTTTGAATTGCCAAAGTGAGAGAGAGAGAGAGAGAGAGAGAGAGAGAGAGAGATGGTGCAGGGAGGTGTCAAGTTCTCACGTGCAGATTTCTCCTACTTTGCTCCTCCCATAATTGAATGAGAGCAACAAACCAGTCTCAGACTTCGTGGCTTGTTTCACTCAAACGAACAATGATTGATAAGCAAAGAACAAACCTAGGCTCCATATTGGGGTCTGTTCGGAGATAAACAAGTTACAATCCCTAGGGTCAGACATAATGGTTTGCAATCCCTGGATTAGTGTTAACTATGGTTTACCATGATGTGAGAACACAGACCATTTTGACTATTTTATTATCTGGGAGTAAGCAGACGTGTAGGATTGCATTGCAATTTTTGGATTTTTTTTTAAACTGCACTAAGAGAGATCACCCCCTACCCTCAGATATTAGCCTATACAACAGAAACAAAAAGTTGGTAGTCCTTTCAACTGCAAACTGTCATCAGCATGAAATGATATCTATGCCAAAAAGGGGAGCTTATGATGCATGCCAGATACTGTTGGACTACAACTCCCATCAGCTCCAGCCAGCACAGCCAATTATCAAGGACCATAGGAGTTGCAGTCCAGCAACGTCTGGAGGGCCACAGGTTTCCCATCTGTGTGCTAGCCCTTTTGCATTGTCTCACCTGAAGCAATCCCAGTTGCCCCTGGACTCCTGTCTCGACTCAGAAGTAATCAAGAAAGCGATGCATACAGCTGTCCTTCTCCAACCCCAGGCATGAGGCTTGCTAACATTACCACAGCAGAAAACACTCCCTCTTGGCAGTCTCCTAAGCGCCGAACTACACGTTATGATGGAGTCGCAAGGTGCCCAGCCTCAGCATAACCTTATAACACTAATGTGGGGTCATTTGGGAAGGGAGGAATAAGTGGACAAGAGAGGGGTGCTTAAGGCCTGCAGCCAACTTCCCCCTGTAAAGGCCTCCACCCATTTTTAGACTGTTTTGGCTCAGTTGGACTCTGAGACCAGAAGAAAAAGGAAAAACCAGGTTGGGGGGGGACAGGTTTTTTGGGGGGATTTGCAGGAGAGGCTTGGAAGGGCACAGAGTTAAGTACCCCCTCTGCCTGCAGATCTTTCCTATTGGTTCCCTGCTTTTGTATTATCTCAGCAAATCTGGATTTGGAAACGCAGGTTCACAAAGGTTAACAGATGTCTCCAGCTGCTGCTCCGACACAGTTCAACACCAGAACTTTCTGGGCTGCCAAGAGTTAAGCATCTTTCTCTGAAGCCCTGGTCTGTGAAATTCCAAGAGAGGGGTTGGGCAGAGAGGGTAAACAAGGCTGAACGGCTGGATTTGTCCTGTAGCATGAAAAGTGCAATAAATAAAATGCGCAGAAGGTGAACAAGGATAATGTTCGCCAGTGGAGAGGACTGCTGAAAGTTTTGCTTTCTTTGTCCCTGAAATCCTCTTAAAGTATCGAGTGCAGGCGCAGACACAACCTCACAGAGTTAAATATTAAACCAGCGACTGAAAAACACAAACCAGGGCTTGTTTTGCCAAATGTATCACTGAGTGCCCACAACAGATGATTCCAAGCACTACTACTTCTGAGTAATCTTGCAAGTGCAGATTTGGGAATGCATGACAGAGACTAGCTCTGGAATGTACAAGGAACAGTTCCACCCTTGGTGAATGAAGGGGACAGGATGACACCTTTTTAACTAGGCCAACAGGTTGGTGACAGAGCATGCAAGCTGGGTGTGTTCCACAGGACTTTTCATTAGGTAAGGGAATTTACATTCTGTTCATGGGGTTTTCATGAAACTCAAAAAGATGGGGAAACTTTTCCAGTCTGAGGGCCACATTGCCTCACGGGCAACATGCTGGGGGGCACATGCCAGTGGCGGTTGGGGCAAGAGCCAAAAGTGGATATGGCCAGAAGCAAAATTGGGCAGAGCAACAGATGCGACTCTTGTCTGTGTATAGCAGGCCACACTCCAGCCATGCAAAAGGCAGAGATTTCCACACACAAATCCCCACCCAGGCAAGCAAGAGACAGTGTCAGAGTTCAAGGGCACATTCCAGCAAGGCAAAAGCACTCGAGGAGCGCAGGGCAGGACATGGCCTGGAGAGGGTTCTGAGGGCCAAAAAAAGAGGCCCTGAAGGGCCGTTTTTGTCCCACAGGTCAAAGGTTCCCTTACACCTGCACTACACCAACTCCTGTAGGCTCAGCAGTAAATCTCTTTTTATCTACTTGTGCCTTCTGGCTTGATATCTTGAAGCAACATGAAAAACAAAACAGTAGTTTGCAAAGTGAACCCAAGACAGAGCTAGTGTAGATATTGGCTATGTAAGAAAATGAGTCAAAATGTGCACAAGTGCATGAAGCTCTTTTACACCAACTTGGACCCTGCGTTCTTCATCAGAGGTCCTTCCTTGTGTGCCCCCTCCCACGGGAGGCTCAGAGGGTGGCAACATGAGAATGGGCCTTTTCAGTGGTGACCCCCCGGCTGTGGAATGCTCTCACCAGGGAGGCACGCCTGGCACCTTCTCTATCCACCTTTAGGTACCAGGCAAAGATCTTCCTTTTCAACTCAGACCTTTGACTCTTGCTGTGTTCTTAGTTTTTTTTGTTTGGGTTTTAAGTTTTTATATTGTATGTTTTAAAATTTGTTTTATATTGTATGTTTTAAAATCTGTTGTAAGTAGCCTAGAGACCGCTGGATGTGAGGCAACTAACAAGTTAATAACAACAACAGCTGTTTTCTACTTAGAATTAGAGATGTGAAGACCCAGAAAAAAGCTGGAAAAATTCGGGGGGGATGGACAACAATTTTTATTTTTTTATTTTTTAAAAACTGAAAGATTCAGAAAAAACTTTTTTTCCCCGGGCCTTCACATCTCTACTGAGACTGGCAGCAGCTGTCCTCGGTCTTGGGAAGAAACATATCCCAGCCCTATCACCTAAACTCCTTTAAGCTGATGGTGCTAGGAATCAAAACTTGGCTACTGAGCTATAACAGGTAAGTTGGTAGCCAGGGTAACCCTCACAGCAAATCTCATTGCAGCCAGTAACTTGTAAGCAGGCCTCAAGACAAGCTGTTAGTTGCTCAACCTGCACCTCCCACATATTATGTGGGTATTATTTTATTCACTTTTAAGAATATTTACAAACTGCCAACTCACAAAAATATAATGGAGCTGTACAATAAAACCATTAAGATGTGCTAAATTGATAAAACACAAGACAAATGACTGACACAATCAAATTCATCATCTAGAAACTCTTGGCAAAACATTAGCACTGGGCCTACCTTAGAAGAATATATAAGGATTGCTGATACAATGTATTTGAACCACTCTGAGAACTACAACATTCCAAGCCAAACTACTAGCGTATTTCAGAGGTAGAACAGAATAATATATATCCTGAAGTTTCATATGCCCTTTTACTATAATGTGTCAACAAGCCCCCAAAAATGGCACCTCGCCAAAGGTGGTAAGGATGCTCCCAGTTGCAACAAAGGTTACACGAGGCAAAAGGCTGATCTGTACAGCAAGACTGGAACGTACAGTAGGGTCATTATTACATAGCCTCCACCCACTCTTTCCCACACACCACTTCCATCCAGCAAAGAAGATTTACCATGTGTAGAGTTTCAAGGTTGACGTTCCAGCCACAAGTGAAATCAACAGAGTATAAAGAAATAATTGTTTTTAAGAGCAGAGCACGAGGATGAAAATCTAGTATCCTTCCCTGACGAAACAGCCCCCTGCAGCAATGAATAGATTTGGGACGGGAGGGAGAGAGATAGGCAGAAAGCATAAAGCGGAAATTCTTGGTTCAACAGCATCTCTTTTCACGCCTTGCACAACGATACACAATTTTGGGTTACAACCCACAAACTCAAGTTACCATCATGAGCATTGTTCAATTTAATACAGCATCATCAATGGGCATGCAGCTTTATAAGGTCTTTAGATGGCAGGTACCTGCCCCAAGGAGCATACAATTAAATGGTCGACAGAGGAAGAGAAAGGAAAGGGAGACAGCTATTGGGCCAAGATCTAAAACATCTGCTCCAGGCTAAACCTAAAGGTGTTGGATGGGCGCATCCAGTGGGATTTCTGTGGTCATAATACAAACAGTTTTTCTGATTTCTCTTAAGTGTCAAGAGTTTTGTTGCTATGTGGAGAAGGGGGAAAGAACAGCTGTTCAAGAAATGCAAATCCAAAGCATCCATGGGAACACAGGAACAGCAGCGCAATTCTTTGGATCCTGGCCACAGGGCATTAAGCAAGCTTGGTCCTACAAACTGGCATAACTGCACAGAAGATGACCTAACCCTAAAGTTATTTAATCAAAAATAAACTCCACACAGCACCAAATTCACTGGGCTTACTCCTAAGCAAGTATGAATAGGCATACTTGGGAGTAAACTGCACTGAATTCAGGGTTACTTCTGAGTAAACATGTATAGAATTAAGACTGTAAAATTGCACTTCTCCAGCTCAAGAGATACAGAAACACTAGCACCTGGCGCACCATCCTGAAACTACTTAAGAATGCCTATTCAAATGGATTTAATCCAGAAGGGAATAGAATTGTTATATCAACATCTAGTTAAAATGCCAGGTGGACTTTGCTTGTTCTCTTTTGCTTTGCTTTTCTTTTTTAAAGTAGTCGGGTGGCATGTTAAAGACCAACAGATTTATCCCCGACACAAGCTTTTGAGGACTAGTACCTTCTTCATCCTCAGTTGACAAATTATACATATAGACACACAGCCAGAGTACTGGGAAAGCAAATTGTAAACAGTGGGGCCAAAAGGTTGTGGCATACAAAAGCTGCCCTACAGAATGCAGGCTGGATCGGATGCTGGATGACCAGTTTGCAGCCTAAAACAACCAAGAAAGGGGTAGAGGAAGAGGTTTGGGGGAAGAATAGAGATGGAGAGAAAAAATCAAGAGGGACCCAGCGAAGATGCTTAGAGAAACTAGTTTTTACAAGCGTCAGCCCTCCAGCCTAACCGCCTTGCGGACCAGGCTCCACGTTCCTGTAGCCCCGACCCACCGTCCAGGCAAGACGCTTAAGCCGGCGCGCGTCATTTCAGAGGCGTCCGGATTCCCAACAGGAGGACTGGCTAGAGCGCGAACGCCTTTCCAGCGCGTCCCAGCCGCCGCGAGTAGTCCTGCTGAAGCCACTCGCGGATCGCTCGCCAGGAAAGAAACAAGCTGAGGGGCTGGAGCGAGAGTCAGCGGCCCGCGGCTTCCCATCGGAATTCGGCGAGGCTGCTCAGAAGCACGCAAGTGGCCGGCTAGCTGGCTAGGGGAGCCCCAAAGCGGCGCGCGCGGTGCCAAGCCAGGACCAAACCCCGGGACGCCGCGATCCACTTAGGCTTCGGCTCCGACTTCTACAGGCGGCGAGCGGATGCCCAAAGGAGAGCGGCTGGGGCACTCTTACTCACCCGGGACGAGGCGTTCGCGGTCCTGAAGCCGCCTGGACGCGGCGGCGGGAGTCGCTCAAGGGATCTGAGCGGGCGAGCTAGCGCGCTCGGCGAGGGGAAGGTCGCGTCGCCAGGGTGGGTGGGGACAGGTGCGCTCAGCAAACAGGCGAGGCAATAATGCGGGCGGGCGGGCGCTCGCGGTGACTCACCCCGCCCCGCCGGCCCTCGCCGCCAAGGCTCTTCCGGGCGCAGACGCGCCGAGGAGCTGCCTGAAAGCCTCTGTGTCGTCGGTTCGAATCCCGCTCGACCCATTTTTTAAAAAAACTCATTTTTCTTAAGCATTGTTAATGGTCTTGCATTTTTTTATTTACATCTTTAATTCATAACATGTTGTTTCCTTTCGTTATTTTAGTTAGTTAGTTGTTTGATTTATGAAGTTAAATCTAGCTCAGAGTGGTTCCTCAAACTCCCCCCCCATAGACCGCTTGAAAATGGAAAATGGAAATGGACTGCCTTCAAGGCGATCCCGACTTATAGCGACTCTATGAATAGGGTTTTCGTGGTAAGTGGTGTTCAGAGGTGGTTTTACCACTGCCTTCCTCTGAGGCTGAGAGGCAGTGACTGGCTCAAAGTCACCCAGTGAGCATGATTCATAGCTGTGTGGGGATTGCGAACCCTGGTCTCCCAGGTCGTAGTCCAAGACGTTAACCACTACACCACTAAATGATTTTCCTGCCTGCTATAACAATTGGAAAGTGTTGTGCTAGATGCCCCATATGGTCTATTATTTTTGTTGAGTGCTTCTTTCCCAGGTCACCCAGCAATCTTCCTGACTGAGGGGGGATTTGAACCTGGGACCAACACTCTAACTCCGTCCTGGGTAACCAATGTGGTACCCTCCAGACATTGTTGGACTCCAGTTCTCATGAGCCCCGGTCAACATGGCCAATGGCTAGGAATGATGGGAGATGTAGTTCAACAATACCTGGAGGGCACCACTTTGGCTACCCCAAGCTTTGAATTGAATTTGAACTGAGGTCTCCCAGGTTCTAGTTCAACACTCTAAGCACTACGCCACTGCTGATTCTGGGGAAAGAGCCACTGGACATATAGAAGGGGGTTATAAACAGTTGGGCCGAAGACTGAGGAATTCAAGAGACTGGGGGCCAATCTAGACATGAGGTCTTTGTACCTGATGAGCACTTTTATGCAAACTTTGATGTGAACTCTAGCTCAGCCTTTCCCAACCGATGTGCCTCCAGATGTTGTTCGACCACAATTCCCATCTTTCCTGATCATTGGCAATGGTGGCTGAGGCTGATGGGAGTTGTGGTCCAACAACATCTGGAGGCACACTGGTTGGGAAAGGCTGCTCTAGCTGTTAGTAAGCAGTGATAATCAACATCAATAAACTGACCACTTTGCTTCCCTGGAAAAAAAGTCCCATTGATTTCTATGGATTTACCTTCAAGCAAGCATGCTATGGCTTGCAACCTGACTCTCCTATGACATGAGCCTAAATAGCTAAAATCTGGAGATGAAGGTATCCCCTCCCTCTTCATCTAATTGTTTGTTTATGCTCCCACCAAATTCTAAGGCAAGTATTGACCAAATTTTTGGTATATATTCCACTTGTGTGCATGCATTAAGGTTGCCCACACATGCGTCTGAGTGCATTTGATGGAGCGTTATGTGAATTTTACAGGTGCCACATAATGTTCATGTCACCTTGCATGGAATCTTTTTGTTGTACTGTTTTTGGCGTGTATTAAAACCAATTTGTTTAGGCAAACCTACCTGGACATGAAATGTTATGATGTGCATTTGTTTTTTAAACTGTTGGTTTTATCTACATTTTAATAATTTCGTTGTTGTTATTTATAATGTCTGTTTTTATTCCTTTTTAATGACTGTTTTATACTACTTTACCTAAATTTAGAGCTTAGAGGTTTATTTATTTTTATTAAGTGGTACAGAAATCTTGCTAAAAATAATTCCAGGATTTTATTTTGCTCCTGCCTCCATTTCCCACCTGGCCTTCATTTCATCTTCCTTTTTACACTCTCATCTCACTTTGAACCAAGCAATTTCTGGCATGTTCTGTATGTGTGCCTCCTCCACATGTGTGTGCACGTGTGGACACTAAGCGAATGAACCTCAGTAACAAACCTCTCATTTAGCATAATGAGAACATAATGAGGGTTCAGTTCACCTTTATACTCGATGCTTGGTTCTGCCAACATGAGTCACTCTGATGTCACTGTGGGCAGGTGTCACTGTCACATGCTGCTTATTCAGTTGCATTACACAAATGTGGTGCTGAGTCAACTCTCATGGGAAAGATTTTGTAGGTAATTGGAGGGTACTGGAGAGAATACACTGGAGAAGCACAGATTTTTGGTTGATGCTGCTTACAAAAAAAAAGCCGACATTAACCCTGCACAAAGCCAACACTACCTCTTCCAAAGGGAAGAGAAGAAAGGAATGGAAAACCCAACCTTTTACATCTGCCCCATCACAAGGACTCCGTAGAGGGTAACAATGGTTTCACGACCCAGTAGAAAGAACAAATACATTCTAAGCATGCTGTTTCTACACCTGCAGTTCTTAAATTATCATGGGAAAGGCAGGGTTGCCCTTAATGAAACCCACAAGGCCTACTCACTGATTGCCTCCAACTTTAGCCAAATCACACCCTCAATTCCTTCTAAAAATGGTAGGAACATTGGAAGTTGCCTTGCCCCTACTGGTAGGAAGGGCAGGATATAAATTGAATGAAGGAATGAATATACACAGCCAGATCATTGGTCCACTTAGCTCAGGATTATCTACACTGACCGGAAGCAGCTCTCCAAGGTTTGGGGCAGGGAGTCCTTCCCAGACCTACCTGGAGATGGCAGCGATTGAACCTGGGCCTTTCTGCAAGCAAAGCATGTGCCCTAACACCTAGCAATGCTTCCCCTGTCTTGCCCCCAGCCCCATGTAATTAGAGCACTTAACATACATTCTCTGCCTGAAAAACATGCTTTGGAATGCAGCAAATCTGTATGGAGACCATGTCTGTGCATCTTTGCCCCCAGACAAAATGCCTATTAAAAATATTGACCGCGGTCCAAAGAGCTGGGCCTGCATGTAAGCTGTTTTTGTGTGCTTGAACCTCTGGAGAATATGTATTTTGCTGAACGATTCTTCAAGCTGGTTCTTGAATTGGTCAGACTTTAAGAAGGAGATGTTTTCCTCCCAAGGGCCACATTCCTTCATGGGAAACCTCCCAGGGTCCCATGCCAGTGGTGGGCAGGGCCAGAGACAATAAATGGGTGGAGCAATGGGTGTGACCCTTATCTTTGTATAACAGGCTACATTCCAGCCGTGCAAATTTCAGAGGTTTTTACACACACACACACACACACACTGTGCTGTCCAGAGCCGAAAGAATGAGGCTGGAGTGTGTGTGCAAGTAAATCTTGTTTTATTAGAGTAATGGATACATCAAAGGCATTGCGCTTCATAGGAAACCCTATGCTAACTCACTAGAGTCCCTAACTATACTCTAGACATGCTCTGCAGCGTGTGAAGGAAGTTGACTCAATGACCTCCCACTGGGAGCGGCAGGCTTATATAGGAAATGTTTTCGAACGTAATCTCTGACTCCTTCGTAATTCCTGTCTTTGCCCTGTCCGTTTCTCGCGGTGATGGGAACGAGGAGACAGGGGACGCGCATCCAACGGCTCATCTGAAGACACCTGCTCCCGAGCAACGGGCTCGAGGTCAGGGGGCGGTGCCACACTGGAATCCTCCTGGGAACTGCTTGGTAAAGGAGGAGCTGGCACTGACTCTGAAGCTTCCCCCCCACAAGTCCTCTGCATCAACTGGGGGTGGTGCGCTCGGCTCCTCGGAAAGGGTGTTACATGTGGGAACTGGCTGGAGAGCAGGCTGCCCCCCTCCCGCACGATCCTGCTCAGACACAACAATCCCCAACTCTGCTTCTTCTGGCTGCGGAGGCGCCTGAAACTCATGCCTCCCCCCTTCCTGTCCCTTCTGAGTTGGCTGCAGCGCAACACACACACACACATTACAAGCAAGAAGCATCATTACAGTTCAAGGACACACTCCAGCCACACAAAACCATGTGAGGAGAATACAAAGCAGAGCCAGTGAAGGGTGTGGCCTTGGGAGAGGAGGTGTGGCCTGGGAAGGGGGCATGGCCTAAGGGAGAGTCCTAAGGTCCTGACAGAGAGGTCTCGAGGGCCACATTCAGCCCCTAGGCCAATCAGCTTTGTTGGGTAACTAACTATTTTATGAGTGGGTGAGAGAGACAGAGAAAGACATTTTCTCTCTCCACACAGCTTTATAAACCTTGATCACAAAAAGCCCCCGTGATATGTCATACCTAGCTCAGAAGCATCCTTATTTCTAGACTCGAAATGGTTCCTCATCAGCTTACCTTTGCTGCAGTGGGCCATACTGGAAACAATCCCTTTCTTTCTTTCTTTCTTTCTTTCTTTCTTTCTTTCTTTCTTCCTTTCTTTCTTTCTTTCTTTCTTTCTTTCTTTCTTTCTTTCTTTCTTTCTTTCTTTCTTCCTTTCTTCCTTCCTTCCTTCCTTCCTTCCTTCCTTCCTTCCTTCCTTCCTTCCTTCCTTCCTTCCTTCCTTCCTTCCTTCCTTCCTTCCTTCCTTCCTTCTTTCTTTCTTTCTTTCTTTTTCTTTCTTTTTCTTTCTTTCTTTCTTTCTTTCTTTCTTTCTTTCTCTAGAACTGTTCTACCTGTTTATAATCACATGCCAAATCCATAATGAGTAATTAAATAACAACCAACTGGTCCTCAATGCCTGTTGGCAATCTGTGGGACAGGAAAGAGCTGCATACCTCAGATGCTTCTAAAAGCAGGCCTGACAGGTTGCTCTGAGGGCCATGTGATGTGTGTGCGTGATGATGTACAAGTACAGAGGCAACCCATTTGGGAACTGTACGGCAAGGATTCCAAGGCTGAACAAATGACACATCTTCACACAACTGGTTTCCTCGAACAACATCCACCCCCTCTGGATCTGGAAACTGTAACTGTGATTACAAATCACTATTGACTGAGAAAAAGGAAATAAGGGAACAAAGCAGGGAATTATTCAAGGTTTCCCAAATTCCTCCCTTTTGTGTGGGGGGCTGGGAGGGAGGAAGAGACGGCAGGGATGGGGGGAGGAGGAGACAGAAAAGCACCGTCATGATTCAAAGATCTCACTTTTTTTGTGTATGGAATCTGAAATTCTATTGTCATATTACATACGAATAGTGATCTCAATTCTCTGATACTCAGTTTTCTAAAACAGCATCATCTGTGCAGAAACAGGAGGTATTAGTAGGTGTTGGGGGGAAGCACGGAAGATGCAGAAGTACCAAAAAAAATGTAGGAGGCAAAAAACCCCACAACCACCTAAGCTGATGGAGGGGCAAATGCAACAGCCCAGTGAGAGCTGAGGATGCTCGGTGGCCGTGGAATTCGGGCTGACTGTTGGATGGAGGGGCAGGGGGAGGATGGAGGACTAGGAGGGAGGGGGAATGAAATGGAGTATCCTGGAAAAGGGCACTTCCTTGGCTGTTTGTGAGGTCTAGGCCTTCTGTCCACAGAACCCAGAGGCAGATGTTTATGAGTACCAGTTTCTGGGAATCGCAAGTGAAGAGAGTGCCATTGCTCTCAGGTCCTGTAAGCCCCTCTTGTTGGGCTCTGTGAGAACAGGTTGCTGGACTAGATGGGCCTTTGGCCTGATCCAGCAGGGCTGTTCTTATGTTCCTGACAGACAGGTGGATGGAAGTATGCCTGCTGTAGTCTGGCATTCACAGCAGCTCCAATAACCAAGCCAAACTGAGTTTTCTCTAGTCACACGGGCCTGCTCCATTCTAGAGGGTGACTACTGCTGATGGACTCACAAATCCTCTTTCCATGTTTCTGGAAAGAGTTTTAAAAGTTGCCCCAAAGCATTGCAAGTGTGCTATGAAAACCAGTGGCAGGTGCACTTCTCCCTCCCATCCCCATGAGTGGAATGGGGAAGGGCCATCAGTCAGTGGCACAGCACCTGCTTTGCATTCAGAAGGCCCAAGGTTCAATCTCTGGTGTCTCCAGGTAGGGCTGGGCGGGACTCCTTGTCTGAAACCTTGGAGAGCTGCTGCCAGTCAGTGCAGACAACACTGAGATGGATGGACCTGTGGTCTGACTTTGGGAAAGGCAGCTTCCGATGTTCCTGTTGAGTGCAGTTGAGTGCAAGAGCACCTGCTTTGCATGCAGAAGATCACTGGTCCAGTCCCCAGGTAAGAATCCCAGGCTATGGTCTGAAGGCACATGAGGCCAGCACCCTGTTGAACTAAGCAGAGTCAGGTCTGGTCAGTGCCTGGATGGGAGACCATATGTAAGCCGCCTTGGGTTTCAGTCGTGAAAAAGAAAGGTGGGGTAGAGGTGTAATAAATAAATAAATAAGATTGGCAAGAGCCTTTGCCAGCCACAGATAGAAAAGTAAGATCATGATTACAACAGACTTTCTTCAAACTGCTTTACTGCTTGTTAAAAGGAAGTGTCGTTTTAAGGGGCAGGTCCCAGTGTATGAAATCTGGGTGCGGAGGGAGGGGAGCTGCCAGACAGTGTAGACAGTACTAAGCTAGATGGACTATTGGTCTGATTTCCCTATGTTCCTAATGGTAACTTACTATAGTTTTCCTGCGCCCCCCCCAAACAAAGGAAGGATAGACGCCCACCAGAGGAGAATCTAATTATAGATTCAATGTTTAAGCTTCTCTTGATGAGCCAAATGGCATAATAATTGGATTTGCCACCTCTATTAATTGATGCCAGCTTTTTCATCAGAGTAGCATTTGTGAGACCAGCTTAGCCAGCAGAGGAATGCTGAACATTCCATTTTCTTAAAGCAACAGGACATTGGGCTTCTAGGGGAGGTTGAGATCTGTTCCCCAATAAAAATATAAATGTACTGCCTTCAAGTCGATTCCGACTTGTGGTGACCCTATGAATAGGGTTTTAATGAGGCTGAGAGGCAGTGACTGGCCCAAGGTCACCCAGTGAGCTTCGTGGCTGTGTGGGGATTCAAACCCTGGGCTCCCAGGTCGTAGTCCTACACCTTAACCACTAAACCACACTTTAAAAAACCCCTGAAGATCTTTTAAGGCATGGGATGCAAAGACTTGGTGTTAAGGTGACTTGCACCACCAGCCCTAGAAGTGGTCTTTTTTTGTGGATTGTTTTTCCTAAAGGACCAGTTATCGGAAAAGCAAGCAACGAATCCTCCTCTAGCCCTTGCAGCTAATTGTTTGAAGCTGTGTGTCAAGGGATAGGACAGGGATGGAGAACCTGCAGCTGTCTAGATGTTGTTGGACTACCTCTCCCATCATCCCTGACCTTTGGCCATCCTGGCTGGGGCTGATGGGATTTGGGAGTCCAACAAGATCTAGATGAGGGCAGCAGGTTCCCCATCCCTCTTGCGGCATGACTTAGATCAGGGATATAGTTGTGGACTACAGCTCCCATCAGCCCCATATGGTCAGGGATGGTGGAAGTTGTAGTCCAAAACATCTGGAGGCCACCACATTCACTATCCCTGCCTTAGGCAAATGGGCAGCTTTTGCACAGGACTTTGTTCCTGGGCTTGTTTGCTCAGGGTTACATCAAGTCTCCTGGAACCAAGAGTGGTCACAGGGCAGGTCTTTCAGGACCCCAGGCAAAGCTCATGAAGCGGACAATTTATTCCAATGAGCACAGCCTCAGCTGAGCTCTTCCACAGTTCTTGATCCTGTCAACCTCTCTCAAGTGATGCCCCCTTTTGGAACAGTGCAGAACCTTAAAGGGGCAGCCCTCTGGTCTGCACCACAGCAACCTGTCACCTCTCTATGATTGTTTGATAGGTGCATTGCCTGCACTCATGAGCGTGCTCAGTAGAGCCTGAGACGCCTGGGGTTGAGGATGCTGGGGTGGCTTCTCAATGTGATCAAGGTCAAAGGCTGATATCTCATGGGTCTGGGCTCATGGTCTCAGTTGGGCCCTGGTTGCTAGAGTCTCTGTTAATATTGTGGCTTAGGCCCAGCTCTGTCTGAATATCTCTTGGAAATAATTTTGGCTCTAATAATAATATAACATAGTTCTCATCTAGTCAAGATGGGAAACTAAGGCTGCAGTCCTAACCCCACTAGCCTGGAAGTAAGCGCCACTGTATTCATTGTGACTTATTTCTGAGCAGAGGTGGATATACAAAGTGGCCTTATATTGAGTCAGACCATGAGTCCATCTAGCTCAATATTGTCTACACTGACTGATAGCTGCTCTCCAGATTTTCAAACAGGGACCTGAACATGGGACCTTCTGCGTGCTAGGCAGGTGATCTGTCACTGAGCCACATGGCCCTTTCCCTGTTAGGATTGCAGCCTAATATACTGCAGTATTACACTCTTCCTGTCAAACAGGGCCAGCCCTACCATTAGGCAGAGTGAGCCTACCACCCTGGCCATTCCCCTCTTTGGAGGACAGAACTGTGCATGCCACGTAGCCTGTTCTGAGCCCCCTAAACGAGCCTGCTGCCTTCAGGTGCAGGAGGGAGTACTGTCCTTTACCTCTTGGTAAAGGGCCAGCCCTGCTTTTAAACCTTAGGATTCATTCCCCCAAGGGTCAATTTTTGTATGCTTTATAGCACAGTGGGGAGGACAGCTTATCTGGGAGTCCAGAGTCTGTGAGTTCAAATCCCCACTTGTGTATCATGGGTGCCAAGGGCCATCTAAAGATCACCCCACAGTGAGTGGCTCAGGGATTACGTGCCCTGCCACCCTGTGCAGCCGTGGGCAAGCTGCAGAGTCCCAAGGAGCCCAGTTGCCCCCCAGCTGGCAGTTGCAGACAAGGAAGGGGCTGTCTTGTGTGGCTGTGGCAAGCTGAGCAGGCCCTAGCCAGCTGGGGAGGACTAGCCTCAGAGGGAGGCAATGGTAAACCCTCTCTGAATACCACTTCCCATGAAATCCCTATTCATAGGGTAGCCATAAGTCGGGATATATATATACTATATGTATAGTAATGGAATCACAGAATAGTAGAGTTGGAAGGGGCCTTATAAGGCCATCGAGGCCAACCTCGAGTTTGTTAGTCAAAATGAATAAAGTTGCAAAAATGATACAATAGCAAATGTACTTCTCTATTCAGGTGAAAGCCTGATTGGCATCCTCATATAACCAATAAATAACTGCAAAATATATCAAAGGCCAATAGTCAAAATACATAAAATTACACAGATGAAATAATTTTATTTATTTATTTTATAATAATAACAAATGGACTTGTCTCTTCAGGTTAAGGCCAGATCAAAATCCTTATATGACCAATAAATGACGACAACATTTGGCAAAGAACCAATCAAATTTTCCAACAGGTAGGCAGAGCAATCCAATACCCCACCCCACCCCCATGTGCACACCGGGCTAGAGGAGGTGCTCGGATTAGATAGGAGTCTACCTCTGCACAGCCCCGTTGGGCTCCGCTGGCCTGTCACCACCTGCGGAGTGACACCAGCATCACCCGTGCGGAGCTTCCTTTTCTACCTGAGGGATCCCCAGTGGAAGCAGCCAGCAGGAAGGGTTGAGGCAGTGCTGAGCCAGCCCAGGACCTGTTGGACCCTATGCCAGCTCTCCTACCACCATGTGATGGCATCAGGCCCAATCTGAGCCCAATCGCTGAACCAACTCCTGCCTGCCCATCTTTCACCCGGTCGCCATGCATAGCTCAGCTGAGGATGCCTTGGTGACTTCGCTCCTTCATTAGGCCCTTGCTGGCTGGATGGGGTGTGTGAAAGTTAAGATGGTTCCCAATTGGCTGAATTTTTAAAAAGGCACCAAATATCCTGCAAATGTTCCCAGTGGCTGCAGACCTGATTGTAAATGAGAGAGAGAGAGACAGAGAGAGACTGAGACTGATTCTGTCTTTTCCCCTTTGGGGAGGTAACAAGCAGCATTCGACCCCATCTCCCTTTCCTGGATGTCGCTCCATCCTTAGGATATGGCTGCAGATTACAACATGGAAACTGCTACCTTTGTTGGTTTCGGTTGCTTAAGTGTTTAATAAATTATTTGCTTTGCCTAAGTGGCTACATTGTCAGCGCCTCCTCCTCCTCCTTGCAGCTGGCCGGGACAACGCTCTGGATAAGGCTGTCCCTTTTCTAAGCGTTGCTTGTTCTCTGGCTAAAGGCGAGCGCTGTTCATTTTTCAGTACAGAATTCTGTCTGCGGAGGGTCGATAAATACAGGGGCTTCTTCATTCTGTGCGAAGGAAAGTGAAGCAGAGCTTGGTACCTTTATCTGGGCTTCTTAATGCCCTACCAGAAAGGGTGGGGAGTGTTACTTGTTGCTTAATAGCCTGAAACTTATTCAGGAGGCCCTGGAACAGGATTGTTTCCTACCCAAATATTTTCATGAGATTATTCCATTGCGGAGACAAACACAGACTACAACCATAGAATCTCACAGCTGAAGGGGGCCTTGTAAGGCACTGAGTGCAACCCTCCTTTGCTCAGTGCAAGAGAGCCGGCATGGTGTGGTGGTTAGAATGTCGGGCTGGGACCTGGGAGACCAGGGTTCGAATCCTCCTCGGCCATGAAGCTCACTGGCTGATTGTGGGCCAGTCACGGTCTCTCTGCCTAACCTACCTCACAGGGTTGTTGTGGGGATAAAATCAGGAGGGGGAGAACCATGTTTGTATGCCAGCTTGAACTCCTTGGAAGAAAGGTGGGATATAAATGCAATAACTATTCAATAAAGTCCAGAGGTAGGGCATCTCCCACAGATGACCCTTCTGCATGAAGGCCTCCAGGAAGGTGTAGCCCACCAACCCTGTAGGCCAAGGGTGGAGAACCTTTTCCACTCCAAGGGCCACATTCCCTTCTGGACAACCTTCTGAGAGCCACATGCAAAAGTGGGTGGAGCAACAAATATCAGTTTACTCACACATCCCACGTATGGTGCCCACGCTCTTTCTTTCTTCTTATCTCTCCTCGAAGCCTACCTTAGCTTATCCTCTTAATCCTCATTGCCAGCTCTTTACATATGCAGAACAGGGTTTGGCCATGTTCCTCCATACTATTGCTTCGCCTCCACTGTTTCTCCCACTGTCGGTTTTAGATTGAAAGCTCCCAGGAAATGAGGGCCTGTCTGCGTTGCTTATGACACTTTGTAAGGCTCCATATGCAATGACGGCACAGTATGAATTGGGTGGGGAACTTTTTACTGACAGAGGGCCACATTCCCGTTATGGGCTGCATCCCAAGGGCCACATGCCAGTGGTGTGCGGGGCCAGAGGCTAAAGCAGGCAGAGGAACAAATGTACATTTTACCTTTGTACAGTAGGCTAGTTTCTACACACACACACACACACACACACACACACCCCTCTCTCCTCTCCATCTAGGCCATCGAGAGGCATGATCAGAATCCAAGAACACATTGCAGCCAAGCAAAAATGCTAAAGGGGGGATATGACCTGGGGAGAATTCTGAGGGCCAGCTAAAAAGGCCTGAAGGGCCACATTCAGGACTGTGGTTCCCCACCCCTGCTGTAGACAATTGATTGAAGGGCTGGACTGCTTTTACCATCAAATTGTTGTTGTTATGTGCCTTCATGTCGATTATGACTTATGGTGACCCTATGAAGCAGTGACCTCCAAGAGCATCTGTCATGGACCACCCTGTTCAGATATTGTAAGTTCAGGTCTGTGGCTTCCTTCATGGAATCAATCCATCTCTTGTCTGGCCTTCCTCTTTTTCTACTCCCTTCTGTTTTTCCCAGCATTACTGTCTTTTCTAATGAATCATGTCTTCTCATTATGTGCCCAAAGTAGGATAACCTCAGTTTCATCATTTAACTTCTAGTGACAGTTCTGGTTTAATTTGTTCTAACACCCAATTATTTGTCTTTTTCGTGGTCCATGGTATGCGCAAAGCTCTCCTCCAACACCACATTTCAAATGAGTTGATTTTTCTCTTATCCGCTTTTTTCATTGTCCAACTTTCACTTCCATACATAGAGATCGGGAATACCATGGTCTGAATGATCCTGACTGGTGTTCAGTGATACATCTTTGCATTTGAGGACCTTTTCTAGTTCTCTCATAGCTGCCCTCCTCAGTCCTAGCCTTCTTCTGATTTCTTGACTATTGTCTCCATTTTGGTTAATGACTGTGCTGAGGTATTGATAATCCTTGACAAGTTCAATGTCCTCATTGTCAAGTTTAAAGAAGCTTCCCTTAATGTCCAGCCAAAATCTACCATCCTGTAACCTATTAGATCTAGTCCTATCCCTGTGCTCCTGCTGGGAGGAAGGGCGGGATATAAATTGAATAATAAATAAATAATAAATAAAATATCCCCCAGATGAGCAGAGGACAAACCTTTCCCCTCTCATGATGATAAATCTGATGCAGCTTCAAAACATGCAACACCAGGAAAGGAAATTATTATGGGCTGTTACATATTTCTTGGATATATCTTGCCCTGGAAGTGGAAGCAGGATGAGATGGAGTGAGTAGATAACAGGCAATGAGGGTGGTATGGCTAAGAATGGGACTGGAGGCCATGTAGTCATATGGGATGCTCATCATTCCTATTATGGAGGCTCACAGTTCAATGACAGAGCCCATGCTTCGCATGAGTAAGATGCCAACTTGAATTCCTGGCACCTCCACCTGAAGTGAGATGGAAAATACCACTGCCTGATATCTTGGATAACTGCTGCCATTAGGGATGGGCGAGAGTTTCGATTCACTTTGCATTTCAAGCCAAATCTACCAAATTCCCATTTCCCGAAACAATATGAGAACGGAAACATAGCCGTCTGTCGAAATTCGCACTTGTCCGAATGTTGTGATGCCGTTCACTGACCAAACAACATTTACAAAAATGCATATATTAGGGGACAGTGTGCATAAGAATGAATATGGGAGTGAAAACAACAATGCAAAAATGCATCGTTTGACAAGAAGTGGCTTGCAAAAATGTCTCTGTTAGTCAAAACTGCCTACAAAAATGTGTTTATTATGAGAAATTCACGCTAAAATGCTAGAGTTTTCATGAGGATTTTTTTTTTTTAAGCACAAATTGCTCCAGAAATGTGGAGAACTAAATTTAAGATTGGGAAAGTGAGAAACCGAGAAAACCGAAACTGGCAGATCTTTCCATCCTTGACTGCCATTCAGAATAGGGAATACTGGAGCTAGATGCTCCATCTCAATTTTAGGCAGAACCTACTTTCAAGCAGGGATGGAGAGCCTCAGGCCCCAAGCGTGAAAGCAGCCCTCCAGGCTTCACTGTCTGCCCCTTGGGACTAGGGTTGCCAGGCTCAGGGCCTGATCCTGATCCTGCATCTTTAGGAGAAGAGAAAATTCAGCCAAGTGCAGGTGTTCGTGGAACCCTGTAATGAGAAAAACCACAAGGTGGAATTCTCCCTTCCCCCTGCACAACTTTTAAAGATAGAGAAGACCTCGGAAGGGAGAATTCCACGTTGTGGTTTTTCCCATTACAGTGTTGCAAGAACACTTGCACTTGGCTGACTTTCTCTTCTCCTAAAGATACAGCATCAGTCTCAGCCCCTGAGCCTGGCAACCCTACTTGGGACCCTCCCCAACCACACCCATTATCTGCAGGCCACACCCCTCACTGACCTTGCTTTACCCTCTCTGGGTGCTTTTGCCTGGCTAGGATGCATCCCTGAACTCTGATCATGCTTCCTGCTTGCTTGGATGGAGAAAAAAGAAGGATGTGTGAGTAAATTAATGTTTGTTGCTCCGCCTGCTTTTGCTTGTGGTCCCGCCTGTGGCTCCCAGAAGGTTGCCCAGAAGGAGATGTGGCCCTTGGGCTAAAAAAAGGCTCGCCACCTCAAAATTAGAGCATTGGCTTAGAACCCAGGGGTCCCAGGTTCAAACCCCCACTCTGCCAGGAAGCCTAGTGGGTGCCCTTGGGCAAGTCACAATCTCTCAGGCTCACCTACCTCACAAGGTTGTTGTGAGGGGAAAATGGGAAGGGGGGCGCAACTCTGTATGCTACGTTATGTTCCTTGGAAGAAAAGTGGAATATAAATATAATCATAAATAATAAACTCTTTGGAGCTGATCCTTCGCAGGGGCATAATTTAGATTGCTTGGGCACAGACGTTTCAATGTATTTATTATATTTGGTTCAATGATTCAATAAGGCCATGTGCCATGGTGTGTGTGTGTGTTTCAGTGTTACCGCCCTAAAATTCAAAATGTTGCTTCATGCTTAATTTGTGTCTCTGTTTTTCTTTTCTTCTCTTATCTTCAAAGGATGGCTGGAATAGTGACGTTGAATCCATGGCCATTTAAAGCAAATTCCCTTTACTCTACATCTGGAGGAGTCACTGGAATAAAGGCAAATCAGATCTAGGAAATTGCTCTGCAATCCCACAGACAGTGATGACGATAAACGTGCAGGTTACATGCAGTTCTTTCCTGGAATGCCAAAGGACAGGGCGACCAGTTTGGAGAACTTCTGCTGACCCTCCCTCCCTCCTTCCCGTTTGGAAGAAATCTGCAATGTCAAGAACCTTCTCCTGGTTAATGCCTCTTTGACATTGTTGACACTCTCTGATGGGCGCTTGCAAGTTTTTGCTGGATTTCTCAGCACTGAAGGAATGTGGGCTGAGAAGGATCATCCACAAGTGACTCTCCGCGCCAAATGGAAACCAGAATTTTATTCTGCTTCTCACATGCAGCCCTGAGGGGGAAAAGCTGTGTTTGGAACAGAGACAACAGAAGTACATAAGAGCATGATGAGCCCTGCTAGATCAGACGAAAGGCCCGTCTAATCCTGCAATCTGTTTTCACAGGACCCAATCAGATGCCTATGCAGCACTCTCCCCTTGTGCCAAACGATAGCCACCAACCTAAAGGCCCAATTCCCCCATTGTATGGAATGGACCTCCTGATGAGATAGTAGAAAGCAGTGATTGATTGGGTATGTAAGGGCTGAGATTACTGTTTAGGTATCCTGGTCCCAAGATGCATACAGCTTGTCGACCATGTGGATTAAGGACTCATACTGGAATCCATTTGAACAGGAACTGCATGGAACAGACATGCTTCTCAAGCATATCTGAGCCCTTGGTAGGCTTGCTAGGTCACACCTCGGATATTTCCCCTTGCATCTTTAGACTTGAATTGGGAAACAAAGCAAACAAGGATTTTTCCTGCTGGATCCGGCCACAAGCCTATCTAGTCTGTCCAGCAGCCTGTTTTCACAGCTGCCAAGCACACACCTGTGGGAAGCTCGTAAGCAGGACCTGAATGCAAGAGCACTCTCCCCACTTGCAGTTCCCAGCCACTGGTATTCAGAGGCATACTGCTTTTCATAGTGGAGGTATAACACAGCCATCATGGCTAGCAGCCATTGATAGCCTTATAATCGACAAACCAAGTTTGAGCTCATGCACCATTAATTGCCCTCTGGTCCGAGCTTAATGTGTGCCAGCCAGGACACAGTCAAGGTGTCTGGTTTTGATGCGCTGGGCTTAACAGCCAGCCCAAGGTATTTTGGTGCTTGGGGAAGGATGAAACAGCATCTCCGATTTCATATACAGAAATCAACTTCATTGCTGGCGATGGGGCAACGTCCTCCACCACACTTGAGGACAGCAAGCTAACTAAGAGGATGTTGAGCATGCGATGTAGTATACACTGCTTGCTCCTCCAACATCTCATCACCACCACCCCAGAACCTGCCATCTGAGACAGTTGCCTCCTTCTGCCTAAAGGTAGGGCTGGCCCTTGATATAACATGGAACATCCCAGGTCAATCACTGAGATCATTGTCAAGAACCGCACTGGTGGCCCCCTGAGTTGGCGACGCTCATTTAACATTGACAATTGAGCCTTCAGTGTCATCGGCCCAGTTCTCTGGAATGCTTTGCCAACAGAGATTCCGCAGGCAACTTCTGTTTTAACTTTTAAATGCCTGCTGAAAACTTTTCTAAACTGCCAGGCTTACGCAGGCAGTTAGGAAGATGTCTGTTTACAACAGTTGACCTTTGTTTTTACTGTATTTTTAATGGTTTTTACTGTATGGTTTTTTTATTTGTTCTGAACCACTTTGATTTTTTAAAAATGAAAAATAGCAGTGTACAAATATAGTTATACATAACATAAAAATAAATAGATATGAAGGAAGTATTGTATTGATATGTTTTATACACTGCTTGGATGTTATCTGGATTTCTTAAGCGATATAGACATTTTAAAAGAAATAAATAAGAACGGTTTGAAAGGACTCCGAATGGTTCAGTATATTCATTGCAGCTGGGTAAACAAAGAGTTTCTCTGCATGCTAGTGAACAGAGCCGTGATAGTGAGGCCAGCTCCACTCGAGAGGGCCCCCGGCAAGGTGGCCCCCCTGTCAGTACACTGCCCCCCCCAGCACTGGATTTACCTGGTGGCACTGGCTGGGTCTAAGAAGTTGCCTGCTATTTTTATTTCCCACAATGCTGTAAGGAGCTATGCTACATCAGGCTCCCCAAGGAATGTTGGAAATTTAACATGGAGGGCAACTTGCCGGACCCAATTGATGCTGGCACTTAAACTCCTAGGTGGGAGAGTGGCAAGGGGAAGAATCAAATAAAGTATCAATCTTCTGTCCGCTCATGGAAGAGGATTGCTAGATTGGGGTGCTAGTAGATAAAAATCACCCCAATCCTATTTGCATAACCCTAGCCAACAAATGCTTGCCTGGGGAATATCTTACAAACACGAATAGGAAATAAGTTCCGTAACACAGAACACTTACTGAGAGCAAACTTTCTGTGAACGTTTGTGTGTGGATCATATTATTAGGTGGAATACTGGAAAAGGCTGGACTGATTTTTTTTAAAAAAACCTGGACATGTAAGTTTTAAATGGAAAAATCAACCTATCATAAGTCAATGTGTCAGGTGTGCGATTCTTTGTAAGAAACTTCTGAGTAAACCTTTCTTTTTTTAGCCAGCTCCAGTTATCAGTTTCTATTTCTACAACAAACATCACAATGGTAAGAACTTTGCTAAGCCTGAACAACTATGGACCACACCTTTATTTTCCAAAGGTTTGATTATTTAAACACTTGGCATCTTAGCGTTCTTAAGAACTTAGATTTATTTATTTATTTATTTATTTTATTTATATACCGCCCTAAGCCAATGCTTATTAAAACTAGTTGCTGCAGTGCTCTTGGTTTCCAGCAAATAGTTTTTAAGAGGTTTTTTTGTTTATATAAAACATGCTTACACACAGCACACACTGAAAAAAAGTTGTATTTTTAAAAAGGTATTTGTGGTTCACTGGGCTACAGTTCCATTATTCTCTCTTGTATGTGTGTGTGTGTGGACTTCCTTGGAGGAGGACAGATGAGAGCAACCAAAATGATCAAGGGATTCAAGCACCTTCTTTGTTTCTTTATAGGGAAAGGCCATAGCTCAGTGGCAGCACATCTGCCTTGTGTGCAAAAGCTCACAGGTTCCAATCTCTGGCATCTCCAGCTAGGGCTGGGAACATCTCTTGTCAGAAACCCTGGAGAGCCACTGCCAGTCAGCGTAGACAATACTGAGCAAGATGGACCAATGGTCTGACTCAAGTATAAACCAGTTTCTTCTGTTCCTATGAGTAGCCAGTAGGGTTGCCAGGTTCAGGGCCTGAGACTGATCCTGTATCTTTAGGAGAAGTCAGCCAAGTGCAAGTGTTCTTGCGACACTGTAATGGGAAAAACCACAAGGTGGAATTCTCCCTTCCCCCTGCACAACTTTTAAAGATACAGAAGACCTCTTGGTTGCCAGGCCCGGCCTCCAAGAGGTCTTCTGTATCTTTAAAAGTTGTGCAGGGGGCAGGGAGAATTCCACCTTGTGGCTTTTCCCATTACAATGTCACAAGAACACCTGCACTTGGCTGACTTTCTCTTCTTCTAAAGATACAGGATCAGTCTCAGGCCCTGAACCTGGCAACCCTAATAGCCAGAGTTCTAAAGGTTTTAGAAAGTAATGATCTTGTATGCAGCCCAGCAACGTGCTGCTTACTCACCTTATTTATTTTAAAGTATCACCAGTTTTTATATATATATATATTAAATTTACATCCCACCCTTCCTCCCAGAAGGAACCCAGGGCGGCAAGCAAAGGACAAAACGCTAAAAACATATATCAAACATCTTTACGACAATACATCTTTAAAAACATCTTTATAACAATCCATCTTTAAAAACATCTTTACGACAAAACATCTTAAAACAATGTCTTTTAAAAATCTTTAAAAACAATTCCAACACATATGCAGACTGGGATAAGGTTAGGACTCAAATTGTGCTTAAATGGAAAAGCACCTCTATCACCAGTGGTGCAGTTAGCTGGGTCCAGGTAGACTTAACCGACAGCCACTGTTTAGATACAACATTGCATGCTTTAGTTCACGCGCTTAAAAATGTAGCAACCCAGCCTTGCTTCACTTGAAGGCTCTCCTTGCTCATTCTGCTGAGTGGGGCCCTGGACATCTGCCCCAGAGTCCTGTCTCAATGGCACCAATGTCCATTTCCTTCCATGCATGCAGAGGGCCCAGGGAGGCGGTGGGCTCTCCAACACTGGAGACATTCAAGAGGCAGCTGGGCACCTGTCAGGTAAGCTTTAATTTGGATTCTTGCATTGAGCAAGAGGTTGGACTCGATGGCCTGACAGGCCGGTTCCAACTCTACGATTCTAACCTGTCCGCAGCATGATGAAAGTTCTGCATGGTAATCACTGGGAATTAAACTGTGTCCTACCTCCTGCAGCGCAGCCTACCCTGCAGACTGCCCCCTCTCTTTCTTCCCTTGTACTAGGACAGGTGCAAGATTCTCTGGCCCTCCAGATGTTGCTGAACTACATAATCATCCCTGTCCATCAGTGTTGCTTGCTGGGGCTGATGGGAGTTGTAGTCCAGCAGTATCCGGAGGGCCCATGGTTCCTGCACCTGTACTAGGAGAAACCTTGCTGCAGGCCAGTGTTAGGAGCCCTGCCAGTGCCAGGGATATAACCCTGTTTAATAAACCTGTCAGATACCAACACCTCTGTGAAGCCTGAATCCAGTGGCCAAGGTTCAACAGACAACAGAAAGACATTATTAGTGTTTGTTTACGGAGCACAGAGGGGGGAAAGTTCCGTCTCAGATTTAGAGATACCTAAAGCTGACATTGTTTTATATCTGCCATGATCAGATGGTTCCAAATACAGGCTGTGGCAATTTTTCCCCACCTGCCCTGAAGGGTTAGGGATGACTCTGCAGAAAACCTGAATTACAAACAGGACATTGTTCTTTTCAGATCCAATGGGAAGGGAAGGGGTGGTATCAGTTCCGTTTTCAACTGAAATTCTTGCGTTTTGCAAACTCCGGTAAGATCTTCAGGGACATAGGGAAGCAATTTTAATCAACCAGCAACTGGATCCTACGCTTACTCAAAAGTAAGTCCCACTTAGTTTCCATGGGAAGAACATTCAAAAGAGTAGACACATGTTAGTGTGCCTCCAAACACATAATTCAAGGTCTTGTGGCATGTTAAAGGCTTCACAGATCTATGGCGTAAGGCAGATGTGGAGAACCTTTGGCCCTCTGGATGTTGCCGAACTACAACTCCCAAGATCCCTGGGCCATTGGCCATGTTTGCCGCATCTGATGGGAGTTGTAGTTCAGCAACATCTGGAGGGCTAAGGGTTCTCCATACCTGGCATAAGGTTTTGTGGTACTCCTAATAGCATTCAGAGGATTGCAGCTGAAGTCTGTAAACCAGGGAAGGGGAACCTGTGGCCCTGCAGATGTTGCTGGACTACAACTCCCATAATCCCTGGCCAGTGGTCATGCTGTCAGGGGCTGATGGGAGTTGGAAGTCCAACAACATCTGGAGAGCTACAGATTGCCCACCTGTGCCAGAAGCTTCATTGAACTTAGTGGGACTTACTCCTGAATAAACATACCTAGAATCTGACTACGTGTTTGAGAGAACCAGATACATAGGAAGCTGCCTTGTACTGAGGCAGAGCATTGCTCCATCTGGTTCAGTATTGTCTACATCAGGGGTAGCCAAGGTGGCACCCTCCAGATGTTGCTAGACTACAACTCCCATCCAACCAGCATGGCCAGTAGTCAGGGATTATGGGAGTTGTAGTCCAACAATACCTGGAGGGCCACAGGATCCCCACCCCTGCAGTAAGGCATGATGGGACTTGGGAGTCCAATATCTGGAGGGCACCACGTTGACTACCTCTGATTTCCATTGACTAGCAGCAACTCTCCAGGATTTCAGACAGGGGTCTCTCCCTTACACACAAGCCTTACCCAGCAGTTCCCACCTGACTGTAGGCAAGTCATGCCCCCAATTCCTTCCACCTACCCTGTGGAATTCCCCCCCTTAAATATTAGGTAGGCGCCATCTCTGTTATCTTTTCAGCGCCTTTTGAAGACCGTCCTCCTTCAACAAGCCTTTTAGGGTGAGACCTATCCCAGTCTGCGTCTGTGTTAGAATTGCTTAATATGTTTTTTAATAATGTTTTTAACCCTTTTTTAAAGTTGTTTTTTAAAAATGTTTTTAATGCTGTTTTGTTTTAATGTATTTTAAGATCTGTTTTTATGATGTTTTAAAGTGTTTTTAGTGCTTTGTTTGCCGCCCTGGGCTCCTGCTGGGAGGAAGGGCGGGATACAAATTAAATAATAAATAAATAAATAAATAATAAAGTAGGAATGTAGGAGGCTGCCTTATGCTAGTCTCAAACCATTGGCCCATCTAGCATGGTATTTTCTTGTGTGGTTGCATCTGCATTGCAGATCCTGCACTGAGCGGGGGTTTAGATTAGATGACCTTCAAAGTCCCTTCCAACTCTAATATTCTATGATTAACAGCTGGTTTCTCATGTGCAGTTTTTACCTGCATATACATACATACATATAATCTTGCCCTATTAATGAGAAGCAGCTTTTTAGTTGATTACACTTGTAGATAATAAATGAACCTAACTGATTACTTGTTTAAATGTTTCACCCTATAATCATATTTATATATAGTTCCACCTAATCCAGTGAGGTTTACTCTGAAGTGTGTGCGAATAGGGTTACATTCTAACAATTATATCCCACTTTTCCTCCAAGGAGCTTAAAGTGGCATGCAGGACTCTCCCCGTCCTCATTTTTATCCTCACAACAACCCTGTGAGGTAGGTTAGGCTGAGAGACAGTGACTGGCCCACGTTCACCCAGTGAGTTTCACGGCCGAGTAGGGATTTGAACCCTGATCTCCCTGGTTCTGGTTGGACGCTCAAGCCACTACACTCAGCTCAGGTCTCTGAAGTGTTTCTGGGGCAGTTTGGGAAGCACATGTGAGAAGGAAGAGGCCAGTTTCCAGCTTTTCAGGATAATTGAAAAACTGGGTCCTTGCACAAGATGTTTCAGAGCATCTTTTCAAAATAGGAGAGGTTTACAATGGCTTACAGTTAAAATCTACACAGAGGTGCTCCGAGGTAGAGCATCTGCTTTACATGCAGAAAGTCCCAGGTTCAATCCCCAACATCTCCAGGTAGGGCTGGACGTGTCACCTGTCTGAAGCCCCTGGAGATCCACTGCCAACCAGTGCAGACTACTGAGCTAGATGGACCGTTGGTTTGACTCAGTATAATGCCGCTCCCTCGGTTCCTATGGGTTGTCTCCTCCCCAGGCTTGATTCATGGCCTAGATTGCCACAGCCCTGAACATTCATGGTACATTGAGGGAAGCTGGTCATTGTTTCAGCAGCGTTTGGGTCTGCTTTTAATGGATTGTGTAAAGCAAATCACCCATTTTAGAAATCAGAAATAACGATGTATTTCTGTGTTTGTTTTTAAATGTGAATCACTTGGAGACCTTTTGGGAAACTAAAAGCGGGTAAGAGAAAAATCAACTCATTCGAAATGTGGTGTTGGAGGAGAGCTTTGCGCATACCATGGACTGCGAAAAAGAGAAATAATTGGGTGTTAGAACAAATCAAGAGAGCCAGTGTGGTGTAGTGGTTAAGGTGTTGGACTACAACCTGGTAGACCAGGGTTCAAATCCCCACATAGCCATGAAGCTCACTGGGTGACCTTGGGCCAGTCGCTGCCTTTCAGTCTCATGAAAACCCTATTCATAGGGTCGCCATAAGTTGGAATCGACTTGAGAACAGTATATTTACATAACATTTTAGAACAAATTAAACCAGAACTATCACTGGAAGCTAAAATGATGAAACTGAGGTTATCATACTTTGGACACAAGAGAAGACATGATTCACTAGAAGAGACCATAATGCTTGGAAAAACAGAAGGGAGTAGAAAAAGAGGAAGGCCAAACAAGAGATGGATTGATTCTGCAAAGGGAGCCACAGACCTGAATTTACAATATCTGAACAGGGTGGTTCATTTTGGAGGTTGCTGATTCATAGGGTCGCCGTAAGTCATGATTGACTTGAAGGCACATAACAACAACAAAAAATAAAAATGAGTTGGAGCTCAGTGTATTGCGGGATAATGTAAAAATATGCACTTTTATTATTTCCTGTACTCACATACAAAACAGCTGATAAAACTGTTAGAGGACTAGAAAAGGTCCTGTGCCTCGAGACATGGGTGGATATTGCCCTCTGGTGGCTTTACATGGAATACCTCCATTCCTCCTTTCAAAATACAGAGTCCAGTTTAATCCTCATAGATGATTCAGAGCGTCCCTTCTAGCTTCCAGTGCCGTGGGTCCTAAGTCAGGCCAGTTTTAGGTGCAATTGTAAGGGGCTTCTTGTGGCCTGTCCAGTGACTTGTGATAAGTTATAATAAGCAAGCTACCTACATTGTGTCTTTCAGGGGAGACGGTGCAAACCTCCCCTTCCAGTTCCTGAAATTATAGGCTTACGGGTCTAGCTGTGGAAATAAACCGTGTCTTCTCTCTTTCCTGCTGTGGCAACCCGATGTGATACAGCAGCGAGAGAGATCACGACTGGGAGGGCTCTTAATGAGAAGCCATTGACAGAGAAATGATTCTGCAATTCACCCCAAGGCCAATAAACGTCAAGGCAAGATAGATGGAGAGTTAGGGGCTCATTATAACTGCATCATAAAGACATACTAATACTAATAATCCCTTTGCTAAATATTTTTGGAGCCCTGCCTTTCTGCTGATATTGCCAAAAAGGTTCTTGCTGGAAGTGCAAAGTTGGGAGGCATCACCATATTGATCTGGATCCTCTTTCCACATGAATGAATTTCTTTCAACATCTCCACCCATCCTTCTCTCGGAGGTCTTGCTGCTCAGTGCCCCCTGCTGACACCAGCCTTCCCCAACCTGCTGCACTCAAGCTGTTTTGGACAACAACTCCCATCACCCCTTGCCCATCAGACTTGCAGGTTGGGAAGGATGGGGGATGGCAGCATCAACATCTAGAGGGCATGTGTAGAGAAAACCAGAAAAATTCAGGAAAAAATGTTTTTTTTCTGTTTTTTCCAAAGCCTTCCCCCCCCCCAAATTGGAACAATTGAACAAAAATGGATTATGGAATCTTTTATTTTAGCATGATGAATAAAATGTTTCATTGAATCCTGGTCCCCCCTTTTCTCAGTTCCTTTTATGGGAATGGATGCTTGACATTGTGGAGGACTAGCGGAGACATAAATAATTTTCTTTCTTATTAACTTCGATGGTTTCTTCTGTGTTTTTTTTAATTGTTTTTTGCCTGCTCCTCATAAACTAGCAAAACAAAAGAGGTTCGTTACAGTTCAGGATCTTGTAGATCCATTTGTTACAAAAAAAAGTAAAAATTTCAAAAAGTAAATTCAATTTGTAATAATTGTTTGAATAAAATGTACTTTTAATATACCAAATGTGATAATTTTATGCCAACCCAACTTGTACATAATTACATTTTATGTTCCTGAAGTAACAAAGTGACTTTCAATCTGTAAAATGTGCTAATATTGCATTTTTTCAATTTTTCCAAAAATTTCCATTTTTTTCTGAAAACCCCCCTGGAAAAACCCGTTTTCCTCTTATGGGTGCTGAGAGTGGTTAGGAGACCCCTATTCTCTGCACAGAGCTACAATTCCCAGAGTGGTTTAACAATCAATCCCTCTTCCCAGGGAACTCTAGGAATTGTAGCTCTGTGAAGGGAAAAAGGTCTCCTAACCACTCTCGGCAACCTTCACAAACTACGCTTCCCAGGATTCTTCAGGGGAAGCCATGACTGTTTAAAGTGGTATAATGATACTTTAAATGCATAATGCAGATGGGACCAAAGTCGTAGTTCAGTGGTTAGAGCATCTGCTTTGCATGCAGAAGGTCCCAGGTTTAATCCCCAGCATCCCCAGGTAGGGCTGGGAGAAACTTCTCATCCGAAATCCCAGGGACCTGCTGCCAGTCAGTCTAGACAATACTGAGTAAGATGGACCAAGGGTCTGACTCAGTATAAGGCAGCTTCCTATGTTTCTAAAATCAAGATCCCAGGGGTCTTTCTCCAATGGTGGTGAGGGGACGGGGGACATCTATGGCAGAAGGAACCTGTGGTTCCTGAGTTGTTGACAGACTACAACTCCCATCACTCCTGACTTTTGGCTATGCTAACAGAGGGCTGATGGGAGATGTGGTCCAACAACATCTAGAGGGCCACAGGTTCCCCATCCCAGAATAAGAGCTAACTTATGCATACAGCTGTCAGCTCTACACTGCATCAGCAGTGTCTGGGGGGGGGGCCTGGAAATTCCTGGGTCTTTGGCAGGGAAGGAAAGTCCTTAGCCAGCAGTCGGGTTGTAAATCTGCCAGGCCTATCCGAAGCGTACTTGCCGAGTCAGAAGTCCAGAAGCGAGGTCAGTGGAGGTCCGGGATCAATTGCCAAGGAGGTCAGTCAAAGAGATGCTGCAGGGAAACTAGGTCTACACAAAGCCACGCCTGACATTGCAGTCAGCAACAAGCTGCAGCCAAGGTGTGCCTTATAAAGAGCAGGATGGACAGCAGGTGTGAGCCCTCAGCGTTTGGGCCTTAAGGAGACAGGCCTGCCTCTCTTCTGCCTGACCTTCTGCTGTCTACGTTCTGCAGGTGAGGGGGGAGTATCCTGTTCACTGTCTGTGTCTGGCTGCAGGGCCTCTGCTGTCCCTGGGGTGCTCTGCAGCTGAGGGGCAGAAGGAGCTGGATTCTCAGGAGGCTCCTCCGTGTCTCCTGCTGCTCCTGGGTCTGCTGCTGTTACTCCCGAGTCGTCCTCATCTGAGGAGTCCTCTGATGGGGCCATGACAACAGCTGCCCTTTGAAGGTTCTACAACACTGAGTGTGACTCAGGACACAAACCCTAGTGGCAGGGCACATGCTTTGCATGGGGAGAAACCCAGGTCCAATCCCTAGCACCTCCAGTTAAAAAAAAAAAAAAAAACCCTCAAGGAGCAGAGCCAGAAGAATAAGGCTTGAGATTTGCTATCTGTGAGGGTATAGGATACATGCTCTGACTAATTTTAAAGCCAGCTCTTTATATCCTTTTATCTATCGTATCAAAAGCAGCCAGCATTACAATCTACTTTCTCTAGCGATATCACAATCAGCAACGCTTTCCTGAATGATACTGCACCTTGGCTAATTAACAAATCAGTGTGTGTCGGATGGCCATTTGGGGCGGGCAAAAAGACAGCACACAATCACACACTTTTCGAAGCAGCACCTACTGTATAATCGAGGGATTGCTTGAAGCAAGATACTAGTCCTCAAGATTTTCAAAGAGAGAAGGCACCAGCTATGCTGACTTCAAGACCTCTCCCCCCCCCCCGCTATGGCTCTTAAAGCTGATGCGCACCGTGGAAGAAAACAGAACTTCGCATTGTTTTTGAATTAGCAAGATCTGCTAGAGGCACATTTAGTAAAGCGAGGTAAAACTAAGCAAGAGAGCCAGTGTGGTGTAGTGGTTAAAGTGCTGGACTATGACCTGGGAGACCAGGGTTCTAATCCCCACACAGCCATGAAGCTCACTGGGTGACCTTGGGCCAGTCACTGCCTCTCAGCCTCAGAGGAAGGCAATGGTAAACCCCCTCTGAATGCTGCTTACCATGAAAACCCTATTCACAGGGTCGCCATAAGTCGGGATCGACTTGAAGGCAGTACACTTACTTTATTACTAAAACAAAGCAAAGCAAAAACAAGAAAAAGCAAGCGGCCGCTTGGAGAGATATTTCAGTCAAGTGTAAGTCCAAAGTTCTCTGTCACAGACAATTCTCAGGTCACTCTTACAGCAAAATTTCTAAGGCATACAAAAAACCGTTTTTCTGTCATCACGTAAACATTTCCACTACTTGGAAAAGGAACGCCCAAGCCATGCACATAAGCTTATCTACTTGTGGCCTTCTAGAAGGCTGAACATCAGCTGTTTTTCTCTGAACACTCTGACACACCCTGTACATGTCCTCTGCAGCATTTCAATGCCATCCTACCCATCGCCCCTTTCATGTCTGCAAGGTTGTGACCCAAGTTGGGGCCTACAAATGTTTATTCCATGGCGTCTTAAGGGAATGTGACCAGGCAGGCTTGCGTTTCGAGATGAAGGCCTCGATCCCCTCCTGCCCATCCTTCAGGGCAAGGTTGTCCACCATGACCTGGGAGGTCATTCTGTAAGCGGAGCAGACGTCTTGCTCCATCTGCTTGTAAAAGGTGGCTTTCCCAAGGGCCAAAACGGACCGGCTGCTCTCACATATCCTGCGGGCGATTCGCAGGGTCTCGTCTTCTAACTTGTCCTCTGGTACCACCCTGCTGACGAGCCCGTGCAGAAGCGCATCCTGAGCAGTCATAGGCTCTCCCGTGAACAGCATCTCCAGCGCGACCTGGATCGATTTTTTGCAAACGGAGGAATTAAGGGCCACGGGCACAGCAATAAATGCAAATGGACAGCAGGCCAGTTTCTATATACACTCACACACCCCTCTCTGTTCTCCGTGCAGGCAAGCCAGAAGCATTATCAGACACATGCTAACCAGCACTCAAGGAAGGAGGGAAGCAAGGCCGGTGAAGGGAATGGCCTGGGCCGAGAGGGTGTGGCTAGGGAGACTTCTGAGGGCCACACAGAGAGACACAGAGGGCCACATTTGGCCCCTGGGCCTGAGATTCCTACTCTTGTATTAGGGAGACTTTGGCAAAGAGTCTGGGCCTTAGTACATGCATGATGGGTTCTCAGCTGTGGGAAATCCTTTGAGATAAAAGGGGGGGGGGAAATGAGATGATTCTCTGATGGATGACTGGCCCATGTTGCACATGTAGCCAGGGCAAAGGCATGTTCTTACAGTTTAATAATGACCAGCACTAGCCCAGGATGTTGCTGCCTGAGATGGAACAGCAAACGTTCCCTCACCTAGTCAAGCTGCATCGAATGTAAGGCCAACCAAGTTATTTTGATGCATGAGGTAGAAAATCCCACAAGTGTCTTTCCCTGGGAATAGTAAGTCAATAACCATAATAAGTTATATAACTAACAATTTGCTGCCTTCCCAACCATCTGCTCCATCTAGTGGTACATGCCCTGGTCTCCTCTCGCCTAGACTACTATAATGCGCTGTACGTGGGGTTACCCTTGAAAACGGTCCAGAAGTTGCAGCTGGTACAGAATGCGGCGGCTCACCTGATTAAAGGCAGCTGCCGGTGAGATCACATTACTCCAATTTTAAAGGAGTTACACTGGTTACCAGTTATTTTCTGGGCCCAATTCAAGAGGTTGGTTTTGACCTTTAAAACCCTACACGGTTTTGGCCCAGTCTACCTGAAAGAGCGCCTCCAGCATCATCAGCAATGCCGCTCAACAAGATCAGCCTCAAAAGACCTTCTCTCCATCCCACCAGTTAAAACAGCTAGACTGGTGAGGACTAGGGAGAGGGCTTTTTCCATTGTGGCCCCCACTCTGTGGAATTCCCTCCCAAATGATCTCCGCCATGCCCCCTCTGTGATGAGCTTCCACCAGGCCTCGAAGACCTGGCTCTTCGGACAGGCTTTTGGGGTGGGTTAGGTTTTATTATTGTTGCTGAGAGTTTTAATGTTCTAATATAATTATATGTTTTTATTCAGTACGTCACCCAGAGTGGCTGGACAACCAGCCAGATGGGCGACTAATACATCTAATAAATAAATAAATAAATAAATGACACCCCCAATCAGCTGCCTGAGGCCACTATGACACTCTGCCTAATGGCTGGGACAGCCTCGATAATGACACACCCAGCATTTTGAAGCCCCCTTGAGCTTTGCACCTTGATTAATTAACAAATCAAGGCTAGCACCAACACGACCATTACATTCTAAGGCTATTTTCCCACAACAAGTGGTGCATGTGGCAATTTGACTTAGCAAACAGTGGCACAGAAGGGACATACTAAGCCGAACGTAGCAACAAACTCTCCTTTTGATGAGGCCTACCTTTCTAGGGAGAGATCTCCCGACAGCCACTGCAGGGGTGGAGCAGAACAGACCAACGTTGACTCCAGGAGTGGCAAACCGGGATTTCTCGCTGGCCACGGCAATATCACAGCTTGCCACCAACTGGCAGCCGGCTGCAGTGGCAAGGCCATTCACCTTGGCGATTACAGGAACAGGAAGTTTGGGGAGCAGGGTCATGAGCTGTAGCAAGTGGGTTTAAAAAGAAAAAAAACACGCTACCTCTATACTTTTAATAATAAGGGAGGCCTCAGCAGTGGAGGCTGGTGGCTCCGATGTCAGTGGCGCAGTGAATCTGCTCCGGGTTTTGGAAATAGGTTTCAGCACCTTGGACAGCTCCTTGACCATTCAGGCAGAAAAAGGTTCTCCATCCTTCTGGGGAGCAAACCAGAGACTTCTTGCATGCAAAGCATGTGCCCTACCCACTGAGCTATGGCCTCAAACCCATCTCAAATGTGCACTCAGGTCATTCTGTTCATGGATAGACCTCCAGTTCTACTTTTGTGCATTATTATTATTATTATTATTATTATTATTATTATTATTATTATTATTATTATTATTATATCCTGCCCTTCCTCCCAGCAGGAGCCCAGCTGGATGTTCTGCGCTCTGGGTGTGGAAGTGGAACCAGCTACCGAATTCCTTACATTTGACAACATTTTAGCCCAATGTTATTCCTTTGATTCTGACCTCCTGAAGGATCCTTCCAACCCCCCCAAAAAACCTCAAGCTATGTTCATAGTTTGGGTGTGTGTGAAAACCCCCCCTAAACCATCAAATTAAAATTATGGGACATGATCAACATCAATGAATTACACACAGGCAGACGAGCTCTTTAGAAGGGTCTTCAGAAAGGCCGTAGCTCAGAGGGAGAGCACCTGTTTTGCATGCAGAAGGCCCCAGGTTCAATCCGTGCCATCTCCAGCTAGGGTTGGGAGAGACCCCTGCCTGAAACCCTGGAGAGCCGCTGGCAGTCAGTGTTGTCAATACTGAGCTACATGGAGCAACAGCCCGGCACAGTACTTCCATCTTAATACCCATAGCACCGGTGTGGAAACTCACCTCCGAGCAGGTCTGAAAGACTTCCCTGTGGTGCTCCTTGCCATCCTCGCGTGTCAGTTCCTTCAAGTCATGCCCAGAGGAGAAAACGGGCCCTACGCCTTGGGAGATGTGTGTGAAAAAGAGCAAGAGAAAGTGACGTGCATCCCGTACGCAACACACAATTGGCCAGTTCTTGCCTAGAGAATTACAGGCCGGTCCACACATTAGTGCAGGAACAGGGAACCTGCAACCCTACAGATGTCATTGGACTCCATCTCCCATCGGTCCCAGCCAACCCAGAGTCAGGGAAGATGGAAATTGTACTCTGGCAACATCTGGAGGGCCAAAGGTTTCCCCTTCCCTGCATTAGTGAATGAACACGTGGGTACAACCCACCGCAGCTTGCCTTAACTGTTGGATGATGGCAACAGGCTGCCTTGCTTATTAAAAGGCAGTGCGGCATGGTGGTAAGAATGTCAGACTAGGACCTGGGAAAACAGGGTTCAAATCCTCACTTGGCCATGAAGCTCACTGCCTCTTAGCCTAGCTTACCCCACAGGGCTATTGTGAGGATAAAATGGGGAGTGGGGAGAGCCATGTACGCCATCTTGAGCTCCTTGGAGGAAAAAGTGGGATCTACATGCAATAATAAATACATAAAAGTAGAAGATGGCAAAGGGGTTTCCGCCCCAGCAGCCAAGGCCAGTGGTTGCAGGGACCAGCCCTGGCACATGATCTTCCCTACAGCACGGAAGGGGGATTTGCCCCTCTCCTGATGCTGTTGGATGGCATCTCCCACCGTCCCTGACCACTGGCCATGCTAACTGGGGCTGATGGGAGTCGCAGCCCAACAAACATCTGGAGGGCCACAGCTTCCCCATCTCTGCCTACCGCAGGGGTTCCCAAACTGTGGCCTGTGGAATTGCTTTTTAAGATGTTTTAAAAGCTTTTATTTTAAAAAAAGATATTTTTAAAGATGTTTTGCTTTAATATGCTTTAAAGTCTTTTGTTTTTAATATGTGTTTTTAGTGTTTTTGTTTGCCGCCCTGGGCTCCCACTTGGAGGAGGGGCGGGGAATAGATTTAATAAATAAAATAATGTCTTTGTTAAATATTCATCACGATCTTTCATTGCATTTTTATTGCTTCTTTTATTTCTTATGTTGTATTTTATCGTATTGCCATTTGGCTTCCATGGAATGCAATTGCTGCAACAGGCAGAAAAACCATTAAGTGGTCTGCCAAGGCCATCAGGAATTTCCAAGTGGCCCGTGGTGAAAATGGGCTGGGAAACACTGCAGCTGACTGCATATGCCCAGCTACTGAACTGCAGGAAGGTTTGCTGCCATCTTTTGGTGGACCGGGTGAATAGCGTCAGCAGAAGCCTAGGAATCAGTTCTGTGTTCTCTTGCATTAACAGAGGAACATGCGAATCCGGAATGGAATGTGAGGGAGGAATACTTCAATTTATAAGAGTATTTCTAAACCGCCAATTTATTCAAAAAGTATTTTATTTTAATTTTGTTTTAACCACTGCTCTACACTCTCTGTCTATCATGATGGAGTCAGGAGCAAAAACAGATATTATGGGAATCAGTGTAAAAGGAGCTAGTTCACATATTGATTAGATTTCTATCCCACCTTTCCTCCAAGGAGCTCAAGGTGGCATAGCGGTTCTCCCCTTCTCCAATTTTATCCTCACAACAACCCTGTGAGGTAGGTTAGGCTGAGAGGCAGTGAGTGGCCCAAGGTCACAGAGCGAGCTACATGGCTGAGTGGGGATTTGAACCCAGGTCTCCCTGGTCCTACTTGACACTCTGACCACTACTACTCCTGATCAATGACACCTATAGAGAGGAAGTGGGTGAGGAGTGGAATATCAGAAAGCTGATGAGATTTAAGATGTAAGCTAGGTCACCCGTAAAAACTAGTGCAGGAGTCACCAACATATTGCCCGTGGGTACCAATATGCCTGCCAGTACCTACTATGGCACCCAAAAAGGTCTCCCCTTAAATATCCCCCCCCCAAATTCACAACATACAAAAGATTGTTTGCTCTTGTTCAATTCCTGTTTGTGCTGGCCTCTCATACGTTGCCCTCTTAAACATGCCCACATTTCATTGGATGTCAGGACTGGATACCCGCCCTCCCATGCTTTTCAACAGAGGACAGTGCAGAGAATGTCTGAGTGAGTTCAGCAGTGGCTGATGTAGGTGCCTTGGCTGCTATTGATAGGGCAGCTGATTTGGGGGGGGGGGTATGCCCTTGCCATGTTGTGGCCCTGTCTCTTTTTCTGTTCTCTCAGATATGACTAGAGATGGAAAGATCTGTCAATTTCGGTTCTCTCAGTTTCTCATTTTTCCAATCTTTAATTCAGTTCTCCCCATTTCTGCAGCAATTTGCATTTTTTAAAAATCCTCATGAAAATTCTCCAACATTTTAGTGCAAATTTCTCCTAATAAACACATTTTTGTAAGCAATTTTAACAAAGGTACACTTTTTTTGCAAGCCATTTCTCATTATCTAATGCATTTTTGCTTGTTATTTTCATGCATATATTCATTTTTATGCACACTTTCCCCTCATATATGCATTTTTGTAAATATTGGCAAACTGCATCACAAAATTCTAGTAAATGCGAATTTTTAAGGATGGCAGTGTTTCGGTTCTCATACTGATTCAGAAAGTGCAAATTTGATAAATTCAGCTTAAAGTGTGAACTGTATAGAAATGCTCACCCATCCCTAGATATGACACCCATTTTGTATTATCCATGCCCCCATGGCAGCCATTTTGTGACAGGCACCCACAGCACTCTCCCAAAAGTCCAAGTGTCCCAACAGGCCCAGCAGGGTTGGTAATCTCTGAACGAGCGCAAGAAATTCTGGTAGGGAAGCGGGATGAAAAAGCAGCAGGGGGGAAAAAGGGAGTCCCAAGACAGAGAGAAATGAAATATGATCTGAGAACAAGAAGTATCAGTGGGGAGATGGAGGCAATGAGACCAGAGGGAATGGGCTGAAGGAAATGATTGAAGGTCGGAGGTAAAGGCCAGGTGAGTCTCTTCTGAGTTGAGAGATTGCAGAAGAATGGCCAGGTGGTGCAAATCTCTTAAAGGACTTGTAGGACATAAATTCCGCCCAGTCCCCTCCACTATAGTTCTGATGAACAAAATACCTGAAATTATAATGACTCGCAGGTCAGTGCTTTCAATATCGTGGAGAACGTCCTCACGGAGAGACTTTAGCATGGAAAGAGAAAGCGCATTCCTTTTGAGAGGGTTGTTCAAAACAACGTTCCTGTAAAGACAAGCTTTATGAGAGATGCCTTGGAACTTGGCTGTCTACAATACTTAGAATCTCTATAAAGATTGTGGCTATGGAGGATTGTGTTGGGTAGATATGCAGGTTACATCTCCAGGAAAAATGGTAACACATTAAAACATTAAACCACAGATATGCATTCACATTAAACCATAGTTTGCTTTTAATGATGGTTTAATGCAATGTGGAAGCTAGGCCACTGACTAGAAGTAACTTTGCAGGATTTCAGAGAGGAAATTTTCCAGTCCTACCTGGAGACTGAAGGGATTGAATCGGGGACCTTTTGCATACAAAGCATGTACTCTACCACTGAGCTATGGCCTGCTAGCCCATAGAGCAACAATGTAGTTTTCTGGGGCGACATTTACGGACACTGTAGAATCCAAAGACCATTCCCTCCCATTTGTATATCATAAAATAAATGTTACTAGCTCACAAGGTTGTCAAGAAAGATGTTGTTCCCCTCCGCCATATTATGACTCCTGCTCCTGCTGGGAGGAAGGGCAGGATAAAAATCAAATAATAAATAAATAAAATAAGAACACATAAACAAACAGAGTTAGCAACAGTCACAAAACAAGAATATCATACCAATTATTTTTCTTTAAACTGTTTGCAATAATGTGGCTGAACATTTTCTTGAGTTTTATTACGCCAATACATGACAAAGTTACTTGGGGTTTCAATAAATAAATTACCAATTTGCCTGCCTTCCCAGACTGTTACACTATTCATTAATTTTATCAAATCAGCCAGTTCCCATATACTTCCTATCTAGTCTTCTAATGTAGAGATAAAAAGGGAGTTTTCAAAATAATAATACAAACTTTGTTAAAGGCTCAAAAATCTAAATTATTCACTTCTAATGATCAGAAAACAGAGTTGTGCATCCTGAACAACCTCTCTCGGTCTGCTATAAAGAAAATATAGGGACGGGCCATAGCTCAGAACATCTGCTTTGCATGCAGAAGGACCCGGGTCCTAGTCCTGTCATCTCCAGGTAGGGCTGGGACAGAACCCTGCCTGAAGCCCTGGAGAGCCTCCGCCAGTCAGTGTAAACAATACTGAGCTAAATGGATCTCAATCAGCAGAAAGCAGCTTCCTATGTTTTTCAATCCTGGACCCCCATGATGGGATGCAGCTTGTCCCCTTTGCTGTCACGGTTGGTGTTGGCAAATATCCAGTTCAACAAAATCCCTCAAGAAAGCCAAGTAGATTTAAAAAGAACAGAGTCCTGGGGCATCTTAAAAGGCATTTATTTAGGCAACAACATCTACTGGCCAGAACCCACAGCATCCGATGCAAGAAGACTCAAAGCGCAATCCTACACACATTTACTCAGCAGGAAGTCTGGCTATACCAGGGTGAGGAACCCTGTTCAGCCTGAAGGTCCGATTTCTTCCCCGGGCAACCTTCCAAGGGCCACATGCTACCGATGGGCAGAGCCAGAGGCAAAAGTGGGTGGAGCAATGAATGCAGATTCCACCTTTGTACAAGGAAGGCTAGTGCAGTAGTTTCCACACACCCGCATACACCCTCCCTATCCTCCAAATGAGAGGCATGGCCAGAGTCCAGGGACACATTCTAGCCACGCAAAAAGACTCAAGGAGGGTGCAAAACAGGGCTGGTGGGGAGCCTGGCCTGGGGAGAATCCTGAGGACCAGACAGGAGTTCCGAGGGCCAGACAGAGAGGCCTGAAGAGCTCCGATTGGTCCCTGGGCCTCAGGTTCCAACCCCTGTGCTATACTCTGTGGGGCTTACTCCCAAGCAAGGGTGTGCACGACACACTATGCAAGGCTGCAAAAATCAAATTAATTCCCTGATTCTCCCCATTTATCCCCATTTCTGGTCGCAGAACGAGGGAGCTTTTTACAGGCCAGAAGCCTAGAGCCTCCTATGCTGCAGAACAAGGTTCTGGTTCAGCTCCAATTTTGTTTTGCCAACAGGATTGTTGTTGTTCACTCTAGACAAAGTCCACTGTCGACACTCATCTTTGCCCCCTTGCCCTGGTTCAGGTCGCTCATATATCCTGTGAACTATGATGGAGAGCCACAGCTCAGGGGTAGGTCATCTGCCTCGCATGCAGAAGGTCCCAGGTTCAATCCCCGGCATCTCCAGGTAGGGCTGGGAGAGTCCCCTGCCTGAAACATGGGAGAGCTGCTGCCAGTCAGAGTAGGCAATGCTGAGCTAGATTTATTTAAGGGTCTGATTTGGTATAAGGCTGCTTCTTTTGTTTCCATGTTCTAACACTCTGCACTCGAATGTGGAGTTTCCCGGACATGCACAAAATGTTATTGATATGTTAGTTAAGAACTTAAGAGTCCTGCTTGATCAAGCCAGTGGCCCATTTAGTCCAGCGTCCTCTTCTCACAGCGGCCAACCAGATGCCCATGGAAGCCTGCAAGCAAGCCTTGAGTGCAAGAGCGCTCTTCCCATTTTCAATTCCCAGCAACGAGCATTATTCAGAGGCACATTCCCTCTAGACTTGGTGTGGATTAGGGCCTGGGGTACGACTCCTGTAGAGGGTTACGCCCTCAGCATCTTTCCTTGCAGAAAGTGACCACAGGTGAAAATGAGGCTGAAGCCTGTCACCTTGCAAAAGGCCTACAATGGGAGCGGTGTTTGGTGACATCTTACGTATTTACATACTGGACTGACATACAGGCCTGGTTTGCACAGACACGACTGCAGGGACAGGGACCCTCCAGATGTTGGACTACAACTCCCAGCAGCCCGCTTGTCCACTGGCCAACTGGGGGGCCACGGGTTTCCCGTCTCTTTGCTACCTGATCTGTTAACTTTATTTTTTAACTGGGGATGCGAGGGACAGAACCTGGGCTCATCTGCACACACAGCTGGTCTTTTCCAATGAACTACTGGTTGCAAACCCAACGTATATTTAAAGCCCATGGCTTCTCCCAAAGAATCCTGGGAAATGCATTTTGTTAAGGGTGCTGGAATTACAGCTCTGGGAGGGGCAAACTAATGCTCCCAGGATTCTTGGCTTGATGCTGCAAATGGATGGTGCTTAAAATGGATGGTATGTATGCAATCTCCTACGGGAGATCCTGAAGGCTATCTAGTCCACCTCCTTTGCTCAGCGCAGGACCTTCCCTATGCTAATATATTTAACAAGGGGAGACTGAAAGCTCAAAAATATCAACAGACATTCGCCCATTGTGAGAGGTGGAGAACCTTCTGGCCTTCCAGAAAGTGGTGGACTCCCAACTCACATCAGCCGTAGCCAACACAGGCAATGGTTAGGAACAGCAGTGTAGTGGCAAACTGAGAACTGCAGGGTCCCTTCATGATAGTTACAGCCACGCCCCCCTTTTGCCGCTGGTTGAGAATGAGATCTTTATTCATGCCTTCTCCCACAACAACAGACGTTCCTAGGAGCCAATCAGCATGAACAGGGAAGAGTGTTGGCTACTGAAAAGAGTCTTCACAGTAGCTAACACACTCCTCTTTCATGCTGATTGGCTTGCAGGATGCAGGAGATTATAGGGACCCTGCTCTCAAAAAAGAAAGGGGTCTAAGATCCCCTGAGAGGACTACACCCCTGGTCAGGGATAATGGGCCCTGGAGTCCAACAACACCTTGAGGGCCACAGGTTCCCCACTTCTTCACCAAGCAAAATAACAGTAATACTAAACTATTCCTAAACTGTCTTCCCAGGTGACAAAACAGGCACAGCGACTTGATCCTGGCTAAAGGGAGGGACGTCGGCGCCAGGCAATCTTCCTCCGACCCGTTTTCTCTTTCTGTCCTGCAGCTACCTTCCGCTCCCCACCTGATGCCATCCAGCTGCCACGTGCGAGTAAGCTTCTGCTCTGCCGCCTGCTGCCGCCCTGGTGCGTTTGGGGCGCCGCCACCGCCGCTTGCAAAGGCGCCCCGAGTGCCGAGGAGGGGTCGCGAGAGCTTCGCCCTCCAGAGCCCGACGACCGCAGCAGCCATTACGTTTTGGGGGAATGGGAAGCCAAGCGGCACTGCTCGCTGCTGACCCCTGCTGGTCGGAAATGCCAAAGGAAGCTGCCTTATTCTGCGTCAGAGGGTTAGCATTGTCGACACCGACTGGCAGCGGCTCTCTAGGGTGCTCAGGCAAGGATTTTGCCCAGGCCCCAGACCTACCTAGAGATGCCGAGGATTCATCCTGGGATCTTCTCCGCGTGCAGAAGGAGTATGCGACTGAGTAGCAGCTGCTGTGATTGGCAGCGGGGAGGGCTATCGCCTTTGTGCCCTACAGGTGGGCTTCCCGAGTCATTTGATTGGCCTGAGGCATCTGACGGTTTGGCCATGGAGGCATCTGATTGGCTAGGGTGCTGGACGAGATGGACCTTGCATGGTCAGTTGGAGGAAGGCTCATCTTATGTTCTTACACACATTACCTACTACTCATAACTGATGTCATAAAGTCCTGTCCTATGCCTGCAAACGAATTCGGTGGGTTTGTTCTGAGTAAACACACCGACCTGACCCCTCCATTGGCCAGAGAAGGAGCAGCATCAGGGAGCTTGCTTCTACCCGGAATGATGGCCTCAAATTACAGGAAGCTAGATTTCGGCTGAACATCAGGAAAAACTTCCTGTTAGAACAGTATGACAATGGAACCAATGACCAAGGGAGGTGGTGGGCTCTCCAACACTGGAGGCCTTCAAGAGGCGGCCAGACAGCCACCTGTCTGGTATGCTTTAAGTGAGATTCCTGCATTGAGCAATGGGTTGGATTCAGTGGCCTCATAGGCCCTTCCAACTCTAGAAAGACCCCTGAGCTCCAACTGCCCTTGTCCTGGGACAGGACTGCAGAGGTAAAGGGTGGCACACTCTGGCCTCTCATTTCAGCCAGGTACTAAGAACCACTGAAAGGACTTCATAGCCAGGGAGAGATTAACCTAGCCCCATCCATCAACCTACAGGGGTGTAGTCATCCAGGGGTGTGTGGGGTTGTAGACCCCTTAATTTTTTGGGAGCAGAGTCCCAGCAGGTTCCCTATATCTCCAGCATCCTATGGAGCAATCAGCATGAAAGGGGAGCCTGTTAGCTGTTGAGAAGAATCTTCTGGAAGCTATTATTATACAGCCACGAGAGTGGCTAAGAGGAGACTCCTATTCCCCTGACAGAGCTCCAGTGGCCAGAGGAGTTTAACGGTCAGCTGCTCTGATTGAAGCTCTGTGAGGGGAACAGGGCATCTCCTAGCCACTGTCAGCTCTACACTGAATCAGCAGTGTCAGGGGGGGCTGGAAATTCCTGGGTCTTTGGCAGGGAAGGAAAGTCCTTAGCCAGCAGTCGGGTTGTAAATCTGCCAGGCCTATCTGAAGCGTACTTGCCGAGTCAGAAGTCCAGAAGCGAGGTCAGTGGAGGTCCGGGATCAATTGCCAAGGAGGTCAGTCAAAGAGATGCTGCAGGGAAACTAGGTCTACACAAAGCCACGCCTGACACTGCAGTCAGCAACAAGCTGCAGCCAAGGTGTGCCTTATAAAGAGCAGGATGGACAGCAGGTGTGAGCCCTCAGCGTTTGGGCCTTAAGGAGACAGGCCTGCCTCTCTTCTGCCTGACCTTCTGCTGTCTACGTTCTGCAGGTGAGGGGGGAGTATCCTGTTCACTGTCTGTGTCTGGCTGCAGGGCCTCTGCTGTCCCTGGGGTGCTCTGCAGCTGAGGGGCAGAAGGAGCTGGATTCTCAGGAGGCTCCTCCGTGTCTCCTGCTGCTCCTGGGTCTGCTGCTGCTCCTCCTGAGTTGTCCTCATCTGAGGAGTCCTCTGACGGGGCCATGACAGCCACTCTCAGCACCCTTCACTAACTACACTTCCCAGGATACTTTGGGAGAAGCCATGATTGTCTGAACTGAAACAAAGGTCTGGTGTGGATGTGGCCAGGGACAGCTTTGGTTTAAATTTGGGTGGGAGGCTACATGTGCCTGCTGTAGGATAAAAAGGTGGGGGAAACACTGAAAAACAATGATACTCTTCACAATGTTTTCCTTTGGAAAGGAGAGGTGCTTCCCCTCTACCCAGTGTCCACCCACACAATCTCCTCCCCTTCCTCCTTCCCCTTCCTGCCCTCCTCCTTCCCCTACAATTCCCAGATCAGTTTCACCTATCCTAAGCATGATTGCACAGGAGAAAATCCTATTGAACTCAAAAAGCATGCAAATAATCAAACCTACCCTGCCCTCCTCCTCCATCTTGCCCCTTCCCTTCCCCTTCATTTGACCCTCCCTCCCCCTTCCCCTCCCCTCCCCTTCCAATCCCCTCCCCTTCCAATCCCCTCCTTCCCCCCTCTCCTTCTTCCCCTCCCCTCTCCCTCCTCCTCTCCTATCGTAAGCATTTTCACCTATCGTAAGCATGATTGCAGGGGAATAAATCCCACTGAACTCAATAAGCACGCAAATGATCAATCCATTCTCAGCAAACTTACACAGTATCCCATTTCTTACCTCCCTGATAAAAAAGCAGAGAAATTCACTAATAGGCAAAAAACCTTGTGGTTTAAGAATGTACCTATAGCCAACAGATATTTCTATCAAACTTTAAAAAGCAGGGAAATTGGGCAGTTATAGTGAATGCACCAGGGGAGCAGGAGACCTGACCTCCTCTCTGAGATACTGCCCTACAAATTTGTCAAAATGCAAACACAATTTGGGTTGGTCTGTCACAGTCCAATCCACTTCCTGTGTAGCTTGGAAGAATTTGGTAACATGTGCCTCTGAGCATATGGGGAGTGGTGGCAACACCTGCAATCAGCCCAAATAATAGAAAGAAGACATGTGCTGTGCTGATCTTGTTTCGGTAGGGAGGAAGCAACAATATTAAGAAAGTTGATTTTATTTACAATCATCGTAAGTCATTCTGGGAACCCGCCCTTTTTTTTGCTACAGAGCAGGGTAAAAATGCTTTAAAAATAAATAAATACGTAAATCTACCTCCAGAGCAGTGGCTTTGTTGGTCTGTTACAGCAAAACCAGCAAGGAGTCTTGTAGCACTTTAAAGAGTCGCACATTTATTATGGCAATTGCTCAGATGCTTGAAATTGTATCCTCACATGGGGATTTTTCACATAGTTATAGTGAGTGAGAGAGAGAAAGCTGTAGACAGCAGTGTCAAATGGCAACAAATGCAAAAAATGCAGCCCATGACAATCCAATTAGAACTGTAACATATGCCAAAGAACCTTAGCAACCTTTTACAACAGCAATCTTTGCAATAATGTATCAGGGATTAATAAGTAACTCAAATCCTACTTACTCTATGCCGCACCTGGCCACTAGAGGGCAAAAGCTTTCCAATGCAATAACAATACAGACACACTTTTTTTTCTTCCCTTGAAAAGCTACCTGTAGGGCCAAACCCCACTTCTCCATTTCCTTCCCCCCTGCCTTTCCTTCCTGGCTGACGTTTGTTCTCGGCCAAGTTACATTTTCTGTTTTACAGTTTCACTTCCCAAACCTCGCAAGGGTTGCGTTTATACGACTGGTCACTTTTCACGGCTGCACTTTATTAAATTTTCCTTAAGTATGTTTCTCAGGTTCAGTTTTTTTTTATTGGTGGGAACAGATGGGAGCATGTCAGGTCCTGGTCTGCTCGTGAAGCAAGCGAACTGATCTTTTCCCTATGAGGGCATTCCTGAGAATTGCTTCTACCTGTGAAGGTGCTTCGACCTGTAATGATTGCCCAGCGTACTGTGATTATGAACAACAAGTGGAATGAGCAACAAAATGGTGCAGCGCAGAATGCTGCTGTCCAGGAATGCAGCCAACCCATTTTATCTTCCTCCCCCTGGTTTCCATTTGTCCCCAACAATCCATCTGCATTCTCTGGACACTGGATGTGCTCAGTCTTATTGGGTGTTTATTTGTTTATCCCCTTCCCCAAGTGGTGGCTGGTGCCCATCGGGTCTGGTGGCGAGGAAGGCAGGAAGCCCAACATTAGGTACAGTCATAGTGTGGTGTAGTGGTTAAGGTGTTGGACTACGACCTGGGAGACCAGGGTTCAAATCCCCACACAGCCATGAAGCTCACTGGGTGACCTTGGGCCAGTCACTGCCTCTCAGCCTCAGAGGAAGGCAACAGGAAAACCCCCTCTGAATACCACTTACCATGAAAACCCTATTCATAGGGTCACCATAAGTCGGGATTGACTTGAAGGCAGTCCATTTCCATTTCAGAGCCAACAACAGACAGGGCCAACTAATTATAGTTTTGTCCCCGTCCAACTCCTTGCTGAGTTCTACAAGGGGCAATACTGAGACTAAAGAGGAGGAAGCTGACAGCCAGGGCCACCCCTGGGCTAGTTGTAAGTAAGAAGGCAGGCAGGGGGGTGCTGGGTGAGATCCAACTGAACTGAGTGGGGCACTGCCCCACTTGCCCTAATAGACCAGCCTCCATTGCCCTCCCCACCTTGGAGATTTTTCTCCCCTAAATATTTCTTGTACTTCTGCAAATGTTGGGTTCCCCCGCCCCCAGCTTGCGGGTACCTCCCTCTTACGTATTGTTATTGTAATATGCCTTCAAGTCAATTACAACTTATGGTGACCCCCTGAATCTTTTTTGGATGTATTCATAGGGTTTTCATGGTAAGAGGTATTCAGGGGTGGTTTACCATTGCCTTCCTCTAAGCCTGTGGCACCCGGTATTCCGGTATTCCCAGGTGGTCTCCCATCCAAGTACTAACCAGGCCTGACCCTGCTTAGCTTCTGAGATCAGACGAGATCGGGCGTGTTCAGGGTAGTATGGCCATAGGCCCCTGTTGTGTATAGATAGTACCATTCTGGCTACATAAGGATTGGCATTCACAGCCTGAACATTGGAAACACAAGGAATTCTAACAAAAAAAATCTTGTTCTTCCTCTCCATTTTGTGATACAACAGTATGTAGGGATGAAATGTTCCTATCAAATAATTTGATAGAGCCACTGAGCTAAAAACTACTGATTGACTAAAAAAAAAAAGTCCTGCTTTCCTCTTAATCTGGCAGCGCTTTAAAAAAACATTTTAATAAAAAGGTAAAGGTGTCCCCGCACTTATAGTGCAAGTCGTTTCTGACTCTTAGGGTGATGTCTTGCAACGTTTACTAGGCAGACCGTATATATGGGGTGGGATTGCCAGTTCCTTCCCCGGCCTTTCTTTACCCCCCAGCATATGCCAGGTACTCATTTTACCGACCACAGATGGATGGAAGGCTAAGTTGACCTTGACCCCTTTTACCGGAGATTCGACTTCCTCCTTCCGTTGGAATCGAACTCCGTCTGTGAGCAGAGCGTCGTCTGCGTTACCGCCGCTTACCACTCTGTGCCAGTTACAAAAGATGCAGATTATAAAAGAGGCATTCCTTTTTCTTACACATATATTTCTTACACTTTCTACCAGTTTTCCCAGGACAGATATTAAGCTAACTGACCTGTAATTTCTGGGATCCCCCTGGAACCCTTTTTAAAGATTAATGTTACATTGGTTGCTTTCCAGTCCTCAGGTATGGAGGCGGATCTGAGAGACAAATTACATATTTTTGTTAGAAGATCAGAAATTTAACATTTGAGTTCTTTGAGAACTCTCAGGTGGATGCCATCACAGCCAACAATTTGTCCATTTTTATTTTGTCTATTAAGCCTAGAACTTCATCTCTCGTCACCACTATTTGCCTCAGTTCCTCAGACTCCCTTCCTGAAAAAGTTAGTTCAGGCACAAAGGTCTGCTCTATATCCTCCACTGTGAAGACAGATGCAAAGAATTCGTTTAGCTTCTTCTGCAATCTCCTTATCCTGCTTTAGTAACCTTTGACTCCCTTGTCATCAAGAGTCCAACTGCTTCCCTAGATGGTCTCCTGCTTTGAATGTATTTAAATAATATTTTGTTGTTGGTTTTTATGTTTTTAGCAATGTGTTTCCCACATTCTTTTTTAGCATCTCTTTTTGTCTTCTTGCATTTATCTTGCCAGATTTTGTGTTGTTTTAGTCTCCTCATTCAGACCAGATTTCCATATTTTGAAGGAAGCCTTCTTGCCTCTAATAGTTTCTTTGACTCTGCTCCTTAACCATGCTGGCATCCTCCTGGTGGAACCTTTCCTGATTTGTGGTATACACTCCAGTTGAGCTTTTAATATTGTTTTTTTAAACAGATCCCAAGCATTTTGGAGTCATTTGACTCCCTGAACTTTGCCTTTCAGTTTTCTTTTTACCAATATCCATATTTTGGGGAAGTTTCCTCTTTTGAAGTCAAAAGTGACTGTGTTGCATTTTCTTGGCCTGCATGGCCATTTCACTAGAACTACGGCCACCTGTTTTTGGAGGGTCAAAGAGCAGCACAGGACTGTTTGCAAAAGAGCTTTCAAACATCCCCTTGCTGCACTTTGAAGCCCTGACCCACCACCAGAAGAAGTTCCCTACCCCTAGCTTAGTGTGTTGTTGAAACCCAGGTTTGTGCTTTGTCTCCCACCCACAAACCATGAGCAGTAAACCAAGAACAAACCTTGATTACAGCTCATGGTTTGTCTGGAGCAAGACAAACCATGAGCCTGGGCTTGCACAGCACACTAAGCCAAACCATGGGTTAGCCCTGGGTAGTGCAGCGCCAGCAGAACAAGGGGAGGAGCACAGTGGCTGCCATTTTCTCTCCGGAAACTTGCATGTGTGCTTATTCATGCTAAGCAATGGTTTGGCTTTAGTATTACATGCAAACTGAATCTGTGTGTGTCACCTTAAGTTAAAACAAAACAGCAGAAAACCAAAATCCATGTTGCCTTATGTGTCCCAATTATTATTATTATTATTATTGAAGCCATTTATTTATTTCTGGGTTTTTTTGTAATTGCATTTAAAATGTATTATATTGTGTTTCAAGATTTTGTGTGCCACCCTGGAAATTTTATTGAAGGGCAGGGTATAAATATCTATAAATAAATCATAATGCAATTTGTTTAGGAAGAAGCCTGCCTCTTTTACCAAACCCGGCATCACCACCCTGCATTTACCAGCTGCTCCCAGGGCCCACTAACAATTATAACACTTGCTGTGGCCTCCATTCTTGACCCCTGGCATCTTAGGCCACATCCGCATCATACATTTAAAGCAGTATTATACCACGTTAAATAGTCATGGCTGGGAACTGTAAATCCTGGGAACTGTAAAATTTTAAGGGTGCTGAGAGTTGTTAGGAGACCCCTCTTCCCCTCACAGAGCTACAATCCCCAGAATGGTTTAACAATCAATCCTTCCCAGGGAGCTCTGAGAACTGTAGCTCTGTGAGGGGAAGAGGGGTCTCCTAACAACTGGGTTCTTTCACCAAAATGGTTTTCAACAGGAGAGTCTGCAAGTATTTTCTAATCCTAGTGTGCTATTTACAGTAATTCCCTTAACAAAGGATATACTTTCCCAGGACAATTGAGGCTGTCTCTGCATTATCCCTGCATATAAACACACACGCACAAGCATGGCAGGGAGAAGGGTAGGGCATAACTCTTCTCACTGAATGCTAGCTTTCTATGTGCAGGGGATTTATTTATATACTTTGTATGTGGGAGAATCCAGTCATGAGAGGCTCTCCTGTTGACAGGCTGAAGGAGTACACCCAGAAGCCTTCTCTTCGGCTGCTGTGAGAACTAGGCCACAAGATATAAACCTGATAGCGATCTGATCGAGACTCATTGCGGCAAGCATGTAAACAAGCTTTCTGAATAGTACCTTTATGCTCATATTGCATCAGCGTGTGTAGAAGGTTCTGGCTAGAGGGCTATGTTCTTTCTGTTATACTGGTTTGGCTCCCACTGACTCATAGATCCATACAGTCCAAAGGAGTTTCTGTGTATGCATGTGTGTTATGTTTGTTATAGTTCAGATGATAAGGAAGAATGTATCCTTAGCCAACGGAAACAAGATTTTTTACTTGATGGGTGCTATCCAATGTTAGTCATACCCAGAGTAGACCCATTGAAATAGCGTGCTGATCTTTTCCATGCTAGCTCCTTTTTCTTTCCTTCTTTTTAAAGCTGCATTTAAAGACCCTTGGTTGATTTCCGTAATAATCCCTTTTCCATCATCATCATCACCTCAATTTATTCCCTGCTCTTCACCACCAGGTCCCAGGTGTGGTTTCAACATTACAAATTAAAAAACATTTAGAACAAATTACAGTCACAGGAATAGGGTAGATCTTCAGCATATGGCAGAAATTATATAGCGAAGGTGCCAAACACACCTTGCCTAGTGGTAGGATTGCCCTTCCCCTCTGCAATATGATAGTAATTCTGGCCTACCTTTCAGGGTTGTCATAAGGACTGTGAGTGAAGATGGGGAGCAAAGAACTCACTCTGACACACTAATATTGAGTTTCTGTGTATACTTGCCCATGTGCAAAGATCATTGTCAGGGGCCCTACTCTGAGTGCCCCCAACCATCAGATGTTAGATGGCAAATGGGGAAAAACATATTTTTGGCTGTGACTCTGTCTATGGAATGTGTACCTTCACTGGCATCTTTTGGGGACAGGTAGAGACTTATATTTTTCCCAGGCATTTGATAGACTGAGATGATGTTGTGTTGTGATGAGTGTGCTCCGAAAGCTTCCTGTGGCTGTTTTGGGAATTGCTTGTTTTGCTTTTATGGTATTTTATGTTTTTAATGTGTTGTCAGTTGCTTGTAGACCTTCAGGTAACAAGCGACTAACAAGTCTAATAAATACTACTACTGATGATGATAATAATAATTATGATAAGAAGGCCTGAATGAAATGCATTGCTTTCTACACGGATGTTTGCCTGGCGACAACTCTTGTGTCTTTTTAGTGCCAGGCAAACAACTTTTTATTTTCCCAGGACCTTTGAAATGTTTGCTAAAAGAACTGCATTTGCAGCTTTGCTTTAAAATCTGCAGCCTTCAACTCTTGCTTTATCATGGATTGTTTTTACTTACTTTTTCACTGTTAGCCATCCTGATTGCAGTGAAGGCTAGTCTCTGGGCAGATGGGGCACTGCCCCACCAACTTCAATCTGCCCTTAACCGGCTTCCACTTGCCTGCCTTCTTACGTACAACCTGTCCAGAAGATGGCCCTGTCTATCAACTTCTTCCTCTTTAGTCTCAGTGTTGCCCTTCTAGAAATCAGCAGGGAGGAGGATGGTTACAAAACTAGAACTTGTTGGCTCTGCCTGCCATTGGTTCTGGCTCCACCTACCCTTGGGCTCCTTGCCTTCCGCCCCACCAGTCCCAATGGAAACCAGCCACCACTACTCAGTTGTGCTCATACTTAAGGGTGGACTATAACTTTTAAAATAAATATGGTCCGTCATTAAGCCACCCTTCTGCAGTTCCCTTTACTGATTTTATCTGCTTCTTTCACCTGTTCCATCACAGAAGCACACCTTTCTCTTTCTCTGCCATGTGCTTGCCTCTCTGACCCAGCTCTGCCTTGGCCTGGATTTAGATTTCACTCATGCTGTAGCATTTAGCTCTAATGGGGTGTGTAACGCCCTCCCCTGGTTCTCCCTGTCAAGTTCCCTCCTGCTTGTGGCTACTGCCTTTCACTAGGCACTACAAGGGATACCACCAGTCCGGACCGTCCTTTATATGGTTTCTCACTCCACTCTAGCACAGATCTCACTAGATCCCCCTGCTAGGCGGCACCACCAGTCACGTCCTATAACCAATACTCCCAGAGACTTTGCGTGAGTCTCTCTCTAGCTGGTTACTTTTGTGACTGCGTGCTTATGCTGTTCCCAACCCCCTTGTATCTTTATAGATAACGCATACAACTCTGGGTTGCTCTGGATACTTGAATTGTTATTATTCCTCCCTTCACCGCTGCCACAGATACTGTTTCTGTTCAGCCTTGGTAATTACCTTGCCCTCCCTTCTGGTATGTATATCCCCCAGCCAAGGATCAGGCCTTTGGTAACCCAAATAAGTATTTATTAAATATCAGAAATAACAAGATTAGTTTTAGAATGTTTCACAAGCGTATGGTTTCATCTATTTGTTTTGTACTTGACTTATTATTAATCAGAACTCCAACTCCCTCTTTCTCCACACTCCTGACCTCCACCCAGATTCAACTGTCATTCTTCCATTTATACTCCCAGCCATTCAAACGCTCAGCCAATCATCCAGCATTCTACTGCTCATGTACTCCCCCCTCCTCTTTCACTCCACTTACCATATGTCTTCTATATAAACAGCACTTACCATATTTACACTATAAGCAGGAACATCACAGGGTGCACTGGAAAGGACTTAAAAATAAGATATGAAACAGAGATATCAGAGGGGAAGGGGGGAGCAGGCAGGAAGGGGTTAACAAAGAAAGTGGAGAATGTGTAAGGGGAAAAGAGATAATTGGAAAGTGGGGCAGGCAGCAGGGAAGATGGAGGGCATCTGTATTGCCAGAAATAGATTCTTTTATCAGACAGACAGAAAAGGCGAACTGACGGTGTGCATTCAGAACCGATTCAGGAGACAGCAACTAACAAGAAGAGCGGCCTGGGCTAGCCAAAGCAAGCCTTTCAAAACTCCAGACAAAGGCTGCCAGTGGCAGTCCAGAGGGGGACAAAAGAACAAACAGAACCCAATTAAGAGAGCAACAATTAGGAAGCATGTGCTAAATTGGACATCAGTTTAATAGAGTGCAGCCTGGAATAAATTACCCGCAGGCCTGCTCCTGAAAGGTGTTCTGTGCAAGCCTTGATCCAAGTAATGGGTGCTGTGTGCAGGAGCAGAATCTGACAGACTGACAGGGCCCACCAGAAGAGAAATAAGCAAGCGTTTTAATGCGCGCAAAACCAATCATGCACCAAGGCACTAGGTGTTTCCATAAAGCAGGGCTTCCTAAACTTCTGAGTACATTGATCCCTTGATGAACTTGTAAAGTTGTCATCAATCCACAGCCCAAATTTAGGAATGTAAATGAAATGAAGTCAAGAAATATCAATATATAATCAACATTTATTAACCAGCAGCCACCATTACTAGGAATCGTAGAGTATAAACAATAAGAAAGTAAAAGTAAAAATATATTTGTTTAAAAAAAGTAAATAGTGAAAATGTACCCTTACACCATTTTTAGCAATAAAGCACATGGTCTGACAATAGTGCTGTATTCTGGAATCATTAAATACAGAGGTTCCTCATTGGCTAGGGAGGTGCACTCTGCACATGCCCATGGCCTTTATTTCTGAGGCTCATAGATCTTAATTAAAAAAAATTGCATTACACCTTGTAAACTTCTTTTCTACCCGTTGTTGTTGTTATGTGACTCCAAGTCGACTACGACTTATGGCGACCCTATGAATCAGCGACCTCCAACAGCATCTGTCATGAACCACCCTGCTCAGATCTTGTAAGTTCAGGTCTGTGGCTTCCTTTATGGAATCAATTCATCTCGTTTGGCCTTCCTCTTTTTCTACTCCCTTCTGTTTTTCCCAGCATTATTATATTTTCTAATGAATCATGTCTTCTCATGATGTGTCCAAAGGATGATAATCTCAGTTTCATCATTTTAGCTTCTAGTGACAGTTCTAGTTTAATTTGTTCTAACACCCAATTATTTGTCTTTTTCGCAGTCCATGGTATCCGCAAAGCTCTCCTCCAACACCACATTTCAAATGAGTTGATTTTTCTCTTATCCACTTTTTTCACTGTCCAACTTTCACATCCATACATAGAGATCGGAAATACCATGGTCTGAATGATCCTGACTTTAGTGTTCAGTGATACATCTTTGCATTTGAGGACCTTTTCTAGTTCTCTCACAGCTGCCCTCCCCAGTCCTAGCCTTCTTCTGATTTCTTGACTATTGTCTCCATTTTGGTTAATGACTGTACCAACGTATTGATAATCCTTGACAAGTTCAATGTCCTCATTGTCAACTTTAAAGTTACATAAATCTTCTGTTGTCATTACTTTGGTCTTTTTGACGTTCAGCTGTAGTCCTGCTTTTGTGCTTTCTTTAACTTTCATCAGCATTCGTTTCAAATCATTACTGGTTTCTGCTAGTAGTATGGTATCGTCTGCATATCTTTAATTATTGATATTTCTCCCTCCAATTGTCACACCTCCTTCCTCTTGGTCCAATCCCGCTTTCCGTATGATATGTTCTGCGTATAAGTTAAACAAATAGGGTGATAAAATACATCCCTGTCTCACACCCTTTCCAATGGGGAACCAATTGGTTTCTCCATATTCTGTCCTTACAGTAGCCTCTTGTCCAGAGTGTAGGTTGCGCATCAGGAGAATCACATGCTGTGGCACCCCCATTTCTTTTAAAGCATTGCATAGTTTTTCATGATCTACACAGTCAAAGGCTTTGCTGTAATCTATAAAACACAGGGTGATTTTCTCCTGAAATTCCCTGGTCCGTTCCATTATCCAACGTATGTTTGCGATATGATCTCTGGTGCCTCTTCCCTTTCTAAATCCAGCTTGGATGTCTGGCATGTCTCGCTCCATATATGGTAAGATCCTTTGTTGTAGAATCTTGAGCATTACATTACTTGCATGGGATATTAAGGCAATAGTTCGATAATTACTGCATTCTCTGGGATCCCCTTTCTTTGGAATTGGGATGTACATGGAACGCTTCCAGTCTGTGGGCCATTGTTTAGTTTTCCATATTTTTTGACAAATGTTTGTCATAATTGGACAGATTCAGTCTCAGTAGCTTGCAGCAACTCTATTGGTATGCCATCTGTTCCTGGTGGTTTCTTCCAAGTATTTTAGGAGCAGCTTTCACCTCGCATTCTAAAATTTCTTGTTCTTCATCATACGGTTCCTCCGTGAATGAATCTGTCATCCTGGCATCTCTTTTATAGAGTTCTTCAGTGTATTGCTTCCATCTTCCTTTTATTTCATCTTGGTCAGTCAGTGTGTTCCCCTGTTGATTATTCAACATCCCTACTCTTGGTTTAAATTTCCCTTTCAGTTCTCTAATCTTTTGGAATAGGGCTCTTGTTCTTCCCTTTTTGTTGTCCTTTTCTGTTTCTATACAGTAACTATTGTAATAGTTCTCTTTGTCCCTACATACTAACCGCTGTACTGTTGCATTTAGGGTTCTGACTGTGTTTCTATCTTTTACTCTGATTTTTGATACGACCAGTTCATGATCTGTACCTCAGTCTGCTCCTGGTCTTGTTTTCACAGAAAGTGTGGAACTTCTTCATCTTCTGTTACCAATTATATAATCAATTTGATTCCTATATTGACCATCTGGTGATGTCCATGTGTACAGTCGTCTTTTTGGTTGCTCAAAACATGTGTTTGCAAGAAACAAATTATTGTCTTCACACAATTCAATAAGTCTTTCTCCTGCTTCATTTCTGTCTCCTAGGCTCCATTTCCCCACAATTCCTAATTCTTCTCTGTTCCCTACTTTTGCATTCCAATCCCCCATGATTATCAGCACATCCTGTTTTGGTGTGTGATCAATTTCTTCCTGTACTTCTACGTAAAATCTCTCCAATTCCTCTTCTTCTGCGTTTGCTGTCAGAGCATAGACTTGGATGATGGTTATGTCGATAGGTTTCCCATTTAATCTCATTGATATAACTAGCTCAGACCTTGCGTTGTAACTCCTAATTGCTTTTGCTACATCACTGCTCACTATTAAAGCAACCCCATTTCTTCTTAATTTCTCATTTCCTGCATAAAATATTTTGTAGTTGCCTGATTGAAAATGTCCCATTCCCGTCCATTTTAGTTTGCTCACACCAAGTGTTGTAATATTGATGCATTCCATTTCTTGCTTGACAATTTCTACCTTTCCTTCCCTATGCTTCTCACATTCCATGTTCCTATTGTGTGCATCGTACAACTCCGGACTCTCCTTTTGCATCTGTGCGCATCAGCCTCTGGGCTTCCTTTCGGCTTTGACCCAGCTGCGTCATTAGTCACAGCGTTACTCGTACTTTGTTCTTCCCCAGTAGCTCGGCGAGTGCCTTCTGACCTGGGGGTCTCATCTTCCAGCACTATCTCGTGTTGCATTTTGGATCCTCTGTTCCTAGGGTTTTCGTGGTAAGATATGAAGAGGTGGTTTACCATTGCCTTCCTCTGAGTTTGGATGCATCTTAGTCTGGTGTTTCAGCTTTGACCATTCCGCCTTGGGTGCCCCTGCTAGAGTCTGGCCTCTTGGTCTAGAGACTCCTGAAGGCATTGCTCTCAGCTTCTTCAACACTCTCAAACCCCCTCACCATGTTAAGGTGTGCATCCTAGAGGGTTTTTTCAAAACAATTGTTTTTTAAAACAATGTTTATTTATGGATGTGTGAGTGTACAAGAATCACAGGTAAGTAATAGTACTGATAAAAAATGTAGGTACATCCAATAACCATAACAAGTTAGGAACAAAAAATAGGCCAGAAGTAGGCAAAAGCCCTTCCTGTCCCACCTCCTCCCCACCGCCTTGGGACGTTTTCGATGGCTGGTTTTTATTCCCCCCCTGCACAGTTCCACCGACCCCAGGGTATCAATATTGACCACTTTGGGAAGGGAAAAAGGACATGGGAAGCATGAAACATCTTTTTCTTGAGCTGCAGAAATACTTGATGAGGAGTCACAACTGAGGCACCAGATCAGTAGCAAATATGTTGCCCACTTTTGACAAGGTGTCTCACCATAGGGAACTGCCACACAGCCCAAGCAGCAGGATTAAACCCTGTGCTCATCAGCGGGTGAGCTGAGAGTTCAGTTCTGTGGGGTGCTACTCCACCAGTGCATTTCTGGTGGGCAACATGCTGGCAAAGCAGACCCAGTCAACTTTGAGCCATCCTATCCCATGAGTCAATTTTGCAAGTCAATCATCATGACATCAAATGATTGACAGGTTGGTGGCCTCACCCACCTATCAAAGTTGGCCAGTAGGATTGGGGTGGGAATATAAAAAGATCTGGCCTGCCTAGTCTAAAAGCTTCTCCAACGAAGAGTGATAAGGCAGTGAGCTCGCACAAAGGTGGGGCACTTGGGGCAAATATTCCATCCCTGAACCTGGGGTTGGTACTAGTCATTTATAGCACAATACTATGCAAGTTTACTCAGAAGGAAGCACCACTGTATTCAATGGGGCTAATTGTGTGTATGTGTGTATGTATGTATGTGGGGCCCTAAGGCTCACTTTTTGACACCCCTCTCTTTAAAAAAAAAGTGCATATAGGCATGCAGCTTTACAGTGCAATCCTATACAGTGGTTCCCAACCTCTTTTTCCCTTGGACCACTTGAAAATTGCTGATGGTCTTGTAAATATTATTCTACCTGTTGTAGCAATTGTAATGCAGTCTGCTAGATGCTGTATGGTTTTTTAAATAGTATGTTTATTTCTTTTATTTCTTATAATGTATCTTATTGTATTACAACCATTTGCATTCCATAGGATTCAAACTGTAATACAATGAAATACAATATAAGGAGTAAAAGAAGCAATAAAAATACAATTAAAAACCGATATATTTAATGCAGACATGCCACAGACCCCCTGAAGGAAGCTTGTGGGCCCAGAGCCGCCCCTAGGCACTGGGAAGTGGGGCAGCTGCCCTTGGCCCCGCGCTTTGGGGGGCCCCTGCACTTGGCGATCTGCATATAAAAGCAGCAGCCGCGTCCTCCTCACAGCTGCAGTAGTGAGCTGAGGGGAGTGGAGAAACAAGCCAGGAGGAAGAGGTGCAGTGGTGGTCTCCTGATGGCCGCGGTAGTGAGCCGGGAAGGAGAAAACCTCGCAGCGAGAAACGCTAAGCGAGTCTACAACAAAGGCTGCAAAAAAGGGAGCTGCAGCCGAAAAATACAAAGCCGCCACCGCCAATGAAGGCTGCAAAAAAGGGAGCCGCAGCCGCAAGCTCCTAGCAGCCGAAATACAAAGCCTCCGCCGCTGCCTGGAGGAAAGGATATATACAGAGAGAAAGAATGTGGGGGGCCCCCAACTATGCTTTTGCCCCAGGCCCCGCACATGCTAAGGGAGGGCCTGTGTGGGCCACTGGTGGTCCATGCGCCACACTGTGGGAACCTTTGCTATACATATCTATTCTGGGACTGCTCCCAGATTCACGGGAACAGAACTGCACTACAGCCTTAAAACCCTAAGTTTAAAATAGGATCCTATCTTTCTTTTCAGAAGCAAATAGCACCACTTTGTTCAGTGGGTCTTACTCCCAGTCTGTGATGGCTTTGAAAACACAAATTTCATGCTAGGGATCATTAGAAAAGGTATTGAGAGTAAAACTGCTGACATCATAGTGTTGTTATATAAATGTGTGGCCACATTCAGTATACTCCACGGTTGTGAACTCTGAGGCGGGAGGTGAGACGGCTAGAGTGCCGGTGGCGGAAATCTCGCTCTGACGACGATCGGACACGGGTTAGAGCGGCTGTGGTAGCCTACCATGTGGTGATCAGGGCAGCAAAAAAGGATTTTTGTGCTGCCTCTATTGCGTCTGCAGAGCGCTGTCCCAGGAGGCTGTTCCAAGTGGTCCGGAGCCTGGTCGGTCCAGATGCCCCGGAACCAATGGAATATGCTAAGGCCTCCTGTCATGAGTTTGCAAAGTACTTTACAGAGAAAATCGATCATATTAAGAGTGCTATTCCGTGCGCTGTGGACACAGTGAGCGAGCCAGAGGCGGCCAGTGGTGCTCTGGTGGTGTGGGATCGGTTCCAGCTTCTTCCTTCTGATGAAGTGGACAAGGTACTTTCAACCTTAAAGCCAACCACTTGCTTACTTGACCCTTGCCCGTCGTGGCTCATTATGAGCTGCAAGGACAGATTGGGCAAGGGGATCAAGATGGTGGTAAATACATCCCTGGAAGAGGGAGTAATGCCATCAGCTCTCAAGGAGGCAGTAATAAAACCAATTCTAAAGAAGCCCTCCTTGGATCCCCAAGATCTGAACAACTTTCACCGTCTCAAATCTGCCATTCCTGGGCAAGGCGGTTGAGCGGGTGGTGGCGAAGCAATTGCAAGTGCATTTGGAGGAAGCGGATTATCTGGATCCATTTCAGTCAGGCTTCAAGCCTGGACATGGGACTGAAACAGCCTTGGTCACCTTGGTGGATGGTATGAGGAGGGCGTTGGATAGGGGTGAATGCACCTTCCTTGTCCTCCTGAATCTCTCAGCGGCTTTTGATATCGTTGACCACGGTATCCTTCTGGACCGCCTGAAGAGGTTAGGCATAGGGGGCACTGTATTGCAGTGGTTCTGTTCCTTCCTCTCCGGTAGGTACCAGAGAGTGGCACTGGGAGATGAGGTTTTGGATCCTTGGCCTCTCACTTGTGGGGTGCCACAGGGCTCCATCCTCTCCCCGATGCTGTTCAACATCTATATAAAGCCGCTGGGGGCTATCATCAGAAGATTTGGGCTGCAGTGTCACCAGTATGCTGATGACACGCAGCTCTCTCTCTCATTCAAATCTTCACCGAGGTTGGCTGTAGAAACCCTATCCAAGTGCCTGGAGTCGGTGAGTGGCTGGATGGGAAGGAATAAGCTGAACCCTGACAAAACCAAGGTACTGTTTGTGGGAGACAAGGGAAGGTTGAGGGATGTTGACCTGGTGCTCAATGGGGTACAATTGCCCCTGAAAGACCGGGTCCGCAGCCTGGGTGTCATTCTTGACTCCCAGCTGTCCATGGAGGCTCAGATCTCAGCTGTGAGCCAGGCGGCGCTGTATCAACTCCATTTGATATGGAGGCTGCGCCCCTACCTTCCCAACCATCTGCTCCCATCTGTGGTACATGCCCTTGTCTCCTCTAGCCTAGACTACTGTAATGCGCTGTACGTGGGGTTACCCTTGAAAACGGTCCGGAAGCTGCAACTGGTACAGAATGCAGCGGCTTGCCTGATTAAAGGCAGCCGCCGGCGAGATCACATCAGTACTAAAGGAGTTGCACTGGTTACCGGTTGTTTTCCAGGCCCAATTCTAGAGGTTGGTTCTGACCTTTAAAACCCTATACGGTTTCTGCCCAGTCTATCTGAAGGAGTGCCTCCAACATCATCAGGGATGCCGCTCAACAAGATCAGCCTCAAAAGGCCTTCTCTCTATCCCACCAGTTAAAACAGCTAGACTGGTGAGAACTAGGGAGAGGGCTTTTTCAATTGTGGCCCTCACTTTGTGGAATTCCCTCCCAAATGATCTCCGCCATGCCCCCTCTATGATGAGCTTCCGCCGGGCCTTGAAGACCTGGTTCTTCAGGCAGGCTTTTGGGGTGGGTTAGGTTTTATTATTATTGTTGAGATTTTTAATGTTTTAATGTATTTGTATGTTTTTACTTTGTACGTCGCCCAGAGTGGCTGGACAGACAGCCAGATGGGAAACTAATAAATTAAATAAATAAATAAATAAATAAAATAAAAACAGTTCTGTTTGCCTCACCTCAAAAAGGATATAGCAGAGTTGGAAATGTTTCAGAAAAGGCCAACCAAAATGATCAAGGGAATGGAGCAACTCCCCTATGTGGAAAAGTTGGGACATTTGGGGCTTTTTAGTTTAGAGAAAGAGTGAGTAAGAGAAGAACAGAACGTGGCAGAAATGTATAAAATTATGCATGGCATGGAGAAAGTGCATAGAGAGAGGTTTTTCTCCCTCTGTCGTAACACTAAAGCTGGTGGACATCCAACGAAGCTGAACGTTGGAAGATTCAGGACAGACAAAAATGAAGTACTTTTTCACTGAGCGCATAGTTAAACTATGCAATTGGCTCCCACACGAGGCAGCGATGGCCACCTTCTTGGATGGCTTTAAAAGAGGATTAGGCAAATTCAAGGAGGATAAGGCTATCGGTGGCTACTAGCCGTGATGGGTGTGCTCTGCCTTCATGGGTGAAGGCAGTTAATGCTTCTGAAGACCAGCTTCTGGAAACCACAGAAGGCAGGGAAGTTGCTCTTGCCCTCAGGTCCTGCTTGTGGGCTTCTCACAGGAATCTGGTTGGTCACTGTGAGAATAGGATGCTGGACGAGATGGGCCATTGGGCCGATCCTCTTCTTACATCCTTAGGAGGATCTGCAGCCTTTAAAATTGCACTGCACTTTAAAGCACACCCTTTAAAACCTGCACGCATGGAGGACGAGATCGAAAAATAAGCTTCCCAGACCGTTGGAAAAACTGCTGATCTAAGACCGACAGAGAAATACACTGCTTCAGCGCAGAAATAATAATAATAATAATAATAAAAATAATAATAATAAAAAGCTTCGTTCTTGAGCCTAAAATAGCCGCCCTTCCTAAGTCACTTGTTCCTCAGGTGAGAGGTGTCTCGCCCCGCTTTAGGCCCAAGATGGCGGCGCCTCTGAGAAAGCCCTATGCTTAAGGACTCCTCCTTGTGAGCGCTGTTGCCGCGCCGTGTCCTCTCTTCGGCCCCCGTAGCCTCGTTTTGGGCGCAAAATGGCGCCCGCCTTGGGAGCGCCGTATGAGCTGGCTTGGGCTGCGTGCGGCTTGGGAGAAGAGGCTACTGCTGTCCCGAACGCGGCGGGCGGGGGAGCGTTGTCATGGCAGCCAAGAGTAGGTGTCACACCGGGCCACTTCCTGGTTGGAGGCCAATGTCCCGGGCACTAAGCTGGGAAAAGCGCCGCGGGGAGGAGGCGGAACGAGGCCCCAGAAGGAGCAGGAGGCCGAGGCGGTGAGGTAAAGGAGGAAAGACAGAGGCGCTGGGCTGGGGTGCGGGGCTTTCCCCCCTTTTCGGACCCTCGGTAGTTGGACTCTTCCATTTTGAGGCGGGGGGGTCAGGCCTTAAGGCCTTCCATTAAGAGAGTGTGTGTGTGAGAGAGGGATGGACTGTTTCATTCTTGACAGAGGGGTGGATGGAGGCAGGGAGCTGGCCCATTCTAAATCCACCGGAGGGGGGGAGGATAGTGGGCGGGCCATGAGTTTCCTTCTGTTGAGGTGTGTATAAACTGATAGGGAGTTGGGATCTTTCATTTCTATCGCTGGGGAGGTGTGTTGGATTAGGGGTTTTCCTGCTGGACCCTCCCACTTCTGCCCTTTGGTTTGGTTTTTGGGGTGTGGGGGGGGCGAGTGGGAGGTGGGACCCTCGTAGGTCTTGGAGACAAAGGGGAGGCGCTTTCTCCGTTCCTGGTGGGTTGATTCCGGGATGCGGGAAAGTGGTAGTGGTGGGGGGAGTGTCAGGGATTTTCGTTGTACGGGAGGGGGAGTAGGATCCTCCCTCATGTTTGGCCCTGTTAGAGGACACTGATTTTTTTTAAGAGGGAAGAGGGGTTTGCTTTTGGGGAGAATGGAGGGGGGAGCTAGCGTGTATTGGAGAGTGGGAAGTGTCTGAAGTTGGGGAAGGTCAAGGGGGGGAGAAGTTCTGCAGAGAGGCTACGGGGGGAGGGAGGGTTTTTCTTGCAACTCAATCCTGTGCAGGTTTACTCAGAAATAACTCTTGCTCTTTCCAGTGTTTGTTCTTTTTAAACTCGCTTCCAGTGTGCGTAGGATTGCAGGTTGTAAAAGGACTGACACAGAAGTTCTGAAGTTTAGAGAGGATCCTCTGGGGTGTGTCTAAAAGGTCCATGGGAGTCTGTGAGAAGGAAGGAGAGCCTCTCTGCTAGCCTTTGCCTTGAGTTCATTGCTCTTTCAAAATCGTGGTGGGTTACATTTAGGGACTGTATGTGACTTTTTTTTAAAAAATCCTGCTAGTACTCTATTATAAGACATCCTGTTATCTTTAATAATAAATAATGGTAGGAATGATGGAGAAGATTTCTAACTGAGATTAAAAGCAGAAACTTTAAAAATTTTGACAGTTTGTCCCTTTGGGTGATATAAAACTTTGTGGAAAGAAAGGGGCTTCTAATAATTAGATTATGTCTCTGTTGTTACAGTCTTGGACCTTGATCCCACATGTTCATGGTAGGGGTTAGGGAAATGGCAAGATTCCTGTTTTGAGCAGAAGAGACCTTGGGCTAATACTTTTGGAGTCTCCTTTTATGCACCCCTTTCTTTGAGCCAGTTGATGTTAAAAAGATATCAGCCTGGCAGCCATGATGGGGGACTAGAGGTACATGAGGCTGGTGCAGTACATTCAGAGACTAATACAAAAGTCCTCCCAAAGCAACTTTGCTCCCTCCACCTTGCATGGTCACTTACAGAAGCCCTGATTGTTGAATTGCATAGTTGCTCCTTGATGTGTCCACCGGTCCTTTGGGAACTAAGCTGAAACCACTGGTTTCTTTCTTTTTTGCTGTTGACTGGTTGGTCCAGAAAGAGACGTAAGAGAACCAATGTATCTTATTACCAATCCCTTCACGATGACTGTCTTTGCTGAAAAGTTTGGAGACACTTCTGATACTTGATTTATTAGGTCATCTGGGCTGTTGCTTTTGCACTGTATACAGGTGGAATTGAAGTGCATTGTGTAGTGTAGAGTTTAACAAAGAACCCTTTCAGCCTGGTCCAGTTTTGCTCGGATGTTAACTGCGTTTGATGGCATGTTCTCCCAAGTAAGGCTGAAACCTGCTGTTTTGCCGAGACTGAGATCATAGTAGTACTTTCTTCCGAGTAAACATGCATAGGATCAGGCTGCAAGATTGTATAATATCGCAGCCTTTGTATAGTGGCTTTCATTAGTGATTTAAGTGATAGCTGCCTAACCTGATGCACTTCATTTGTCTCCCGGTGCATAATACCTATGACCTATTGGCAGTTACTAGAAGCTGTTTGTTGAGTGATTTTTCTTTGTGTAGATATATTGAAACTGTGAATGAGGATGTGGGTGTTCCCTTGTGAATATTTGATCTGTGCTTCTACTATTACCTGCCTCACTCGTCAGCATTAGGAAAGGTTATTAAATGGTAGGAAGTTATTTGCTTTTGCTGTAACTTGGAGCATTTCTTGGACTGTCATGGTGGAAGACTCAAACTGTTAATTTACAGGATAGCTGTCTGCCTTCTTTACTTGTGTTTTGTACTCCCCTCCCCCAATGACTGTTGTTTAATTAACTCACTGTCTCAAATTTGAACTGAGGGTAACAGCAAGGTTCTCGTTTTATAGAATTATCTCCAAATTGTTAGCTGGTTGGTGTGCTGATTAGGCGAATTAGGATTTGTACACTCATGTCCTTAGGAAGGATTTTGAGACTGAAAATATAATGCAATGTTTGTATGTGTCTAAAAGAAGCCAGTCAGATATAATAAAAGTTGGATTTAGTCCAAAATAGAGTAGCTGCCCAGGAAAAGGCATTGTCTGCAATGTTCTTGTTGTATTCTGTTTGGCCAAGCATGGATGATCATACCCTGAGTTGTGCGTCTGCTGCTATTTCTTGAACTGCAGAAAACCTGCAGTATGTACTACTGGCTGAAGAATCCACCTTTTTAAAGGCCAGAGACTAAGTAACCTTTAGTTGAGTTGCAGGGGCTTGTCTCCAAGTAAATGTGCATATGATCAGTTTGAAAGAATCTCTGCTTCCACTATTAAATGTATAAAGGCAAGTTTCTTTTTGTTATAATTCTGAGGACAATGCTTATCAGTGTGGACAACACCTGGTGAAGTTTTAGAGGTGGCTGAATTAGATGCCTGTATGGCTCTGTGCCTCTCTGCATGACTAGCAGAAGCATCAAACATACAGAGTAGTGTAAAAATGTTTCCACAAGTTGCAGGTTTAAGGTTTATTTTACTTCAGATGGTCATTTCCACAATGGTAGATCAAGACTTTGTCAAGATGGGAACATTGGGTTTTATTCAACTAAATCTTCCTCAGAGTAGAGCCATTAAAATTAATAAACCTAAATTTGTCACGCCCATTGACTCCAATGGGTGTACTCTGAGTAGGATTAGCGTTGAATATCACCCATACATGTATTTTGAGGAAATGGTAAAACATGTGTCCTGGTGGTTAGATACAAGAGGCACAGTATTGCTGACAGTGAAGTTCTCTTTTGCAAGGAGGCTTCACCCATGCTAAAATAAGCACTTGTTTTCAAACTGGGTGGAGTTGTAATTAGAATGGAATTTCTAATAACTATAGTAGCCAAAGCTTGCAAAGGAGCACCTTTTTAGCATCGTATAATTTAGCTAGAACTCTTATGACATTTATCATGTCAGTGTCAATATTACGGTGCAGGAGAGAGATGGTAGTGTTAAGTGCTGATACAGAGATCGAGTGTTGTGTGGTGTCTCTAAGAAATCCGTCACTACCTTGATAGGCATTTGTGAAAGAGCAGCTTAATTATCCAATAACACATCTTTCAAAGCAATGATTCCAGGTCAGTGGTAGCCAAGAGGTGAGTATGTTGCAAGTCAAAAAGGAGAACCATTTTATACATACAGATTTTCATAGTAAAACCTTTCCTGGATTCTACTGCTGCAGGGTGAAGGGTTGCATGCTTGGCTGTACCTTTGGAAGGTGGGGTGGGGGTAACTTAATTGCAGGAAGAAATATAACATGTCAAAGAGAAGGCTAAGCTGAACCAAGAGCTGGTTCTAGTCTTAAGCCTCACCTGCCAAAGTGGGCTTACCTACTCTTGGCGAGCAGCAGCAGTACTGTGATCTGTTGGGGGTGGCAGTGAGCTTTCCACCATTTTAACTGTCCTGGAACAATGCTGTGTTAGGGGTATTGTGATAATTAAAATGGCAAGGCAGTTCACAGACCCAGCTGCATAGCATGGGAAGGGCCAGTATTGCTGATGGTCCCTGGCATGTGCCCCAGGATGCCAGTTGCTGGACTTGGCTGAACCTTTCATCCACATGCTAGTTTTGAAAATGCAAGTAGATTTTTAGATGGTGAAATACTGAGGCATGGATTAACTCACCTGGAGCATCACTTTCTATAATTCTGACCACACTTCAGTAGTTGATTCTGCTGAATGTATAAAGTGGCTGTAGATAGGTGCTGCTGTTGTACAAGAGCATCATGGGTTAGTCACCTATGCTGTAAATAAACATATCAGTCATATATTATATATGTCACTTTCATCCTTGCCTTCTGCAGCTCAGTAATGTTGATAAATTGTTTTCCTGTAAAATCAACTGTCTTTAAATCTATCAGATCCGTGGTGGCATGTCACTATTTACACTAATGTTGTCTTATTAAAGTCCATAGTTTTTCACTGGAATTAATAACTAGCCTTTTTCATGAAAACAGGCAGACACTATTAAAGCCTCTTAGAAAAAGAAATACACACGTTGTTCTTTGTTTTGAACAAGTTCTCTGGTGCTTTTCCATAAAAACAGCATGGCACTCAAGGCCGCTAATGACTTAAAAGCACTGTATTGCAGCACCAGGAGTAAAGTAGCATATATGAAATGTACAACCAATAATAAAAATTGGCTGTAAAAGTGCCAGTGTTTGCAAAATGCAAGGAGATCCGGGAAGTAAAGTTAAAGTTTTTTGTAAAAAATGCTACAGAGTAAGAAGTTGAAAGGTTGGTGGAAAAGAATGTGCTCACCTGATTCCCAAATCTATAAAAGGTTTGGGGTTGGATTTCTTTAGGTGCAGCGTGACTGCAGAAAAGACCCTTTGCTTGAAATGTACCAATTTAACCTCACATGGAGGTAAGATCTAGAGCAGTCCTTCCTCCTTCTGTTCTTAATAATTTTTGTGTGCTATGGCTGAAGGCTTGGATAGACTGTTAGCTACTTAAATCCTTGGATTTCATGTGTTTGCCTGCAATATCGTGATACTTACGAGGCCCCTAGAGGAGTGCTTGAGGTAATTGTCCAAAGGACAGGAGAAACTTGCAGATATAGACTTGCAGACGTCTTGAGCTGAATTGATGGTGGGAGCACAATCTCTGAAAGAATCTTTTCACTGTATTAATTTATGTACCACATTTCCCAGACTATGGTCTGAAGCACATGAGGCCAGCACCCTGTTGAACCTAAGCAGGGTCAGGTCTGGTCAGTGCCTGGGATCCATTTGTAAGCCGCCTCGGGTTTCAGTCATGAAAAAGAAAGGTGGGATATAAATAAATAAATAAATAACTTTCTACTAATTCATGCAAGGCAATTCAGCCTTTACAACTGTAAAACAAAAAGAAAGAAAGATGAATATTAAAAACACAACAAAACAGCAGAATCCTCTCAGGAGATGAGCTGCCTGCTTGGGCTGTTCCTCTTTAGGAATGAGGGCTCCATGTTGACCCTAAGGAGGTATGGGGTAGGGCTGTCCCAGCTGAATTCCTTCATCATGTTTGCTGATCTCTTCACAGATTGAACCAGGGCTGTGGAGTCGGTACGCCAGACCTTCGACTCTGACTCCTCTATTTTTCTACTGTCCGACTCCGGCTCCTTCATAAATGGCAAATGTATATTAACTAGTAATAACACATTTACTGTAGTAAAATGGTAGCACAAGGCATTTCATCACCACCACGTGAATCCAGAGCTTGGAAAAGTTACTTTTTTGAACTACAACTCCCACGAGCCCAATCCCTGGGGCTGATGGGAGTTGTAGTTTAAAAAAGTAACTTTTCCAAGCTCTGGATTCACGTGGTGGTGGTGAAATGCCTTGTGCTACCATTTTACTACAGTAAATGTGTTATTACTAGTTAATATACATTTGCCATTTATGAAGGAGTCGGAGTCAGTACATTTCTACCGACTCAGACTCCACCCAAAATTGCTTACGACTCTTGACTCCACAGCCCTGGATTGAACATTGGCTGAAGAACAGTGACAGATGCACTCAAATGTTTTTTTAATCACTGGTTTCTTACAGAGTTCACTTTTAGCGTTTTAATGGCCTGATTTGCATGTCAAGCCAGAATATACCCTACTGTAACTGTGCAAATATGTCCACAAGGAGTTTGTACTTGCAGGATGGCAGTGGAGCCGACGTTTGGCTTAACATGTCTAAATCTGAATTGTGGTTAAGGTCTCCTCCTTAACCACAATCTGTAGCCAAGGTTGGCTTTAGTGTCTGTTGAAGACCTTCCTCTTTCAACAAGCCTTCTAAGTAGAGACCTAATCCCAGTCTGCATCTGTACTGGAATTGTTTTAAAGATTTTTTGTAAAGATGGTTTCAAAATGTTTTAAGGTGTTTTTGTTTTTAATATGTTTTTAAGGATGCTTTTAGTGTTTTGTTGCTTGTTGTTTGCTGCCCCAGGCTGTTTCTGGGAGGAAGGGCAGCATATATATATATGTATATATAAAAAAATATAAATAAATAAGGTTTGTCCTATAGTAACACGTTGTGGTTATAGAGGAGAGTCCTTAACCAGAGTTCTGGGTTTGGATGGCACACTGAATGAAACCTTGGCTTAGCCACCACGTTGACCTAAAAAGCCCCCAAAGAATAAAGTGGCTGTGCTGTCCTCCTTGGGAGCTAGCACATCTATGCTAAGCCATGGCTTTGTTTAGTGCAATGTGTGAACATGTCCAGCATGCTGAGTATTTTCTTATTTGTATCACTGCAGCAATCATGGAACTGCAGCAATCATGGAACATGTGCCACAGTTCTGTTCATTTTGCTGATGGAGGGCATCACTGTCACTATGAATGGATTAGACGTTTTCTGTCATGCACTTAACATTTGGATATGTTTAGGCTGAAGAAGAGGATTATTAAGAAGTGATACGATAACTAGCTTCAAATGTCTGAAAGGCTGTTGCATGAATAATGGAGCAAATGTGTTTTCTGTTGCTCCAGAGGATAGTATCCAAATCACTTAGTTCAAAAGACAAGCAAAATAATTAGACTGGAAAATTAGGTAGACTTTCCTGATGGTACCAGCTGTTTGACAGTGGGACAGAGTGCCTTAGAAAGTAAGAAACTCTTCTTCGTTAGAGGTGTTTAAGCAGAGGCTTGCATTGGTAGAGTGGTTGAACTAGAAGCCCTTTGGGATCCTTTCCAACTCTATGCCTCTGTGATTCTACAGGTGCACATTGCAGGGAAAGATGTCATTGGGAGTCAAAGTGTCTTCAGAGATCCTTCTCTGCCATTGTTGATCTTACTGAGGAACCCCTGATAGATTTCCCCAGGGCACAATCTGAAAGCTGTTGTCCTAGCATGTGAGGCAGCTCCAAGTACACCATGGAAACCTTCTTTCAGGAGCCACAAACATGTTTGTCCAATGCACATTTCCATGTTACATGTAGGCCTGGGCTAAAACATTTTGCTGCCAGAGGCAGAACAGCAAATGGTGCTCCCCTCCCCAAATCAAAGTACATAGTGCCTAAGGTTAGCCAGGCTGTACACTTGATGCAGAAAATCTTCACAAGGGCCACTCTCTGGGAGTAAAAATGCAACAATACCTCATTCTGCCTAATGGTAGGGTTGGCTCAGGTTTTGCAAGTGGTAAAACCCCCCTCCTAACTCACATGTTACAGGTTAGCTACAGTTGCATGCTAAACTTAGTATGCTGCTGTGGGAAACATCCATTAGGGAACAGCTTAGTGACACTTTGCCTCTGTGTGCCAATCATGTAATGATTGTAATTAGCATAATAAATAGTTCAGAGAAGTGAAAGTTGCCTAGGTTATCCTCTGAAGGCAAGTCAAAAAATCACCACTGTAATCAAGGACATCATTTAAAACATTTTACCTTTGATTAGGCAGCGTGCTGAGTTGTGGGAGCTTAGTGATCAGTTACAGAATTGAAAAGTTGTTCATTATTCCTTCTAACAGCCACAACAAAACTTTTGTTTCCTTTATACATTAATACCTCAGTTAACGAAGTACGTGCGTTCCTGGACATTACTTCTTTAACAGAAACTTTGGTACCAGAGGTAGGAATAAGTTGGAAAGAATAGGTTGCCATATCACAAAAAAAGAGCACTTCAACTTGTTTCAGCAAACTTTTTATTCAAAACTAACAATACACATGTCAGAAATGAAACAACCAGGTCAGGTGAGCCTTACATTCAGACCACTTGAAGGCTTCTTCTAAAATGTGTCCAGGGATGCCTGCCTTGCCTTTTTTCTTTCTCTCTCCCTCTGTGCCATCCTCCCTTACACTTGAGCGGATGCTTCTGCAGTAAACAGTTCTTCCAGGGCACCTAAAGCACTGTTTACTGCGCCTGTGCCACCTGGCAAGGAGTGCCATCCTGGCCACACATCAGAGAGCTGCCTGCAGCAGCCACAATCCAGTAGACAAGGAGCCACATTCTATCTCAAGAGCATGGTCCCACCACACACACCCAAAAAAGACTTCTTTTGAAAAGAGCTTCTTTCCTGGAGGATTTGTTAACTGAGGTGGTATCGTGCTAGATTGCCAACTTTTGTGTTCTACTCTTTATTCTCCAGACAGTGGTCCAAGAACTGCAAACATATTTTTCTGTATAACTGGCCTGTTTTGGAGAAAGGGAGGGATATAAATTGAATAAATAATAATAGAATTTGTGAATGGTCAAGTTCCATAATGAGGTAGGCATTATCTAGTATTCGCTGCTTCACAGTTAACAGAGAGGGCATAGTGTCACATACAAATATGTATAGAAAATCCATATGATGTCATGGGAAGACCTGGCAGAAGCACCGTATTCTTGCCATGGACGTTCTCTTGGGCCTCAGAGTGGGCACAACATTAAACCTGGTTTTTATTCTTTCCTTTGGGCTCTTCTGCTTGGCACTCCATTGAGCTCCAGGGAAATCTTCCTTGGCTTTATCACTCCTTCCCAGATGACAGTAACTTCTTCCATTCTCTAATACCTTATTCTGTGAGACTGTGTCTCCATCACCTGGGAACAGGGGCTGTATGCTTTCATTTTCCTCTGCAAGAGGAGGGGCTACACCACCATTATCATGGTGATGAGTTAATTGGCTCCATCTTCTCTGTTCTTCACTTCTCCCAACTAGCAATGGGACCAGCCCTGGAAAACCAATATTTATCACTGGTAACTTTGACTAAAATATGGTGAGGCACAAGGTGAGGAGATTTTGGCGGGCAGGGGGGAGGGATACCAATTGGCCATCCTTGCCATAAGCCAAGAATGTTGGTGTTCTCTTTCCTAAGCAAGAAAACAAGAGAGAGAACAGTGTTCAGAAGATTCTCCAAAAAAAGTTTGTTATTAGTTCCCAACATATTTTGGGGGGAAAAGTCGTTTGGGACAATCTAAAACACATACAAAAGCATAACATTGTATATTAAAAAGAATTTCAGACAAGTCTTTCAAACTTTTAAAAACATCTCAACAAACTAACTCACTTAGGGCAGCCAATTAAACCTCACTCCTATATCTTGAAACTCGTATCTGTAAAACAGAAAACTGTTGCTGGTTTAAACCAAACTCATTAATTTATGACAAAGTCTTACTGAAGCAAGTTATATCTAGAACTACAAATATATACTTGTGGGGAAGGGGGGTTGTTTAAGATGTTCCAAATTCTGAATGTATAATTGTGTGTGTTTGCGTGTCCTAGATTGCCACCGAAGAAGGAAACTTTTTTTAAAAAATGCATTGGGCATTAATGATGCACCTTTTTTCAGTGTGGGGGGCACTTTGAGACCCTTTTCACTTTTTTCTCACATTCAGTGCCTTCGCTCCCTTGTTTTGGTTTTTGCTTGAATTTCCTACAACAGTCTCTTTGATAGGTTTTGCAACTGATTAACCAGAAGTCTTTTGTAGAAAAATCCAGCAGCTTTCTGGCTTTCTTTTTTGGATTTGCTGTGGATCTGCAAATGTTATGTTCAGTCACATTTAAAGGAAGTTGGATAATTACTTTCCTGCTTTTCTTATCCTCCTTAACCTTAAGGAATCAGGGAGGAGAGGCACTGCATGGAATTAGCTGGTTAGGTTTGTACAGATGATGTCATTCAGGTCAGGTTATAGGAGAAAATCAAGTCACTGGCTATTTAGTGGCAATTTCCTCCTAAATGCGAAGATCAGGCCTTTTTACTGTGGCATACAAGTGAGTTGCCATTTGAAATAGCCCTCATCCTCTGGGTCTGGAAGACTCCTTCAAGATCCAGAATATTTGGTCAGAAGGCCCTTTTCAAGAGGGTCCAGGGTTTGCGTTGGTCCCGAGTCTTAAGCCCTGTAGTAAGGCTGAGTGTGGTTATGTGAAATCAATACAGAGCCTAAGTAAGGGAGAGCAGGTCTGTGGCAAAGACTAAGAGCAGTACCAGAGCTATCTCTGCTTAAACTAGAGACCGATAATTTTTTTATAGGGGACGAGACTTGACATGTAGCTTGCTGTGGTCTATTGGTAGATTGATCTGGTTGGCAGTTCCCTAGTTTGACAAGCATCTGATGGTGGCAGTATGCAGACCAAGTCCCTACTTGTCACCCCTTTGGCTCCATGTTCCAGCGGTGCTCTAGGCTTGAGTTGAAGTAGTTGCTGCAAGCAGTGTCATTGCTCTCATTGGGACAGCAGTGGCCTTAGAAGCTTTGCATGAGTCACTTTTGGGGGCTAGCCGCATCTCACTGGTAATGATCTTACCCACTTTTGAATATTGGGCCTGGACACATGTTGGTGGCTAAGCTTCTCTTGATATGGAATTTGTGCTCCTTTCCAGCATTTTGTACATTGCATTGCTTGAATTTGTTGGATAAAGGTGACTCCTGAACACAAACAACAAAGGCTGAAATGTATAGGGATATTTTAGATTAGGAAAGTGGACATATGGAATTGTGTATGGCATGGTAGCAGTGCATTAGAGACTTTATGTTCTCCTGTAAAGCTAGAACTTGGGGTTAACCCAGTGGAATTGTTCTTGCAGTAGATTCAGGCTAGACAAAAGGAAATATTATTTTGCATGATGTGTAATGGATTCATGAGATTAAATGCTATAAGATCTGCGAATGATCATGGCCTTTGGTGACTTACAGGACATTAGATGAATTTGTGGGCTCATTATTGTACAATAGTTAAAGGAATGATCCCGTTTAGAGGCAGTGGGTTGTTTCCAACTATGTTCTACTCCAGAGTAGACTCATTGACATGAATGAGCCTAAGTTAGTCATGCCCATTGATGTAGCGGGTCTACCTTGAGTAGGACTAGCATTGGATACAGCCCAGTATGTCTCTTTATTCTCAGATACCAGGGAAGAGGAGGAAATTGTTTTAATGCCCTATGTGTGGGCTTCTTGGAAACTTCTTGCTATCCACTGTGGGGAACAGGGTGCTGGACTAGATAGATGAGTGATAGGGAACCTTTGTCAAGGGCTGCATTCTCAAGGGGTGATCTGCTAGGGGCTGCATGCTGGCAATAGGTGAGGCTGAACCTGGGGTGATGGGGGCCAGAACCAAAAGGGGTCAGGTTACCTTTCCCCCCTCTCATTCCCCATCTTCCTTTCTGCCCATTGGACTACCAGGAAAGGGACAGATCTCTCTGTCCAGAGGTTGGAACTCATTGTTTGAATAGGGCTTTTGAGAATAGGTCAAGGGCTACTTAAAATTAGGCCAAGAGCAACATGTAGTCCTAGGGCTGCAGATTATCCACCTCTGGAAATAGATACTTGGTCTAATCCAGCAGGGCTGCTCTTGGAGTAAGCTGAATGCTTCTCTCAGATGCAAAGCTAGAGGTTCTGCCCAATTCACTCGTGAGGGAAGCATGTCTGCCTCTTAACCATATGTGTTTATGCAGGTGTATGGTTTAGTGAATTGGGGTCTCTTCCTCTTCTTCTTTATTTTCCCCACAATGGCCAAGTGCTGATTTTCAGTTGGCTGCTACCCCTTTCTCTGTGATGGAACAGTGTCAGTTAATACAGAGACTACACACCTGGCTAGACACCTGGCTAGACAATGGTCTCTTGACATTTTCCACGGCAGCAACTGATTATAGCTTGGCTACCATTTTGCATCTTCCACAAAGCCCCAGGACCTACTATGGAGCATTTTTTGGGGGGTGGGGGGAGGAAGGAATGGCAGAAGTCACAAAAATGATGGAGAATGTTAGGGGGGAAATCTGCAAATGGCCTTATGGCGCAAGATGTACGTGTGAGAAAAAGAAAAAAGTTTCTGAGAAATCTTGGCTCAGTTGTATTGGCATTGTGTTTTCAGCTACTGTAATTATGCAAGTTTTGCCTTCATAGTTCCCATGTCAAGGCATAAGCACAGGCTGCACTGGCTGGCCCAGAGGTAAACATGGCAGTTGGTGCATTAGCTGTCTTTCTAACTGGGAGAGACGAAAACAAATGTAGATGGGAACTCTTCTGTTGTTTAACTGGTGAACATAAAGGTGCATATCTGACAGTGAGTCAATTGGATTATTAACGAGTGACTTTAGAATGATCATACTCTACTTAACTGTCATAGACTTATGAGGTTCTGCATGCTACTTTCAATGGCTGTTGCATATAAACTTTTATTTGAAGTTAGTTTGTTGGGGCAGATAATTTTATTCATTTGGACATTTTTATACCGTGTTTCAGCTGATCTGCATTAACTGGTCTACATAAAACACCAGTGAAAAATGATTTTTTCTCTCTCAGAGATGACTATATTCTGTCTCTAGTTCCACCCACTCTCCCTAGAATAGCTGGTAGGAAAGCCTGCTAGCAGATGACAGGGGGCTTCTCTGCTAGACTACAGAAAGTGTGCCCCCTCCTCCTGCCTGGTCTTTCTAACTCTCTGCAGTGGCTTCATGTGATAAAGGGCTAGTGGTGTTGGGAAATTAGATGGTAACAGTCCTTAGCCCAGCTCTGGTATTCCGGCTTCTGCTGCTAGTTCATAAAGCTGCAACAGACCTGATACCAATATGCATATCCCCCACCCCACCCCTGGAAATGGCCACCAGGAAAACCTGTCACCAGATGTGTTTCATCTTGTGAATGTACATCTTATATACGATTACCAGCTTGAGGCTAACATTTCTGTATTTGATTCTTACTGAGCATTTTGACTAGAATACTACCTGATCTCTCAAGTATAAAAATAGAAAACTGATTTAAAGTGAAAGCTGAAAAATCAGGGAAAGGGTCCCAAATATCCCTGGGGAAGGGAAGACCAGACCTCTGGTGCTATGGCCAGGGAGGGATGTAGGAATGTTAAAGAGTTACTTGATAAGATTATGCTTAGATTTACTGCTGGTGTGTCCCCCCCCTTCCTGCCAATATAGTTACTCTAAAATTATGTTGTTGTCTGTAGGGTATCAAGATGGATAAACACATTTCGTTCTTAGGGGCGTAATAATATCTTTATACCTACCTCCCTCCCACCCCCGTAGGTCTTGAGAATCTGTTACAAGAGTTAAATACCTTGCTAAAAGTAATATATATTTATTGACATGGATATATTCTATGACTAATATTGCCTTTCTTGTTTTTTCCCCTTTTTGGCTAGGACATGTATACCTCTGAGAGATCTTCTTGGACAAGATACCTTAGTTTAATACCTGTTTGGGACCATATGCAAAGAGGCTACCAGTCATGAGTGAGTAAATGTTCTTCAGAGCCCAGAATTTGAAACAGAAAAAGCATTTTAAGTTTTTAGTTGTTAAACGCAAATCTCTGCTTTTACTGTAGTGAATGAAAGTGTCTCTGTCACAACAATCAGTAAATGAAGCTTCAATCTTCATGATTCCCCCTCTTTTTTGTTTGAATCCACCCAGAAGGTCTTCTGTGCAAGTCCCATTGGAGTGGAGGTCAGCTGTGCAAGATGATTGTAGAGATAAGTAAATATATGGGATGGCAAAAACTTGCACTACGCTGTTGAGTAATGAACAAGTTGTCCACGTTTGGGCTTAGGCGCTTTTCCAGTTTTGAAAAAAAAATGTTTCTTTTTGGGAGCTGTTCTGAAAGCATCTCTTGAAAGTTGAGGAATCTTCTGGTAGCCTGCTGTAACATGTTTTTATTGTTAGCTCAAATGTTTCCCAGATGCATGTTATTTCATGGGAGTGCATATACTTCCACACTAATAGACAATTAACTGAGTCAACTACTGCTGTTCTGCAAACCTTAGGGATTTTGCCAGCATATGTCACTTATTCTTAGTGACATAAGAGTTGCTGTAGCTGTTTTTCTTGCACTTTGGTGGTATCAGAAATTTGCAGTCAGGTGGGAGCAGCCTGTATCGCAGTATTGCTGAAGTTCTTGTTAGGGATTGTGGTTTTATGGGAACGAACTGCAGTGTAAAGTAATCAGACATGACTTACCAAGTAGCACTGTGCTGTAGCGCAGGAGTTGGGAACCCGCGACCTTCCAGTTGTTGCTGAACTTCAATTCCCATCAACCCTAGCCAGCATGGCCAGTGGTCAGACGTTTTGGGAACTGTAGTCCAACAACATCTGGATGGCCACAGGTTCGCCACTCATGCTATGGTGGTTTCCGTGCTGCTAATAATAACAGCAGAAAGAGCCCTTAGTTTTCAGAGTGTGTTCATATGAAGTTTGCTTATAGGAAATACACTGTGGAAGCAGTCTATCGTTGCCATACCTGTATAATTTTTCTTGTCAGCTAGTCCTCTATTCTAGCTGGTAACCATATACCATCTCTTGTTCATGATGTAGCAGCCTGTTTGAAGCCTGCAAGGGTTGTGGTTTGGAGTCTGCAAGGGTTGTGGTTTGGAGTCTGCAAGGGTTGTGGTTTGGAGTCTGCAAGGGTTGTGGTTTGGAGTCTGCAAGGGTTGTGGTTTGGAGTCTGCAAGGGTTGTGTGTGTTTTCTACTTGGCACACTAGTACAGAAGGTCTGCATTATATCTAGCGATGAATGCAGTTCTTAGAGGACGGATTATCACTTGAGAAGAAGCAGGTTACTTTTGCATCCAGCTTCAGTGGAAAAGGGGCTGTGTAGGTAAATACTGGAGGGGAGTCTCTGTCTAGCTTGCTGCTTTGAGTGAAGATGACTGCCCTGTGGAAAGGAAGGTGAATCTTTGACATGCAAATGAAAGTATGACGATCCTGTTTACAAAAAGTAAGACATAGTGGCCAAAGAGAGTATTGTCCTTAGTATAAACCACAGAAAGGACTCAAAAGAAAAGTATGGAGTTGGAGGTATGGTTCATCTTGGGGATCAAAAGCAAAAATACTCCAAAGCAGCTTTGATTTCTACTGAGAAATAACATTTTATCATCACCAGCACAAGATGCTCTGTGACCTTTTTGTTTAAAACCAAACCTCTTAAGATTGTGTAGGAACTTGGTATGCATAGCTCCTTTAAGGAAAGGTCAACCACTAATATATTGTTATCATTGTTCTTGCAGATGCAGAAACACAGCCTGTAACAAATTGTCTGGCAGTCTGCTTTATATAGCACTTGGGAAATCTTAACTTTTTGGACTGTAAATGAAAGTGTTAATAACAAACTGTTAAGACAAAAGATAAATAATGCAGCACCAAAAATGTTTCCAATATTGACCGTGACATTGTTCGTGAATGTACTTCTTAGCAATACAAAATGGGGGAATAAGTGTTACAAGAACAAGCATTGTCATCTGCCACTGCTGAGAGCTTGAACGTAGTATTCATGGTGCACAGGACTTTGCATATTGCAGCTCCTAGTTGTGTCAGCCATACAGACACAATGGTTAACAATGATTTGTTGCCTTACCTAGTTCCACAGGCTTTGCAGGCAGATATTTCTGTTAGTAAGTTCCAAGGACTGGGTAACAGATGGTGAAAAGACCCTCTGCCTGAGATCCTGGAGAATCACAGCTGGTCAGCATAGACAACACTGGGCCAGATGAATAAATAGTCTGACCTGGTGGGTTCCTGCTGCTATCCTATAATATTTGGTTAGCGCTTGCCATACAGATTGGAGCCATGAGATTCGACCCCCAGACGTTGTAATAGTGACATAGAGACCTGCAGCGTGATTGTCCTGTTAATTCCCTGTAGTGAGCTACGGAATTAATAGGCTCTCTCTCCCTCCCTCTCCCTGTCTTAAAATTGTTGCTCTGACATAATATTGTTGCTTCCTCCCTGCTAAAACAACAAGATCAGCACAGCACATATCTTGTTTCTATTATTTGGGCTGATTGTAGGTGTTGCCACCACTCCCCATATGCTCAGAGGCACATGTTACCAAATTCTTCCAAGCTACGCAGGAAGTGGATTGGACTGTGAAAGACCAACCCAAATTTTGTTTGCATTTTGACAAATTGGTAGGGCAGTACAATATCTCAGAGAGGAGGTCAGGTCTCCTGCTCCCCTGGTTTCCCAATTTCCCTGGTTTTTAAAGTTTGATAGAAATATCTGTTAAACTGCAAGGTTTTTTGCCTATTAGTGAATGTTTTCTTGGTTCTTGAATCAGAACACCATGCGAAATGTCTTGTATCTATTTTTAGCTACAGTAATTGATTTTTAGATGAATCTTTTCTGTGACTTTTCAGTGTTCCTAGGTTTATGTCCTTTCTGACTGGGGACAACTAGATTGATTAGAAGAGCAGATGGGAGTTCTGGGGGAATTCTTACCTTGCAAGCAATTTCAACAAGATTCAACTACTGGCTGTGGATTGTGCCTGAGAAAAGAAAGAATTGTTAAACAACTGAGCCTCCTGTCTGTACAGAGTCTGTTTTGACCAGACTTTTTAAACAAACTTTTGTGAATGCTTGTATCAGCGATGTGAGGGCAGAAAATTTTCCAGTACTTAATTTTTCTGCAGAAAAGGTGATTAGTGACAATGAATGGATTCCAACTGCAAATAATGATACTGAGCAAGGCTGGCAGTTTAGCTTTGTTTACTATCTAAACACTAGTAAAATAGATGTGCTAAATTGAATCACTAGGGCATCAGAACATTTTCTGATGCAAATTACACTGAGCAAATTACCAGTTTGGAGTTCTCTGGAAAACCCTACCACTGGTTCCTATATTATGTAGCCATGTTTCAGTGTTACGTGTTTCTAGTTTTATGTACCAGCTGGTGGCAAACTTATTGGGAAACCCTTATTTAAAAATTGTAATAGAAGGCTAAGGAATCCTTAGGCCTTCAGATGTTGTTGAACTATGTACAAGTCCTGCCGTTTTTTACCATTGGCTGTGGAACAATCAAGCTCCAACAGCAGCTGGAGGGCCACAGGTTTCCCATCCTTGCTATAACAGAAACATGAAGAAATGTGGCAATTCATACCATGTAAATAGAGCTTAATCTTTTAAAAAATAACGATGGGCTTGTCTGTGCTTCTTCTCGCTATCTATTAAATCAGTATATTGTAATGGAACAAGTGTTGGGCAGCCTGGGTTTAATTGTCACACAGCAGTGAAGTTGACTGGACTATTTATTACAAAGTGCTGGTTGAGAGATAACTGGCCTGACTGACCTCACCAGATAAATGGGGATAAAATTATGCATGGCATTGAGAAAGTGGATAGAGAAAAGTTCTTCTCCCTCTCTCATAATACTAGAACTCGTGGACATTCAAAGAAGCTGAATGTTGGAAGATTCAGGACAGACAAAAGGAAGTACTTCTTTACTCAGCGCATAGTTAAACTATGGAATTTGCTCCCACAAGATGCAGTAATGGCCACCAGCTTGGATGGCTTTAGAAGAAGATTAGAGAAATTCATGGAGGACAGGGCTATCAATGGCTACCAGCCATGATGGCTGTGCTCTGCCACCCTAGTCAGAGGCAGCATGCTTCTGAAAACCAGTTGCCGGAAGCCTCAGGAGGGGAGAGTGTTTTTGCACTCGGGTCCTGCTTGCGGGCTTCCTCCAGGCACCTGGTTGGCCACTGTGAGAACAGGATGCTGGACTAGATGGGCCACTGGCCTGATCCAGCAGGCTCTTCTTATGGACTGCACCGTTAGTTATGTTGGAAAAGGCTGAGTTTTCAATGCAATAGTGGTAACGATACTACTAGTGAAGCATATAGTAGATGCAAAATGATATTGGCTTGTGAACTAAACAGTGGGCACATCTGAATAATAGTAGTGGGTTCTACCCTTTTGAGGCAATGACTTAAACCTTGCCAACTGTTTTAGATTGCCTTTAATGATTTTGTGGAGTTTTTTGGATTTAATTTTGTTCTTTTTGGGAAAGGTCCTGTGAATATGATTGAAGGGATGGTATGAAATCCTGATAATAAAGTATGACCACTGGTTCCTTCTGACTTCTGCTTTACAGGGCTGTTTGTTACAAAGTACTTTTGTTTAAAAAGGTGTACTTGAATCTTAAGAAGCTTGTTGAATACAGTCAGTTCTTTGTGATGTTTAGATGGCCCTTCTGAATCCATCTGCTGCATGCTCCCTTCTTCATAGACAAAGGGTTCTTTGCAGAGTATTGGGTGGTGGCTGAAAATGTTTTTGGTGTTGTGTCTCCCTTTTATATATATGTTGGATTCTTTTGCGGTGTGTTAAGCAAGCAGCTATTAAAGCTGCAATTGAATTTATTTCTTACAGTGAATTGTGTAACTTTTTTTCTGTTCATGTTGTGGGCCGCCTTGTGCATAAATTGTTATGGAAAAGCGACATACAAATAAACAGTGATGATGATGATGAATCCAGGGGGTGTAGTGGGCTACAAGAGAGTTATTTAGCCATTGGAAACACAAAGGCTGATGGCAGTGATGGCCACCAACTTGGATGGCTTTAAAAGAGGATTAGACAAATTCATGGAGGATAAGGCTATCAGTGGCTACTAACCTGATGGCTGTATTCTACCTCCACTGTCAGAGGCGGTATGCTTCTTAATACCAGCTGCTGGAAACCGCAGGAGGGGAGAGTGCTCTTGTGATCAGCTCCTGCTTGCGGGCTACCTAGAGACATCTGGTTGGCCACTGTGAGAACAGGATGTTGGGCTAGATGGGCCACTGGCCAGATCTGGAAGGCTCTTCTTATCTATGTATCTAGTTAGTATTCTCTAAATCTGTACACAGTGACAAGATAAAATGTGCATTATTTAACACATGTGAGTGAGTAGGTGACAGAGTGCGAAAATCTATGCTGCAGAATTTGGCATTCAGTGCCGAATCTGAATTTTTAGACATAATTATTTTAGACCTACTTCTTCCTTCTCTTATATCAATTGCATGACTTGCCCACTCTTAAAAGTGTGGTCTTTGCTCACTTTATTTAAATGAAATGGAGGGAGAGGGAAAGTTAGGGCCATATTCCAAACTTCACCTCTTCCTAGGCATGAATTCCCATATTAAATGGGTGGAACTTAAATTGAAATGACAACAGCTATAAAGCTTGCCATTGTAATGCAGCTAATGTGCAAATCTGTTCTTCAACTAATATGGATTACATTTTCCTTATTTTTAAAAAAATTAGGAGTTGTATCCACATGGTTTGCCTCCACTGATGGAAAGCTCTTTAGTTTTTTAGCCCACTCTCTTGGGCAAATGCCTATCCAAATCAGCTTGTAATCAAAAGCAGAAGATAAAAAGAACAAACACACAAAATTTTATAACTACCACCCAACAGTCCACATATTTATTTGTCACAGAGCCAGTAAGAATATAATCCAGTCAGCTAATAAACATCGTGCCTGGAAGGTCAGTTGGAGAAAAAGGTACTCAGAGCTGCCTTTGATCCATTGGAGCCTTTTATCACTAGAATAGGAATCCCCCTCCCCTCTGTGCTATCTCCCACAATGGTCCAAATCCCTTTGTTTGAGGGAGGGCTGCAGGGCAGAGGGGAAATGGTTAAATATCACCTTGGTCCCTGTTCTGCTGATGGAAGGCTCTGGTGGATCAGAGGGCCTTTCCTCAGTGGAAGAACACAAGTGGATGCAACCCTTCATGTATATCCTACTCTTACATGGGCCTTCTAGGAATCCAAATTACTGATCAGATGTTTCAGTGTGTATGTGTTTTGTAGACTCTTCACTGGGACCATATTGTTTTCTGTTCTCTCTAGTTTGGAACAGGGGTTCCCAAACTGTGGTCCGCAGTCTGCCAGTGGCCCACAAGTTTCATTCCGGTGGTCCACAGTGTGTGTCTGTGTGATTGAAGAAGGGAGCTGGCACATCCATTGCATTAAATATTCATACCGTTTTTTAAATTTTTCTTGCTGCTTTTATTTCTTATATTTTGTATCTTATTGTATTACAACTTGAGTTCTACTGAATTCAAATTGTAATACAATAAAATACAATATATAAGAAATAGTAGAAACAATAAAAATACAATGAAAACCCATACAGTATCTAGCACAGCACATTACAATTGCTACAACAGGCAAAAAAAAATCATTAAGTGGTCTGCCAAGATCCTCAGCAATTTTCAAGTGGTCTTTGGGGAAGGAAGTTCAGGAACCGCTGGGTTAGATGCAGCCCTAACTCTTCACTGGTTTCCCCCAGTGTCTTTCCTTTTATTACAGCCAGCAGAGTTGATGGTCTTATTTGGATTACTGTTGAAAGAGAAACTAACATTGTCTACTAAGAGCTTAGTATAAAATGTATTCAAAGTGAAGGCTTTTGACAATGCATTGGTGTTTTATTGGATAAAGTAAAATGCATACTTTAGTAGGCAGAATTTATTACTGCTGTCTGTTTCCTCTGTGCTCCTAATGAATCATATGTTTCTTCCAGTTGTTAAACAAGGGCTGATGTCCTCCTTGCAGTGACTGCGTTCCATTATGTCTTGGATTAAATATCACCACAGACATTTGCATGCAGTGGAGTATTTGATCTTCTTAAGAAACTGTGACAGATGGAATTGTGTGGTTACCTTCATGTTTCTGGGTGATGTGAAAGCGGGTAATTGTGTCTCATTCATGACTTCTTTCCAGAAGAAAATTGAACATTGATGTGTAAGGGAGCAGCAAAGCCACTTTCTCTGCTGTCTCTTTGAATTGGATTGAGGTGAAGAGAATCCAAAATCTTCACTGATTCATTTACTTCTGACAGAACTATTTTGCTTTTCAGTGCCATCGTGTGGAGGTTAATAATGGTTTGCTGTCCTTGAAATTACTGTTGACTGAATTTAGAGGGGTTTCTGTCCCTGTAGTGCACTTTGTTACACCATATGCTGTTCATTCCTAAGCATGTTTGTCCACATGTAAGTCACACAGATTCAGTGTAACTTACCTGCTAAATAAACGTGCATAGGATTGCAGCCTTGGCCTCTTAGGATAATAATAAAACTTGGCTTTTATATAGAACTTCTGAGTGTTCAGGGAATATTGCATGCATTATTCACATTGTTAACTGCTCTGGGATATTATGAAGGGCTGTATAATAAATGCCTTAATTTATTTTATTTGCCTAGTTCCAATAAGTGATAGGCAACTCTGTTAATTTCGGTTTCACATTGTTCCTGTTTTAATTTCATTTTGTCACATTTTCACATCAGTTTGTGAATTCTTCACAATTTCAAGGCCTCTTGAAAATTGTCTACATTTGTGCACTTTTCTTTTAATATACACATTTTTGCGATAAGTGTTCCCTAACACAGTTTTTAATGTTTTCACTAAAATATGCATTTTTCTTTACACATTCCCCCATGTGTGTGTTAGTGCAATCTTTCTTTGGTTGGAGAACTGCACCACAAAATTCACAGAAGTGTAAATTTTGAAGCATGGCTGCATTTTGATTCCTATGTAGTTTTAAGAACCTGTGAATTAGAGGAGTTTCCATGTAAACCAAACTGAAGGTTGCATTCAACTAATTTTTACCTGGAGTATACCCAGCTGAAATTAAAGGACCTAAGATACTCATGTCCATTAATTTCAGTGGTCTACTGTGATTGTACAGCCATACTACCCTGAACACGCCCAATCTCATCTGATCTCGGAAGCTAAGCAGGGTCAGGCCTGGTTAGTACTTGGATGGGAGACTGCCTGGGAATATGGGTGCCGTAGGCTTAGAGGAAGGCAATGGTAAACCACCTCTGAATGCATCTTACCATGAAAACGCTTTGAACATATTAAAAAAAAAAGATTCATAGGGTTGCCATAAGTCGTAATTGACTTGAAGGCATATAACTACAACAAACTGTGATTATGGCTAGCACTGGATACAACCCTGAATCTCTCCCCCCCCCCAGCAGTCTTTAGGTGGAATCTTTATAACAGTTTTGTCAGGTAAGCCAGCATTTTTATTCTCTGTGTTGCAAGTGGACTCCTAGACTGAGTGCTTAATGCTGCTTAATGAATTAATGTTAGAGGTGAGATTCAAACTGAGGATTTCCCCATTTATCGCTTTGTCTCTTGGCGGCTATGCTACATGAGCTTCTGATCTAACAGAACCACAAAAATATTCTAGTCTTTTGAAATGTGTTTTGCTTCTTATGAATGAAAAGTGGGCACTTCCTGCAGGAGTCTTCTCTTCCTCTCCTAAGAAAAGATCCATACCTGATATTAGTGTCAGCAAATCTTAGCTTGGGTGGTACTTATCCAAAGCAATGGTTGTGGTATACTTTGACAGGATGACTGCTGTTTGTCTGTATGAGTTTCACCTGAAGAACTCCTGAGGGTTGTATCTTTTTGGTGAAAATGTTTCAGTAGAATGTGCCCCTTGAGTTGGGTTTCTGGCAAAAACGTTGCAAAGGAAGTTCCCTGTGCGTAGCTGTTAATGAACATTTTTAGTTCTGGATTTGGTTCTGTGCAGTATTCACTATTGCTGCCTCTCTGTGTAGAGCAAAATTAAATTTGATTTTGTTGGATACATCTAATAAGTGTAGAGGGTAGATAAGAGACTTTCAAAAAACTTCTGTGAGAGGTAATATTATGCATAATATATATCCGGAATCAAACCAATTGATATTTTGTTTTGCATGGCCTACTTTTTTAAGTGGTGAGAAGTCCAGACCATAGGGTTTTGTTTCCTTTTGATGAGAGAACTCTGGCAATTTAAGGTGAACTGTTACTGATCTTTGCTAAGGCATCAGGTATACAAAAGGTGACTTTCTATTCGGCTATAGCTCCTTATAGAAAAAGAACAAGGAAGGAAAAGGAAGTGAAGATTATATGGAGGTTTCTTAGGAAGGATGAAGGAAAGACTTAACTTTTCTTTCTAAACATTCATTCATTTCATTTCCTGGTAAGCCACAAAGGTGATTACAGAAGATACAATCAGCAAATGTGATTCAATCAGTCTTGGTTATGGGTCAGGTAGACTTGATTTACTAGGAAAATTGGCAGCTGAGTCCTGAAATTCATTTTATTTGTATATTAAGTTTACTTTTAAATTGTGGTTTAGTTGTTGAATCTGCGATGCACCTAGATTACTGCTGTAATGGGTTTGCTATCAGGTTTCTGTGAATAGGGACTACCAGCGTAGTTGCTTAAGACAATATCTGGCTATGTTCTTGACAAAGCAGTGCTAATATTCAAGATTTGTCTCCTTCGGAGGTAATTTTTAATTCCCGTTGATACCTGAGCTTGCCTTAAATTTTCTGAATGGGCAAAAGCAGACCTTCCTCCATCCCCTCAACATGGATGATGCAATCTAGAGATTTTTTGTAACAGGTTAGCTATCTCTTTCAAGAACTAGGATCACATCTACACCAAACATTTTTATATCATTCTAACAGTCACAACTGCCCCCAAAGAATCCTGGGAACTGTAGTTTAAAGGTGCTGGGGATTGTAGCTCTTGGAGTGGGGATCTCCTAACAACTCTCAGCATCCTTAACAAACTACAGTTTTGTGGGGAAGCCATGACTGTTTAAAGTAGTATAAGAGTGTTTTAAATGTATGGTTTGGAGAGACCTGGTTTTTTGTGCGTTCTAAGCCTATAGTATTTTAGGATCCTGGCTATATTTGGAGTTCTGATGTGGGGTAGTGGATTTGGCTGCCTGGAGTGTTGAAGCTCTTCCTCCACCTGTGCTCAACCTGTATATTTGTAACTAAACTCTAATATTACACAATGCTATGCCCTACACTGACCTCCTTCCAAAGGAGATCATATTTGGGTAATTGCTGCACCTCTGAAACTTCTCACCGCTCTGAGAAAGGGTTTAAGCGTAACAATATCTTCTCTTTTTACTACTGTTTTTATATTAATGCTTTGTTTTGATTCAGTACAACTATTTCAGTCTTCGTATTCAGAAATAGTATAGTACAGGTCCTGTTGCTGCTTCTCTCAATGCTTCCTTATTTAATGCAAAAGAATATGGACTAAACGTGATAGCAAAGTGAAATATGCCAGAACTTATTCCCCACATAATTGACTAGCTACTTGGATTGCCTTTGAAGCCCAGTGCGGGGTGAGAGACAAACTCCAGGTTTGGGATGAGGAGATTGGCAGATAGTTCTCTCTGTCATGGATACCCTGTTTAGAAAGAGGGCAAGAAGCAGTTCATCCTCTTGCTGAGCTTTTTGACATGTTTGCCAGAGAGGAAAAGGATGTTTGCAGTGGTGAGAGAATGTGTAACTCCCTGTGTAGGGGCTTGCCTTTTAGAAAGTGCTATGTTCACTGATAACTGCTTTGGATACTAGCAGTGGAAGGAAGAATAACCTAGCAAATGCATTTGTGTAATATCTGAAGGATTGTAATCTGTACTGATGCGCCTGTATAGTAGAATCAGTGATAATGAAGGGAACAGATAGTTCTGTCTCCAACTTCCTGCTTCACAGTAGCATTCTGCCATGTGAGTTTGAACCAGAGTAATGCGTACAACTCTTTCCTAACACTACTATTTCTAACTTGTAAACATCTAGACTTTAAACTGGGGCTAAAATTGGGCTGATTGCTGGTGGTATTTGTGGTGCTAATGAATTAAAATACATAGGACAGTGTGTGTGTGTGTGTGTGTGGGCACGCATGCATAAACCTGGTCCTGATTTCCTTTCTTGCTCTGGAGTCTGTGCTGATGATGTTCCACCCTTATTCCTTATGCACGTATTTGGTTGTGTGAATCGGCCCCAAGTCATGAGAGGCTTCTGAAGTTCAGAGGAATAGCATCATCTTTCAGTGTGGAGTAGAGGTAGCCGCTGTGTCGAAAGGAGAAATGCTTGATATTTTCATGACTGGATGCTGTTGTAGTATTTACTCATCCCTTTACTGTAAATGGTAACTAATGGCAGGTCTTAACTTTAATATTGCTGATGGCAAGAGTCTTACACCTCTCAAACTAATCTTCATTTCCCGAACCCCTGGTAGACCAAAGTTTACAGGTGGGCAGGGCTGCCCACTTGTCAGTCACTTGACATCCTAGGGACTTTGGGTGATGCTTCCCCCTGAAGTCCCAACCTTCACGACTTCAAAACAAACCTGAAGGAGCGCTCTGATCTGCTCAGGATGGGAGTTCGCCTTCAAAAACTCCCTCCTCTGTGGAGGAGACACTGATCGGCCCATCAGCAGAAGGGTGGATGGGAGTGCGCCGTCAAACACCTCCCTTTCTGTGCTTCTCATTCAGGCCTCTAGAGAAGGGTGGAGGGGATTGAAGAAGGCATGCTCAGATTGTCACATCAGCTGATGGGCAGATGGGAGCGTGCCTTTAAATGCCTGCCTTGACTAGTGACGTCAGCGGGTTGGTGTGGTTTGGGGGAAATGGCCTCAGGGACCAAATTGGATCCCTTGGGGGGCCATGATTGGCCCAGAGTCTGGATTTTGCCCACCCCTGGCCCATAGCAAGCTTTTCTTGTTCACGATGTTTAATTAGCTGTCATAATTGGGCCTTCCTATATGCTTCATTTTATTAGGTGACTCTGTTACTAATACCACATTTGTCTTGTGTATACACAATGTCCTACCCACAAGTGACACTCATGAAGGAAAACAGTCATGTAAAGAGGCCTTTTAAAGAACTGAATATCTTCCTTAGTGTGAGCAAGACTAGCGGCTGTTGCCTAGATGCAGATCATCTAGATCAGTGTTTCCCAAACTTTTTTTATTTTTTTTGTTGCTGGACTACAGTTCCCATAATTCCTGACCATTGGCCATGCTGGCTGGGGCTGATGGGAGTTGTAGTCCAGCAAAAATAAAAAATAAAAAAAGGTTTGGGAAACACTAATCTAGATGTTTTGCTAGAGATGGAGAGTTTGGTCCATTCTCAGTGAAGGTGTCCTTTTCCCAAATTGAAAACAGGTGATGTCTTCCACTGTTGTTTGAACAGACTTCCCTGTGTCCTCCTTCCCCTGCCCCCAATCTGCTCAAAGGGTCACCCCTGGAATGGATTCTGGAGATGCAGAGGGGCCTGCAGGAGGAGGAAAAGAGGAAGCACCACTGTATTCGTAAACAGATACCAGTCTCAGAGAGGCTGCAGTCCCAGCACATCTAGGTTATAGAGAATATGTAAAGTATTAATGTTCCTTGTAGTGTCTGTTCTTTGTAGAGTACATCATTCATTGGCTTTTACTCTTTTGCACGAAGTTGTGGCTGACTAACCGGTTTCTTCAAGGTAGCTGCATTATAATGAGACCTTTTGATTTTGTTTCAGAATCTTAGACAGTGGTCCAGTTTGTAAGTTAATGCTTTGTCATGAACTTGCAAAAGGCTTCTACTTTGCTTTTCCCTTCTAGCCAGTGATTCCTGGTTTAGTGTTATGACTGAACCAGGGACCACAGTTTGTTTTCACACAGGCATGCCGCAATTGGTAATCCAAGAACAAATCTTGGCTTAGTATTGTTCGGAATAGAACAAGCAATGATTCCCAGACATGAAACTGTCATTAAAATTTTTCTCCAGATATTTTGCCAGTGGAGGGGGAGATGAAATTTCTTGCAGTATTCTTAAATGTATAAAATCAATCCTATAAGCATTTGAAATGGCCATTGAATGGTGGGTTTGTGTAGCAGATTTTTGGCTTTACTTTGTGCTGTGAATGTGTTGCCTTCTGGCAAAAGTCCACAAAAGCTGTTTTTCAAAGAACAGCTAATTCTAATTGCTTTAATGGAGACATTTTTGATCTTGATGACATCCGAGTAATCAGAGCTGCGGTCACTCTTCAATATGTTTCAGGGTACTAAACATAAGAATGCTTAAAATTGAAGCTATGGTGGTAGTTTATTGGTATCTTAAGTCGTTTCACAGAGTTATTTTAATTTACTTTTAATCTCAGGGTTTTTTCTCTTCTGTTTAGGTTAAAGAGAGATGTTCATTTTCAACTTGATCAGAGGTATGTCCTTGTTCAGTGTAGCCATCTAACTCTGGTTTAGAACAATATAAACCTGGCGTAAGAATTATGTAAACAGTGTAGCTGTTGCCACCAGTAGCAAATAGCTCTGCCTTGTAGAGAAGTAGACTAAAAATCTTCATATCTTAATGTAGCTTAAAATAAGAACACAAGAAAGATCAGATGAAAGGCCTATCTGAGTCCAGCATCCTGTTGGCACAGCAGCCAACCAGAAGCCTATGGGAAGCCTGCAAGCAGGACATGAGCACAATACAGGAATTCCCCTGTTTACGTACTCTTGCTTCGCAAGAACGGACACTTAACCTTTGGTTGTGGCCTGTTCTTTTGGTGCGTGGGGGTGGTGGAAAGAGACGTGATCGCGTGACTGCGAATCAGCTGGGAGGCGCGACTGCGAATCAGCTGGGAGGCGCAGTGGCACCGCAGCAGAGGCTTTAGCGTGGGGCTTTGAGGCGCTGCATGAAGGAGAGGTGGGACAGGGGCGGCGCAAGTGAAAAAAGGTAGTGCTTCACTTTAAATACATTTTCGGTTTATATACTTGCTCTGGACCCATTGCGTACGTTAATGTGGGGTATCCCAACAACTTGTGTTCAGAGGCATACTGCTTCTGACTGTGGAGGCAGAACACAGAAATCATGACTAGTAGACACTGATAAACAAATTCATGGAGGGTAAGACTAACATCCTTTTAAATCCATCCAAATTGGTGGCCATCACTCCATCTTATGGGTATGAACTCCATAGTTTAACTGTGTGCTGTGTGAAGTACTTCTTGTCTGTCGTGGATCTTGCAACATTCAGCTTCATTGGATGGTGTTGGGTTCCAGTATTAGGAGAGAGAGCGCGAAACTTTCTGTCATCGTTCTCCTCCCCATGCATACTTCTGTGTATCTCTTATAATGTCCCCCCAAAACATGTTTTTTTCCCTGAACTAAAAAGCCTGAGATGTTTTAATTTTTCCTTAAAGGGGAGTGGCTCAGCCCCTTATTATTTTGGTTGCCCTTTTCTGAATCCTCTCAAGTTCTACAGTATCATTTTTGAGCTGTGGTGACCAGAATGGTATTTCTAAGTGTGACCATGTCATAGATTTGTATAATGGCATTTAGGATATTGGCAGTTTTATTTCCCTTTGCTAATGATTCCTAACATGGAATTCACCTTTTTCACAACTTTTGCATACTGGGTTGATATCTTCATTCAGCTACAGCCCCAAGGTCTCGTTTCTACTCAGTGACCAGTAGTCCAGACCCCAGTGGTATGTATGACAAAATAGGATGTTCTGCCTCTATATGCATTACTTTACACTAGCTTACATTGAATTGCATTTGCCATATTAAATCCCATTCACTCATTTTGGAGAGATCCTTTTGGAGTTCCTGTCAGCCCCTTTTTATTCTTACAACCCTGGTGTCATCAGCAAACTTGGTCACCTCACTACACAGTCCTAACTCCAGGTCATCTATGAACAAGATAAAAAGCACCTACTTACTCTTGGGGGTCCCCACTTCTTACATTCCTCCATTGGAGAACTGTCAGTGTATTCTTACTCTCTCTTCCTGCTCTTTTAACTAGTTACTGATCCATAAGCGGGTCTAGGCTCCACCCAGTTCTAGTGTATAGAAACCTGAAAGGGAGATTTAATTCAGTTTGGCTCCCTGGATATGGGGATTTTTCAGGAGAGTGGGTAACTGTTGTGATTAAGTGATGATTGTGGTTGCACTACAAGATGCAGAATATGGTGGTTTCACTGAAATTCTAAGGATATATTCTTTCATTTTTTGGGGGGAGAAAGGGCTAAGATTCTAGCTCTCATGGTTATGGCAAAAAACCTAAAACTGTACTGATGACTTCAACCAAGATTGTGAAAATTAGAATGGGAACAAGTAGAAGTTGTTACTTGGTAGTGAAGCCTTTAGCTCAAATGAGATGAAGTGCAAAACACCTGGTTTGGTGCCATTTGAATGAGCCTTGTTCTTGAACTCTCATTTTCTTCTCTCTGTGCATACTGTAATTCCCTTCCTCCCTGCTTTTTCAAACCATAGTTTGCCATTACATGGAAATCTGTTTCACCATGGTTTCAGTTTCTGGTTTCCAGGCATGCTGTGGCTTGTGCAAAGCCTGAAGCTCATTCACGCAGAACCAAACAATGGTTTGATGTAGGACCTGAGCTGGACTTCTGTTAACCTCATTTAAGTCTGAAGCTGTGCTTTAAAAATAGGGTTTGAAGCCTTTATTTACAAATCCTGTATTTAGTTCCAACAAAATTTTTTCACCACAGCTCTCTATTCAGCCAGGGATAATCCTTGTGTATTAAATATTTGTATGTTAACCAGGAATTGGATTTGTGCATCTCCACACATTCTCTGTGCATTGTGCCTCACGATTCTCAACTCGTATTAGCACTGAGGTTTTTTTTTTGGCCTGGAGCTAAGTGAAATTACATTTATAGTACCCTTTAATTTGTGAACTCCCTCTTTCCTTCAACTTGATAGGAAGGTGAAACATGCTCAGTTTCTCTTGTATGTAGCTGTTTTGTCTATTAGTACCTTAACAAGTGTTCTTACCTGCTTTCCATCTGGTATATGTTTCAAAGAAAATTAACCAGTGATGGGGGACTTTTTCTGTTGGAACATAGTGCTTGACTAGTGCTGTGCCCCCCCCCCCCCATTTGGCTGATGAGTGAAATATTTACTTCACTGAATGGTCCTTTCCCCCCTTCCTTTAACTTTTTTTTAAAAATGCACGATAATATTGGCAGTTCATGGAAAACCAATACTTCCCTGTACGTTGCTCTGTGATGCTGCCTTTTTTCAGCAAGCTAGATCAACAGCATCCCATAAACCTCTTGTGTGATTCAGAAAAGATTGGGTCTGAGTGTGCTTAAATTATTTATCACTTTGTTTACAGTATTATGAATACTAATGTAGCATGGCTTTTGCTGCATGCTGGTTCTTTCACTAATTTTTTTCTCCATGCTTCGTTGCAAGCAGGATGCCTTCTGCTCTAAACCAGGAGGGGGAATGCAAGTGGGTTTGCCTCGGACTACGACCTGGAAGACCAGGGTTCGATTCCCCACACAGCCATGAATCTCACTGGGTGACCTTGGGCCAGTCACTGCCTCTCAGCCTCAGAGGAAGGCAATGGTAAACCCCCTCTGAATACCGCTTACCATGAAAACCCTCTTCATAGGGTCGCCATAAGTCGGGATCGACTTGAAGGCAGTCCATTTCCATTTTTCCATTTTGCCTCTGTCTAATGGGTGCTACCAGTGCCTGAGCAGTGTGGAGTCAAAGCAGGCCTCTGCCGCTGTCCAGCTCTGAGCTGTTACTGGGTCGTTTTGGCAGTGGGCAGAATCCCCCTGCCCAGCTCCAAGCTTAGATACGTAAAACGAAACAGGTTCTTCTTCCTGCTCTTGTGCTGTATTTCAGAGGCTCAGCACATGTCTTGGCACCAACAAAATTTTGGCCAAATATCGCTGCTGTACTACTGCTTCATGTGGCTCCACTCCAAATCCAGCTTTCTAATTGGATCTCTCTCTCTCTGTCTCTCTCTCTCTGTCTCTCTCTCTCTGTCTCTCTCTCTCTCATCTCTCTCTCTCATCTCTCTCTCTGTCTCTCTCTCTCTCTCTCTCTCTCTCTCTCATCTCTCTCTCTCAGTTGAGTAAGATTGACTCTGTGGCTGTCCTCTCAGAAGTTTAAAGCTACACAGGCTTTTGTAAGTAGGTAGCTCTCAAAACGTGTTTATTTTAAGAAGCAGCTTAACTGGCTCTTTTTTGTAGCTTTTTAGAATCACCATTCCTTTTTTCAGTTTTACGTGTTACATCGATAAACAAGCATTACTGATGATGAATGTACATTTTGTATAATGTCCTGGAACATTTAATTGGTGGCATTCAGTTATTAAAATTACCTGATAGAAGCAATAGGAAAGCTTCAGACTGAATGTGTGTTCTGTACCCCTGGTGGTAAGATGAAGCAGTGGTTGAAATACTCATAGGATTTCCACTGTGATGTGTAAGAATTCTGCTTGTGTGTAGGAATGTCAAAGGCAGGTGTGCATGAAAGGGCAAAAATGGGTACTGAAGAACTCTTACCGGGATGCTTGAGAACATTCTTGATTTTACTGCTAAGGGCTTAATGTTCAGCAAGCTGGAGGTTTTCTTTTTTTAAGTTTCATTGGTAGACTTGATGCCCCTCTCATTACTGAAATCTTTTAAATATTTTTGCACTGTGTCATTGAAAAGAGCAGATGCAAACATGCCGGCATCTTTAGTCCTTAAGTCTAATTGAAAAGAGGGCATGCTAACTTCTGTCTCGCATTTTAAAATGCTTTATGGAGATAATTATGTGAGTTGCCCGGCTAGTGCTGCTTTTGCATCCATGCACTGAATTCACTTCAAATCCATCACCTCTCGCTGTACTGTTGTCAGGCGCCCAAAGCGTATCCTTGGAAAGGTAACGGAGTTGCTGCTGCGTCGCTCTTTCTCCAGCTTATTTGAAGGCAGACGTGTAATGATCTGTAGGGATGAAACCTGTTGGCATTCCAGAGGAGCAGCTGGTGGCTTTGATCTTGCTAACTAGCAATGATTCAAGTCTTGCAGATTGTGAAAGAGCTGGTGTCACCAGCACGACGTAGAACAGACTCTGCAAAGAAAGGTAGGAGCAGCCCTGAAATATTCATCCTTAACTATCTAAGTAATTTGTTCCTGCACAAGCGTAGTCCTGCAGATTGGCACTTGAGTGACTGCCGAAAGCCTATTCCATCTTTATTTCAAGGCTGCATGTTGTACAGTGACATTCAGCTGCTTCAAGTGATGTTAAATCAGATATGATCAGCATTGGCAGACCTGAAGAGAATTCTGATTGTTTTTTATAAATGAAGATGCAATTTATGTGTATATGGATACGTCATTACAAAGATGCTATTCTGTTTTCGCTCTTCTCTTGTCCCCCACTCAAAGAATTTTCTGTGTATGTAATTCAGATTGTTAAAATAGAACTAGTATGTTAGAAAACCATGCAGATAACTAGTATAAGCGACAGACTAGATGTTAATGCTGCTTGGAAATAGGAGATTTGCAAGCCTACTGGGCTTTGGTTTTAAAGAGGGTTATATGTAGCATGTTTAACTTTTTAGATTAGATCTTCTAAAGAAATGTTAATTAAAAGTACTCCTTTGATCCCTTTGCATTTCAGTTATTTTGATGCAATTCCACGTGCTTTTTTTATGCATTGGTCTGCTTTAAAAATGCCTTTGCAGGATACCTGTAATGGCTCTGTCTGCACCTGAGGGTTTAGTGAATTACTCTTTTGTTTTTAAAATTTGGATTTTAGCACTATTTTGCTTGAGCATATGAAGCACACATGTAATATGTGTGGGTTTAGTGGGTCTTGGAGATAGTCTGTCCCCTTCTTCAAACTCTTATGCCCTAATCCTGTACACACTTTACATGAAGGAAGTCCAGTTGGTTTAGTTAGAACGTAACTTCTAAGCAACTATGCCTGAATCTGGAGACACAACTGTTTAACTAAATGAGCTCACTTGAAGATGCTAAATGTCAATGTCTAGCTTTTTGGATAGGTGATGGTATGATTATATCTTCCTTGAACGTATCTGTGGTTTTGTTAGATAGTGTGTGTATGTGTATCTATATCTATCTATATCTATATCTCAGTATGTGTATTGCCCATCTATAATAATGGAACTTGGGCATGTATTATTGCAAAAGTAAGAACTAACTCTGAAGTTGCACTCCCTCTAAAAGGCTAGGTATGCAGTTTGGAAGTTCTTCTGGACTTGGTGCTTACCATGGAGATTCAGGTGGAGTTGGTGGTCCAGGAGCGCTCACCAGCTGCAGCCTTATCTAGTTCTAGAGAAAGCTGACCTTGCCTCAGTGATGCACGCTGTGGTTATGCCCAGTATATGTCTGGGTTTTAGTATTCTAACACACTTTGCAATGAGCTGCCCTTGAAGATGGTCCAAAAACTACAGTTGGTGCAGAATGTAGCAACTAGCGTGCTTATAAGATAATGGGCATATGTGTTTATAAGATATAGGCATCTGGTTCATATTCTGTACCAGTTATGTTGACTGCCTATTCATTTCTGGGCTCAGTCTAGGGTGCTGGTGTTAACCTAGTCCTAAACTATATAGGGCTTTAAAGGTTATTGGATAGACTGTCTTCACGTGTTTGAGCATTCCTGCTGTTTAAGATGGGCATCTGAGGCCCTGTTCTCAGATTCACCATTGAGAGCTATGGAATTCGTGAATACGAGGGACTGCACTGTTTCATGGGGTGGCTGCACATCTTTGGAATGCCCTCCCATGGAAAATGTGTTTGGACTCTTTCCTGGCCTTTATGAAGATTTTAAAGACTTTCTTATTCCAGTCTGCATTTGATTCTACTAAATTTTTAATTGGGGTTTTAATCTGCTGTTGCTGTCTTTTTGTTACTTTAATGCATGTATTAAATATTTTTATAGTTTGCTTATTTATTTTGTATTTGAAGTATGTTGTAACCTACAATGTGTGGATGTTCTTGAAAAGTGGGCTGCAAATGTTTAAAATACAAATATTAGTTGTAGAGATTATCTCTCTTCTCATCCCCATACTAAATCAAAATAAAGAATGAATCTCTTTTTGTGTGGGAGGAAATAATATTTCAGTCAACTCCACTTTTCATCTTTTCAAAACTCTTACCCCACTTAGCCAGAAATCAGGCAGTCATTGAATAGGTTTAAAGGTTTATATGAGTTGTATATGCTATGTTTATGAAGGCAGACTATGAGACAATCAGAGTTTAGCACTTTTAAGTCACTGTTATTTTAATGGGAGAGTAAGCATGTGCTTAACACTTGTCAAATGAAATGAATGGGGTCCCCTCCATTGAAATAAATTCGGCTTCGGCTGCAGTCCTGTATCCGCTGACCTGGAACTCAATGGGACTTACTTTTGAGTAGATACCTATAGACTGCACTGATAAAAGTCTCTTAACTTTTATCTGTATCAAATCCTATGTGTAGCTAGATAATTTTAAAGGACCACTACCGAAATTGAATAAAAAATGCTGATAGCCCAGCTTGTAAAAACTATTTAATTCCATATTTCTGTTGGAGCTGTAATTGAATGTGACCGTGGGGGGGATGGAGTATGTCAAAAAATTATATTGTGCAGAATGAATTAATTTTGTTAGCATAAGTTGCTAAATGGTGTGGTGGTAAGAATCCCAGTATATTTGATTAAGAGGCAAATTTAATAAAGTACGGAAGAAAATATATGAAGGTTGTCTTGAGGGCTTTATTTATAGTCTCTGGTATTTTTTTTTAAAACTTGGCTTTGGTTTCTCCCTCCCCCATCTTGATCTGTACTTTATACATCATGGGTTTGTTGTATTTGTATTGTACAAAGAGTTTTTTCAATATGCACACAATCAAACAAACCACCATCACTTAGCATGATGGACCTGAATCTGAGTCAGATTCATGTACAAGAGGATTAAGTTTAATCCTCATCTAGACCTCTCCTTCTAAAATAGGAAGGCCTACTCTTCCCACCCCACTGTGCCAAAGGATGCTTTTCAAGTCTTCCCTTAGATACCTTGAAGAAAGATGTTCCCAAGCACAACATCACATTCTTGCAAGAAGGGGGCCTCCACACAGTTTATTTTCTGTGAGCTCAAGGGAGCTCGGACATATCAAACCATCTCTTCCTATAGGAACCTGCCTGGTTGCCGAGATCCTTTTCAGAGGCCTTCTCTGTGTACCGTCTTGATCTGAGATGTGTTGGCGGATCTTCCCTGTTTAGGAGCACCCAGAGTCCCTAGGAAGACTCACCTGGACTCTTAAGGTTCAGGTAGTACATTTAAGACTATTCTTTTTTCTGTTGAGCCTTTGAGAGAGCAGGGTTATTTTGTTCCCTGCTGCATGTATTTACCTTTTTGTTGTTGTTGCAGTTTGTCAGTATAGCTTATCTGCTAGCATGTTTTTATGATAGTTTGCATTTTTTTAAAAAGTCTCTTTATGAGCTACCTTGGAGACCATTCTTTTGGTGAACAGCCTGCATATAAGTATTTTAAATAACTAAAAAAAATTCTATTTATGTTGATGCCCTAGTTGTGGAACAGTGAAATAGGCTTTTCCTTATCATACCACTTTTAGCAATTATGTCTTCCCTCAAAGAATCATGGGAGCTGTAGTTTAAGGGTGCTAAGAGTTGTTAAGAGATCCTATTCCCTTTGCAGAGCTACAATCTCAAAGTGGTTTAACAATCCCTCTGCCCAGGGAACTCTGGGAATTATAGCTTATGAGGGGAACAGGGGTCTTTTTACCATCCATAACTACTTAAAGTGGCATGATACTGCTTTACATGTATAGTGCAGATGGGGCCTTGCTGTGAAACAGTTGGAGATGCCTATTGCCCTTCTGTCCTGCTGGTGTGCTTCCAGTAGGCATGTGGTTGGCTGCTGTGGGAAACTGGATGCTGGGCTATATATAAATATCCCTGGCCACTAAGCTTGTTCGTTTGCTTTTAACATAGCAAATATTCTTCCAGAGTAACAAAATTAAATGATGTTCTACCTCTGTCTCCTGACAGGGCTTTGCTGATAGAATAGATTGATGTATTGTGTGAGTACAGCAATATTTGATTATGATATTTAGATAGCTATTTAAACAACTTGGTCATTTGAGAATTAAAGTGGATGTCTTAATTTATTGGGGGAGCTGTCTCTTAATCTGTTCTTATTTTAAGTGATAACCATGGCTGGCAGTGAACAGTTCCCCCCCCCTCCGTGAATACCAGTTCTTTTATAGAATATATAAATTGCTATGTTGCTAAGCAGTCTGGGTTTTTTTTAAAGATAGTAAATTTATCTGGGGTGCCCTAGCCAGGTAATTTACTGCCCTTTTTTTGTTTGTTTGGTTGGTTGAAGACTGCGTAAACATGCCTCCTGGTTTCTTATGAGACACTCAAATTAAATCTTAAAACATCTTAACTGCATGTGATTCATTTCCTTGGCTCATAAATGAGGGGGGCAGGGTCATAGCTGAGTGTTGGAGTACATGTTAAGTTCAGCATCTGAACTTAAAGAAATGTCTTGGAGAGCCGCTTCTGGTCAGCTTAGACAGTGTTACACTAGATGTACTATAGCAATGGTCTGGCTCAGAGCTTGGAAAAGTTACTTTTTTGAACTACAACTCCCATCAGCCCCAGTCAGCATGGCGCTGGCTGGGGCTGATGGGAGTTGTAGTTCAAAAGAGTAACTTTTCCAAGCTCTGGTCTGGCTTCTTCTTTGCATGCTTATATGCTTGTTGATACTCTATCATCTATTAAGGTAGCACACTTGTTTTAGGATATCAAGTCTGAACACTGAAGGTTAGATCAAACATAGTACACGGGATAGAGTTGTGTACTGTTGCCAAGGTATCATGTTTTTAAATCTCTTTGGGCTCTTTAAGTCATTGGATAGTGCCAGTCTAGTTACTAACTCAGGATTTGTACACTGTATGTAAATTGGAGATATCAATCCACTTCACTTAGATAGTGGTTGGGCGAGTGGGATGAAGATTTCAATACACTACAATACAGCAACAAGTGCTGAAGAAGTTATAAGCAGCTGCAGCTGATATTTACATGGTAGCAGATTTTGTCTGTAGTAGTGTAACAAAAAGGTGATGAACTTTGCTGCATTGAGGGTTACTTTGCCAAATGGTCTGCAGGCTGCCGCAAAGTATTTTGGTGTAAATTCCCATGTGTTCATAACTTTGTGTTTGTTCATATCCTTGCATGTGGGGCCTGAAATGTTAGAGAGGACTGAGAAAGGAAGGAAGATACAGAATAGATAATATGCTCTTCATGGGGGTCACTTCTTATTACTGTTGAGAAACTTGGGTGTTCCAGGATACAGCAGTAAGGCTGCTGAGGCATTTAGACCTGAGCACACTTCACCAATGCTGTAAAGAACTCCACTAGTTGACAGATTCATTTCTGAATAAAAAAAGGCTTTAAAAAAACACACAAACATCTAAATGGGTATCCACCAGGGTGTCCAACAAGACAAACCCAGCAGAATTAGTAACAACAGAAAATAGCAAAACACAGCAGATGGCTCAATCAGTGAATAAGGGAGATCTAAAAAAGTCTTGAGCCTTTAAAAACCCTAAGTCTAGGGCTAGACTTAGTGAAGGACTACCTGCTTCTATATGAATCTTCTTGAATGTTAAGCTTGTCATTGGAGTCTGGCTGTGGGTGCCCCTGCCTTCTCAGATGAGACAGAGCCTTCATGGCAGTGTCCCCTCAGATATGAAACTTTCTTCCCTTTGTTTACCTGTTGCCCAAAGTAATGACTTCTTGGCACCAGCTAAGATGGTCTCATTTTTATAGGTTTTAATAGGTCCTGTATTTTTAGACCTGCTTTCAGCTTTTATTAAAGTATGTCTCTCTGTCTTTCATTGGTTCTTGTGTGTTGTTAGCTGCCTTGGAAATTTTCAAATGGGTTCAAAAATAAAAAGTGGAATGTAGATAGAATAGAAGTAGTGTTCTCCTGTACTCCAGTTGTTACTCTTAGGGTGTGGGGTGGGGAAATGTTACAGTGAATACACTTGAAAATGAGATTAGTTTTAATTATATTCTGTTTTGCCAGTAGTCGCAGTATAACAGAGCTAGGCAAGCCAGTGTTAGTTTCTCTCTCCAAGCTTCATCATGTCTTCTCTAAACTCTGTGTTGATCGATGTGCATATTTACAAACTATTTAGTGTTTTTGGCTTGTCCTTTTTTTTTTTTTAAAGCCAGGCTTGAATATAGGAACCTTTTGGCTTGGGTATTTGCACTCCTTATCCTGAGTTGCTTGAAGTTGCAAAGTGGAAAAAGAGGAGTATATTGCCATCTCCTCCAGATAGTCAACTGATTCTCCCTGCCCTAACCAGAAAGGCTTGCCGGTCAGGCCTGGATGTTTTTCCTAGGCAGTCGCCTGACCATACACATCATGTGCGTCGCTGTTTACGGCCCAGTGCCTATAGGGACTACGTTGTGTCTTGGGCGGAGGTGGCCAATCACACCAATTTTGTTTGTATCCTCAAGCCATTGGAGTAGAGTCCTCAGATATGTAGATTGACAGCCTGTGCTGCAGAAGTAGGAACAAATAAAATTCCAGGAATGCTATTAAATGCCCTAATAGCCCCTCTTCTCATGGCATCTCCTAGAACAGGGAAAACAAAGGCTTGTGTTGGGAAGAGTGCTTTTTCTTGTCTGAATCAGTGTAATGGGAATTGGAAGCATAAAGAAAGTAACCCCAATTTAGTGCTGTAATGAAATTAAGGGAGTAAACACTGGCTTAATTCTGGCATATTGGGTCGAGTTGCAATATAGGTTTGGCTCTGAACTGTGGTGGAAAAAAATATATTGGAATGAAAAAAGTTGCCAAATAGTTCTACCATTTATTAAACCCTTTCCTATCTTGCTTTCCTGCTCTCATCCCTGCTTTATCTTTGCTGGACCTAACATTTTCAGAGCTACTTACTGATTAAATGATTTTTAGCTAAATCAAATAACATTTTATGTTGTCAGAACTTTAAGATAGATGCATTTTTGAGAGAGAAGGATGTGAGAACTTGCAATCCAATAAAACAAGCCCTACCTCATTATTAAAAGGAAAGGTCATCTTTAATATCTTTTCACTCCCCCTTTCAAATAACACAGGAGAACCAAAATAGCTTTAAAATTTGTTGTGTGTTCCACCAATTCAACCTTCCAATGAATCTGATTAAATATTACAGCCGTAACCCTTCCCAAACACTTTAAGGGCATATCTATGATAGTCTAGAAATGTGCAAAGTAGTATCATGCAATGATATCTCTAATTGCTTTTAAAGCATTAATCGCTAGACAAAAAGCCATTAAACTTGCCTGAATAAAATGTCTCTTCCACAACTTGGCAATGTGTGATGTTAATTTGTAAGCATCCTATAGCTTAGGTCATGTACATCTTACGGGTATTTGTGAATAGAGTACCTTGATATTAATCTTCCAATGGTTGGATAACTGGAAACATTCCATACTCTTTGTAAGGTAGAGCAACCCTGTGATGGGTTTCCCTTGGCAAGGATGAAATAACCAAATCCAATTATGCTTCATCTGCTTTATTGACCTCTTTGTTTCATCTTCTTGACACACATTAGCACAATGAGGGAGCTTGCCAGCAAGTATTCTGCATCTATTGAATTTGTGAGACTGCAAACTTGCTGTTAAGATTTTAGAAATGCATTGATGGAGCTTGCAGGTTTTCTGTCCTCATGGGATCAGTTTTGGAAGCCGTCTTACGTTCAGTTACTTTCTGTTACTCTAATTTCTCCATCCTAGGTAGAAAAATTAGATTGTTCTAGCTGTAATCAATTGTATTCCGCTATCTGACAGGCGGGTAGCATAGCCTGTCACTCACATTTGCTGACATGAAACCCCAAGGAACTGAGCTGGCTAGACCTGCAGATTTTGAGGAACACACAGAACTCAAGAGGCCAAATTTAGTGTACACAATCCTCAGATATTAAACATGATGCCCAGCTTAGAGGGATAATGGCCACTCTACCTCTGTTCTTCCAATGGGGGAATCTGCAGGCTCAGTTGCTGATAATCCGGTGCAATGGTCTTGTGGGCATTTTACTCCGAGCTGGTTTAAACCCTGGTTTAAATCTTTAATTGGGGTTAGCGTTTTCCTCAATGCAGCAATAGCCCAGTTCTAGGAAAACAGCAATAGTCTAGTTCTGTGGTCAGTGCTGAAAAAGGAAGGGAAAATGTCACATGGAAGCACACAGGTGGGGAGGGGATGTACTATAAGACAGCTTCCTAGGCCCCATTCTGCAGATTGGCAGCGCATGAGTTAGAAGCTGTTTGTGTTTTTAGCCTGAAAGCCAAAGTGTCTGCTGGTAGTAGAAGGAAAAACTATCTTTTCCATAATACAGATGCATAAAGAAGTTGGCATATCTATGTACATGAGTTGTGCAGTCTTTGCTTTTAGACATCCTCCCCCTCCAGTAAATTAAGGGAGGGATTTTAGTCATATTTAATTAAAGTTAATCTCATGAATTCAGTGTTAAGGCGATTTTTGTGTGTGTAAAATAACTAGGCAGTATCCAGCGTTCCTGTTCTGCTAGCACAAGAGACTTTCACTCACAGAATGGAATTTTCCTCTCTCCCCTGCGGTCCCCTGTGTGCCCTCAAAGTCAGCTCTGGAGGATTTGAGGATCCTCTTGAGCAGATCTTGGGGGCAAGAGGGTGGGGGAGAGGAAGGGGCAGTCCTATTGAGGGATCAGAGTTCTACTTGTGGTGCACTGGGTTTCCAAACTCACATTTGCTGAGCTAACACTCATAGGGGAGAATCATGTGCAGGAATGTGTGTTGCTTAACTCTTTTGATGCATGCCAGTTCTCTCATGGAACTAACCCCCCCTCCCCCCCTGGACACTTTCACTCCGTTCTGTTTACTTCTGATTTTGGAGGCTGGCAGAGAGAGAAACTACTGCAAATGGGATGAGGAAGCACTCACAGGGGAGAATCCCGTTCTCCACTTCATACTTCTTCCCTACAAATACCTCTGTGCAAATCTGGGGAAGCCTGTTTTCCCCACTCTTTCTTCTGCTTCCCCCTCAGTTATATAGTTATATCCCTCTAGGATGCACACCTTAACGTGTTGAGGGGGTTTGAGAGTGTTGAAGAAGCTGAGAGCAATGCCTTCAGGAGTCTCTAGACCAAGAGTCCAGACTCTAGCAGGGGCACCCATGGCGGAATGGTCAAAGCTGAGACACCAGACTAAGATGCATCCAAACTCAGAGGAAGGCAGTGGTGAACCACCTCTGAATATCTCTTACCATGAAAACCCTATGAACAGAGTATCCAAAATGCAACACGAGATAGTGCTGGAAGATGAGACCCTCAGGTCAGAAGGCACTCACTGAGCTACTGGGGAAGAACAAAGAACAAGTACGAGTAGCACTGTGACTAATGACGCAGCTGGGTCAAAGCCGAAAGGAAGCCCAGAGGCTGATGCGCACAGATGCAAAAGGAGAGTCCGGAGTTGTACAACGCGCACAATAGGAACATGAAATGTGAGAAGCATGAACCAGGCAAAATTAGAAATTGTCAAGCAAGAAATGGAACATATCAGCATTACAATACTTGGCATGAGTGAATGAAAATGGATGGGAATGGGACTACAAAATATTTTATGCAGGAAATGAGAAATTAAGAAGAAATGGGGTTGCTTTAATAGTGAGAAGTGATGTAGCAAAAGCAATTAGGAGCTACAATGCAGGGTCTGAGCGAGTGATCTCAATGAGATTAAATGGGAAACCTGTTAACATAACCATCATCCAAGTGTACACTCCAACGGCAAACACAGAAGAAGAGGAATTGGAAAGATTTTATGCAGAAGTACAGGAAGAAATTGATCACACACCAAAACAAGATGTTCTGATACTCATGGGGGACTGGAATGCAAAAGTAGGGAACAGAGAAGAACTAGGAATTGTGGGGAAATGGGGCTTAGGAGCCAGAAATGAAGTAGGAGACTTATTGAATTCTGTGAAGCCAATAATTTGTTTCTTGTGAACACATTTTTTGAATAACCAAAAAGACGATTGTACACGTGGACATCACCAAATGGTCAATAAAGGAATCAAATTGATTATTTAATCGGTAGCAGAAGATGGAGAAGTTCCATACTTTCTGCGAAAACAAGACTAGGAGCAGACTGCAGTACAGATCATGAACTGGTCGTATCAAAAATCAGAGTAAAGCTAAAGAAGAACAACAAAGCAATCATAATGCTGAAATACAATTTCAATCACATCCCAGAAGCGTATAAAGATCAAATAAGAAACAGGTTTCAGGCTTTAAACTTCGTTGACAGAGAACCAGAAGAACTAGGGACTGAAGTCAGAGACATGATCAGGGAAGAATGCAAAAAGACAATACCTCTAGTTACAAAGAGAAAAAGACCTCAATGGATGACTGAAGAAACTCTTAAAATGGTCAAAGAGAGAAGGAAAGCAAAAGCAAGAGGAGATAGAAACACGGCCAGAACCCTAAATGCAACAATACAGTGACTAGTACATAGGGACAAAGAACTATTACAATAGTTATTGTATAGAAATAGAAGACGACAACAAAAAGGGAAGAACAAGAGCCCTATTCCAAAAGATTAGAGAAAAGAAAGGGAAATTTAAACCACAAGTAGGGATGTTGAATAATCAACAGGGGAACACACTGACTGACCGAGATGAAATAAAAGGAAGATGGAAGCAATACACTGAAGAACTCTATAAAAGAGATGCAAGGATGACAGATGCATTCACAGAGGAGCCATATGATGAAGAACCAGAAATTTTAGAATGTGAGGTGAAAGCTGCTCTTAAAATACTTGGAAGAAACAAATTACCAGCAACAGATGGCATACCAATAGAGTTGCTACAAGCCACTGAGACTGAATCTGTTCAAATTTTGACAAACATTTGTCAAGAAATATGGAAAACTAATCAGTGGCCCACAGACTGGAAGCTTTCAATATACATCCCAATTCCAAAGAAAGGGGGTCCCAGAGAATGCAGTAATTATCGAACTATTGCCTTAATATCCCATGCAAGTAAAGTAATGCTCAAGATTCTACAACAAAGGCTCTTACCGTATATGGAGCTAGAAATGCCAGATGTCCAAGCTGGATTTATAAAGGGAAGAGGCACCAGAGATCATATCGCAAACATACGTTGGATAATGGAACGGAGCAAGGAATTTCAGAAGAAAATTTTAAAGATTACAGCAAAGCCTTTAACTGTGTAGATCATGAACAACTATGGAATGCTTTAAATGAAATGGGGGTGCCACAGCATGTGATTGTCCTGATGCGCAACCTATATTCTGGACAAGAGGCTACTGTAAGGACAGAATATGGAGAAATCAATTGGTTCCCCATCGGAAAGGGTGTGAGACAGGGATGTATTTTATCACCCTATTTGTTTAACCTATACACAGAACATATCATACGGAAAGTGGGATTGGACCAAGAGGAAGGAGGTGTGACAACTGGAGGGAGAAACTTCAATAATTTAAGATATGCAGACGATACCATACTACTAGCAGAAACCAGTAATGATATGAAATGAATGCTGATGAAAGTTAAAGAGGAAAGCACAAAAGCAGGACTATAATCAATGTCAAAAAGACTAAAGTAATGCCAACAGAAGATTTATGTAACTTTAAAGTTGACAATGAGGACATTGAACTTGTCAAGGATTATCAATACCTTGGCACAGTCATTAACCTAAATGGACAGAATAGTCAAGAAATCAGAAGAAGGCTAGGACTGGGGAGGGCAGCTGTGAGAGAACTAGAAAAGGTTCTCAAATGCAAAGATGTATCACTGAACACTAAAGTCAGGATCATTCAGACCATGGTATTTCCAATCTCTATGTATGGATGTGAAAGTTGGACAGTTAATAAAGTGGATAAGAGAAAGATCAACTCATCTGAAATGTGGTGTTGGAGGAAAGCTTTGCACATACCATGGACTGTGAAAAAGACAAATAATTGGGTGTTAGAACAAATTAAACCAGCACTACCATTAGAAGCTAACATGATGAAACTGAGGTTATCATACTTTGGACACATCATGAAAAGATAATAATGCTGGGAAAAACAGAAGGGAGTAGAAAAAGAGGAAGTCCAAACAAGAGATGGCTTGATTCCATAAAGGAAGCCACAGACCTGAACTTACAAGATCTGAACAGGGTGGTTCATGACAGATGCTCTTGGAGGTCGCTGATTCATAGGGTCACCATAAGTTCTAGTTGACTGGAAGACACATAACAAACTTCTGCTTCCCCCCTCAGTTATATAACATACAGTTCTCATTTAGTTATTCTCCTTTTGAGCTGCAAACTGACAGATTCTAGACAGCAAAACAGAAGTTAACATCTGTAGTATACTGTGGACATAACATCTGACAGTTGAGCTCAGTTCTCCGGGGCATTTTTACTGCTGGGAGAGTTGAGCTGTGTTGAGTATTCTTGGCACAGAAGGAAGAACTTTTTTTAGCCTGCCTTAACTGTGTACTGTGTTGTGTGTCTATGTGCATGTGTTTTTTAAAATGGAAGGTTGGGTGATTTTTGTGCATTTTGCCAAGATGCATTGTTGTGTGCAGTTAATTTTGCAATAATGGCTTTTTTTATTAGACAGGTACAGTCCCATTGCAACATTTACTGCCTTTACAGATAAATGTGCCATGTTAAAATGGCATACATAGTTTTGGAGAGGTGACCTAATTTTTAAAACAGTTCCTTTTTATTATAAGTCTTAAGAGTAATGTTATTCATCCATGCTGTCTGTAGTATGGAATTTATTATGTTTAAATATGAATGCTAGCCTCAGGCTTCCGTCATTAAACATACAGGTTTTGTCATTAATTTTACAGGTTGTTCCAAGGTGTCCAACATGTGACATTGTTTGTAGTATCTCCTTTGTGGGATGTAGCTATTTATGTTCCTGTGTCTTGCATTGGGCCCGGCTTGTGTCTTTTTTTGCCTTTAATTGAAGAGCATCCAAAGTGACATACAGCCTCCCCCTTGCCAAAGTTGGGCCCTGGGCTCCTTCTGGGAGGAAGGGTGGAATATAAATTTAATAAACAAACTAACTTACCCCATGATTTGTAGCTGTTTGGGTGGCTAATTGTTCTAGGACACATTTCTCTTAAGCTACAAATGTGTGGACCATATTTTCTTACCTAGAAAATATTGAAGAGCTTATCTTCTTTATAGGAAAAAATGGGTTTTAGTCCTCAAGATTGTGATTTGAAAAATTTAAAAAAGGATTGTGTGAAAAGGAACCCAATATTCAGTATTGCCTTTGTTTCTGCTTTTATGGCAGCTTTTTAAGATGCAAGAGCAGCAATTTTAGGTTAAAAAAAATGAGGCTGTCTAGCCCAGCCTTAGGAATGGGTTTTCTAGGGGTCTTCTGCTGCTTTTCTTTACCCTCTGTGCCTTCAGGATGCAACTGCATTTTACCAGCTGGAAAAATACAGTGCAGTGCTGATTGCCAGATTCCTCCTTTCTTTAACACTGGCAGAGGGCTCTGTGTGTGTGTGTCATGTGATGGAACATAACAATTGCCACAGCACAATTCTACAATTCTCTGCAGCTAGATATCATGTCAGATGCTAGTCTTTTTTCCTGGCTTAATGACAGGGTCCAGGGAGCTAGATGGGGCATGTAGACATCATACTGCTGAGATAAGGGGGCTCCCTGTGTTCTAAAGTCAAGGTGGTGCATAGGAGAAGACTGTCTGCTCCATCACCATCCACCTAAGCTTAGGGAGTGGGGGCATCCAGAGACAGGCGTCTATGAACTTAGTTTACAGGCAGGTTTATGTGGGAGGAAGAAATTCTGAGTCTCAAGCTAAGTTGTGTGTGTGAGAGCCAGTTTTAGTACGTTGTGGAAGTATGTATTTCCTTGCTATGATGCTGGTGGATGAACACTTACAGTATTATGTACATTTCTATTGTGTTCTGTTTGTGGTGTTTTTGTATTTTTAAATCTTTGCAAGCTGCTTTGAGACTCTCTTGTAAAAAGTGATGAAAATAATAATAATAATAATAATAATAATAATAATAATGCCAGAAGAAAGCAAAGGCAGGGACTTCTCCTTTAATGTTGCTTTCCTCTGGCTTATAGTAGCTGGGCCTGTGGCTCTTTCTGCCTTGGGTCTTCAAAGGATTTAGGACCGGAAGATGGAGACCGCAAGGGACACAGCACTGTGGCAACCCTTGGAGAGCAGGGCAGATGCACTTTATCGGTCATGACCAACTGAAGTCCATTGATTTCAGTGTGTCTACTCTGGGAATCACTTGGTTGGATGTAACACAAAGAATAGATTAGTGCTGGCTGTGTACTTTATTCTGATAAACATCTCCACTGAGCTCTGCAGCTCAAAATTTCGGAAGAAGACTGAGGCTCTTTGTGCTTACCAGCAGGTTGTAATAGACTTGCCATGACAAGCGAAAACTTGGATGGTTCTGCCAAATCATAAAGAACCAACTAGCTGTTGGTCCACCACAGGAGTAATAAGTCTTCATAAAGTCACTGGTGACACAGGGAGACGGAGAGACTATTTATGTTTATATATCCCACCTTTCCTCCAAGGAGCTCAAGTGGCCTACATGTTTCTCCTCTCTCTCAATTTTATCCTCACAGCAACCCTGTGAGGTAGGTTAGGCTGAGAGATAGTGACTGGCCCTAGGTTACCCTGTGATCTTCATGGCTGAGTGAGGATTTGAACTGTGGTCTCCCAGGTTGCTAGTCCAACACTCTAACCACTACACCAGGCTCTGTCTTGTTCTGGGACACAGCATTATGGAGTTGTGCCCAATGTTGGTCACACTTTGGGTAGACCCATTGAAAGTAGTGGACGTGACTAACTTTTACGTCCATTAATTTCAGTGGGTCTACTCTTGAACATAACTTGGTTGCATGCTTTGCAAGTAAGAGATTACCTCAGGCCTGCACGCAACACTACCTGCATGTCCTCCTCTATAACTCCCCCCTTTTGGGCTGCGTGACTTTTTGGGGCAGAAAGCCAGGCATCTGAATCTCTATGACTAATAAGCTCTGCCACTGTGCATTGGCCCCTGAGGACAGCCGCACGGCAATGTCTACAGTAATGTCTACTATTCACTGGTTTTAACGTGTAGTGTGAATTTGAAAATGATATGCAGATTGTATTAAGGCTTAATATATGTGGCTTAGTGTAGGTTATCCCTCTCGAAAATATCTGACACGGCCCTCTGTTTTTTGATTTTGCAAAAACATATTTCCATCTGATTTGCAGGTGGCTGCTCGCCCCAGTTCCTGGAAATGGTTAAGAGTGCCCAGTTTGCTAGACAGTGGTCTCTACTGTTTAGCTGTTTGATCTGTAGCAAAAATAAAACTTGGAATTCAGAGTGGAAGATGTTTTCCTCTTCAGTTACAGAAGTTCCATTCTGTGGACTCAAGTGGACAAAGGTTCTTTTTCATGAGCTGAATGTGTCGCCACCCTGCCTTTCCCAGAAAACCTACAAATTGGGGTAGATTTACACTAGCCAGAAAAGGGCAATATCGCAAGGAATGTACATTTGTCTCTGTTCCAATTAATTAAACTCTACATAGCAATGGGGGGGGGGAAGCAAGCTAGTGCATTTATTCATTCATTCAATATCCCAGTGTTGAGAAGCTAGCCACCCGCGCCCCAGTAAATTCTGCCTCTGGATATCCCTGCTGTCTCTTGCAGTAGTTTGTCCAGCCCTCTCCTGCTGTCCGTCATCTTGCCTGGAGGCAGTTTCCTTTTTACACAGGCAGTTCTTCAAGAGTTGAGTTCTGAGGTTAACAATTTTGAGCATTAAGGGAGAGGCACATGGTGCAGTCTTCTCATGGAGCTTTCCTCCCTCTGCAGTTGGTCTCAAAATCAGCCAGGAATTAGTGCCAGGAATCTGGTTTATTGTATTTCCTTAGTAAATATATGTACAGTAGGGCCCCGCTTCTTGGCACCCTGCTTCTCGGCGTTCTGCTAATATGGCGCCAGTGGGGCGATCAGCTGGAGTGGGGGCTGGAGCTTCCCGCGCTTCAGCTGATCTTGCCGGAGGAAGGGAAGATCAACTGTAGTGCGCTACAGCTGAGCTTCTCCTCTTCCGGTGCGATCAGACTCCCGCACTCCAGCTGATCGCACCGGAGGAGGGGAAGATCATCTGTAGCGTGCTACAGCTGATCTCCTCCTCCTCCAGCATGATCAGCGAGTTAGGTTCCAGATCCCCACGCAACAGCTGATCCGCTTTTCAGTGGTTTTTGCTTTTTGGTGGGGGTCTGGAACCTACCCAGCTGTATGAGTGGGGCCCTACTGTATTTTCTTACAAAGGAATCTTTACAATAGCACCAAAAATAAAAACAAAACTCTGTGTTGCTTGTCTCTGTTCTTTCCCCATTCTGTCTGACTTCCATTACAATAACAAAGCCTTTATATCATCATGCTTGCTTACTTAAATCATTTAAATACTATATTTCAGCACCTATCCAGCCCCTAACCAGGGTGTTCTCCCTGATAAGAACTAGGGCTAGCTCTGCTGTACCACACCACCTCGAAATGTCTGGGGGTGAGTGGGTGCAAAGGAGAGAGGTCTCCATGCCCAAATTCTTGCAGTCTGTGGAAAACCAGCATTGGAGAGAAGTAAAGATGAGTTGCAAGCTGTTATAGTTTGTAAAGCGTCCACATGCAGGAACGTGGGAGAGCTTTCAAACAATAAATCCACATCTGCATTCTGAGGTGGTGCATTTCTGTGAGAGGACTGTACCACACACACCTCCAAATCTCACATGAGTTGAAAACGGCTCTGTCTTTCAAAATATTCTTGTCTATTGCAAGCCTTTGAAGAAAAGAAGTATAGTAGGGCCCTACTCATACAGTGGGTTACGTTCTAGACCCCGCTGAAAAGCAGAACTCCGTCAATAAAATAGTGCCTGATGCCAGAAAAACGCCGTAAAAGCGGAACAAGCGCCATATGAGTGGGGTCTTACTCTAATTACTCTAATTGAAAACCGCTGTATTAGCGGAATGCCAAAAAGTGGGCTGCTGAAAAGCGGGGCCCTACTGTACTTGTTTAAAATGTACATATATCAATTATACATTTTTGTTTAAAAAAACCACTGAAAGCCTTTGAGAACTCAGTTTGAGGAAGAATATCTTGGAAAATCCTGTGTCTGTCCTGCATTATGTCTGATAGGAAGAGAGCAGGAAGATATTTAGCCAGACAGCTTAAAAATTCATCGGCCAACCATTTGTTCATGTGTTTACTTTTCTAATTTTAGTTTTATTTTTTTTCTGTTTGACCTCATCAGAAGTCTAAATGTGGCATTTTAAACAAACCTTGCTCTTTTTTTGTTAATGGAAGTGTTGTTTGGGTTATGCAGGTTTGGGTCCTAAACGTTTTGAGGAGAATTTAACTCATGACTCTTTCTGTCCTGCTGTTGTAGCCACCACCACTAAAGCCACTCGGAGGGAACGTGTAGCCCACCAGCTATTCCTCTATCATTCCTTGCCATTTGGCCATGCTGTCTGGGGCTGATGGGAACTGGAGACCAAAACCATCTGTAGAACCACAGGGTAGCAACTTCTTCAGTAGAACGGTTAGATGCAATTTGGAAGGCTGTAGATGGAGGGAGCAGGTAAATGAATGGGAATTGGCAGCTCCTTCCTTGCATGAGCAGAAGTTACTTGTGCTAGGGTTTTGTTGGATTCAAGACACTGATGGTAGCTCCCACCAAGAGGCAAACAGCATGGTGTCTTAAGAACATAAGTAGAACCTGCTGGATTGGGTCAATGGCCCACCTAGTTCAGCATCCTGTTCTCACACTGGCCATCCAGATACCTATGGGAAACTGGCAAGCCAGGACCTGAGTGAAAGAGCACTCTCCCCTTCTGCGGTTTCCAGCAACTGGTATTCGGAAGCATGCTGCCTCCGACCATGGAGTTCCATGGATCCTTCCTCTATAGTTTAAAATTCTGCACCACTTTAAACATTTAAAATACTTATTTGGCATGTCTCAAGATACAATATATCACCATATAGAGAATATTATGTGTAAAGTTGCTTTTCCTCTGAAGTTAACACATAATGAGAGGTTCGATCCCTTTTCCTCTCAAATACATCCCTACATTTTATCTGAAATTGGCTGACTCAAAATCCTGTATTGATTTTAACGACGTACAGCAAGCCACCGTTTCATCTCCCAGAGAAATCAATATACTGGATATTTTGTTCCTTTATAACTTTTTTTGGGTATATTTAACATTCATTGCCCTTAAGTTTGTTAAAGGTCTCAACTCCTTGTCTCTTCCCCCGCCCCAGGCTCCTTAATTTCCTCTGGGAACATTGGGAATGCCTTATACCAGGTCAGACTGTTTGTCCACCTAGCCCAGTATTGTCTGTTCTGACTGGCAGCAGCTCTCCAGGGTCTTGGACCATTCCCATCACCAGCTCTGGGGTTTTTTTTTTTGTAAGCTGGTGATGCCAGGCATTGAACCTGGGATCTCCTGCATGGAAAGCATGTGCTCTGCTATTGAGCTTTAGTCCCTCTCCTAAAGGATACATGATTTTGCCACAACATGGTGGGCGAAAAGGCACTTGGCAAATATACAGTCCCTGACATTGCCAGGTTGGAAGATAAACACAAACCTGGTTCTTCACCAAGATATCAGTTGGGCATCTTTCAAACGCTCTAGCTGGCTTGCAGGCCAAGATCATTGCATTGGTATGTTGTCTTGGCTTAGCTGAGTTTGCTTTCCAGATGGCTTAGAGTTGGCGGTTCCTTGTTTCCTTCTTGAGCAGAAAGCCTAGAAGCCTTGAAGGTTGAATTGAAATGTTTGAGGAAGTCTTGCTCCTTTCCCTCATGGCACACTGTGTCCTTTAAAACCTTTCCTAGATCAGATCTCTCTCTCTCTCTCTCTCTCTCTCTCTCTCTCTCTCTCTCTCTCTCTCTCTCTCTCTCTCTCTCTCTCTCTCTCTCTCTCTCTCTGATCGAATCTCTCTCTCTCTCTCTCCCACTCTCTCTCTCCCACTCTCTCTCTCCCACTCCCTCTCCCTCTATGGAAAGTGCCTTTCCTTTACTGCAACTTTTTATTATTGCAGTAGATCCACTAAGATCAACAGTGGTCTTATTGACTGCATGATCCAAACCCCACCTTTTTATTCGAATTCTTTGTTGTGGGCCCATACTCTTCATCCTGTACTGAACTGAGGAAGATAGCGAGAGTGGAGGGAGTGATGCCTCCTAAGCGCTCAGCCAGTGCTCATGCCCCCTTCCCTTGCCACTTGGAGACAGCAGTGGCCAGTGCAAAACTAGTCATATACAACAGTCTTCCCCCACTTGTTCTCCAGGTGTTTTGAACTACAATTCCTTTCAGCCTCAGCCAGCACAGCCATTGACAGTGATGTACAAGAATGAATAAAGCAAGCCTTGAGCTGTGTGTTCATGTCAAGGAGTACTTGCCCTTATTGTTGTTGGATGTTGGCAGCAAGGAAAGAATTGAACTCTGGATGCAAAGGTTCAGTCTTGAAAACTGCATCTAAAAGCACAAGTTTGTAACAACTACAAGCTTTGGCACTTATATATTATAGAGAGGTGCACCCTGTGGGCTTATATAGTTCTTCCCTTTCTTTCACAAATTCTCCTCTCCTTCCCTAGCGTTAACCATTGTTCAGTATTATGTCTGAATCAGTGGAACTATAAGGTTCTGGTTTTGGTGTACAAAGCCCTATGCAGTTTGGGATCAGAATACCTGAAAGATCATCTTACCCCTTATATACCCAGTCGATCACTGCACTGTGCAGGTGAGGGCCTCCTGCAGGTACCATCACATCAGGAGATCTGTTCTGCACATAGGAAGCGGATCTTTAACATAGAGACACCTACCCTTTGGAATTCACTCCCCTTAATTATTAGACAGGTGCCATCTCTTTTGACTTTTTGGCATCTACTGAAGACCTTCCTCTTTCAACAAGCCTTTTAAATAGAGAGCTTTATCCCAGTCTGCTTCTGTGTTGGCATCGTTTTTAAGATGTTTTGTTTTTGGATGGTTTTTAGTGTTTTATCGCTTGCTTGCTGCTCTGGGGTCGTTCAAGGAATAAGGGCGGGATATAAATAAATAAAATTAATTAATTAATAAAAAGCCCTAACTGGTTTGTTTTTGATTAGAGAGTGAAATCAAGATTTAGAACTAATTTGTACATTAAAAGCTAACCATGGGTAATGGTAACTATTACACTGGTTTAAGTGTAACACTGAGCCATGGTTATCTCATACCTTGGAAGGAGGAGGGAAGGAGCCTATGAGCCAGCAATCATCAGACCAGCAATATAAATATCACTATTTACAACAAGCTTCCTAACTTTTATTGTTATTTTAATTGGACTGTGTTTGAAAATATTAAGAGAATTAATCTGCGCATACATTCTTCATTCTTTTTAATCCAGAGATTTTGCTTGCCTTTATTTTGCACAATTTAGCTTGATTTGAAAAATGAGTTTGTAACTTTTTAGAATTGTTGAGCGGAAGAAGTTGAGAGGTGGGGTAATGTGTGTAGAGGCAAAGACTTTCTGAGTTGAGATTGATGTTGCCTCAGCCTGACCATTGGAAATGCTGCCATGCCCTCTCAGATTTTGAAATCTTTAAAAAGTCCTTAAAAACATTATTTCAGTGTTCATTAATTATAGGAACTGTAAAATGGTTATTCAAAAACTAGTACATTGATCAGAATTGTGGCAACCCCCCTCCCCAAACCACCTTTTGATTTTGCTTGTATAAATGTAAGTTTTTGTCATTCACAGCACGATCTTGGCTGTGCAAATGTTAAGCTCCTAACTCCTGACTGTCTGTCATCTTTATTACTTTCAATTAATTTTTAGAATATGCTGTACAGGTGGCTGCAGGATGTCTTCAGAGTGCTGTATTTCTGTCGAAAGTGTAGAAACTGATTTTATATGGAGAGTCATTAAGTAATAGTGCCACACATCTTAGGGCTAGTAAAATGTTCGCAGCACCATTGCTTACAAAATATTGCTAAGCAACTTGCAAATGACAGCCCCTGGAATAGCCATAAAACAGAATATGTTGAGTATTCCTCCAGTTGCTCAACAGGGAAAATTATTGTGCGCTTAAGTGTGGCAACCTTGGTAGCAAAGCTTTCACATGCATTGCATGCTAAATGGATGGCACTCTGAAAATGTAATGTGTATTCCGTATTGTGTAGATGTGTACACACACTCTTGCAGATCTGAGTAGTGTTTCAGTCTGGTATAGTTGGAGTCGGCAAGTAACTTCAGGAAGATGGCAAGGGCTAGTAGCCCAACCTCCTGTCATTCTTGGTCATTCAGTGCGACAGCATTCAGTAGCCATCAAGAGTAGGTCTCCCAGCTGTTCAGGCCAATGAGCAGCTTGAACCCCAGAAAGCTTTATGGCAGTGGAGGGGAACCGGTGCCCCTTCAGATGTTGTTGGACTTCAGCTGCTTTCAGTCCAAGCCAGTATGGCCAAAATCTTGGATAATGGGAGCTTTAGTCCTACAACATCTGGAGGGCTACAGGTTCCTCATCCTCGCTTTATGGGCATCAAGGCATATTACTTGGCTTCCTTTGGCCTTTTGGCATAGGGAAGCTTCCTCTGCTGTGTCTCTGTGTGTTCTGCAGTTCCTTTCCTATCTTTGGCAAAAGTTGTAGTGTGCAGGCTGAAGCCTGCTAGATAGCCCTTGAGTTCCCTGTTTGTGACCCAAACATCTGGAACAGATGTGGATTCAAGTCCTTGCTGTTTGCAGATGAACCTTATATCCTCTTCTCCTGAAAACATTTCTTGCTGGAGCATCCACAGTGCTCCTGTATGCTACAGGCCTTTCTGTGAATACTTGGTTCCTTGTTCTAAATATAGCCTCACTTCTGGGGTACTGTGTTGACTTAAACACTTTATTCCGGTTCCTGAGCTCCGTTAGCAGGCTGGCATCTTCTTAAGTCTCCTGTATTTGCTATAAAACTAGTGTGTGGTGTGATATGGCCTAGCTACCTTCGTGCCACAGATTTCAATATACTTACCTACCAAAAGCTTTGAGATATCTGTGGTAGTCTTTTGATTTATTTAGAGCCTTCTTACCCAATTAATCAGGTGACGAGAACACTTTGCGTACAAGCAGCTGAAACAAGGCAGGCCTTCCCTGCAGGTTTATACTAACAGAATCCATGACACAAAAGTAAAAATGTATGGGAAGGGAAGAAGAAGAAAAGCAAGCTCAAGCATCAATTCTTAAATTTGAATACTGGATCTTATAAAAACCAGTTGGAATGAAAACAGTTTATGGACAGGAGGAACCTGATCTTTCAGCAAGCATATGGAATGAGCCTGGCGTCCTATCTCTTCCAATAAGGTAGCTGGCTGGAACGGCTGCTGCCTGGTTATCAGTCGCCACAATTTTCCCCACTGAGTAAATAGTCCTTATTAAGAGAACTATTTACTGATTCCCCCCCCCAAAAAATGTTATTTTATAGTTTCCCGAGTGCTCCCCAGGGCCTGAGTCAAGTGGCCAGCAGACTTGTTCTTCCAGTCCCTTCTCTAGGTTTCCTGTTTCAGTCTTGCTGGACTTGAGATTGTTGCTGGACATTCTTCCACATGCTGACTTGACTGCCACTGTCTCATTCCTAATCCTTTTTTTTTTTTAACTTCAGTCCCTGCCCAGGATCCAAAAATGATGTGGCTAGTTTTGTGACCCCAAAGGAGTTTTGGGATAAAGTTTCTTGAACTTCAGCCCAGTGTGCCTCGTGGCAAATGCCTTTTAAATTGAGAAGTTTTGTTATAAGATTGTGATGCAGTATAGTGATGTGCTGTTGAAAAATGCAACTGAGTGTCTTCAAGATCTTGGTTATACCTAGAGTAGCTCTGTGAATCTCAGTTCTAGGCATTCTGGGTTTTGGGGGGAGGGAGTATTAAATGCTACTAAATCATTGGGTTCCTGTTTTCGACCTTCAGCTTTCCTCTAGATAAAGTGATATTTCAAGATGATGTATTGCTTCAATAAGTGTATAATGTATTTAGAACAATAACTTAAGTCACAAACTAATTTTGGAAGAAATTCACACTCTAGACAGCCTTTCCCAACCAGTGTGCCTCCAGATGTTGTTGGACCACAATTCCCATCTTTCCTGACCATTGGCAATGCTGACAGAGGCTGATGAGAGTTGTAGTTCAACAACATCTGGAGGCACACTGGTTGGGAAAGGCTGCTCTAGAAAATCTATACTTTCCAGTAGTGTAAAATTTTTTTCTGCTCTCAACATCCATGTTGCAGAAACGTGGTGATATGCAGTAAAAGTCTAACCTGGAAACAATGCGTTACTGTGTTCCTCAATGACTGAAGTATAAAACAGATAAGACAGTAATTTCCCACTGGACCGTCTTTTGTTAGTATAGAAGCCAGCCCAGTGAGAGAGCTACTAGCCATGATATCTCCAGTATTGGAAGCGATTTGCTGAATACTTTTGCTGGGAAGCACAAGTATGGAGAATGCTGTGCGCTCATGTCCTGTTTGGGGGCTTTCAGTAGACATCTGACTGACCACTGTGAGAACAGGATGTTGGACTTGATGAGCCTTTGGTCTGATCCTGCAGGGTTTTCTGATGTTCTTATACAGTGGCTGTCAGTATCTGCTGGCTGCACCAAGATGATTAATGGTGCTGTAAAACAATTAGCAGGCAGCTGCCTAAGCACAGGCTTGGTTGTAAAGCAGATAAACAAGGGAGAGGGTCACGGGGTCTCAGTCCATGTACCAGTTTGTCTTCCAAAAGGCAAAGTCAGTTAACAAAGCAAAGGTTCAATATTCCAACAAGGTAATCCAGGCTTCAAGGCACAGCTGGCGAGGGTCTGACACTGGTGGTCGACGATGCTTCCAGCAGAGGGCAAAGGCCTCTCACTGCCTTTTAAGCTTCCCTCCCTGGTTCAGGTGCTAGCAATCAGTCCTCCGACTCCCAGGAGCTCATAGCGTTACAGCCAGAACGCCTGCATTGCTGTGCTGCTCACAGGCATCTTTGCTCCACAGGGAGTGGAGGGGCTTTCTATTCACTCTCTGAGTCTGACTGAGAGGCTCCAGCTGTGTCCTGAACATCTTCCAGTGATGGGAGGTCTGGAGCTGCATCTTGGGTGGGTCTGCTTGCTCCCTCTCCTGGGTGTGCTGTGCCAATCCACTGCTCCTCATCCTCCTCTGAGGACTCATCCGATGGAGGCATGACAGTGGCCATGTAAAGTTCTTTTGGTACTTTATTCTGTGTTGGAATTGCTTTTTAATATGTTCTTAAACTTCCTTTTTAAAAATGTTTTTAATGTTACAAGATGTTTTCATAGCTTTTTTTAGTAACATTTTTGAAGATGTTTTGTTTTAATGTGTTTTAAAGTTTGTTTTTATGATGTTTTAATGTTTTTAGTGCTTTTGTTTGCTGCCCTGAGCTCCTGCTTGGAGGAAGGGCGGGATATAAACATAACAACAACAACAACAACAATAATAAAATATTCTCTTGGATGTCAAATGAAACAGAATCCAGTAGTTTAACTTTTTTTTAAAAAAAAAATGATTCTGGCTTTCTTTAAATGGAACCAAGGCAACTAGCACCATCTGAATAAAAACAAGGTCTTTTAGTTTTTGGCTTTTTTTAAAATCCATAATGGGAAGTAAAATGCACAACCCAAGATGGTACCAGTTGGTTGAATCCAAAGGGGCTCTAGTGTGAATAGAAGGCAGTGCTGACACTTACCTCCAATGGCGGCTCCTTACCCCACAACCTTGCCAGTCCTGTGTGTCCCGTAATCCTAACAGCCAGCTTCTTGATGGACTTTAGGTTAATGTGTGGGGAACGCATTATACCAAATCACTGAGCCTCTTTCAACAGAGTCATCTTTCCTTCTAAATATAATACAGCGGAGACAGCCTCCTCTGGAGATGTCAGGCCCAGGATGTGACTCAGGAACCAGACCAACGGCTGTAGTTAATTCGTGTTTTATTAGGGTAATGTCCAAACAAAGACTGCGTTTTCTCATGAAGCAATACAGGGATACAGGTCCTGCGGCATTGGGAGAAAGTTGACAGAGCAAGGGACTTCTTCCTGCCTGTTCTTTAAGAAGGGGCCAAACGGGCGCGCAATCTTTCGCTCCTCCTTAACTGCCCCTCAGGTACTGCCCGCCTTCCCCCCCTTCTCTCCTGTCTTTTCAGCTGTCTGTATGTGCACGGTGAGGGGGGAAGCATCACCCCCTCCTCTTCTGAAGTTTCCGATTCCAGGATGGGGGATAGGGGAGGGGCTGATGGTAAACTGCCTCCCCGCTTTTCGGCTGTGAGCAGCCCTCCCTCTTTCCCCTCTTGCTCTGAGCCTGAAAGAGGGGGAGGCGTGAGAATGCCCAGGGAGGGCTCAGGCTCCCCGTTGCTAAGCGACCTTATCACTGGCAGTTCCTCTGTTTCGTCTTCGCTCCAAAGGGGGGAAGTTCCTCCCCCTTCCCTCTGCCATCCATCCGAATACTCTTCTCCCAACTCTCCGGGATCCAGCTCCCCGGGATTGGGACCCCAGCTCTGCCTTCCGACAGGAGAGAGGAAGAGAGAGTTCCATGGCCTACTGGCTGCTGCTGAGAGGGCCTCAGTAGAGTCTCTCATACAGAGAGAAACAATCGCAAAGACCAATAGTCATTGTTTATGTAGTACCTAAAATATCTGTACAAAAATAAAAGCATAAGACAGACCTTGCCCACATACCTATAGAGTGAGCGTATGTGTGTGTTAAGGTGAGCAGTTTGACTGACAGTTCTATAGCGGGTGGTTGGAACTTCTTGTGTAAAGCAAAATGAGGAAATGATACTTGGTTACTTCATAAAGAGCCATTCATTTATTTACACGCTTGGCAGAGAAGAATGAACTTCTAATGTGGGCCAATTCAGACTACACCCATTTTGGAGGAGAGGTGGGAGTGAAACGGAGCAAAGGATGACTGAATCTCCATTGTAGGGAGAGTAGGTTAAGGTTGTCGCACAAGCCAAACTTGTCCAGTCGCTGATGAATCCAGCATCACACCCAGGCCAAGTTTTTATTTTTGTCTGTTTGCTCTGACAATTGTCTGAATACTTTGCTCATTGTGGCACCTAGGTGATTGCGCTTTTTAATTTCCTTTCTGTCTGTATGGTTCCTTTACTAGTCCTTATGTTGCAGACTAACATGGATATAAATCAGTAGCCACGAAGTTGTGCATCTTTCTGTTTGGAAGCCTCTCTGGTGTCTGGGATATTTTGCTAGAAGTGCGGTAAAAGCTCCAGGGTTCTAGTCTGCTCTGCAATGAATCTTGGCAACTCTGGACTGATGGTGCCCTTTCCTTACTAGGCAGGTGATCTGCTGATGCATAGCTGCTAAACTAATGCAATGAGATTCCCATTCAGAAGCATTGTGGAAGGTACATACTGCGTAGTTTGTGTATTGTCAAATATTCTTGTAATCTTAATGATTAGACAAGTTTTTTTTTTACTGAGATTTGGATTTGAAGCATTCTGAGCTAATAGGGTGTTTTTTTAAAAAAGCATAAAACATTTTATAATATCAAAAGTTAGTTTATTCTTATTTTTTGTTTCAATTTGTTGCTTGCTTTATCCCTAAAACTGAGTGTCGGCATTTCCTTATCACACCATCGTAACAGTTAAGGGATTTTACACATCGCACCAAATGCTGGTGTAGTAGCTGTATCATTGTGAAGAGGCAGGAGCCATCATATTTAAATAGTTATTTGCTATTGACAATTACTGTTCAAAATATCGAAATCTATCTGTCAAATTTCTATTTCAGGTTTTTGTGTATGAAATATTTTATTTACTTTAAAATATTTATATGCCTCTCTTCATCTGAGTAATCCTAGAGCGCTTCACAAAGTGCAATCGAAATACAATTCCATCCACTATAGCCAGCATTATATGATATTATGCCAAGCTGGAAATTATTAGCCAGCAAAGGCCTGGGTATACAGACAGGTTGCGCAGGTGTTGAAAGCTCATCACAGTTTTATTTTAGTGGGGGAACTCCATAGACCAGGCACACCATAGAAAAGGCCCTCTCAGCCTGCTGCATACCGTGCCTCAGTTAACGGTGGCGCCACTAAGGGTGCCTCCTTCAATTATCATAGCAAATAGGCTGGATTATATTGGAGCAGGCTGTTCTTCAGATATCCAGCCCCTGAGTTGTACAGGGCTTCATTTGTCAGCAAGAGCACCTTAAATTTGGATCAGTAGTAAATTAGCAGCCAGGCCAGTTCCTACAGAATTGGTAAAATATGGTAGGTCAGCCCACCCAGTCTAGCAGCTGCATTCTGTACCAGTTGCAGCTTCTGAACCAATTTTGATGTGGGCAGACCCACACAAAACACATTACAGTAATCCTTTCTTGATGTTACCTACACAAGGGCCAATGTGGTCAGGCTATCCCTGTCTTGGAATGGCTGTAGCTACCGCACCAGCTAGTCCTGATAAAAGACACTCCTAGAAGAGATGCTGTAAGTAAATCTGAGAAATGATTGCCGCAGTCATCTTATTATGTACCAATCCCACATAGCTGTCAGAATGTGGTGATACTTTGTTGATATAGGAATGCAGCGTCCAAAGAGGGTTGCACAGGAAACAACACACCTTAATTCTGTGCCTTTCTGCTCAGATGTCATGATACTGTGCTGCCACCTGAACCTGGAAGGAACTGAGGTTATGTGGCATCATAAAATCTGCATCTGTCTTCCACCCTCCCTGCCCCCCCCCATGTAAGCTTGAAAGTAGCCAATGGCAATATGTGCTGAATGCTTTGGTGACATTTTGCTATAACAGCATTATTAAATTGTCCTGGAGACACTGTGTATCTCGTATCAATCCAATATGCAGAATCTCCCAGGAAATCTTGGAACTGTCAACTTGCTGCTCTAGTGTAATTTGATTCTGCATGGAAGTGAGCCTTCTCTTCCCTGCAGGCAGATCTAAATCTCTGCCTTCCTTCGTTTATATACACAGCTTCACCTTCCCTTCACCTACCCCACCCTGCCTGATTGTCTTTGGCGTTCCTGCATTATCTTTTAAAGTCTGCCGTGTGCACACTTTTATATTTAGCATTGTTTTCATATTTAGCGTTGTTTTCAACTTGAGTTAAGTTGTGGGCCCAGCATGTGACTCATAATAAGTCATTCAGGAAAGAGCTTTTCAAATCAAAGTAAAGGCTTTTCCTTGTTGCTGCCTTCTCCATGCTAGGAGAATGCTGTTTTGAATAGGTACTTGAGTCTGTATGGCAGGTCCTGAACCAGAGGGATGTCAGGGAAGGATTCAACTTGTGTGCACATATCCATCTCTGGTTGAAGGTGGGGACTGCAGGGAGCCTGACCAGGAAGGAAACCTCCTACCAATAACATGCTGATGTGGTTTAGGTGATGTTTGTTGATTCCTATAAAAGCTTCCCATTAAAAGCATAAGAAGATCCCTACTGGATCAGTTCAAAGATTTATCTAGTCCAGCATCCTTTTCTAATAGTGGCCAACCAGATGCCTATGGGAAGCCCGCAAACAGAATCTGAGCACCATAGTACTCTCCCCACTTATCCTTCCCTGCAACTGGTATGCAGCTGTTGCCAATAGGGTGGTAGTACACAGCCACCATGGTTTCTGATCACTTTATTTTCCATGAATTTGCCTAATTGCCTTTTAAAGCCATCAAAGTTGGTGGCTATTAACTGCATCTTGAAGGAGTGTATTCCATAGTTTAAACCGTGTGTAGAAGTACTTCCTTTTGTGAGTCCTGAATCTTCCAACATTCAGCTTCATTGGATGATCACAAGTTTCTAGTATTATGAAAAAAGGGAGAAAAACTTTCAGCTTAGGTTTGTGCTCAAGTCTGAGCAGCAAGGCCCTTTGGAAGCTGTGTTCCTTGTGATGACTACTCTTTCCCCCTCAACTTAAAAGAAGGCAGGAGTAGCTGGTGGGATGAGGAAGCAGGAAAAGCAGTGCACAGAGCCCCTCAGATGAGGCATTGCGTTGTCTGGGGAATGCCAGGACAAGGGTCAGTGAGGGGCTGTCTGTAGTGGTGATGAAGAAGCAATTGTGGTAGGTCAATTGGAAGGGGAAGTAGAAGATCTTTGTGTGGAGCGCAGTGGTCTTATGATGATCTTGTTTCTTCCGCAAAGAAAGCTGAACACTTTTTTTTTTCTGAGGAACCACTATGGCTATCCTAACAACTGAACTTCTCTTGGAAAATCAAATGAGAATTTTATTTTTAAATGAATGTGTATTGTGTGTGTACCATGGAGAGTAATCATGTCATTCATATGATCTTTGCTATGTCCTTATCTTAAAAGCCATGTAAGATAATTGAGCAGGAACATAGGTAGGTTTACGAAGTACTTCCAGCTTGTTTATGATATGAACATGTGCAGGGGGGAGTTGGTTTTAGAAATGTTTAAATGTGAACTTGAAACAGGAGACAAACATGCACGGCAGTGGAGTCAAGTAAACTCATGTTTGGTTGACAGTTAATCTGCTGATAAATTGACAGCAGTGAAGGCTGATCTGTGATATCAGTTACCCTAGGATAGGAACCTTGAATTAATTTTGCATTCTCATTTTTCTTTTTGTATTCAGGTGGTCGTTCAGAGAATGAAATAAGTTGTGAGCAAGGTGCTAACTCCTGGCAAGATCAGGCTTTTCCTTAGTCCCTCATCTATTCTAATTTATCAGATAAACAACAGTGGAGTCACCTAGTCTGTAAATGCCTCAAAACAGTCAGCAAGAGGTTATGGCTGAACCATCTCTGGTTGTTTTTGTAGACAGGCTCTCTTGGAACAGAACAGGTCCACAAACAGAACCTTGGCCTGCGAGGCTATTTTTTAAAAACAACGGCCACTTGTCAATCACCTAATGTCACTGGATTGGGGTGACACTTATGGGTGGGTCGGGCAGGGTTTGATTCTGCTTTGGTTATGTGTGCCAGTTCACCTGCTGGGCAGCAAAAGCAGCAGGATTTTATCCCCTCTCATCAGCTGATAGAATAACAACCCTGATATAGTTGAACTCTGTCTTAGTTAGCGTTGATTCGGAACTTGTTTTACTCAATGTATCCACGATAAACAGTAGATGTGGTAAAGTTGTTCTTGACTGGTTTAGGGAGCTATCCATAATTACTGTCTTACAACAGCAAACATTATACTTCAGAGATGGTCACTTGGTTGACCACCAGAGTTTGATGCCAGACATCCATCCTATCTTTTACAGACCACTAACACAACCACGAAGGACAATGCTGCTCTGTTTGGGAAGGCGACTGAATCCCAGCTCACACCGCTGCTGCATTATGTCATTGCCCTCTGCTTTTGGTCATTGCTGAATGTCTGGACCATTGTTATTGTCTGCTCCTGTGTGTGTGGTTTTATATATCTGTAAAAAGTTGGTTCTTTGCTTCATTTCTCAGTATTGGCTCTGTGGCGCTACAAGGAAGTCTCTTGGTGTGTTAACCTGTGATTTAGGTCAACACCTAAGGAAGTTAATACTTTGTGTGTTTGAAGAGGGTAAAATGGTTGGAATCCATAGAAATGAGATGCAGGACCATAACACTGTGGACTTGCTGAATGTGGAATGTCTGGGTGCTTCCAGCTAAAACAGAGGTATAAAGTGGGGCTGTAATTTTATCGGTTCCTCTTTTAAGTTTGTTTCAAACATCACCCTTTGAACAGGAACATTCTGATCTATGTTGATGTTTAACAATTTCAACTAACATACTCTGTAGCCAAGGAAAATGCCAGTTGGTATTCTCTGCTACAAACACTGCTGTCCTTGATATGCTTCATCTGTCTTTGTGTGAAACAGTTTATTGACTTCTTTGAGTTTCTTCTGGGGTGGAATGCTGGGAGTGTAGGCTGCAGTAGGGAATACTTGCATGTCTCTTGAAAGACACTGCTTTCAACAAATAGTACCATTGTTTTCAAAAAATCTATAGTCTGTTTAGTGTGGCTACATTGGACTCGGGGTTTAAAATATGAAAAGATGAGAGTTCAAACAGGCTGGCTTATCTGAGGCTCCATTTGCCATGAAGGAAAGGATTCTTCCTCCTTTTTGCTTTGGATTTTCTAGTTGTGTGAATGGACCTGGCATTGTGCTGCTGCTTACTCTGCGGTGATCTGAAAATAGAGAATCTTGCTCAATGAGGACCAAAGCTGTAAACAGCATTCATGATGGAAGAAGAAAAGCAAACGTGAAGGGTAAACTATCATTTCAGAATGCAAGCTTTGCTCTATTGCTCTTTATATCTTGGAAGAGGTGGTGAAAGTTTGATAAAATATCACACATCAATTTAGTCCTTAAAAGACATCTATTTCCAACTAACTTTCTTTTAAAATAAATAGGTCTTGCTTCAAGTAAATGTTGTTAGGATGGATCAGAATGTTAAGTCATCTGTCTCCAACTTTTAAGCGAGCCTTCTATAATCTTTATAAAATCGCCTCACTCCTGTCTCTTGCACTGGAAATTTGGAAAATGTAACTTTATTCTGTTACCATTGACTTCAGAAGATGGAACAGTATTTTAAGTGCAATAACATTTAAATAATTTCTGGGAGATTTTTTAGCATTTTTTGGGAGACTATGAATGTATGTCTAGAATAATAAACTTGTTCATCTACAAAGCACTGCAAAACATTTTTATCTGGATGAGATGTCTTCTGTGGCTGGGTTTAAGCAGCTAATGGCCCATTTTTATTTTGTATCCAATAGACTTCTTATTGGATTTTGACTTTTAGGAATCAAACTTAAATAATGTTCATATACACCTGGTGTTGAGCATGGATGGTTTTAGAGGGCAATAACGTTGTAGCATGGTCACCTTTTGATTATCCTATGGGCAAGGATCGTTTGCTCACATTTCACTGTACAGCTTTTTCTGTCTTATTGGTTCTTTATAAATCTTACTAAGCTATTGGAGGAGGAATGACAGAAGTAACCATGCAAAGCAGTGGTGGGGAGCCTTTTTCAGCCCAGGGCCCACAATCCCTAGTGGGCAAACTCTGAAGGCGACATGGCAGAAGTTGGTGTGAGCAGAGGCAAAAGTGGGCTGAGCAACAAATGTAAATTTTACCTTGGTACAGTAGGCTCGTTTCTACAGAGACTCAAGCACCCCTCTATATCCTCCATCCAGACAAACAAGAGGGTTCATGGACATATTCCAGCCAGACAAAAAGACTGAGGGTGGAAAGCAGAGCCAGTGAGGGGTGTGGCCTGGGGACAGATGATGTGGCCTGGAAAGAGTTCCAAGGGCCAGATATAGAGGCCTGGAGGGCCGCATTTGAACCTTGTCTGGGCCTGAGGTTCCCCACCTCTAATGTGAAGGATCCTCTGGCATGAGTACATTTGGTTTTACCTGTTATCCAATCTCTCCTCTAGGTCAGGGCGGGCAGAAGGTAGATCAGATGTTTATGTTGGATATCTGAATCATTTGCATTAGATTGGCAAAAGTGGTACTTCATTACTCAATAATAGCAAGTTTTTAAAAATGTGCTTGGTTGTGCTAATTTCTCAGCTTTTGTGTTCCTCACCTGTTAAATAGGAGTATCAGCTGGTTGTCTTTGACTAGGCCTTTCTGCAACTTTTCTGGTCACTTGTAACATTTTGTAGAAACACTGATCTGTAGTGCCTCAACTATAGCTTTCTGCTTGTGTATGCAGTTTATCCCATGATTATTAGTAATTAGCTGCACCCCCTGAGCCATCATTCCACATCAGGCTGAAGGCTCTAGCTATGGGTTTGCACTCTGCTTTGGCTGATGGACCTTTGGGTCTAATAAAAAATAAAATAGATCCTGCAAACCTAAAGGTGGTTGATGTCTGCTCCAAGGAGATGTCTCCCCTCCACATCGTAACCAGACCTGTTGTGCTTCAGCAAGAATCCAGCATTATGGCAAATGCCCTGAGTTGCTGCTGTTGCTGCTGCTATAAGCAGTCCAGAGTAAGAACTTTTTCAAAGTGATGTAGCAGATGACATGCATCTGTTTATAGGGGCCTGCAGTCAGTAGCTTAAGTGGCTGAACTTTATGCAGTGGAATGTAGAAACAAGAAGGAATTTGAATGATGTGATGGGAAATAAAAAATGATCCACAATTTCCTGACTGCTAGGTAACCCCTGCAGCCTCAAATGAGTCACTGAAGGAACAAAACTAAACCAGCTCATTCCTCCTTTGACTTGTACACTAGAGCAATATGCAGTTCACTAGTAATTATTTAATGTCTACCACAAATAGTTGAAAGTGACATGCAGTGTCCATGGTTAGGGGTAGTACATACATGGGGAGATCTGGCAATTGTATTTGGGATCAGAGAGTGTAAGCCACCTCTTTATTTAGTTATTGCATTTTTATCCCACTTTTTGTCTAAGAAGCTCAAGATGTAGTAATGACTCTTGCCCTACTCATTTAATCCTTGCAACAACCCTATGAGGTAGGTTAGGCTGAGAGGTGCGGCTGGCCCAAAGGTACCCAGTGAACTTCGTGGCCTAGTGGGGATTTGATCACCGGTCTCTTTTACACCAAGAATTCATTTATTATATTGCAGCATTAAGTTTAAATTATGGTGTAAGGGATGCCAGAATAATAATTGAGACTGGGAAGGACATTCCTGAGGCCTGCTGCTGACCTAACTGTCCCATGGTTAGGAGATTTGGAATAAAATGTCTGCTCTGGGTCTAAGTATATATGGAAAGCCAAAACGTGTGGTCATTCCACAAATTTCGCTTTCCCCTTGGTCACGTTGGAGGCCCTTGCTTTGAAAATAGCACCATCTTCTAGTGAATGTCCAAACAGCTTCTTTAGATTCCTAAATTAACAAGGAGGTTAAACTTAAGCTCTTATTTTTAAAAACGTGCCCAATTAAGTATCCCCTTTCTCCTAACCAGTTTACGATAGGCTGTGAGATGCACACAAAGCCTCTAATCCTGTTCATAACTGTCAGTATCTTGCCCCAGTTTATGAATTGCTGTGTGGTGTAGTTATTTATTTTATTTTATTTTATTTATTAATCGCCCATCTGGCTGGATTTACCAGCCACTCTGAGCGATGTACATAACAAAACATATAAAACAACAGAATATCAGAAAGCAAACAATAAAAACTGTAACAATAAATGATAACTAAACAACAAGGTAGAGGCAAGGTAGTGGTTAAGGTGTTGGGCTATGACCTGGGAGACCAGGGTTCAAATCCGCACACAGCCATGAAGCTCACTGGCTGACCTTGGGCCAGTCACTGCCGCTCAGCCTCAGAGGGAGGCAATGGTGAAACCACCTCTGAATACCGCTCACCATGGAAACCCTATTCATAGGGTCTCCGTAAGTCGGAATTGACTTGAAGGCAGTCCATTTTTTAGGAAAACAAACTCCTTTGTCCAGCTCTGGGGCTCTTGCTTTTGCAGCAGCTTTCCCATCCCAGAGGGCATGGGTTGTGCAAGTGTGTGTGATCATTTTTACAGAAGTCATAGGCAGCTGCTACACTGGGGACTGTGGATCCCTGTATTCTGTTTTCAGGACTACAGCTGTACTAATTTTGGTTGAGCCTTTTTGAATTATTCCAGCATCTCTTATATATTCTGGGAGAAATACCAAATAATGGACGTAAAGGTTTTTTGACATCATAATCCTCAATCTCTTTTTCACCTCCAAGACTTTTATGTTAATCTTACATTCAACATGGGAGCTATTTCTTTTTATTTCATTGTATATGGCCATTTACTTCCTTCTGTCCCTTGAGTGACCAGATGCAAAGGAGGGTAGGGCTCCTATGCTGTCTAATAGTTGCAACCAAGAGGGAATTTGGACTGGTGCAGCTTGTCACACAGGAATGAGCAAAATTCCCTCTTCGGCACAACTGCTAAAAGTAACATAACTCTGTCCTTGCTATATTTCTCTCCTCTTTCTTTTCTTTCTCTTAACCAAAGTCTGAAAACAAAATTGGTGTCATAGTGCTATAACCGCCCTGACTCACCAGTCAGAAAATGCTGCTTTTGCAGAAAGTTTAATTAATATGTGATTTCAAGGTCTAGTTCTGAGACTTTGAAAACTTATTGATTTCAAAAGCGAAAATGTGTTTGTCATTTTCATAAATTAGAATGGAATTACACTGTCTACCCGCAAAAAACCTTCTCCTAATACCTATTTTAATTTCTGTCCATTTCTTGCTTTTATAAATCTCATGTGCAGCTGGATTAACATAATATTAAACTGTGAAGTGGCTTGCAAGAAAGCTTATGTTGATGGTTGCCAAAGTAAGGAGGATTATTTCATGTCTCTGAGTATGTGATTTTTTAATGATAAATGTAGCAAGTTATCAAAAGGTATGGAGCATGTCAGATTTTATTACTGTTCTGCATGCCATAGGGAAAAAAAGGTAAAATCTTGTTATAAATATATTTCACACATCTTATGAATGAAAAGACTGTGTATTCAAAATGTTTCTCTCTCTCCAGATTTTAAATAGGCTAGTAAAACATTGATATTTAGGGGTTTGCTTTATTGTGATTCTGTCCCAGCCTCTGTGTGTGTGTGTGTGTGCGTGCGTGTGTGCGCATGTGGGTAGGTGGTCGGGCTTATCTTAAATCATCCAGAAAAATGACTGATTTATATAAAGTTCCCCATTTTGTGATTTGTATGTTCTGTGAACATTTATGCTAATTTAGTTGTTGTAACAGTTTAATGGATTGGATCCAAAATTGTCCTTCCATAAGCAGGAGTCCTTCCATTTGCAAAAGACTTGGATCTATCAGAAGTATTTGTGAACGGTAGCAGGAGGAGGCAATTTTCATAGATTTTTTTGGTGGAAGTGGGCTGCTCGGGGAAGGAGGAACAGAGATCTGAGAGTATTTTGTTCCCTGGGTGGAACTTGGCTCATAGAACTCTGGATCCAATCCAGAATCAATGTTTATAATTTAAACCATATACATACTTATTCCCTAACTGGGGTAAAATATTTGGTCATGCACTACAGGCTAATTTATGTTTGGTGTCATTGGTGCTCATGCTAGACACTAAGGCTGCAATGCTGTGCACATTTATCTGGGAGTAAGCCCCATTGAACACAGTGGGTCTTACTTCCAAGAAGCCATACGCAGGATTGCATGGTAAACAAGATTATTTTAAGACTAACAAGATTCTGTGCATGTTGACGTGGAAGCAAATTGTACTGAGTTCAGTAGGATTTACAAGAATTGTTCCTAGGACTGCAGTCTTAACTCTCACCTAGGAGAAAGCCCCATTGGATATGGCTGGCTTTTCTTTATAAGTAAATATGCGTAGTATTGGTCTGTACATGCCCAGAACTTTCCAGGAATAAGACTGGTAGTATGAGATGAAACACCCATGGTGTTCGGTAGGGTATCAGTCGTATATCATACATGCCCTGTTGTTTGATATTACAGTGCTTGATCTCAAAAGTCAGGTATTTTCTTCCATGGTATGTTCTGCCACATAGAATTGCAGGCTTTAATTTATATGCTTGATAGCTGTTGTGGATTCAGTGCTTTGAAATTACAAGTCTAAGCTCTGCAATATATTTATATTTCATATGCAAAAAATTGAAATACAAATAAAATCTGGTTTTCTAATTAATATATCCTGGTGTGTGCTGTTTCCCTCCCTCCCTATCTCTGTCTCTCCCTCCTCCTCACTTTAGAAGTTTAGGATGCATCTTCACATTAGTTTTGGAAGGGCTGACCAGGGCACTGAAGAAAGTATTTCCTTTCAGCTGTACAGTTTAGCATCCTTGACAGGGTGGTGGCTTTCTCAGGGGATGCTCTAAAGGCATGTGAGGTTACCGCATTGCTAAGCAGGTCTGGATCTGGTCAGTGCCTGGATGGATGACTGCTTGGGAACTACATACAGTATATTCCACCTTTCGTTCCGTGAGGGAAGAAAGGCGGGTTATAGGTGTCTGAAAATAAATACCTAAGAGCCATTTGGGCTGTCATTTTTAAGCTGTTCCTCGAAAATGATTGTTGTTCAATTCTATGCTTTGTTTCTGGTACACTAATCCAATGTATCCAGATTTATAATCCGATTTGGTTGGTGTATGGTTTCAGTGTGCATTAGTGTGTGAACTTCTGATAAGTACTGTTGCATGCACTAGTGTGTTACCATCTCATGCTTAGCAGTTGGGGCAGAGTTTGTACATTGGTGTATTTCCATCATGTTAAACATAGTTAACCAGTGGCCTCATACATATAATTTGCAGTGAAGCACGAGGGAGAGCAAAACTCAGTGCATGAAAGGGATACACGCTTGTAACTCTGTTCATGCTCTGCTTCACTTACAAATCTTATCTTAGTTTTACTGCATGGGAGGTTATGTAGCAAAAAAGGGAACATGCCCAGCCTTAACCTCTGTTGCTTTTTTCTCCAGCAAAGGGCATTTATTATTTCTGTAGAACCACTAGTTCGGAATATTTTTATGCACCTGAAAAACGAATTCCAGGCCCTGCCAAGTTTGTTGTTACATTCTTTTTCATACCATATACACTCCCACTGAAGGTATCATTGACTGTGGCGAGGGGGTCAAAGGAAGTATGAGATCAAAAGACCTGGTGGAGAGAAATAGTGAAAAATAGTAAGTGGGGTATTTAACTTTATATGCTATGCTTATGGGGAGATTTTGTGGTTTGAGTAGAAGAGTGTGGCCCATTGTTTCTAGAGCTTTAAATTTCAAAGTAGATTTTTTTTGGGAGGGGATGTTCTATAAATTTCTGTTGTATTTGCCATCTTGGCCTTTGCCTTTTCTTACACACACAGTTGTGGCGCTAAATGGCTGAGCTGGTTTACACAAACTATGGCTTAGCAAGACTATGAATGTGTGGGCTCTTGGAGAGGAGGTTGCAGCCGCTTTGCTCCTCCTGGTCCTTTTTATTGCTGAACCGCGCTAAGCTATGCCAAGGTTTGCCTTGACATGTTGTCCAAATCAGGACTCATGGTTTAAGCTGTCCTCAGTAACCACAAGCTGCAACCAAGGGTTGGAGTCCCGGTTCAGACGACATGCTAAGCCCAGCCTTGGCTTAGCTCTGTGCAGCGCAGCATTAAAAGGACTGGAAGGAGCAAAGCAGCCACAGGATCCTGTATGTTTTTGTGGTCTTACAAAGCCAGTTTGGCTTACCGTGTGTGTTGATGTCTGTCTGGGTCCTGTGTTTCTTCAGCCAGAAGCATGTGCTACGGTGCATGTGTGGCTGCTACTGAAAGCAGCTGCCCTCATGTCCTTGCCTCCTTCTCTCCCAGTCATGTTTAGCAATGCCAAAGAAAGTGTCATGATGTCCGCCCACCGTGGTGTGAGTTTGCCTACCCCCCATGTCATTGGCTGCTGAACTTGCACGAAAGAGACACTTGTGACGTGACTTCAAGTTGTATGTTAAATTGTTAGATGTTCCTGAGGTGAGAGGAGAAACAGATATAGGATTGCTGCTTTTGGCAGTAGCTGTACCTTCTTGTTCACTCTAAGTGAATTTCTTAGCGGAATCTTGATCCACTTCCTCTTTTACAACCAAGTTAAATGTCTTGAGCATCAGGTAGGGCTTTGTATTAGTGGCACCAGTACTTTGGAAAGTCCTCCTGAATGCAGTTCTAATGCAGTCTCTAAGCTGCTTCACCATCAAATACTTTTTTTTAATTAAAGAAGGCATTTCTTTTAGTAATAATCCAGTGTCGGATCTCATTGCTTAATGCTGCTGCTTAAATTTTACCCCGAAAATTACTTATTTATATCTTTTGTCTTTTGGCTATGACTGCTCTTTTAGTATGGTTGCTGGTTTGTTTAATTGATTATTTTGAAAATGATTTATGTTGTCCGTCACATCAAGTACTTAAAAGTAGAGAATGAGTCTATTTGATTTTATACAAATTCTTTTTTAATGGAAACGTGGCTTGCATGGAAGAATGGTCTTCTGTATTGTCCTTACTTGTAAAACTTTTTTGTAAGTTTTACAGCCAGTCATTGGTACAGACATGCGCAAACATATATGCACAACAGCATAGTTCATTGTAATAGTATTGCTGCTGTTAAAACCAAAATCATGAAGCTTTCAACACCCTGAAAGATAAAATGTTCTTGTTTTTATCTTAAAACAGAGGTCCTTGTTATGTTGTCCTAAACTTTAAACCAGCACCGTCTTGGGTCCCCAGATGTTATTGAACTTCAGCCCCAGTCAGCAAGGCCAAGGGTTGGAGATGATGGGGGTTGTAGTCCAGCAACATCTAAGGACCCCAGGTTGGGAAAAGGTATCTCTTGACGCATTTGCTTCCCACAAATGCGCAGCTATTCAAATTGGAGGTGAGGAACCTCGCGTCGAGGATCAGAATGTGGATTTTCAGGTGTCTCTGTCCAAGCCTGCTGGCCCTGTTCAGCATCCTCCTTGAGTGCTTTTACCTGCCTGGACTGTGTCCTTGAACAGTGGTGGTGCCTCTTGCTTGCCTGGATGGAGAAGTAGGGAGGGGTGGGCAGGTGGCAGGGAGGGAGAAGAAACTTCCTGGCTTTCGTGTGGCTGGGATGCACCGTGCTGCACAAAGTTAAAAGTTGCCACTGTTGCTCAGCCCATGTTTGCCTCTGGCGTCACACATCGCTGGCATGTGCCTCCCCCACCTCCTGAAGGTTGGCCACAAGGGAATGCTGCCCTTGGGCTGAAAAAGGTTCCCTGCCCTGATTTAAGTCCCACTTGGAAAACAGCCCCATATATTCTTTGTTGTGCTGTCATATTACACGTTGACTGGGCTCCTTCTGGGAGGAAGGGCGGGATATAAATTTAATAAATAAATACTGTGTAATACAATACATGCAGTTTTGCTCCGAATTTTACAGTTGGGTCCCTTGTCGAGTTGTAGAAGAGATTGCTTCCATCAAAAGGTCCAGGAGCGCGGCCTAAGTTGCAGAGCTCCCCCTTTTCCCTGTCAGTATGTAACTGTCAGGGGCAAAATGGGGAGTCCCAACAGGAGGGTTTGAGGAAAGGAAGGACATCCCTGCAAGTGCAGAAGCAAGCAGGCAGACAGGCTTCTGGGGAACTTGTTGATCTTCAGCTATGATTTCCTACCCGATGTCAAATCAAGGGTATTGAATATAGGCAAGTTCCCATTTCTACAACCTCTTGTGCTTGAGAGCCACACATAAACGTGTTTTTCCGCAGTTCTCCCCTCTCAAACTGGATCAGTAATAACAAGATGGATACATAAACCCAGAAAACCGGATGCCAGATATTGCTCACTTGTTCCAATATCCAGGAAATGATACGACCAGACCAGTCCTGCCAGGATTATAGTGAGTATGAGCCCTCAGTCCCAGGTAGCCCACTAGGCTAAAATCTCATTCTGAGCCGCAGGGTGCCAAACTCAGCACTGATCCTTCTTTGGTAAAAGCGTTGCTTGCATGCAACACCTCCCCCTCTCCCCCTCTCCCCCTCCCCCTCTTAAGAACATAAGAACATAAGAAGAGCCTGCTGGATCAGGCCAGTGGCCCATCTAGTCCAGCATCCTGTTCTCACAGTGGCCAACCAGGTGCCTGGGGGAAGCCCGCAAGCAGGACCCGAGTGCAAGAACACTCTCCCCTCCTGAGGCTTCCGGCAACTGGTTTTCAGACGCATGCTGCCTCTGACTAGGGTGGCAGAGCACAGCCATCATGGCTGGTAGCCATTGATAGCCCTGTCCTCCATGAATTTGTCTAATCTTCTTCTAAAGCCATCCAAGCTGGTGGCCATTACTGCATCTTGTGGGAGCAAATTCCATAGTTTAACTATGCGCTGAGTAAAGAAGTACTTCCTTTTGTCTGTCCTGAATCTTCCAACATTCAGCTTCTTTGAATGTCCACGAGTTCTAGTATTATGAGAGAGGGAGAAGAACTTTTCTCTATCCACTTTCTCAAGGCCATGCATAATTTTATACACTTCTATCATGTCTCCTCTGACCCGCCTTTTCTCTAAACTAAAAAGCCCCAAATGCTGCAACCTTTCCTCGTAAGGGAGTCGCTCCATCCCCTTGATCATTCTGGTTGCCCTCTTCTCAACCTTTTCCAACTCTATAATATCCTTTTTGAGATGAGGCGACCAGAACTGTACACAGTATTCCAAATGCGGCCGTACCATAGATTTATACAACGGCATTATGATATCGGCTGTTTTATTTTCAATACCTTTCCTAATTATCGCTAGCATGGAATTTGCCTTTTTCACAGCTGCCGCACACTGGGTCGACATTTTCATCGTGCTGTCCACTACAACCCCGAGGTCTCTCTCCTGGTCGGTCACCGCCAGTTCAGACCCCATGAGCGTATATGTGAAATTCAGATTTTTTGCTCCAATATGCATAATTTTACACTTGTTTATATTGAATTGCATTTGCCATTTTTCTGCCCATTCACTCAGTTTGGAGAGGTCTTTTTGGAGCTCTTCGCAATCCCTTTTTGTTTTAACAACCCTGAACAATTTAGTGTCATCAGCAAACTTGGCCACTTCACTGCTCACTCCTAATTCTAGGTCATTAATGAACAAGTTGAAAAGTACAGGTCCCAATACCGATCCTTGAGGGACTCCACTTTCTACAGCCCTCCATTGGGAGAACTGTCCGTTGATTCCTACTCTCTGCTTTCTGCTTCTTAACCAATTCCTTATCCACAAGAGGACCTCTCCTCTTATTCCATGACTGCTAAGCTTCCTCAGAAGCCTTTGGTGAGGTACCTTGTCAAACGCTTTTTGAAAGTCTAAGTACACTATGTCCAGTGGATCACCTCGATCTATATGCTTGTTGACACTCTCAAAGAATTCTAATAGGTTACTGAGACAGGACTTTCCCTTGCAGAAGCCATGCTGGCTCTGCTTCAGCAAGGCTTGTTCTTCTATGTGCTTAGTTAATCTAGCTTTAATAATACTTTCTACCAGTTTTCCAGGGGCAGAAGTTAAGCTAACTGGCCTGTAATTTCCGGGATCCCCTCTGGATCCCTTTTTGAAGATTGGCGTTACATTTGCCACTTTCCAGTCCTCAGGCACGGAGGAGGACCCAAGGGACAAGTTACATATTTTAGTTAGCAGATCAGCAATTTCACATTTGAGTTCTTTGAGAACTCTCGGGTGGATGCCATCCGGGCCCGGTGATTTCTCAGTTTTTATATTGTCCATTAAGCTTAGAACTTCCTCTCTCGTTACCACTATTTGTCTCAGTTCCTCAGAATCCCTTCCTGCAAATGTTAGTTCAGGTTCAGGGATCTGCCCTATATCTTCCACTGTGAAGACAGATGCCAAGAATTCATTTAGCTTCTCTGCAATCTCCTTATCGTTCTTTAACCTTTGACTCCCTTATCATCCAAGGGTCCAATTGTCTCCCTAGATGGTCTCCTGCTTTGAATGTATTTATAGAATTTTTTGTTGTTGGTTTTTATGTTCTTAGCAATGTGCTCCTCAAATTCTTTTTCAGCATCCCTTATTGTCTTCTTGCATTTCTTTTGCCAGAGTTTGTGTTCTTTTTTATTTTCTTCATTCGGACAAGACTTCCATTTTCTGAAGGAAGACTTTTTGCCTCTAAGAGCTTCCTTGACTTTGCTCGTTAACCATGCTGGCATCTTCTTGGCCTTGGCGGTACCTTTTCTGGTCTGCGGTATGCACTCCAGTTGAGCTTCTAATATAGTGTTTTTAAACAACTTCCAAGCATTTTCGAGTGATGTGACCCTCTGGACTTTGTTTTTCAGCTTTCTTTTTACCAATCCCCTCATTTTTGTGAAGTTTCCTCTTTTGAAGTCAAATGTGACCGTGTTGGATTTTCTTGGCAATTGGCCAGTTACATGTACGTTTAATTTAATAGCACTGTGGTCACTGCTCCCAATCGGTTCAACAACACTTACACCTCGCACCAGGTCCCGGTCCCCACTGAGGATTAAGTCCAGGGTTGCCGTCCCTCTGGTCGGTTCCATGACCAACTGATCTAGGGAATAGTCATTTAGAATATCTAGAAACTTTGCTTCTTTGTCATGACTGGAACACATGCAGCCAGTCTATGTCCGGGTAGTTGAAGTCACCTATTACTACCACATTTCCTAGTTTGGATGCTTCCTCAATTTCATATCTCATCTCAAGGTCTCCCTGAGCATTTTGATCAGGGGGACGATAGATCGTTCCCAGTATTAAGTCCCTCCTGGGGCATGGTATCACCACCCACAACGATTCTGTGGAGGAGTCTGCCTCTTTTGGGGTTTCGAGCTTGCTGGATTCAATGCCTTCTTTCACGTATAGAGCGACTCCGCCACCAATACGTCCTTCCCTGTCCTTCCGATATAGTTTATATCCAGGGATAACCGTATCCCACTGGTTTTCTCCATTCCACCAGGTCTCGGTTATGCTCACTATATCAATGCTCTCCTCTAAGACCAAGCACTCCAGTTCTCCCATCTTGGTTTGCAGGCTCCTAGCATTAGCGTACAGGCACTTGTAAGCAGTGTCTCTCTTCAAGTGTCTTTGGCACTTGTGGTTTGGCCTGTGGTAATTTTGCTCTTCTGAATTTATATCCTGTGCCCCTGCTCTCACAATGCCTACTTCTAGGCCTACCCCTTTTAAAATTTCATCATTTCTTTGGTTTTTATCCCAGGGGGGAGGTTTATTCCGAACCATTTATTCCTTTTCTTCGTTTTGTATATAAATGGAATGACTTCACTAAAGAAAACTGACCCTAGAAAAAAGTGATGTGAACTTTCCACTTCCTGAAAGACAGGGAGTGAAACTGCTGACTGGCCCTGGGAATGTTTTGTTTCCTCCTCTTTCCCTGACCATTTCGTTTTCTGAAGCAGCTTTCAGCGGGAGCTTCCTCCAGTTGTCTCCATCTGCATGATCAACTTGTTTGGCTCAAATCATTCCGGTTAGGTTAGCCCTATGGTGCCATTAAGTAAATAGAGTTTTAGGTAAAATGGATAGTTATTACTCTGGCATCAACACTTTGGTCAGCAGCGTAACAAGGTGTAAATAAGAACAAGGAATTTTGGTATAAAGTTTGTTCTCTGAACACATTTCATTTTAGCGAAACATAGTAATGATTGCTTTCTGAGTACTAGGGTTTTATAGCATGAGGTCTGAAATGAATAAAGTATCTTTCATCTCGAGAAGAACAGAACCGTTGCAAGATTTAAAGCTTATCAATTTGATAGCACTCAAACAGGAAAATCTTCTGATTGTCAATCTTTTAATCTTAATCATACACAGATTAATCTTTATGATTAACATGCAATGAATAGTAGAGAACTGCCTGATCACTGCACATGCTCACTATATTGACCACTTTGGGAAACCCTGATTTCACTTTTGGCACATTCTGGGATGTGCTGGTTATTGTGGTGTAGCTGCTGATGTGATGGATTTGGGACTGGGGGAGACCTTGGTTCAGGTCTTCTTTGCCATGAAGCTGTTTGGTTGGCCTTCAGCACATCACTAATGTTCAGCTTAATCTCCTTCACACGGCTGGTATGAGGACAGAATTGGACAATTTGCATGTGGCGCTCTGGGTTCCTGGAAGGAACAGTAGGGTATAAATATGAAGATGGTAATCAGTTTGCTTGTTTAACAAGCGAAAGGCTTGTCTCCTTATCTGCCCCCTCTTCTGACTGCGGCCTTCTGCGAAATCCCATTGCTATAGACACCATTCTTCTACATCTAGGTTGGCCAGTGGGGGGCAAGTGATATTCTTCAGGGGGCCAGACTCCGCCCAAGCGCCTCCACTTACTGATCACTAGTGTTTAGCTTTCATCTGGGGAGTTGGAAACATCTGGTTTCTCTTTTTCCTTCTCTAACCTCTTAGTATTCATAATACTACACTGAGCCAATGCCTCATATAATCCCTCTCTACTTCATTTCGCCTCACCTGACATTTCGACTTTCCTGATGAGTTAAGCCATTATTTCTATTGCTTGCTACTTTTCTTGACGTGAGCAATGTTTTCTCTAACAGCATGTTCTGTGTTCGTTAGGTATCTCGAGGGAGAAAGCAAAGCAATAGGAATATCTTCAGCTGTTCACATTCTTTCCAGTCTTCACACTTTATGAACCTGGTCTGGATTGTGTTGCAATTTTCAGGAGAGGCTAACATCCCAACAAACATGGATGGCAGTTATGATATCACAATAGGCTCACCCTACCAAATAACCAGGAGAAAAGTTAAGAATGAAACACATGTGTAGTGGTTAGAGTGTTGGACTTGGACCTGGGAGACCAGGGTTCAAATCCCTGCTCAGCCATAAAGTTCACTGGGTGACCTTAGGCCAGTCACACCATCTCAGCCTAACCTACCTCACATGGTTGTAGTGAGTATAAAATGTGGAAGAAGAGAACCATGTATGCCACCTGCAGCTCCTTGGAGGAAAGGTGGGATACAAATATAATAATAATATAAATTACGCACACACACACACACACCACACACACCACACCACACCCTCTCTCTCAGGGTGTGCAAAAATGAGAGAAGGCAGAATTCCAACAGGTACTTTTGAACCCTCCTGTGTATGCAGAGTCATTTCCACACAAGTTTGGCTGCCAAGAAATGCTTGCAGAATCGTTGTGCTGCGCAGATGATTCTGAGGCATATTCTCTGCCTGCGCAGAGCACTGACCAGGCTTGTTGGATCCTGCTACAAACCCGGAGGGTTTTCAAGTGCACCCAGGTGTCTGTCCTGCAGCTGTGCGTTGGCAAGCAATGGTGTGTAATGGAAATGTCTCTTGGCACAGTGTGCCCATCATTACCAGTCTTCTCACTGAGGAGGCCTTGATATTCTTCCAAGGAACACAGTTGGAGAGCCATTGCTTTTACTTGTGGCACTTTGCGTTCCATGGGCTTTCTTACCATAAGGTGGTCAGTTTGTTCTGTGTTGTATTTATGTAGGTAGCTATAATGGCATAATTTGCTTGTTCAGGGTTTACAGGCCTCACTGTTGATGAAAATTAAAGAGGAAAGCACAAAAGCAGGACTATAGCTGAATGTCAAGGAGACTAAAGTAATGACAACAGAAGATTTATGTAACTTTAAAGTTGACAGCGAGGACATTGAACTTGTCAAGGATTATCAATACCTCAGCACAGTCATTAACCAAAATGGAGACAATAGTCAAGAAATCAGAAGGAGGCTAGGACTGGGGAGGGCAGCTATGAGAGAACTAGAAAAGGTCCTCAAATGCAAAGATGTATCACTGAACACTAAAGTCAGGTCATTGAGACCATGGTATTCCCAATCTCCATGTATGGATGTGAAAGTTGGACAGTGAAAAAAGCGGATAAGAGAAAAATCAACTCATTTGAAATGTGTTGGAGGAGAGCTTTGTGCATACCATGGACTGCGAAAAAGACAAATAATTGGGTGTTAGAACAAGTTAACCCAGAACTGTCACTAGAAGCTAAAATGATGAGACTGAGGCTATCATACTTTGGACACATAATGAGAAGACATGATTCACTAGAAAAGACAATAATGCTGGGGAAAACAGAAAAAAAGAGGAATGCCAGACAAGAGATGGATTGATTCCATAAAGGAAGCCACAGACCTGAACTTACAAGATCTGAGCAGGGTGGTTTATGACAGATGCTCTTGGAGGTCGCTGAATCATAGGGTCGCCGTAAGTTGTAACTGACTTGATGGCATGTAACAACAAGGGTTTACAAGCTGGAACATAGAAATAGAGGGCCTGGGGAAGAAAAGGAGGTGTATTTCTCTCCTGCCCTGCCTGCCCTTCTGTTTCCCACCCTCTGTGTTTGCATGTTTCAGTCTCGGGTTACAAATAGAATATTGACTGTTCCTCCATCAGCATATATCAAACATTAATATTTTCATTGTGTTACAGTGACGGCAAATAGTTTTCCATTTCTCTCTGTGATTCTGAAATGTTCAATTTGTTGAATTGAAGGTACCTTTAATAAACTGTGTACTCCTTAATAGTGGGGTCCTTTGAGACCGATAAATTATTCCTGTATAATTGCAAGTTTCTAATATATAAACAACTATCCTAATTAGGTATTCATATCTTCATATTTCATTGGAGCCATTATCAAATGTTTCTGGTTGATTTTGTGTGTGAGAGAGAGACTGCAGCACCAAATCTGTAGAAGTTATACCCCACCCTGCATACAGAAAGGCTAAAACTGACAGATGTTTATACAATTTGAAATGACATTTTGTGAGGGCTTTGTCAATAGGGCTAGGCAAAAATATTTTAAATGTGGTGACTGTAAAATCGTCTCAGCCTAACCTACCTCACAGGGTTAAACGAGGAGGGGGAGAACCATCTACGCCACCTTGAGCTCTTTGGAGAAAAGGTAGAATATAAATGCAAATATGACAGCTGGTATAGCACAGTGGGGAGGAGAGCCTGGCTGGGAGTCCAGAGTCTGTGAGTTCAAATCCCCGCTCGTGTCTCCTGGGTGTCAAGGACCAGCTAAAGATCACCCCCACAGTGAGTGGCTCACCTGTGCAGCCGTGGGCAAGCTGCATTGTCCCATGGAGCCCAGTTGCCCCCCAGCTGGCAGTTGCGGACAAGGAAGGGGCTGGCTTGTGCAGCTGTGGCAAGCTGAGCAGGCCCTAGCCAGCTGGGGGGACTAGCATCAGAGGGAGGCAATGGTAGACCACCTCTGAATACCGCTTACCATGAAAACCCTATTCGTAGGGTCGCCATGTCGGGATCGACATGAAGGCACTCCATTTCCATTTTCAAATGCAAATATATAAACAAATACACACGGTATTCAGAGCCTCATTTTTTATTTTTAGCATTGTTGTGTTACATTTTAAAAAGGAAACCCTTACTTTTTTTCTTCTTTCCAGTAGTACTTGCTTCTGTTAAAAATAAATAAATCACTGTAACCTATTCTTGTGTGTTTTGTTTTATCCTTTTCCAGGTTCTGATGCTGAACAGGATGCTGCTATCAAACTTGCCCAAGAACGAGCTGACATAGTTGCCAAGTATGACAGAGTAAGTTTCTGTAGTTTGCCCCAGGTAAGCAGAGGACTGGCAAATGAAGATGCCTGTGCCACCCTGTGTTCTCTTGTGTCATTCTTGGACAACCACAATAATGCCACACTGTGTTTTGCAAGGAGAGGCAAGAGGGGAGATTCACTTCCAATTCCAGTTAGGAATTAATACCCAAATTGCTTCCTACGTCTTTCAGTATTCCAAGAGAAATGGAGATGGGAGGGGCATAACTTGCTTTCCAAAAGAACAGGAGAATTACTTTGCTGAGTCAGGTTAAAGTTCTGCTAAGTACAGTATTCTGTCTCCAGCTGTGCACTGGCCAATGCCTCTGGGGAACCTCATATTGGCTGTTGGCATTGGCTGTTAGTTGGAGATACAGTTCTTCTGAACCTGGTTGTTTCATTTAGCTAATAAGACTTCAGTCATTCGTTAGTTGAATGATTCACCATTAATAAACCTAATATTGTTGCTCTTTTTCATGTTCCATTTTTTAGCTGGATATGAGAGGCATAATTACTGCTGGAGAAATGGCAGGAGCAATTGTAGTGGTAGTTAATGATGCTTAAATATTAGAACAGTTGTAATGCAAACACAGCTTAGGTTCGTTTGGGAGCAACATCCACGTGGCTGCTATCCAGGGAGAGCTGTTAACACATGCACATAAGGTTTTTTATGGGCTCCTCTTATAAATACAAAAGCCCCACTGCCCACATGGATCTCCCCTTTGTGCTTCTCTGGGTGGTACCTGTGTATGTAGTACAGTACGGATAATAAAAAAGTGCTCCCAATTGCAATTGTCAGATCAGTCTATTGCCTTCCAATATACTTTGTCATGTTGTGCCATAAGTAATGAATGGATTCTTTATTTTGTTCTCTTTCCTCTAGGGACGAGAGGGTGCACAGATTGAGCCTTGGGAAGATGCAGACTACCTTCTTTACAAAGTTACAGACAGATTTGGTTTCTTGCAGTAAGTTGCATAGTTAATGGCGAGGGAATTACATTAAAAATCTGTTGCTTGCATTTTCAATTTCTTTCAGTTTTATATGCCTGTTTGGTCAAAGTATTGACCGCTGTGAGTAGAATTGCTTTGCGAATAGGATTCCATTTGGTGAAACAAAATTTCAGTGGTCTTGCACAGTGCTCTTCAGTTATTTATATTCCCCCACTTTTCTTACTCTGTGATTTGAAATTGATCCATACTTGGTAATAGAAAAGTATTGGCAGTCACCTTTCCTGTGGATAATAGGAACAGTGAGAAGCTTTGTGCAACAAAACCCACGTTAGGCTGGATATGTTCTGAAAAAACTAAAAGAATAGTTCTTAAGAAATAAACTACAGAAGATGTTTCTACAAAGGTTGCTTCTAGAGTTCAATTGCCGTTCCTTATTCTCCAGTGGAATAATAGTCTTATTTCCTAACATACTTTCCTCTTTCAACAAGCCTTTTAAGTTGAGACCTATCCCAGTCTGTGTCTGTGTTAGAATTGCTTGTTAATATGTGCTTTTTTAAAAAATAATGTTTTTAACCCTTTTTTAAAAGATGTTTTTAAAGCTATTTTAAAAAATGTTTTTAACATTGTTTTATTTTAATGTATTTTAAGGCCTGTTTTTATGATGTTTTAAAGTGTTTTTAGCATTTCTGTTTGCCGCCCTGGGCTCCTGTGGGGAGGAAAGGCAGGATATAAACCAAATAATAAATAAAATATTTATGATTAATCACAGTAATAAGCCACAAACACATCACAGTTTCATGTAGCTAAATTCATGTGCCTCAGCCGCTGGGCACAACAAAGGAATAGTGAAAAATACTATGCCTTTACTTTCCATCGCCACAGATAGAGATGCAATGTTCCCTGTTGCCTAACACTAAGAAATCTGGAGATGCTACAAACTTACATCCTCCCTCCTTCCCTTCTCTGATTTGCATAGAAACAGAGAAAGGTGCCTTATACCAAGTCATACCATTGGTCTGTCTAGCTCAGTATTTTATTTTTATTTATTTATTTAATTTAATTTATATACTGCCCTAAGCCCGAAGGCTCTCTGGGCGGTGTACAAAAAGATTGTCTACATTCACTGGCAGTCTCTCTCCAGGGTTTTCAGGCAGGAGTCTCTCCCAGCCCTACCTGGGATTGAACCGTAGGTCTTCTGCATGCAAGGCAGATGCTCTGCCACTGAGCTACAGCCTTTCCCTAATTTGCTTTAACCATGGTATGTTCTCCTCACCCGTGTTCATTGACACAAACCAGATTTCCTTAGAGTTTGCAAACTCATTTCAAGCACTGATTGATTACAAGGGCTATCCTGGTTATCAATTACGCTAAATACTGTTGCTCATTCTGTGGCAGTCCTATTGCTTTTAAGAGACTGAGGCTGCCGTCCAATACACACTTAGGAGTAAGTCCCACGAACCCAGCAGAGCTTTCCTGCTGAGTAGACATGTATTGGATTGCAGCCTAAATCTTTATCATCTTACAAAGTAAGCTACAGTTTATGAAAGCTTATGCCACACTTAGTTTGGCCATATTTGAGATGCCACAAGATTCCCTTTTTATTTTTGTTTTTCAGTTTGAAGATGTTTTGAGTATTATGATGCTTAAATACTGCAACCTGCTTTGAGTACTTCAGTCAGAAAGATATAGTCTCTCTGAAAAAATAAATAAAAATACAGATAAACGGGTATTGTTTTAATTTAAAGGCAGAAATTAAGCTGAAAAGTAAAAGCAGATCAGCATAACACTTGTTCATCTCCATTCAGCAAGGTAGATCCATGCATGCAGTTGATGTTAATGCATAACAACATGCCGTTGTTCTTCACGATGCTCATCCAGTCCCCGCTGAACTAGACTGATGCAGCTGATAGATATTCTTTTCCCCATCCAGAACCACAACTTGGAAACAACAAAGTGCAACTGGAGCTCGGGCTGTTGACTAAAAATAGTAGAATTGCTGATCACCTCAGGCCTCTGGTGACCCTTAATCTGACCTCGGTGGTAGCCTGGGCAAGATTCACAGTGCTTTGGGTTAGCTCTATTTTTTTAGCTCCCAACAAGAGTTCAGGCTTTTCCCTTCACTGTATGAAAAATTAATGTTATCTAAAACTACCCTTTTAAAGCTGGAATCTATATGCAGACAATGTCTAGTAAATAAGGAGGCAAGTCATCGATCAAACCAGTTTTATAACAAACATCAGTAGTAATCTAAACATCCCCTGGAAGCTCTTTTCCAGGGCTTTCAGTTTGAATCCTTTATATTGTTATATTTCTTAATGGGTAAGACAATTCTAGAGGGGGTTCTCTAGGTCAGTCAAGTTCTTACCGATTTTCATAAAGATGAGTTGCTGTATTTGTGTGTGTGTGATGAAAGTTTCATCTAGCCGAGTGATATCTATTGTAACTGAAAGCGGTTTGTCAAGGTCTCAAGCATGGGTCTCTCTTTCACCTGCGATCCAGTTCCTCAAAGAATCCAGGATCTGGGATCCTATGTGTGGAAAGCAATGTGCTCTGTTGCTTAGCTATGGCACCTCACTCCTGTACTTGACTGTATAACTGCCACATTTGGCTGAATAATGCAATGTTGTATTTTGTAGTGTATTTAGTAGTTGGCATTGAGGCCTTTTGGTAACAGTTTTCCCAAGGACAAATAATAAATAGAGAATTTATATAGAATTTCCAGAAAGAGAGTTATATCTGTTGTGCTGCTTAGCATATATGAGCTATCCAGGTGTTCAAAAACAGGTTGCATGGGCAAAGTTCCAGAAGTGGATGAGTGTTTACTTGTACGTCTTTCATCAAAAGATAGTACTGTAGCCAGTACAGATGTACTCGATATAGGCCAGTTAATGCTTCTCCAGTTGACTGGTGTAGTACAAGAGTTAACTTTCATAGATATTTTACTGTTAAAGGAAGCAAGCAGGAGTCTGTGAAAACAGATAGGTGACCTGTGAGCTCTTACCAGAGCAGCATTTTTAGATGCCTTTGCATGATCCCAGACAAGGGATATGCCTGAGAACCATCACAGAAGATGCACACATGAGACCTTAAAGTGCCATGAAAGGCTCAAATCGCTCTTGTTTCTTCCCACACCACTTCAGTAGAATATCCAAAAACACCCACACAACTAGCATATACATCTAATTCATTAATATTTACTGGTAAGTGTTCAGAGTTGAAGCACAGGGCTAAAATGTAGGAAGGGTAAAAACTCAGTAATTGCAGAGTCTACTTGCTTATTTATTAATCTTTATCTCCTTGGAAACTAATTTGGAACTGCTGCTTAGCGATTTGGTTTCTCAACATATAACTAGCTGCAGGTTTGTTTCTGTCTTCAGGGTGTGGCCACACCAGCTCCACTCCACTGCTGTTACCCTGTACTGAGTTCTGTTCACAGTGTTTCCTTATTTTCTTCACCAGCCTTGGCAATCCCACCTGTGTGTTTGTCCTGCTGCATATCTTCTCAAGCAAATATACTCAGACAACAGCAGGCTCCTCACAAGTCAGTTGCCACACTGTTGTAGCTCCTCTTGAGGAAATGTATTTGAGAGGAGGCAAAGCAAAGATGCATCCAAACTCAGAGGAAGGCAATGGTAAACCACCTCTGAATATCTCTTACCATGAAAACCCTATGAACAGAGTATCCAAAATGCAACACAAGATAGTGCTGGAAGATGAGACCCCCAGGTCAGAAGGCACTCACCGAGCTACTGGGGAAGAACAAAGGACAAGTACGAGTAGCGCTGTGACTAAAGATGCAGCTGGATCAAAGCCGAAAGGAAGCCCAGAGGCTGATGCGCACAGATGCAAAAGGAGAGTCCGGAGTTGTACAACGCACACAATAGGAACATGGAATGTGAGAAGCATGAACCAGGGAAAGTTAGAAATTGTCAAGAAAGAAATGGAGCGTATCAACATTACAATACTTGGCGTGAGTGAATTAAAATGGACAGGAATGGGACATTTCCAATCAGGCAACTTCAAAATATTTTATGCAGGAAATGAGAAATCAAGAAGAAATGGGGTTGCTTTAATAGTGAAAAGTGATGTAGCAAAAGCAATTAGGAGCTACAACACAAGGTCTGAGCGAGTGATATCAATGAGATTAAATGGGAAACCTGTCAACATAACCATCATCCAAGTCAATGCTCCAACATCAAATGCAGAAGAAGAAGAATTAGAGAGGTTTTACGCAGAAGTACAGGAGGAAATTGATCACACACCAAAACAAGATATGATGATAATCATGGGGGACTGGAATGCGAAAGTAGGGAACAAAGAACTAGGAATTGTGGGGAAATGGGGCTTAGGAGACAGAAATGAAGCAGGAGAAAGACTTATTGAATTCTGTGAAGCCAATGATTTGTTTCTTGCCAACACATTTTTGAGCAACCAAAAAGACGACTGTACACGTGGACATCACCAGATGGTCAATATAGGAATCAAATTGATTATATAATTGGTAACAGAAGATGAAGAAGTTCTATACTTTCTGTGAAAACAAGACCAGGAGCAGACTGCGGTACAGATCATCAACTGGTCGTATCGAAAATCAGAGTAAAAGGAGATAGAAACACAGTCAGAACCCTGAATGCAACAATACAGCAGTTAGTACGTAGGGACAAAGAGAACTATTACAATAGTTACTGTATAGAAATAGAAGAGGATAACAAAAAGTGTAGAACAAGAGCCCTGTTCCAAATGTTCTGCGGTACAGATCATGAACTGATCATATCGAAAATCAGAGTAAAGCTTAGAGAAGAACAACAAAGCAATCATAATGCCAAAATACAATTTAAATAACATCCCAGAAGAATATAAAGATCAAATAAGGAACAGATTTGAGGGTTTAAACTTAGTTGACAGAGGAGCAGAAGAACAATGGACTGAAATCAGGGACATTATCAGGGAAGAATGCAAAAAGACAATACCTCTAGTTACAAAGAGAGAAAGACCTCAATGGATGACTGAAGAAACTCTTAAAATAGTTAAAGAGAGAAGGAAAGCAAAAGCAAAAGGAGATAAAAATACGGTCAGAACCCTAAATGCAACTATACAACAACTAGTACGTAGGGACAAAGAGAACTATTACAATAGTTATTGTATAGAAATAGAAAAGGACAACAAAATGGGAAGAACAAGAGCCCTATTCCAAAAGGTTAGAGAAGTGAAAGGGAAATTTAAACCACAAGTAGGGATGTTGAATAATCAACAGGGGAACACACTGACTGACCGAGATGAAATAAAAGGAAGATGGAAGCAATACACTGAAGAACTCTTTTATAAACAGATGAATGGGTGACATTCATTCATGGAGGAACCATATGATGAAGAACCAGAAATTTTAGAATGTGAGGTGAAACTACTCTTAAAATACTTGGAAGAAACAAATCACCAGGAATAGATGGCATACCAATAGAGTTGCTACAAGCCACTGAGACTGAAATTGTCCAAATTTTGACGAAAATTTGTCAAGAAATATGGAAAACTAAACAATGGCCCACAGACTGGAAGCGTTCCATATATATCCCAATTCCAAAGAAAGGGGATCCCAGAGAATGCAGTAATTATCGAACTATTGCCTTAATATCCCATGCAAGTAAAGTAATGCTCAAGATTCTACAACAAAGGCTCTTACCATATATGGAGTGAGAAATGCCAGATGTCCAAGCTGGATTTATAAAGGGAAGAGGCAGCAGAGATCATATCGCAAACATACGTTGGATAATGGAACGGAGCAAGGAATTTCAGAAGAAAATCACCCTATGCTTTATAGATTACAGCAAAGCCTTTGACTATGTAGATCAGTGTTACCCAACCTTTTTCGACGCCCCTTTGCAAAATCTTTTTGTTCCCAATGCCCCCCTCAGATTAAGTATATGCCAATGCTTCCTATTATACTTAATATAGTTAACAAACTCATTCAGTTTACCGGCATTGTTTCGTTAAACAAGTTCATTTAAACATCACAGAAACAACGGGTAGCGAGTGTGTCCCATTCCTGAAGAAAACCAGCTAATAACTGACTGTCTGCACCACCTGTTTGCACACGGCACTCATCCGTTGAAAGAATGTGCCCTCCACCAATGCACCCAGCTTATCAAACACTCTCTCGTGATTGGTTCCAACAAGACAGCATCGGAACATTACCTAGTGCCGGGGCGTGGCTAATATCCCCATTCCTTGATATGACACTGGCCGCTGTTCAGAATTTCTTTATTAAAGAGCACACACTATTTATAGTGTTATTTCCATGAACTGAGACTATTAAATACATTCTAACTGGGGACAAAACAGTTTAAAAATTAATGATTTGTATATTATATAAAATTAAACTTAAATGCTTCAACTGTCGCATCAGACCACCAAATGTCACCACCCCCCTAAAGAACCCAAACGCCCCCCTAAAGTTTGTAGTCATGCCAACGCCCCCCTGAAATGCTGTAATGCCCCTCATGGGGGCGCTACCGCCCACGTTGGGAATCGCTGGTGTAGATCATGAAAAACTATGGAATGCTTTAAAAGAAATGGGGGTGCCACAGCATGTGATTGTCCTGATGCACAGCCTACATTCTGGACAAGAGGCTACTGTAAGGACAGAATATGGAGAAACCAATTGGTTTCCCATTGGCAAGGGTGTGAGACAGGGGTGTATTTTATCACCCTATTTGTTTAATTTGTACACAGAACATATCATACGGAAAGCGGGATTGGACCAAGAGGAAGGAGGTGTGACAACTGGAGGGAGAAACACCAATAATTTAAGATATGCAGACGATACCATACTCTTAGCAGAAACCAGTAATGATTTGAAATGAATGCTGATGAAAGTTAAAGAGGAAAGCACAAAAGCAGGACTATAACTCAATGTCAAAAAGACTAAAGTAATGCCAACAGAAGATTTATGTAACTTTAAAGTTGACAATGAGGACATTGAACTTGTCAAGGATTATCAATGCCTCGGCACAGTCACTAACCAAAATGGAGACAATAGTCAAGAAATCAGAAGAAGGCTAGGACTGGGGAGGGCAGCTGTGAGAGAACTAGAAAAGGTCCTCAAATGCAAAGATGTATCACTGAACACCAAAGTCAGGATCAGAGCTTGGAAGTAACTAGTTACAAGTAACGAATTACTTGTAATTCATTACTTTTTTGAGTAACGAGTGGGTAATTCCTTAACATTTCGATTGTAACAGAACTAGGAGTAATTTTACTACTTTTGTGGAGTAATTGTAACATTTCCAGAATTACTTTTGGGCATTACTTTGGGGGGAGCAGGGGAAGTCTTCTGCTCCTCTGATTTGTGGATGAAAATTATGTGCCTCAAACTGGGCTTCTGTGCAGTGTCGCTCTTTCCTCATGCTCTGTGGATGGGGAGGAGGAGGAGAGTGAGACAGGGTGGAGTGGAGAAAACATTTATTTTAAAAAATGGATAGTGGTGGTGAAGAATGGAGTGGAGGGAAAAAGGATCCGGAGGTCAAGAACATGAATAAAGGAGGAGAAGGAGGCAGCAGCAGAATGGAGATAAAGAACTGTGGAGGTGAAAGATGACAACGTACGTGTGTGTGTGTGTGTGTGAGAGAGAGAGAGAGAGAGGGGGGAGAGGGGAAGGGGGAGGGGGAGGGGGAGAGGGGGAGGGAGAGGTGGAGGGAGAGAGGGAGAGGGGGAGAGGGAGGGGAGAATGAATGAATGAATATACTGTGTTTGCACTTGGTACACAAAGTGGCCTCCACCACCCTTTCTGGCTACTGTGCTGCATGTGCAGTATTTTGACGTCTTTGCATCTTGGGGGAAAAAGTTTGCTTGAGTGAGTGTCCCTTAGTTGGTGGCAGAGCAGAGTCTGGGAGGTGGTTAAGTGAGAGAGATTATGCTTGCTGGCTGGGGGGGTTGTTGCACTTGGTTTGACGTGCAAACATCTGAGTAGTGGCCTGAGCCTCCCTCCCCACCACCCTTACCAGTGGAGAGACCACCATTGCTATCTTATGAATAAAAATAATTATTCTACTACCTCTGTATGTGTGTGTTTATTTTTAATGTTGTTTTAGGCTACTTAGATGTGCAGCAGCCAAGGCCAGCACCTTGTAGGCGTTTCTTTAAAAAAGTAACTGAAATGTAATTGTAGTGATTACTCTGGAGGAAAAGTAAAGTAATCAGTTACTTTCAGAGCAATTGTAATTGTAATGGTAATTACTACTTTTTTGGCCATGTAACTGTAACTGTAATTTATTACTTTTTAAAAGTAATCTTCCAAGCTGTGGTCAGGATCATTCAGACCATGGTATTCCCGATCTCTGTGGATGGATGTGAAAGTTGGACAGTGAAAAAGGTGGATAAGAGAAAAATCAACTCATTTGAAATGTGGTGCTGGAGGAGAGCTTTCCGCATACCATGGACTGCGAAAAAGACCAATAGTTGGGCGTTAGAACAGATTAAACCAGAACTGTCACTAGAAGCTAAAATGATGAAACTGAAGTTATCATACTTTGGACACATCATGAGAAGACATGATTCACTAGAAAAGACCATAATGCTGGGAAAAACAGAAGGGAGTAGAAAAAGAGGAAGGCCAAACAAGAGGTAGATTGATTCCATAAAGGAAGCCACAGACCTGAATTTACAAGCCCTGTTCATGACAGATGCTGTTGTAGGTCAATGGTTCATAGGGTCTCCATAAGTCGTAATCGACTTGAAGGCACATAACAGCAACAAAGCAATATACTGCTTGAAGGTTCAAGGGAGCGAATATTAAAGGATAGGGCCTTGGTCATTGCTGGGAAGTTAAGGCTTCATTAAGGGGGTACTACATACAGGCTCTGTGTATGATTCTCTGTGGCGCAGAGTGGTAAGCGGCGGTAACGCAGCCGAAGCTCTGCTCATGGCCGGAGTTCGATTCCAACGGAAGGAGGAATTCGAATCTCCGGTAAAAGGGGTCGAGGTCCACCCAGCCTTTCATCCATCTGTGGTCGGTAAAATGAGTACCCGGCCGGGGAAGGAACTGGCAATCCCACCCCATATATACGGTCTGCCTAGTAAACATCGCAAGATGTCACCCTAAGAGTCGGAAACGACTCACACTACGTGCGGGGACACCTTTACTTTTTACATACAGGCTTATGAAGTTCCTGCACAAGTGCTTTTCATGGTGGAAAATGTTTTGCATCTTCAGTTGTGTGGTGGTTGGACACTTGTGTGTTGTTGTGACGTACACTTGCTGGGAAGCCAGTGTTGTTCATGAGGATCTACATCCAGTGATACTTTAATATTTACTTAGCACTTTCAAATGTTTTAAAATCCTTCATGTTATGTTGTTATCCTACAGCAACCCCAGAAAGTAGTTCATTATTGTTATCCCAATATTGCAGATGGTGGGATGGGGTGGGGTGTAGAGAGTGAATGAGCAAAGACCACCCTATTGAGTTCATGGCTAGGGTTGACCTGCCTATCAAATATTGCCAGTTGACTGCTTATCATTTCACCATTGTCAGATATTGCCAAATACTCACAGAATTCTACGGTGTCTTATTTTATTACATGATGTCAGGGCTGGGCCCATTTTTACTTCTGAGGGCTGCATTTGCTCAGAGGTAATTGTGCAGTGGCCATATGCTTGTGGTAAGCGGCACCAGATCAGATGAAGGATGGAGCCAGAGGGAAAAGTGTCCTGGATTAACTAATTTGCATTAAAGATGTCCATCCTTCAATTTTCACCACGTTCATCACTGTTTAGAACTCCCAGTGTCATGCAGCTCTAGTCAAAAGTAGGCTTCAGTGGATTTGATCAAGTTACACTCAATTTTTTTTGTACAACAGACAAATACAACTATAAATACTATTTGACTTCAGTTTTATCTGTGTATCTGGGTGATAGCTAATGTTAGTTACACTTAGAGTAGAGCCGCTGAAAACAGACTTAAAATTCAAAACTCTTGATTTGAAGGAATCTAGGCTAGAGAAGTGAGTCATGCAGAGATGCAATAGGCAGTCTCTCCTAAAGGTATATAATTCTGCTGTATCTCTGCATAAGGAGTGGTTGATGGGATCAGTCACACCCAGTACGGAGACATGGGGAAACTTCTTACTCCAAATAGAGCCAACTAAATAGTAAAACATAGTGGGCAGTGTGTGTGTGTGTGTGTACGCACACATGTATACTTTGGGCACACAGGAACCACTAACTGTATAGTGTGTTACTCATAGCACATTTGTATGTCCTGCACACAATTTGGGGAATGCCGATGGGGTAGGGGTGGGGGGAGAGATTTGTTCTAGTCCTTCTCAGTGGGACAAACTTTAAAACCACTGTGGAACTCCTGTTCAGAAGATGGTTGTAGTTCTCCACTCTGTGTAAACATTTTTAATTGCAAGGTTTTAATGTCTAATAGGTTTGTTTGTCACTGGTTATTGTAACTAACAGGTCTCTGGAATATTATCAATTATTAAAATTCAGTTTTACAATAGTGCTGAATTTGGATGTGCTGTTTGGGAATAGGCAAAGCGAAGAAGTTATCCTGACTGACTTGTGTTCTAGTTTCAAAATGAACCTGTGGAATATGTTGCAGAGCTGGACCTCTTAATTGAATCAGATTTGCTATAAGAGTGTAGAAATCCATTAGGTTAATAGTATGCCACAGTTCAAAAGTTAAGCTCCCATAAGTAATGCCCCCCCCCCACTAAAATTAGGTGTAGGCAAGACTTCTGCTTTGTGTAATGTTCTGTTTGATGGTCTTTACGTCAGTGTTTTCCGCTACTCAAATTAGTTCATGCTCAAACTATTTTAACTTTTAAGATCAGCTAGTGGGAAGTGGTTCCCTAATTTGAAAAGAAACTATATGGGTTGCATTATCCCATCTATGAGATTTGGCTGATGTTTTTTCTTCAAAGTCTGTGTGTGGTCCAAGAATCAAGGTGCATATATGAGCATATGTTGTGTTCTAGAAAAGTAGAGAAGGCCTGTGACTTAGCAGAATGCGGTGGATATGTGATGTATAAATTCTATCCCTGCCATGTTGTCCTTCAGATGCTTTTATATTTTTATTTTAATATTTGGTAGTTCACTAGCTCTCCATAGCTATTGCTCTTCCCAGGGGATCCAGGCCATGTCTAAAGTGCTATGGTAGACTGTGGTAGAGCAATGTTCTTGGCCCAACCTGTGCTGCTGCCCAGAAGAATGAATCAATACAGTAGGGCCCTGCTAATATGGTGGGTTAGGGACCAGGCCCCCACCGTAAAACGGAAATCGCCGTAAAGCGGGGCCCCATAGACTATAATGGGCCACATCGCGAAAAAATGACGCCAAAACGGCAAAATCGGCTTTAAAACTGGGAATTTCCCCTGCTTGAAAGCCACCGCATTAGCGGAATGCCGTAATGTGGAACGCCGTAAAGCGAGGCCCTACTGTAATGTGTATCTGGCAAAGCTTTATTTCTTCCATCTCCAAGTTAGCTACCTGTAGCTTGCAAAGGACTTAACTAGACAGCTTGACTGCATCTCCATTAGTGCAAATCTAAAGCTCGGTTGCACACTGGATCCATGTCAGTATGCAGCTGACATGCACAGCTGGTGCTCCAAGCAGGTGCAGCTATGGTATCTGTGTCATGACTGGGGTTGTGGGACAGATATACCTTGCTCCTCCTGACTTCGACCTATGATGCTCAACAATATAAAAATGCCCTTGGACCTTGATACATTCACTTATTACAGTACCAGCAGGGCACATGTGATCAGGAGACAGAGATATCTGAAACTGATAACTATTGTAAGAGAGAAACCTTGACTTATTTCCACTCCAAAGTACCGACAGCCTAAAGTCCCAATCACAGCATTTACAGTAACAGCACAAGAATTGGCAATCTTTGTAACGGTCTTAGGAGCTTGGCATCTGTCTGCATTCTATCAACAGACAGCAAGACTATTTTACTCTCTTTCAGCAGAGTTCCCTGAAGGATGTTTCTCTTGAGTATCTCTATCCAAACATGAGAATCTCATTATTTATTTATTTATTTATTTATTAGATTTTTATACCGCCCGACTAGCATAGCTCTCTGGGCGGTGTACAACAAAGTGCAAAAATATACAAAAATTCCATAGTAAAATACAACAACAATGTAAAAGAATAAGAAAACTAAAAGCAATTACAACACATATTAAAACTAAATTAAGTTAGATTAAAATGCCTGTGACATGCTTTGACATTGTGATAAGTGGCCACCTCACTAGTTTTACTTGCTCATCAGATAGCGATTAAGGAATGAGAGTGTCGCACTCTGCACCTGCGATTCCTTTTTGAAGTATTTCAAGCCAGGTCCCCTGCAGTCATTAGTTTAACTGGCACACATGTGCGTGTTGCTTATTTCTTGTAGCTGTCTGCTTTTAGTCCTTTAAAAGTGTGCAGCAATTTCCCCAGAACATCAGAAACACCCTTCTGTCCTCCAGCAAAGCTGCTTATTGCTTCCCATAATGAAAAAAACAAACTATAGCCGTAAAACATTATAAATGAAGAAACTGAAATAGATTTGAGAAGAGGGAAGAGGCAGAACAGAAAAATAAAATAAACAAACCTGGTTTCCTGACGATAAAGGATCCGCTCCGTGGGTTTCTAGCTATTGGTTGAGTGCCAGATTCATTAAACCTTGGAAGCCACCATTCGGCCTATCCGTGCTGAACAGACTTTTTTGTATAGAAGTTATATTGGGGTGGGTAACTTTTGGTCATCCAGATGTTGCTGAATTACAACTCCCGTCAGCCCCAACAAGGATGGCCAGTGGCCAGGGATGATGGGAATTATAGTTCAGCAGCATCTGGAGAGTCAAAGGTTCCCCGCACCCGAGTTAGGTACAAAGAATCTTTTCTGCCAGAAGTGATCACCCTGCAGATGAATCCTTGTTGGCTCCACCCCATACCATCCATGCATTAGGAGGCACATCTGTAGAGGGGAGCCTGTTTTATGTATGTAGGGCTTCTCCAGTGGTGTAGAAACCTCTGTGAACAGAGTTTTACATCATGGGGTGGGGAGCCTGCAAGAATAGAACAAGCTCTCTTGCACAGATGTGGTCCTCTCAGTGTGGGGAGTGAGATAGCTGGTGGACAAGCCGCGTTTCTCCCTCAACAATCATGTGAGTGTGCAATGACTGGATAGGTCTAAGATGTGGCGATGGCCTCTAGGTTAGATGGATTTTGAAGTGGACAGATACATGGAGAAGTTTATCAATGGATATTAACCACGATGGCCAAATGGAATCTGGAGGCAGTGTGCCATTGGATATCAGTTGAATATAATGCTAGTGGGAGAGGGCTGCTGCCTTCATGCCCGGCTTGTTACTTCCTGGAGGCATCTGGTTGTCCGCTGTGGAAACCAGAATGCCGGACTAGATGTGCTTTTGGTCTGATTCAGCAGACCTGTTATCCTTATCTGGGCTGCCAAGGCAAAGGCACTTTATGAAAATTACAGTCTGTCTGGCTAGAAAAAAGGTTGAATTGGACTAATTTACTTTTGTTGACTTACGTTGAAACTATATCCAAAAGGCTGAGCAGAGTGGTTCTGTCTAAACTTGGAGGCATCTGCTCTCATGCCCTTCCAAATAGTCTTTCTCTCCTCCAGCCGTTAGCCCATGTTGCTTAACAAGATGCTCCCAAAGCTCAAGGGAATATTTGGAGTGGTATCCTGATGCAGTGCACAGAACCTTAGGTTGGAAGACAAGAGCAGGGAACATCAAACTGGGCATATTGAAGCACTTGTGCATGCCTAGTTGCTTTTATTTTCAAGGAGAGAATGCTTTTTGATAGCAACGATGTATGACCTTGGTGATGTGTTTTTGTTTTTCTCATGAGAAGGTGAAGAGGATCCCTCCCCTTTCTCCCTCATCTCCAGCTGGTAGGCTCTGAAAGATTTGAGCAATTCTCCTTAGAAGATAGGGTCATCAAGGACCTTGATCAATTGCACTGAAACCAGTGAAAAGAAATTCATCTGGAGAGGGTAGTTTTAACAATCAGGAATGGTTGCCTAGAAGTATGAAACTCACAATTTGAAGAATACCACCAAATGCCTTGATAATTTTGCAACCTTTCTCTTATCAGAGAGGGAGGGTGGGTAGGTTCTCCCCCTCGCCCCATGTGTAGAACAAATGTACATGAAATTGCTAGTGAAATTTTATTGGTAGGTGTAATAATCTTCCTTGAACTCTTATTGCCCACCCCCAAAGCTTTAGATTCTTGGTTTCTATCAACTGGCACAGCTCCAGAAATTTTGGCAGAGCTTTGGCTCTTTTCTCAAGCTGATGATCCAAAGTGTAATTTTATCTGCTGGATTGTGAGAGTTTCCTAAAGTACAGAACATGTTTTGAGAAGGATTTGCTAATGCTGAGGATTACGGCTGTGCCTGGGGCATATGCCCGGCCATAGAAATCAGTATTCTGCATCATGCTAAGAGGCTCTTCTTTCAACCCACTTTATTCTTTGAATGTAATACATTATAGCAGCAGGTGAGAATATGAAAAGAATGAGCCAAAGAAATAAAATTCATTCAGCTCTCAAGTACATTAAATATCTCCAAGTGAAGTAATTGACTTTTGTTTTTTTTAAGACTTTGTAAGGGGATGTTTTGATAAACTTAACTATATATTTTTTCCATTCCTGCTCTTCTTGTATGCATAAGTCTTAGTGGTGTAGACCTCAGGGTCTAGTCTTAATCCCATTGCTACCCTTGGATTCCAGCCATTTCTAGATAATTCATCAAAACAACAAGCCAGCTGATGTCCTTTCCCTGGTCCTTTCTGTCACCCTTTGTGGTCAATAGGTAAACCTAATTAGATGAACATAGGAACATGAGAAGAGCTTGGTGGATCAGGCCAATAGCACATCCAGTCCAGCATCCTGTTCTCTCAGTGGCCAACCAGATGCCTATGGGCAATCCGCAAGCAGCACATGAGCTCTCTCCCCTCCTGTCATTTCCAGCAGCTGGTATTCGGAAGCACACTGCCTCTGACCATGGAGGTAGAGTATAGCCATCGTGGCTAATAGATGGTTATCTAGTTGCTTCAATTTCTCAGGTGGAACTACATCCACCTTGAAATGTGCACACAAATGAGTTAAACACCAGTAGGGCTTTCCTTTTTTTGTATTAAACGGAGAGCCCTCACTGGGCTTTGAGTTATACATCTGCCAACTTCTGGTTTTCTGCCAGTTTGAGTCCTAATTTCATATTCAGTGTCTACATATATTAGCTTCTCTTTGATTGACAGTTGCCTTTCTCATTCACATTGATGAGAGAGGGTATGATGAAGGTTCAGACGTTTTTAATATAATATACTATAAAAGAATACGGTATAAAAGTTTTTACAATATAGTACATTTCCAGTATTGATGATATTCTGAGGTGTTAAGCATTTTCAAAGTAGTCCTGATGAAGCAGTGGAAAAAATACTTAGGCAAGGCTGCTGCTTCTAATACATTTTGCTTAAAGAATACAGTGGGATTGAAGAGATGGTAGATGTTAGCCTATTAGCACAATTAATGCTGCACTCTTTGCTATTTTGCATAACATGCTAGAGTTTTTTTTTTACTTATAGGAAGTGTAAGGATACTAAAGACAGCTGGTATAGCACAGTGGGGAGGAGAGCCTGGCTGGGAGTTCAGAGTCTGTGAGTTCAAATCCCCATGTCTCCTGGTTGTAAAGAGCCAGCTAAAGATCACTCTCACAGTGAGTGGCTCAGGGGTTACATGCCCTGCCACCTGTGCAGCCGTGGGCAAGCTGCAGAGTCCCAAGGAGCCCAGTTGCCCCCCAGCTGGCAGTTGCAGACAAGGAAGGGGCTGGCTTGTGCAGCTGTGGCAAGCTGAGCAGGCCCTGGCCAGCTGGGGAGGACTAGCCTCAGAGGGAGGCAATGGTAAACCCCCTCTGAATACCCCTTAGCATGAAAACCCTATCCATAGGGTAGCCATAAGTCGGGATTGACTTGAAGGCAGTCCATTTCCATTTTCAAGGATACTAAAACTCCATTCCCAAGAACTGATGATTCATTCAGCTGGTTTCTGAGGTTTCAGCTAAGATTACCCACACATTTTCAAGCATACTTTCACAAATATAAAGGCTAGAAACATACAAGGAATGAGGAGAGATTCTCAAGAAGCTGGATATTCTGTTGTCTTGGTGCATCACAACTGTTTCCAAAACCGCACGTGCAACAGCCTTTGTACCTAATTTCCTCTCCATTTTGTCTTGTGCAGCGGAAGATAGGTACTCCCTGCTTTAGATTTAACCACTAACTAGCTACCCTTTTCTTTGAGTGAAATAAATTACATTGATAGTATTGTTACTATTGTATTGGAAGATTATATTTGTGATCTTTCTAATTCTTTAATAGAGGATTATACTTTGGGGTTATGATAGAATGCAAGCTGATCTACTTCAGCAATAGGAAGAAAATGTGGCATACTTCAAAAATCATATTTTACTTCTTGTTGATGCTGTATTCAAACCTCTCCAAAAGCCAATTTGCAAAACATGCTGCTACCTCTGAGTTGTTTAGAAGATGGCATTGTTTTTGGGTTTTAAATGGAATTACCAACATGTTACAGAAGTAACTTTCATTTTCCAGAACATAACATTAACAAGAGTAAACATAATGACCCTGACAAATTTAGCACTAATATTTAAATAGTCAGGGAACTCCTAATAAATAAGATTCAGATCTACTTTATTACAGGGGTGGGGATAACCAAAAGTGTAAAAAAAAAAAGTTGCATTGTTTTGTTTTTCTAGTAACAATGAACATCCCTGGGTTTGTGCTGGCAATGAATGCTTTTTTTTTCTTCCTCAGGGGCATGTCTTTGTTTTAAAATGTAGTAAATTGAACATGCTCTTGCAAAAATCAATCCCGCTAAGTCAGAGGTGGCTGTAAATCTAATACTGTATTTAATGAGGCTTTATAACTTTGTCACTTGACATTTAGAATTTCCTTAGTGAAGGTGGGCACCTCCAGTTTTTATATTGTTTCAGCTCTGATTGAGGTGGCAGGATCAGTCTTAATATCTATTACCATCCTCCCAGGGTACCATATCCAGTTTCTTTTTTTTTTTTTTAATAATTTTTATTCAAATTTTTCCAAAAACAAACAAAACAAAGTCAAAAAGACATAACAATACAACAACAAAAAATAAAAATAAAATAGCTGACTTCCGATTTGTCGCAGATCAGCTATAAGTATATAATATACATCAAACCTGTCCCTTAATTTATACATGCAGAATCCCTTTTCTCCATAAGCTGTCTTAATTAATCGTCAAATCCCAGTATCATCATTTTATTTTGATCTTTCAACAAAAAGTCTAAGAGAGGCTTCCATTCCTTAAGAAATGTATCTGTCGATTTTTCTCTAAGTAAACATGTCAATTTATCCATTTCTACTAAGTCCATTAATTTCAATAGCCATTCTTCCATTGTTGGTGTTGATTCCATTTTCCACTTTTGTGCATATAATAATCTTGCTGCCGTAATCATATACAATATTATTCTTCCATATTTCTTTTCTATTTGTTTATCCATAAAACCCAATAAAAAAAATTCTGGTTTTGACTGAATATTTATCTTTAGAATTTTTTGCATCTTCCTACCTATCTGTGCCCAAAATGATTTTGCCTTTTTACTCAACCACCACATATGATAAAATGATCCTTCTTGTTGTTTACATTTCCAACAAACATTAGAAACATTACTATACATTTTTGACAACTTTTCTGGAGTCATGTACCAACGGTACATCATTTTATAAAAATTTTCTTTAAGATTATAACATAGTGTAAATTTCAAACCTTTTTTCCACATATTTTCCCATTGATCCATTTGTATGTTATGTTAGATCCAAACCCAACACGCAAGCTGTCCTGTTACCCCAGCTCACTTGTTACACCCCGGGAGAGTGCGGAGCTGAGTAAAAATGAACCCACTATCAGAGATCAAACAACACAAAACAAAACCTTTGCAAAGGGGACCCAATACTTACAAGCCAAAGCAGGTGAGCATGGGAACCTCGTTTATTGATAGATGGGGGTTTATATAGGTTTACCCCGAAGTTTACAGTATCATGTTCACGTCATAAAACATAAAGAAACAATTGCTAACTGCCCTAGCTTTAGGACGTATGTGAGAAACAGAAAAGGGGTACAGGAGAAGAACAAAGTGGAAACATTGCACTGTCAACTTGTCTACATATTTCACATGTCCTTGAGATAAGCACTATGCAGGAACGGACAAAGGCGCATGGGAAGAGGAGGTTCAATTGCAACCGGGCGCCCTCTAACTTAAACACAGACATGGTATTATTTCGTCTTGCATATCAAAAGGGAGGGATACAACTCGAGAGCTATGAGGGACAATAAAGCAGCCTTTGACATTTCTGTGTGAAACATTTTGACAGTAATAAGCAAAGCCATAAGCATATATACGGTATGAAATGCATAGTAGGGGAGTCTCCAGCGTAATCCGGCTTTTATTATGTGAGCCACTGGAATGTCGGTAAGGGTCAGGTCACAAGGAAATAAATCTACATTTTATACCGAAAGTCAGATAAATGCCACTCTGGTTCTATTTCTCATGAAGCCTAAGCTGGTTTAGGTAAGACCAGTGAATTATAGTTTTATTAACACAGGGGTTTCAATTTGAACACAACAATCCCCCCTTTCAGCCCTGAGAGACTAGTTAGTCTCTCAGGTAGCTGCATCACCTTGTTTGGATTGCCAAGCCGGTCTCAAAGCCAATTCCATGTAAGTTGGCTGTGGTTTTTTGAAAGGGGACATTGTGAGTCGGTTCAGGAGAACTACAGTTCTAATTTGCCCTTGTTCGTTGGTGAGATCCGAAAAGGCAATGGCCGAATCATTCATAAAACGCTCAAAAGCTTGAGACAATTCTATGAGCTCCTGGTATGTTTTGGCTGCGCCATACTGTGGAAAGAAACCTCTCAGCACTGCCTCCCCTGCGCTTCTTTTGTTACGGCGACGCAGAGTAGGCAATGTGGAGGAAACCCGGAGTCCTGGAACTACTCTTCCCAAAGTACAGGTCCAGGAGCCCGTTACTGGTAATTTCCTTACCGCTGAGTGCCCACAAAGCCACCAGAGTCCAGCTGGGGTTTGATGATCCACTAGATCTGTAAGGAAAGGTACTAAATGGTGGTCCGCAAAAGTCAGGTGTAGCAAATGCTGCCAAATAGAAAGCCACGTTAAACCCGCTGCTTTTCGTGTTTCATTTATAAAAGACCAATTACCTGGTTTTGTAGAGTAAATTAAGCCATCGCATAACATCCCTCCCGCTGGCTGGCTTCCGCTGCCTACGCATACTGATCTAGCGATGGGCCCACTAAGAACCAACCCCCCTTCTAGTTCCTGTGAGCTGGAATGTGAGGCGAAGGAGAGATAGTCATTTAACGGCAATGGGGCCCCCGTCAAGGGGACTCCCGCCTGTCCGTGCGGTGGGGTGTGTGCACAAACATAACAGGTGCCCTTTTCCGGAGCTGTTTCTTCCATTAAGGCAACAAAAGTATTTCCGTCCCACCCATCGCCTCTTTTGGTGTTTCTATGTTTGAACCCGCCCCATGTTTTCCTGGTTTGTGTAGCTTGTGTCACCTTGTCTTGTATGGGTTTCTGAGCGCCCAGTTTATCTTTTAGCCATGCATAACATGATGGTTCTCCAATACCTACACAAAACTTTGGTCTTTCTGTCATCTTGGGCTGGGTTGTTCCATATTTAACCTGGAAAGTAAGCATGTTATATTCTGAACTTATAGATGTTACGTCTACCTCTGGAGGGCAGCCGTAATTAGGCATATGTCGATATTGCCAGCATCGAAGTGCAAGTCTAATAGGCCATTCGATTTCAGCCTGGGTGCAATGCGTTACCCAGCGGCCAGTATAATTATGTTGCAAGATAACGGCTGTTTTATGACACAACCGTCCCGCTATGTCAGCCTTCACTATCCCTTCCTTTATCTGATTTACATCGTAAAGAAAAGGGTCTGGGCAATCCCGTGTTTTTGGGATTGTTCGTCCAAAGTCTTTCAGGTAGTAATAATCATTATCATTGCATATCTTCACGTTTGGGGGGCAGCAAAGGGGTAAGGCATATCGAGCTAACACAGTCATCCCCCATAAGTAAATAGACATCCTTTCTGTTTGTTGGAGCATTTCTGTGTTGATGTCTTATTCAATGTCCGCGTTCTGGAAAGGGAATTGTGCCGCCTGCCACTGGCCGGTTTCTTCGTTCCTCTGCAACCGTATCTTGGGGACCTGGGGTGGTGGCGGTGCCGCTACTACAGCTGGCTTTACGTGGGAATGGTGTATCCACGACTTTCGTCCTTCTAGGAAAACAGCAGCTTGTGTAGTCAACAGGACTTGATGTGGTCCCGTGTATCTTGGCTGCAAGGAATCGCCCCTCACGAATTTCTTTGCCCAAACAAAGTCCCCGGGGTTGTATGGATGCACCTGGTCCTCAAGGGGTACCGTCTTAGTGGATCCGGCAGCTTTCCACAGTTCCCGGAGCCTGGTCTGCAAGGAAAGATACTGGGATACAGTTATGTGATCCCCCCCCAATAGTGAAACCTCCACATTTGGCAAGCACCCCCCTTTTGTGGGAGGCCTGCCATACACTAATTCGAACGGTGAAAGCCCTAACGCCCGGGTAGGGCGGGTACGCAAATGGAAAAGAACGAGAGGGAGTACCTGAGGCCACCTTAAGCCTGTTTCCTGAGTATAGTTAGCCAACGCTGTCTTAATTTCCCGGTTCTGTCTTTCCGTCGCTCCGGATGATTGTGGATGGTAAGCGGTATGGAACACATGTTTAATTCCCAGACCTTCTTCAATTTTTGTCAAAATCTGTCCTGTAAAGTGTGTTCCTCGGTCTGAGTCTATTACCTCTGGAATTCCGAACCGCGGTATTACTTCTTTCAGTAATATTTTGGCCACCGTTGTTGCCGTAGCGTTTGTGGTTGGGAATGCCTCTACCCATGCTGTTAAAGGGCATACCATGACTAGAAGATGTTTCTTTCCTTCCGCCTTAGGGAGATCAACGAAGTCGATTTGGAGCTGAGTAAAAGGTGCAGCCGGCACGGGTCTACCCCCTTGTGGGGCCCTGTTTGGTAGAGCTGGTCCGTTGGCTTGGCAAATGTGGCATGCTTTCACTATTGCGCCGCATATGGGTTGGATTCCAGGGGCATACCAGAAACGTGTGATCGAATCTGATAAGGCAAGTATGCCGTAATGACCTCCATGGTCATGGAACCATTTTGCTGCTGCGTGATACAACGCTCTGGGTAGACACGCTCGGCCGTCCGGCATGGTCCATAGTTGTTGTTTCAGGATCGCTCCTAGTTCAGTCCATTGCTTCACTTCCTGTGGGGGTATTGAAACAGATACAGGCGGGACAAAAGCAGTGGTCACTAGTGCCAGAGTTGGCATACTCATAGGTAATAATGCTGCGTGGCGTGCAGTCTGGTCAGCCAGGGCATTTCCCAAAGTCACTGGGTCCTGTTCCTTAGTATGTGCCTTGCAATGCACCACTGCTAGCTGTAAGGGATCAAGAATAGTTTGTAACAGTTTTTGCACAAGCTCCAAGTGTTGGATAGGCTTGCCCCCTGCAGTTGTAAACCCCCTGTATTTCCACAGATGAATGTGACAGTGTATAACTCCAAAAGCATACCTGCTGTCGGTAAAAATAGTCACTTTCTTACCTGCTGACAATTGACATGCTCTGGCCAGCGCATAAATCTCTGCTGCTTGCGCTCCCCATCGTCCTGGGAGGGCTGTCGCCTCCACCACCTCCCATTGTGTTGTTATCGCAAATCCTGTATATCTTACCCCATTTTGGTAATAGGAGCTGCCATCTGTAAACAGTATAATATCCGATTCTGGCAATGGCTCATCAGATAGGTCTGGTCTGATCTGTAAGGTAGATTGTAAGACTTGCACACAGTCATGCTCCGGGAGGGGCAGGGGTAAATCGGGTAAGAGTGTGGCTGGATTTAATGGTCCACAGCGTTCAAATCTGACATTTGGATCCTCTAGCAGCTCTGCTTCCAGCTGTTGCTGTCTTTGTGCTGAAAACACCTGTGTGGTACCCTTTCAATGCTAAAAAAGGCGTTTTGAGATCAATCACGGTGAACCACTTCGCGTCCCATGGAATCTGACTGATAATCGTTACTGGATCTGGAACAACAGTGTGCAAAGGGATCACATACCTGTTTACCGCCCTCAAGTCTTGGCAAAACCTCCACCGGACTGGATCTCCGGGTTTCTTTGGAGGTTTCTTTATTGGTAGTATTGGCATGTTGCAGGGGGTCCGCTGCGGCCGGATAACTCCTTTTGCAATGAAGCCTTCTATTATGGGGCGTATGCCTTCTCTTGCTTCTAATGACAGAGGATACTGGGCAACGTTTGGTGGCGGGAGGGATGGCTTTACCTGAATTCGAACGGGGCTTACTGATCGCAATAGCCCCACGTCTGTATCTTCCGTGCCCCACAAGTCAGATGGCAGGTCAGCAAGGTCTCCCGGTAAACCGTCTCCTGCATGTTTGTGTCTAAGTGTATTACCCGTAGGCACCCCTAATACACTCATCAGCAAGCCCACCCCTTCAGGGGTGCAGGTTAAGGTAGCCTCCAGTTTACACAACATGTCACGTCCCATTAAGGAAATGGGACAAGAAACAGAGTAGAGAAAAACGTGGTTAAACATTTTATCATTGTATTTAACTTGCAACGGTAGTGTTGTGCACATGGGCGTGGGGTTTCCATCTACCCCCATTGTCATTTTTTACTTCTTTACTCAACCAGTTTCCTGGCGCTACATTAATCAGGGAGTATGTAGCTCCCGTATCTACCAGAAAGGTCACCGCTTGTCCTTGCACGTTTAGGGACAGTCTGGGTTCTTGAGTTGGGAGAGAGAGAGAAAGAAACATCCCTACTAAAGACATCAGATTCATCAGACCGGATCCTGCCCCCTCCCTTTCCACAGTTAGTCATTGTTGGTGTGCTGGGCGCCCTCCGTACTGATCCCATGAAGCCGGCGTCTGTTGGACAACGGGAGGGGGTGGAGGTGGGTAATCCGCTTGCGCACCTGTGAAATCTGGGTAAGAAGGGTTGTTAGAAATGTGTTGCACGTTCCCTGTCCTCCACGGACAGTCCTTCTTGAAATGTGTGTACTCTCCGCACTGAAAACAAGCCCTATCTCCTTGCCATGGACTCCTTATTTGTCCTCTTCCTCTCTGATTTCCGGCTCTCGGCCCCCTCGGAAAACCTCTGCCTCTACCTCGAAATCCTCTATTTGGTGGCTGGCCTCTTATAGCAAGAGCCAGCATTTCAAAGTCCTCTTTTTTCTCCTTCTTCCTACTTTTCTCCTTGTCCTTATCCCACACAAAATCCGCTACTTCCAATATCACTGTCACAGCTTCCCCCCCCCATCCGGGTCTCAAATTCAGAAAATAATCCCTCACCGCTGGCTGCGCTTGATGAACGAAATTGGCAATGAGGGTTGGGTGATCCAACACGTTTTCTGGGTTCAGATTTGTATAGCTACGTGCTCCCTCTAACAAGCGCGACCAGAATTTTCTGGGAGGTTCACTGGCTTCTTGTTTTATTGCCATGAATTTAGCTTGGTTGGGGGGTTTCTGTGACATCCGCTCCAAGTGTGTCAACAGCCTATCCCTGTCGGTCTGCAGCTGGGCGCGGCGAGGCTGCGTCCAGTCTCCCGCTACCCACGCTGCAGCCACCCGTGCTTGGTCCGACCAAGCTCTATTTCCCGCTGCCTCCGCAGCCCATGCAGTCTCCAACGTCCACAACCTGCTACGTTCTTCACCTGTCAGAACCCTTCTCAGCAAATGTTCCACATCCGAGTATGTCGGATTGTGGCTTTCGAACAACCTGCCCAACAACTCTCTAATTCTCCTTGGCTGCTCACCAAAAGTTCCAGCCATCCTACTCCATTCCTTTAAATCCCATTCCAACCAGCTCTTTAGCTCAACTACTTCGGTACGCTGAATGCCCCCTCGGGCATCTACGTACGGCTGATCATGTACAAGTAATGGCATCTCTAACGCTTCTGCCTCCTGCCTTTTCTTTTCTTTTGTTCGCAGGCGCGTGTCCATACCCCCTGAGGCACCCTTCTCCTCTTCCCTTTCATCTGTGTCATCATCCGACACACATGAAAGAAACCTCTTCTCCGGAGTGGGATTTCTGCTCCCGGGAGCTGGGAGCGGATCCGGAGCAGAAGGTATTATAGATCGGCTCAGGACCGTTCTTTTACTTGACGTATTGTCATTAAAATAAGAAGGAGGGGGTTCCTCAATGGACAGAGTTCTTATTGCCATCAAAGTAAGACTGTCCCATTTTTGTGACCCTATTTTCCATAGGAGCCAGAATTCCAATTGGTCTGGGTGGGTATCCCCAATCCGTCTCCGCAATCCCAACAACGGAACGGTTTCAAAGGACCCATCCCTCGGCCACCGTTCACCCGGCACCGATACTGCAGTCATCCGCGGTTCCTTTTTTTTTTAAAACCTCTCCTCCTCACTGGCAACTCTTCCTCTTGCCACAGCATGCACATAATTCCCAAAGGGCTGTCCTTGACCGGCACACCCTCTGTATTTCCCATGACGTCTGATAGCGGGTTTTTCCTCAACTGTGCTTTATCCCCGAACTGTCAAAGCCGCCCGCTCGCGTTGATAACCGAGGAAATCCTCGTGGCGCCTGTTATCAATTTAAGGGGTGCAATGGCAAAAAGGGGGTCCGCACAAGGGATCCCGGACGAGCCCCCAATTGTTAGATCCAAACCCAACACGCAAGCTGTCCTGTTACCCCAGCTCACTTGTTACACCCCGGGAGAGTGCGGAGCTGAGCAAAAATGAACCCACTATCAGAGATCAAACAACACAAAACAAAACCTTTGCAAAGGGGACCCAATACTTACAAGCCAAAGCAGGTGAGCATGGGAACCTCGTTTATTGATAGATGGGGGTTTATATAGGTTTACCCCGAAGTTTACAGTATCATGTTCACGTCATAAAACATAAAGAAACAATTGCTAACTGCCCTAGCTTTAGGACGTATGTGAGAAACAGAAAAGGGGTACAGGAGAAGAACAAAGTGGAAACATTGCACTGTCAACTTGTCTACATATTTCACATGTCCTTGAGATAAGCACTATGCAGGAACGGACAAAGGCGCATGGGAAGAGGAGGTTCAATTGCAACCGGGCGCCCTCTAACTTAAACACAGACATGGTATTATTTCGTCTTGCATATCAAAAGGGAGGGATACAACTCGAGAGCTATGAGGGACAATAAAGCAGCCTTTGACATTTCTGTGTGAAACATTTTGACAGTAATAAGCAAAGCCATAAGCATATATACGGTATGAAATGCATAGTAGGGGAGTCTCCAGCGTAATCCGGCTTTTATTATGTGAGCCACTGGAATGTCGGTAAGGGTCAGGTCACAAGGAAATAAATCTACATTTTATACCGAAAGTCAGATAAATGCCACTCTGGTTCTATTTCTCATGAAGCCTAAGCTGGTTTAGGTAAGACCAGTGAATTATAGTTTTATTAACACAGGGGTTTCAATTTGAACACAACAGTTATAACCAAAATTTTTTGCCCACTTTACCATACACTCTTTTACTTGTTCTTCCTCCATATCCATTTTCAATAAGAGTTTATAAATTTTCGCAATTATATTTTCATCATTTGTACACAAACCTATTTCAAAATCAGATTTACTTATTTCAAACCCATACATTTTCTTGTCCATTTTATATCTTTCTAACAATTGTAAATAGGCGAACCATTGAAAACTATATCCTTCCTTTGTCAGTTGTTCTCTCTCTTTCATTATATATTCTCCATGTACATTTTCTAATAGTTCTTGATAAGTTAACCATTTCTCTTTTCCAGCCATTTCTCTTCTATAAAACGCTTCTTGGCTTGAGACACATAATGGTATTTTCGAATAAAACCTTGGTTTATATCTATTCCATATTTTCAACAGAGGACGTCTTATAAAATGATTGTTAAAGTCTACATTTACTTTTACTTTGTCATACCATAGATATCCATGCCATCCCCACTTCAAATTATGACCCTCCAAATCCAATAGTCTTTTATTCCTCAATAAGATCCATTCCTTTATCCAGACTAGACAGCAGGCAGCAAAATAAAGTCTCAGATTTGGTAATCCCAGTCCTCCTCTTTCTTTGGCATCTTGTAGTAGTTTAAATTTAACTCTTGGTTTTTTTCCTTGCCATACAAATTTAGAGATATCTTTTTGCCATTGTTTAAAAGGTAAATCAGAGGATATTACAGGTATTGTTTGAAACAAAAACATCATTCTCGGTAATACATTCATTTTTATCACAGATATTCTACCCATTAATGACAGTTGTAGTTTATCCCATTTTAGCAAGTCTTTCTTAATCTCTGTCCATAATTTTTCATAATTATTATGAAACAACTTTGAATTTTTATTTGTCATAATGATACCTAAATATTTCAACTTTTTCTCTATTGTAAAATCTGTCTTGTCCATTAACACTTTCTGTTCCCTTAAAGTTAAATTTTTCACCAACATCTTTGTTTTTTGATTGTTAATCTTAAATCCTGCTAACGGTCCAAATTCTTTTAATTTGTCCATCAATACATTAATTCCTACCAAAGGATTTTCTAGTACAATTATCAAATCATCAGCAAATGCTCTCAATTTATATTCTTCTTTTTTTATCTTTAATCCCGAAATTCTTTTATCTTGCCTTATATCTCTAAGCAGCACTTCTAAGACCAGAATAAATAAAAGGGGAGATAAAGAACATCCCTGTCTTGTACCCTTTTGTATTTCACATGAATCCGTTAAATCTCCGTTAACAATTATCTGAGCCTTCTGAGATGTATAAATCGATCTAATCCATTTTATAAAATTGTCTCCAAAATCCATTTGCTCCAAAACCTGAAACATAAATTTCCAATTCAAATTATCAAATGCTTTTTCAGCATCTAAAAAAATCAAAGCTGCTTGTTTATCATTTCGTTGTTCTAAATATTCCAAAACATTCAAGACATTCCTGACGTTGTCACGTAATTGTCTTTTAGGTAAAAACCCTGATTGATCTTCCTGAATAAATTGTTGCAATATTATTTTCAATCTTTCTGCCAAGATCATTGTAAAAATTTTATAGTCATTATTCAATAGAGATATTGGTCGATAATTTTTTGTTTTAGTTAAATCTTGCTCCTCTTTAGGTATTAATGTTATATTAGCATTTTTCCAACTATCCGGTATCTTTCCCTCTTGCAGAATAAGATTCATTGTAGACTGTAAAGGTAGTAAGAGTTCTTCCTCCAAACATTTATAATACATTGCAGATAACCCATCTGGTCCTGGTGCCTTTCCTAATTTAATTTTGTTTATAGCTTCAGATATCTCTCTTGACGTAATAGGGCCATTAATAGCTTGTCTCTGAAAGTCTGTAATTTTAGGCAAATTCTGTTTAGATATATACTCTTCTATTTTTTCAGATGGAATTTCCTGACATTTGTACAATGTTGAATAATATTGATGAAAAATCTTTTTAATTTTTACATTATCTGTCAACGTCTCATCTCCTTCTTGTATCTTTAAAATAATATTTTTTTTGATGTTCTTTTCTTAATTTATATGCTAACCATTTCCCAGGTTTATTTGCAAATTCAAAAGTCCTTTGTTTAGCAAAATTTAGTTTTCTTTCAATTTCTCTGTCAGCATTGATACTTGCTTCTGTAACATTTTAATTTGATTTACAATAGAAACTTTAGTTGGATTCTTTTTCAATTCTTCCTCTTTTTGTTTTATTTCTTCCAAAATTAATTGCATTTTCTGTTTCTTTTTTTTTAATTCAGAGTTACATTTAATAAAATATCCCCTCATAAATGCCTTACTTGTATCCCAAACGATATTTTCACTTGTTCCTTTATGTAAATTATGTTCAAAAAACTCTTTTAATTTCTTCTTACATTCTTGTACTACTTTGTCATTCTGTAATAAAGATTCATTTAGTCTCCATCTAAATCCAAGATTTTTCTTTTTTAAAGTTAATATCACAGGGTTATGATCCGAAAAAGTTTTTGGTAATATATCCATTTTAAAAGTATCCTTCGCTAAAATTTTAGACATCCAAATCATATCAATCCTCGAGAATGTTTTGTGTCTTTCTGAGAAATAAGTAAATTCCTTTGCATTATCATTTATATATCTCCAGGTATCCACCAATTCTAAATTTTCCATCAGTTCAAAGCAAATCTTCGGTAATTTACCCTGTGTCTCTTTGATATTTTTTTCAGAAAGCCTATCAATTTTTGGTGAGATTACCCCATTCCAATCACCCATAACACACCAATGGTCATATGAAAACTCTGACAATTTTTCCATAAGTCCTGTGTAAAACCTTGTTTTATCTTCATTGGGGGCATAGATACCCACTATCAAAATGTTTGTACCCTGTAGAGTAATTTCAACCCCCACAAATCTACCACTATCATCCAGTAATACCAATTTAGGAAGCAATTGTGGGTTAATGTAGAGAACAACTCCATTTTTTTTTTTGGTCCAGCCGAAATAAATTCTTCACCCAAATTTTTACAAATCAAATATTTGGAATCTTTCTTCTTAATATGAGTTTCTTGTAAACAAATTATATCCAATTTTAATTTTTTCAAATAATGAAACACTTTCTTTCTCTTCTGCGCCGTATTGGCTCCATTTATATTCCAAGTTAGATATTTGTAATCCATCTTTAAGCGTGTATTTTAAAATGTGCCTGATGCTCCTTTTAATCCATCATCTTCCTTCCCTTCCTCTGCATATCTTTGTTGACTTTGTTTCCCAGGAATTATATCCATATCTTTGAGTTTATCTTCATCCATGTCTTTTGAAGCTTTTCTCAAGAAGTCCCTTGCTTTTTGAACAGTATTCAATCTATATTTCTGTTGTCTGAATGTAAAGATCACTCCTTCTGGAACATCCCATCTAAATTGAATTTTGTGTTGCTTAAGTTTCTCTGTAAGGAAAGCATATTCTTTTCTCTTACGTAAAAGTCTAATAGGAATTTCTTTCATCACCAGTATTTCCTTACCATCAATTTTAAAGGTATTTTTAAAGTGTTGCTGTAATACCATATCTCTGGTCGTCTTCTTTATAAAATGAACAAGCACATCTCTTGGAATTTTATTCATTGTTGCATATCTGGAATTAATTCTATACACTTTGTCTATTTCAAATTCCATCCGATCTTCATTCAAATCCAGAAATTTTACTAGAGCATTAACAATTTTATCTCTGATGTCTTCACCTGTTTCCTCAGGAATTGCACGGAATCTCAAACAATGTTCTTTATTTCTCATTTCAGTCACAGCCATATAATCCAGGTTTTTTTCTAATTCCAGATTTAATATATCTGTTCTATTCTCCAAGATTTGTACCTTTTCTTTAGTGTTTTTTGCATCCTCCTTTATTTGCCCAATTGTCCCTTTGATCTCATCCACTTGTGTTTTAATATAGTCTTTTATATCTGTCAGTTCAGTTTTCATTTCCTGTTTTATATCATTAATCCCTTCCATTATTTTTTGAAACATATCTGGGGGTATAGCCCCTTCCTGTGGATCAGTAGAACCTCTTCGCTCCTGGGCCTTAGTTGCTTTTCTAGTTGTCATTTTCAAGAGAAGCCTTTAATTTAAACCTCCAGTTTTTATATTGTTTCAGCTCTGATTGAGGTGGCAGGATCAGTCTTAATATCTATTACCATCCTCCCAGGGTACCATATCCAGTTTCTAAGCATCTTGCTACTACTATAGAAAGTCATACTTCGGTGGTGATAAAATCCTCTACTTGCAGGGCATGTATATCTCCCATTGGAAGTGCATGTCCAGATTTGTCCCTAGTTGAATTGAAGACAGACTTTTCAAAGAACGTTGGGCCTCCACTCCTGCCTTTCTGTCCTCACATTGTAATATTTATTTCTATTTGGACAGTTTTATGCCACTTACATGTAAACAAATATGCATTTGCACGATTTGCTCCCCCTCTTCTTACTTAGTTCTTGACAACAACTGGTGGTGGGAAAGGAATGCTCAGCCTCATGGCAGGACGTAAGATAGGCTGAACTACATTCTGTTGGCCGGGGTGGAGAGGAGGAACTTGATCAGGGCCAGCGCCAGAAGGTGGCCATGTCGGGCCCTGGCCGAGGGGCCCTGCGGCCCAGAGGGGGCCCTCTTTAGGGTGGGAGGGTAGCGCTCCCATTCTGCTATCCGCAGCAGTGTCAGCTCCTGATGCTGCCGCAGATCGCGGAGAGGAAACTTCCAGACACCTCCCCCCATATAGTTAGCGTGGGGCATGCCATGCTGCGCGTGCATGCCTGCCATCAACTAAGATGGCAGCGGGAGCATCCAGCCCCTTTGGGAAGCCTCTGCCGCCATCTTGGTTGATGGCAGGCATGTGCGCACGTCATTCACAGGGTGCTAGAGGTAGGTGGGACTCGCTGGGGGGGGTTGTGGTCTGGCATCGCAAGCCCAGGCCCCAGCATGCCTGGCACTGGCCCTGAACTTGACACAAGGCTTCTATTTTTCATCCGTATTTAGAATGGGAGTGAGCGATAGTCAAATTATAGAGAGAAGCTACACATTTTATTTCTTTGTTACAACAAGATAAAATACAATAAGGGAAAGCAATTTAAAACCTGGAAAAAATGTAAAACAGTGTCCAATAAAAAATACATAAAATACTTGTTCAGAAACACATTCATGCACTCCTAAAGGAAGGATCGTCATTAATAACAAACCCTGAATGGCTGAAGGGTGATAGGATTTTGTGTAAATCTTTTTTTTTTCCAATTAATTTTTATTCAGATTTTCAAAACCAAAACAATACAAAGAAAAAAAAACAGATCAATACAATAAAAAAGGGGGAAAAAAGAATAAAAACTATTGACTTCCGATTTGTCGTAGTTCAGCTATAAGTCTATAATATATAACAAGCCTGTCTTTTAATAGATTATAAAATCACCTTCCTCCAGTGGTTATCTTAGTTGGTATCAAATCTCATTAACATCATATCATTTTATTCTTCCACAAAAAGTCAAAGAGAAGTTTCCAATCCTTGAGATATATGTCCATCAATTTTTTTTCTAGATAAACATGTCAATTAATCCAACTCATCAAGTCTATTAAGTCCAGTAATTTCAAATCGCTCTTCTTCCATTATCTGTGTTGGTTCCATCTTCCATCTTTATGCACCCAATAATCTTGCTGTCATAGTCATATAATAAGAGTCTGATAGGAATTTCCTTTATCACAGATATTTCTTTGCCATCAATTCCGAACGTATCACTGAAATATTGTTGCAAAGCCGCATCTCTGTTCCTCTTTTTTACAGAATACACTAGCACATCTCTTGAAGGTTTTTCCATTGACACAAAACAGGAATTAATTCTGTTAACTTTCTCCATTTCAAATTCCATCAAATCCTTCCAGTCCAGGAATTTTTTCAAACCGATAGTATCTTTATCTCCAATCTCTTCATCAATTCCTTCAGGGACAGCGCTGAGTTCCAAACCATAATATTTGTCTCCAGGATCCATCACAACCAGGAAATCCAAATCTTTTTCCAAGTCCATATTTAATCCAATCTCAATAGTTTGAACCTTGCCTTTAATTTTTCTTTCATCCTTTTTTGGTTTTCCAGATCTATCTTTATTCTCCTTTCTCATAGAATCCTGAATTTCTTTCAGCTCCTGTCTCATTTCGTCAAATTCAATTCTCAACGCTTGTCTATTATTTCTCGGTTCTTGTTTTATTGACTTAATCCCATTCATTATTTTCTGAAACATATCTAAAGATAAAGTCCCTTCTTGTATATCCATGATCTTCTTAATTGTCATTCTTAAAACCAAAGGAACAAAACTCCTTCAATTTTCAATGTCCCAAGCAAAGAGCAGTTTATTTCTTTATCCAGTTACAAAGGAGTTAATCTTTCAAACCAACTGACGTCACACTCTAGACAGTACGGATTTCCTTATCTCTTATATGCCCAGAAGTGCAAAAACAACTTTAGTTCACAGCATCCAAATAACTAGTTGCAGAAGGAATGAGCAGATTCGTCAAAAAAAAAAAAAGACCGGAAAAAATAGTCCCAGACATATATTACACAGAAGTCTTATAAATCAAAAAATTACCCAATCAGAAACCCCTCATCCATTGTAATCTTTATAATGCTGTTTTATATGCCAGCTTTTTGCAATAAAAAAAGATAGGCTATTTTTATTTTCTTCCCCCTTAGTTCCGTGAGTAAGAGAGAAGGTTTTGACTCACCCAAGTTTTCTTAATTTCTGGTTCCTTGACAAATCTCTTTAACTGTATAGATAACAAAATAATGAGCATAGACAGGAGGATGCTTGCCTGTTAATCCGTTTTTCTTTGAAAAAAAAAAACGGCTCACTTATTCAGCTGAGCTAGTTAGAAATCCTAGCTCCGTCCGAGCTGTTGGAAGACCTTCTTTCACAGACAATTCTAATGAATTCCAGTCTCCAACAAACACAACAAAGCTGTGTGGGAGATCTCACGTTTCTTCCTTATCCGGAAGAAATTATCCCAAGTCAAAAAAGCCCTTTTGACTGGATTTTAAACTGAAAAAGTTTCATCCAAGACGGGAGCCCGTCTCAGAGGCAGCACAGGCGGAGGGATCCTCCTGGGAAGTCCAGGATTTTGTGTAAATCGAAGGGCTGCATTCTCTTCTGATCAACCTTCCCAGTGGGTAGAGCAATAAATATAAATGTTACTTTTGTACAGTAGGCTAGTTTCGAAACACACTCATAACCCATTCTCTATCCTCTGTACAATAAAGCAAAAAGTATTATCATAGTTCGAGGACACATTCTAGCAAGACAAGGGGTACTGCAGGGCTCGGTCCTGGGCCCAGTGCTCTTCAACCTTTTTATTAATGACTTGGATGAGGAGGTGCTTATCAGATTTGCAAATGATACAAAATTGGTAAGGATAGGTAATATCCTGGAAGACAGTAACAAAATTCAAAGTGATTTTGATAGGCTGGAGCATTAGGCTGAGAACAACAGAATGAACTTTAATGGGGACAAGTGCAAAGTTCTGCACCTAGGAAAAAGAAACTAAATGCACACTTATAAGATGGGGGATACTTGGCTCAGCAATAATACATGTGAGAAGCATCTTGGGATTGTTGTTGATCACAAACTGAATATGAGCCAGCAGTGTGATGTAGCTGCAAAAAAGGCAAATGCTGTTTTAGGCTGCATTAACAGAAGGATAGTTTCCAAACTTCATGAAGTATTAATTCCCCTCTATTCAGTACTAGTTAGGCCTCCTCTTGAGTACTGAGTCTAGTTCTGAACACCGCACTTGAAGAAGGATGCGAACAGACTGGAACTGGTTCAGAGGAAGGGTGACAAGGATGATCAGGGGACTGGAACTAAAGCCCTATGAGGAGAGACTGAAAGAACTGGGCATGTTTAGCCTTGAGAAGAGAAGACTGAGGGGAGATAGGATAGCACTCTTCAAGTACTTAAAAGGTTGTCACACAGAGGAGGGCCAGGATCTCTTCTCGATCGTCCCAGAGTGCAGGACATGGAATAATGGGCTCAAGTTACAGGAAGCCAGATTTCAACTGACTATCAGGATAAACCTCCTAACTGTTAGAGCGGTACGACAATGGAACCAATGACCTTGGGAGGTGGTGGGCTCTCCAACACGAGGCCTTTAAGATGCAGCTGGCAGCGACGTGTCAGGGATGCTTTAATCTGGATTCCTGCATTGAGCAGGGGGTTGGGTTTATAGGCCTCTTCCAACTCTACTATTTTATGATTCTATGGCAAAAACAGTTGGGGTATGAAGCTGTGCCAGTGAGAGTTGTTCGTTTATTTATTTAGTTTAATTTATATACCGCCCTAAGCCCGAAGGCTCTCTGGGCGGTGTACAAAAAGATAAAAACAAGCGCAATATATAAATACAATAAATACAATAAATCAAGAAAACAAACAAACAATAACGAACCAAACAACATCCAAAATACGGAAATGCTGTTTAAAATACACTTTAAAATGCCTGGGAGTATAAAAAGGTTTTCACCTGGCGCCGAAAAGATAGTAGCGTCGGCACCAGGCGCACCTCATCAGGGAGGCTGTTCCACAGTTCAGGGGCCACTACTTGTTGCCTGGAGAGAGCCCCAAGGACCACTTAGAGAGGCTTCGAGGGCCACTTGACTCCTGGGTCTGAGGCACCCCACCCCTAGTTTAAATGCACATACTTGAAGGATATTTGCATAAAGCTGTCCCTTGTAGGAAATAAGGCGTGCATTTCAGCACCTGTGGGTCTCTATCTTGGGGCAACTGCCATTCTGAAATAAGAGCAAAGTGTAAGCCTGTGATAAATCTTGTGTGGAAAAATGTTGCCCTTCTTTCTGATGCAGCCTTTTGGATAAAGCCCTTTAATTATGATACATGACCTCCTGTAATAATGGCCATAGCCATATATCTGGATGAGTTACCCAATTGGACGTTATAAGATTTAAGCTAGCTTCTGTAGTAGTCTTAACAGATGAGTAATGTGTTTCTTTTGACACATTTTTTTGGAAAGATGTATGAAAACCAGCACCAGCTGCCTCAGTGTATGTAGTAAATTTAAAGATCTGACACCATTCATCACTTCAAAGCTATTCTCAGTGTGCTTTCCTCAACAAAACATACTCTTTCGAAATCCTTGCTTTTTCAGAAATGCTGCTTTTATGCTGTAGAAGTCTTAATACTTGTGCTCTTTCCTAGGCACAGTAATTAGAATGATACAGCAATATTTAAATTTTCAGTTCATAGAGGTGTTATTTGCCGTTAATCAGGTTTCACTGCTCAAGTGTAAAATGTCTCATTCTATAGAACCTAACACACTATGAAATCTTTTTCATGATTTTTTTTCCTGAAAAAAAGATTAAAGTTTAGGCCTCATGGTTACTTACAGTTTAAATGTAATACGTGGCAAATATGTGCTTTAAAAGAGTTAAGCAAAGTGATTTGAATAGCTAGAATTCATACTTTAGTAATATTCATAGCTGTGCAATTCATAGCTCTCTCTGGGAAGACTGAGTAGAACGGATGATCCGCTGACTTGCTGTGACTTCTTTTTGACAATTCCCTAGATTACTCTCCTTCAGTTTCCCTTTGGAACAGATTTCTCTGAGGAGAGCTTTAGGGAGCTAAGGTTTGTAAAAACCTTGGATTTTTATACTGTTATCTGGGTGTTTTTTCTTAAGCTCTGCCATTATAGGGATTTGAATCCAATTTGTTCTCTGCTATAGACTGCATTGTGTCTTTCAAAGAGGTAAAAAGCAAAGCCTACCTCATGCTCCTGTTTGTGTGCATCTTGACAAAATACATAACACTCAAGACGCAGGCCTGATCTACCCATGCAGCAGAAAACAGTGGTAGAATCCTGAAGTGGTAGAGTTGATTGTACTTTTTGAGACTGCAGGCAGGTGATACAGTTTTTGGATGCTCCCCCTGTGATTAAAAAAAGAACCTCCTTGTAAGCTGAAAACTAGCATAGCGGATAGATTTTTGCTCAGCCCTCTCTCTGCTGTGCTAGTTTTCTGCTTGCAAATAATAGTTATATTCAAAAGATGTGTGAACTACACCAGCCCATTTCGTCACCTTATTTCCCTGCTTGTGTAGACCCAACCTGCAATTGTATATTGCCAAGGAAAAAGTAGAACAGATGCATTGCCTTGTATATTCCCAGCATCACCAGATACGGATCTTGGGGAAGCAAGACTGGAGAAGAGACCCTGAGAAGGCGAGATATTCCTGATCATGATAACGATTTGGCATTTATAACGTGTACAGAATCTCTATCCTTGCACCAATAAGTACAGAGGAAGCTGTCTTTCACCACATCAGACTGTTGCTCATCTAGTGTCTACTCAGACTCTAGGGTCTCAGGCAGAGAAAGGTCTTTCCTTTTCACCTGCAGGCTGATCCTTTCAACTGGAGATCCCAGGGATTTAACCTGGAAGTTTCTGCATTGTAAACCCATGTCCTCTGCCACTGAGCTATTATGGTCCTAATCCTTATAATAAAGTAGTTTATCATTCTTCTCCTGTTGCAGATGGCAGATTGAGGCTGGGAGAGGGTGATTTGCCTTTCTAAGTAAATGGATTTGTGCAGGAAAAATTAATTATGCCTGCTATGCACAAGGCTTTGTCAAAGAGAGAATGACATTGAGCAGGGGGTTGGACTTGATGACCTTATAGGCCCCTTTCAACTCTACTATTCTATGACTTCTTCTGTGAGCTCAGTGGCTGCCTCCTTATTTTAAGGCCTCTTCACTTAGTGACTTCATAGCAAAGGCAAGATTTGATCTGGGACCTTCCACTATATTATAGCAATGGGCTGCATCAGTTGTCTTCAGCCTTTTAAAACCTGGGATCCACTTTGTTTTCTAGCCTATATATCTGCCTTTAATATCTTTCCAAGATGACCAGATATGAAGGAGGACAGCAGACCTCCTTTATGTGCAACAGAAAGGAGATTTTATAGGTGTCGCTTGTAGGGATGAGAGAAGCTATTTTTGCTGAAATTCATCTGTCTACATTTTAAAGGCAGCCCCTGGTCAGTCTGTATTTCATTCTTTGGTCTTTTCCTTGTCTCTCTTAAACAAAACACAGATGGTGGTAGTATCAATAGTGTGGACTTGGGATATGTTCAACATGTGGGATTCCACTACCACTTGAAGACAAGTGGCCTGGAGATGGACCATGAGCCCGTATCCTTTGTCTGTTAGGATATGGGGAAACTTTGAACTCTCCTCCCTCCTTTCTGATTGCCCCGTGTTTGCCGTTATGCAACCAGTGGGCCTGCATAATTCACAGAGCCGTGCAGACTCCTGTTGCTAATATATTCATAAGCTGCACCAACAGAGGTTGATTTGTGTAGGCAGACTATGCCTGCAAACAGCCAAGCCACTTGGGAATTGTGGTGTGGGAAGGAGTGTGTACACCAAGGAGGAGAGAGAGAGAGGAATTGAAAAACTGTACAAACAGGAGATTTAAAGCCTGGCGTTCTCTGGCTTCATAGATCAAAAAATTCCATAGTGGACTTTCCCACTGATACAACAGCACTTTCACCACTCTGTTCATGCACAACTACTGTATTTATCTACTTTAGAAGGAATATCTGAAATAAGAGGAGAAATGGATGGTGTAATTGGCAGGGAGCAATAGGGCCTGTAGCCTATGACTCTTTTGCAAGCAGGTGCTTACTAAAATACCAGATTGGGTGTGGGTGAAGGAAGACAGTATGCATCTCACTCTGCTAGATACTGGGCCTGAAATAAATCATAAACAGTTAACACTACAGATGCCTCTGTGAGGCCTTGCAGTTCTTAGTCTTATGCTTCCTTATTACCAGTACACACATTTTAGTAACATACATGTTACCATCTTTGCGCTGGGTTCAAAGTGAGGGGTATGGTGCTGGTCTCCAGACAACTCCATGATGCAAACATGCTAGAGAGGTGTGAGTGGCTGAGGATTCTTGATATGCATCTGCTTTGTAGTTTGGAGATGTGCATTTTACCACACTTTGTTCGCTTGATTAAAATGTGCAATGGTCTTAGAGGTGACGGATCAAGCAAAGAGTGTCCATGCAGTACCACTGTCTTGAGAAGCTTTAAAGAACCATAGCAATATGTTTTCAGCAGCTGATCAACATGTAAGCAAGTCTCTTCTCCTAGAAATGGACTGCCTTCAAATCGATCCTGACTTATGGCTACCCTATGAATAGGGTCTTCATGCTAAGTGGTATTCAGAGGGGGTTTGCCATTGCCTCCCTCTGAGGCTAGTCCTCCCCAGCCAGCTAGGGCCTGGTCAGCTTGCTACAGCTGCACAAGCCAGCCCCTTCCTTGCCCGCAACTGCCAGCTGGAGCCAGTGTGGTGTAGTGGTTGAGGTGTTGGACTACGACCTGGGAGACCAGGGTTCGAATCCCCACATAGCCATGAAGCTCACTGGGTGACCTTGGGCCAGTCACTGCCTCTCAGCCTAATGAAAACCCTGTTAATAAGGTCACTATAAGTCAGAATCAACTTGAAGGCAGCACAGTACATCTCCTGGAAGTTTGCCAAAGTCCTTGCTTGAACACATTTTGAAAGCAATTTACAATTTTTATGCCTGGGCAAAAATTGGCAAATGGGCTATGTGTGTACATGCAGGATGGTGCATTTAAAATGTACAGTTTTTTTTTTAAAAAAAACTTAACATATTGGCACCCGTGATAAGACTCCGGGGGAGTGCAACATATAAGCCCAAATAAGTAAAAGTACATTTCTTTCAACAGATCAAGGAAGCTGTAAAGCATAAGGTCCTTTATTGTAGTCCTTGTTTGAGCTGTACTCACAGTCCAACATAAAGCAGTTGTAGATAGTAGTGCAGAATTAGCCTGACCTTCTACTTTTGCCTTCTGCGTGCCATATTTTAACAGAGCTACTTCCCATGAGCTCAGTACACCAGGGGCTGAACTCCCTGTCCTTAGTCTTGGGATCTATTTTTCCAAGCGGGTTTATATTGTGGTAGAGACAAGTGTGAACAAAACACACGCACCTATCGCTGCGCTTCTGAAAGGCATATTGATTTGTTTTTATTTAGAAAGGGTACAACCCCAGCCAATGCTGAATGCTTTTAAAACTCTTTGGTTTCAGTGAAAGAAGTTAAGCTTAAGTAAGGCCTCACAGTGACATACAGAAGTACTTTTCAAATGTGGCTTTTTGCATTACATGGAAGAGGTGGTTGGAAAAGAGGCAATGCCTGGCATTCATAATTGATGTGGCACGGGAGTTTTACTGTAGTTAGATATCTCTGTTAGAACACAGAACACTTCTCTTAAAGTAGGCAGTGGTTACAACTAAAAATGTAGGATTTTGTGAAAGCATTGTAATATCTTCAGGTTCTTTTAGCAAGCAAGATTGAACTTTTAAGGATCTGACATTTTAGTTTAGATTCTGTTTTTAGCCTGTTTCTCATCTGGATATGTGGAGCTTAAATTCACTTTAAAGTTGGGATGATCTAAGCTAAAATCAGTAGAACATCAGTGATAGCTGTAAATGTAATTGCTTTCCATGCAGACACAATTTAGACTTTTAAGCTACAGTAGCCTTTGGTGCATGTTCAGTCATTTCATTAAATCACCCGATAACACTTATAAACTTGTCCTGATACTGTTAGCACTATTTAATTACCACCATAAATATCTTGTTTAAGTAACTTCATCCCCATGCTCCTAACATAGGAAGCTGTCTTAAACTGAGTGAGGCCATGGGTTCATCTATCTCAGTGTTGTGTACACTGACTGGCAGCAGCTCTCCAGGATTGCTTTTCCCAGTTTTACGTGGAGATGTTGGTATTGAACCTGAGACCTTCTGCACACAAAGCAGCTGTTCTGCCACTGAACGACAGTCCTTTCTCACAGCTGACAAATACTAAGAACCTTAGATTTATTATTAGAAGTACAACAAAATGGGCGGTGGTAGTGGTTCCCTTGGTAATCACTCTTGTTTCTTTAGTATTGTATTGTTGCAGCCTATTGGTGATAAGTACAATAAAATACCAGAGAGAGAGAGAGATTGAGAGCTAGTTCACATGTTATGTGGGGATTAGCATATATTGGCCTAATTCCCCAACCACCACCACCCCTGCTATAGCTTTTAGGAAAGAATTCAAGATGTGGAATTTGGATACTGCAATCTTTCTACCTACCTACCTACCTACCTACCTACCTAACAAACTCAGCTGAAGCTGAACAGATGATGCAGGTGGTGTGGAAAAGCAGTGACTGATGGGCAAGATTCAGCATTGTCATTTCCACAAAACAATAGATCTAGGTTTTGGGAAACTTGACAGTGGGGATCAGCATCCCCATGGCAGCTGTACTGCACAGACAGCGCACTCCCATTTTAAACAATGCACCAACTGGCAATACTAAATTATTAAAGCAACTCATGAAATGGCAGCAGGAGAAGTGGCAGAGTAAAAGGAATACAATCTAGTCCAAGCTCATGGCTTGCTTGCTGGAATAAGAACATGCATGAACTCACATGAACCATGTGAGTGGCCAGTTAGCAGTAAGCTGTATTAGTAAATTAATAACAAGAATCTGAATTAATAGTGGACTTCAAATCATCCTTTATGAAACTTGCATTTTATTTACTGTATGCTGAGACTTAGATGGAGGTTTTCTTTGCAGCTGAGAGAAAAAAATTCATAGCACAGTATCGCCAGATAATTCCCGCCTTGCCATGGCCATCCTCCCATTTCACCTGCACAATTCAGACCACATTGTGTTACAAGCAGAGAGCAAAAGTGAAGGACTGTCAAACCACGGTTTAGCAGGCAGCACCAGCAGATTGAAGAAGGTGAGGTACTGCAAAGCAGCAGAGAAGACAAGAAACCCTCAGTCACAAGCCAATGTAGAAAGTAGTGATCAGTTAAAAACCAGTTCGAATTCTGACGCATCCGAAAGTCATTGGCCCAATATGGACAATTATATGTTGGCTTAATAAGCCGAGATGAGCATGAGCCCCTTCCCCAGCATGTTGTGTTCTTGTGCTGCTCCTTCCTTCACTTCTCAGTGCACTACTATAAGCCAAGAAGTCTTCAATTAACAATTGTTCCCCATAAAATCTGGACTGAGGGACTATGGCTACGAGGTTGGGAATAAGTCAGGATCTTAAACTACAGTTTGAACTTGGTGTAAGATCCTGGTTTGTTCTGAACCTGGTAAAGGGTTCTATTCAACTAATTCCCACTCAGAGTAGACCCACTGAAATTAATTAACCTTAGTCATGTTTATTAACTTCAGTGGGTCTACTCTGAGTAGGACTAGCATTGGTTGCTACCCATTGTTTTTCCTGATTTGACTGAAACAGGAGACTATGATTAAGAGAAGACTTCCGGGTTTAATCATGGTGTGTTGAGAAAGAAAGGAAGGGGATGCATGTATGGGCACAAGACTCATCCATATCTCAGCTTATTTAGCCAAAATGTAGTCCACTGAACATCGTCATTTAGCAAATATTTTTTAAAAACTCAGGTAACGGACATTGTGGGAGCCAGATGCTCCTCCGTGTGTATGTGTAGATCTGGTTCAAGCAATCTTTTCTGTTCATGAGGTTTGGGTGGTAGTGGTGAAAATAGGGGAGGGAGATTGGGCACATCAAACCTGTGTATGCATACATGTGCGCGCATGCATGCACAGCATTTACACACAGAGTGGAAAGAAGTATCTATTTTTTTCAATACAGAGGTTCAGTCCTTGGCTGGGTGAATGTATAAATCAGCCTAATGGTTTAATTCTAAAAGTAAAGTAAGCATGTTCTTCATAGCCTGAAATTGCCTGTTTTCCATTATGATAGTAAAGGACTAAGCCTACTGGGATGCTTACAATGAAATTAGTTTTCATCTTAACTTCTGACTTGAACATTTTTGTGTGTGTCTTGAGTCTTGGACACAAATGTTTAAAATATGTATGGTTGTACAATCATCTACCGTGATGATTCACTGGGTAGTGATCTGCATTTAAAATTGTCTTACCAGACATTCAACAGCATGCAAGAATTTGTCGACGCCGTTAATTTCAAGTATTCCACAACTGGAACTTTTTGAGTCGGAATATATTTCGAATGCAGTCCAAGTAAATATTTGACCTGTGTTTCTAATACTTTATTTGTCTGTTCTTCATTTGATCTTCTCTGGCTTTGTAGGCCCATGGATGTTTCTGTTCAAAGGCTTTGTAGAACAGTGGTTCCCAAACTTTTTCTCATGGACCACTTGAAAATTGCTAAAGGTCTTCGCAGGCCACTTAATGGTTTTTCTGCCTGTTGTAGCAATTGCAACGGAAATGTGATGTGCTAGATGCTGTATGATCTTTAAATTGTATTTTTATTGCTTCTTTTATTTCTTATATATTGTATTTCCACCAAATTAAAACTATAATACAGTAAAATACATGGTAAGAAATAAAAGAAGCAATAAAGATACAATTAAAATTATACAGCATGTAGCACAGCACATTACAATTGCTACAGCAGGCAGAAAAGTCGTTAAGTGGAGTTAAAAATCAATATGAATATTTAATATGATGGATGTGCTGTCTCCCATCTTCAACCAAAAATATGCAGACATGCCACAGACCACCTAAATGAAGTTTATGGACCACAGTTTGGGCACACACAAATATACTGCAGAATATTATGCAATACAAACAGCCCAACCCTGTGCACTTTTCCTCAGTAGCTCTTACTGAGTTCAGTGGGGCTTGCTCCCTTATAAGTGTGCACAGGATTACAATCAAAGATTTAAAGTGGTCTATTATCGTACATCATTGTGGCATAATATTTTGCAATTAACTCTCAACTCTTCAACTTCTGTGCTATACCCCATTAGTAGCGATCTGTTGGAAAATGTCATTCTGTTCAAATTCAGAAGGAGTAATAGTCCGTTTCCCTTTCTTTTTAGCCAAGAGGAGTTACCTGTCCATGATGCTGCATCAGAGAGGGTAAGTTCCTCATCTGTTGTGTAAATTATCAGTGAATATTCTCGGCGCACTCAGTGGCATACTGCTGCTGAAATTAAACAAGGGTAGATCTGTTAAGTTCTTGGGCGGCAGACCATTGAACATATGAAGCTGTTTGCACTGACTCAGATGGTGACTCAGGCCAGTATTGCTATCTGCTCTGAATGAAAGTGGCTCTTCAGGGTCTCAGGGAGGGGTCAGCCCTTCCACATGAGATTCCATAACTGGAGATGTTGGAAATTGAAACTGGGATGTAGAAAGTGCCTTACTCTGAAGCAGACCATTTGTCCATCTGGCTCAGTGTTTAGCCAATGTAGTTCCCTCCAGATGATGTTTGGCTCCAGCTCCCCTTAGTTCCAGCCAGCGTGGCCAGCGGTCGGGGTGATGGAAGTTGGACTACAGTCATCTGGAGGTACCACATTGGCTACCCCTGGCATCCCTTGTCTTCACTAACTGGCAGCGGCTCTACAGGGTTTTCAACAGAAGTCATTTCCAGCTGTACCCAGAATTGCAGGGATTGAAGGTGGGGCTTTCTTCATGCAAAGCATGTACTGTACCATGTGAGCTGTACTGAGCACTAAAGGAACAGCGGAAAATCATTATTTAGAAACAATAGATTGATACTTAATTAGTTGGCTTTCCAACTCGTTGACTAACTTGCGCACTGTTGGGTTGATACCTAAGCCTGTATCTCTTTTCTGAATGAACACTGCATTCATTCTGCTTCCCTTCGTGAACTGAGAGGAGATCAGCCAGCTTGGGGAAGGCACCTGATCTGGGGCTGGAGGATGACAGGTCTCCCCCTTGATCCCCAGATGACACCCTGACTCCATTTGGGAAGGCAGACTCTCATTTGATGTTGCTGTTTTTGCTGCACATCGCTTTGAGACAATGTGCAGAAGTCAATAAATAAATTATTAATAAAAATAATTAGGCATAAGCATTTGGCATAAGAACCCCCTCCCTGCCCCCCAAGGAAATAAAGAACACCTTTTGAAAGAAGATGTGAGAGAAGCGAAAGTCTTCTCCTGTGATTCTACTGGCACCAAGCTCAGCAGTGAAGCAGAAGAGAGCCTATGCGGCAGATGGCCATCCAGGTATCAACAGAAGGCGGCTCAGCTCAGGAAGCAGACGCCCCAGCCATTTCCACTCAGGTGGACCCTGCCAGTGCCCAGAAAGGGACCCAGAAGCAGCAAAGGCTGTACAGTGGGTCCCGGCTCCGCTTTGCAGCAAGAAGGATTGCAGTAGTTGCATCCCCAAGTCCTGTATCAGACAGTTGCTGACCCTGAATAAACCCAAAGTCCCCTGCTTCTCAAACTACAATGTTGACTGCAAGTTAGATGCTAGAATATTTTACTTTACAAAGTCATCAAGAAGTGGCTAGGATAGACTTGCTTCTGTTGTTCCTTTATGAGCACCTTTTGAGCCCACGTCTGGACACCGGAATAAACTTTTTGAAAATCGGGCAGAGAGGCCTCTCCTAGGTGCAAATGTCAGAATCAAAGTGGATCAGCCTGTCAGTCATTTGAAGCAGTGGTAGGTCTCGGGTGAGCGGCAGCCAATAGCTTTAAGGTTGAGTTGCATCATTTTTTGTATTTGGAGGGGATTTAGTTGCTGGGCAAAGAGATGGCATTTTACACCACGTCATATAACTGTCCTATCCTGCAATGTAGGCAGAACTGCAGCTCATGTCCTCACTCTGTCTCCTTTTAACTGAAAACTTTGCACAATGAGGCTCATTTATGTCGCATAATGTGTGGGGGGTTTTGGCCCAAACTTTGTGTGCTTAAGGCCCACTTCTGTCAGCAAATTCCACCACTCTCTGGGCATTTTACAGATTACATCATGCATTCCATTCAGCTGAACTACAACAGAGGCTGCTGTGAGGGAAATTTAGCTGTGTGTGTATTAGATATTCCTATTAAACTCAATTCCCTTGGTTCTAATGTCTGTCTTATGAAGATTCTCAAAACTACCTTGCCACTTAGATGCGAGTTTCTTCTTTCTGTCCTTGCCCTTGATGTTTATTTGGCATTGAGTTTCTAAAGAAGGCAGCTTATATACTCCTCATAGAGCTGTTAACACTCCTAGGATCAACTGAAAGGTCATTTGCCAAGCAGCTGCTGAGCCCTGCTAGTCTGGGAAGGTGGAAGAGCCACTTGGGTTCTTTTTGCAACTGCTTGCTGAGCTTCCACTTAATTAAGCCTCTTTAAATGACACTTGGGTCTCTGGCTACTTCAGGATGCTCTCTGCTAACTTAAATGTCCTCCGAAAGGTTCTGCTCGTATCTGAAGATCGAGAAGTTATTTCCTTCTAATGTCTGAGAGAGTAGAACATACTAGGGCTTTTTCTTACTACTTAAAAAAACCCCTGGAGAATTTAGGGCTGAATGTGTTGAAAACCTCATAATTCTGTCAACGTATCCTTTTTTGTAAGGTTTCTAACTTCATAGCCAACTGATCTTTAATATTTGTCCTCATTTTGCCAGAGATTTTCCTCCTAGTTTGCATAGAATTTGACTTTCAGATCAAAATGATGAAAGTTTGTAGATAGGAAGAGTTCACAGTGTTATAGGTCCTGAGTTGTTTCCTGTTCAAACATATGCTGTGAAATTAGATCTAGGACAGCTACTTCTGACCTTGATGAAATGCTCCACATTGAGCATTCTCATAATATAGGGGTGGGAAACCTATGCCTCCCCCCAGATGTTGCTGGGCTATAATTTCCATCATCCCTGACTATTGGCCGTGCTAACTGAGGCTGAGGGGACTTTGAGTCCAACATCTGGAGGGCCATGGATCTGTCACCCCAGGCATAGAGGAAGTCTGTCGGGCCAGTTTCATCCACACAGAGTTAAGTACTGCTTCTTGGAAGCAATGCATATGAGTGTGGGAAGCAATGCATATGGGTGTGGTGCCCCCCCCTCATATGTTGTGTGTTCCTTCCTGCTAATCTATAGTCTTGCACACAAGACTAAACCCAGATTTTTTAAATCTGTATTTAATGCATCCAATCATTTCAGAAATGATAAAACTGGGGTGTAAAATATTTACATGACAGATGTGCTAAATTACCAATTATTCAGCATTTGCTCTAATTATGCAGTGGAGTGTTTTGATCATCTGTAGAACATAATAAACAGGTGAGTGAGGTGATTAGAGACCAATGAACTGTCTTTACAAAAAAGTTTAAGAACTATGGTCAGAGCTTCTCTCTTATCATTTGACACCCCAAGAAAAGCATAAAAATGTTGCATGTTCCCAACCTTATGTCCATTGTGGTTATGAAGCCTTTTATGTTCTCTGTCTTTCTTGTTGTGGTTATGAAGCCTTTTTCTCTCTGTCTCTCAGTCAGTGCTCAGAAATCGCAACTTGATTAAAAATAAAAGTTTACAATAAACCACGGAAATAAACCTTTTAAACAAATGTGTACTTGAACATCTGTCTGTTTGTTACTTATGGGCAGAGTATCAACGTTTGTGAAGGCTAGCTATACTAACACTACGTAAGATGTCAGGGTACATAAGTAGGAAAGCTCTTTGGGGACAATTATTTTATTTACAAGAGTGTTTATAAACTGCCAAAGCATAAGAAAAATATTATGGTGTGCAGTAAAAAAATTTAAACATCAAAAAGCAGTAAAATTACAGAACAAATGACCAACACTGAATTGAATTAATTCTCTAAAAACTCCTAGCAAAGTAAAAGCATTTTCAGCAGGCAACAAAAAATCAGTGTTGTAGGTGCTTGTCAGATTTCAATAGTGTTCCAAAATATTGGTGCCACTATGCTAAAGGCCTTAGTTCACATAGAAATTAAATTAATGTGAAATAACTATGGGACAGTCAGGAGGGCGTCTCCAGATTATGGCAGTGGTCTGACGGATATATAGGGGGCAAGGCAGACCTTCAAGTAAGCTGGTCCTAGATTGGGGCTTTATCGCTTGAACTTAACTCAGTGACATCCTGGTAGCCAGTGAAGAGCTTTCTGCACTAGTATAATTATATGTGGTTGCTCCAAACTAACCCCAAGTATGTAGAAGCAAGATGAGCAAAAGTGATGTGCTGGGACACGTTAATGTTCCTTGAAAAATGAAGTAACTATGTGTAACGCAGCCACTACTACATTTCCCTTAAAGGGTGAAGGTACTTTGCAGCATTGACCTCCCTCACATCTCCCAGCCAATACATGGGAAATAATGTCATCTAGATGAAGGGAGTAAGGAGATCCCAGACTGACTTGTCCAAAGGAGAGAACAGGGTACTAGAAATCCATTTTAGCTCTACTGCTATCCAGGAGTTGCAAAAGGATATTAGCTCTTTGCTCTGGGAGCTGTTGAAATCTTTTTCAGTGTAGTGTCTCTCCAATTTTTAAGCCAGGAAAAAAAATTGCCCTGGATATCGCATGTTTGGGAAGAGTTGCCTTAGAAAGTAATATTCAAACGTTGCCCACAATTTATGGTGCAGTCAACTAACCGGGGAACAAAACTGTCACTAAAAGGCATGTTTCTTGCACATCCTCTTGTGCAAGTCTAGTGTGTGCTGTCTGCTGATTTCTCTGAGGCTATGCATTAGTGGGAAGTGTCTCTGCTTAACATAATAAGAAGTTGCTTTAAAATTGTAGGGCTCCAGATAAGACTTTTGCTAAACACCTCTGCAGAATGTTTTCGTTGAGTGGGCTTTGCTTGATGAACGAATGCAAACTTTCCACAGGCATTTATCAGCAAAAAGAAAGATTACACCATGCACAGAGGCTCTGTTAAAATGTTTTAAAGTGCTCTAAAATTACTATAATGATGTCTGTCTTTGTAATAACTGTTTTTGCTTAGTATCTCTTAGCAGTGCAATGCTTTGATTGGGCTGTATAGTGGCATTTAAGCTAAACTGCACAATTCCTACGGGTGTGGCAAAAGAACAGAGTACATAATTTCCATTGTAATTTTTACTGGCATGATCAGACTTTGGAAGTTGTTATATGGGAGTTAGTCCATACTGTGTGTGTACAGTCAAGCTAGTTACATTAGAATATATTTCTGGAATGGGCAGGCTTCAGGAGGGAACTGCTGTATCCACAGATGCTGCTATGATATATAGGATTGTGATGTTCCAGGATTTAGAGCGATGCTCTGTGTAGCTGCTTCACAGTTGGGGTATCTCTCTAGAATGGGAAGTACCTCTGGATGCTTGCCCCTCTTCCTCTAAAATACATCATGCACACATAGCCCAACATACACTGTTTATTCCTAAAGTCTGAAAAGATGCCATGGGCTACCTGTTTCCTTCAAAACTTGGAGCTTCAAAACTTGGAGCATGATGTCTTCATCATAGCGCTCAAAGCTAAGCCAGAGAAGAGATTGTGGCCTATTGCCGAAATAAAACACAAACACCATTCAGTGGGTTGAATCATGGGCCACTTTATTAAACGGAATCAATTAGAATAATGAACCTGCAGAGGGGAAATCAAGTGCGGGAGCATTCTGATGATCCAGGCAAAGCCTGCTTGCAGCCATAGGGCAACTAAACCTTGCCTGAGCCCGGGGCTGCCCTATGCCAGACCCCAGCTCAAGCCACACCCTGAAGATGTGTAGGGGGTCCAACCCGCATCACCGCCCCCCGGAGCCATGAAACTCCGAGCGGATGAGGCACGTTGGCCCCAAATGTGGCCCGTGTTCTGCCCCCTGGGCCGTATAGCCCTGAGCTGCAGGCCCCCGGACCGCCAATCGCCCCCAAAGGTGCCTAAAGGTGTCACCTAGCTGCCCTTTCCCTTTAAACCTTTTCCCGCACTTCTTTGCCACAAAAGGGAGACAAGCCTCTGCTTAGTCTCCCTTTACCCCACACCCGATAAGAATCTCGTGCAGACCCCTCTGCAGGCCCATCTGGAAGATGCCATCGTTGCCCCACGAACTGCATGTCCACGCATGCCTACTACTGAGGGCCTTGCCCTCCATGTCTGACCACAGCAGACGACCCAAGGCTACCGAGGCCTCAACTGCATGTCCTCACATGCCTGCCACTGAGGGCCTTGCCCTCCATGTCTGACCACAGCAGACGACCCAAGGCTACCGAGGCCTCAACTGCATGTCCTCACATGCCTGCCACTGAGGGCCTTGCCCTCCATGTCTGACCACAGCAGACGAACAGATGCTATTGTGGCCTCAACTGCATGTCCTCACATGTCTTGCCCTTCAGTAACCAAGGTAATTCCCACCCAGGGGAATGACCACCACCTGCAGAACCTTCCGCCCTGAACCCTGCTGGAACAACATGGGTAGGAGACCATTCCAGTGCATACTCTGTCGACCCAGCCACCAAACTGTGGCCCACCATCCGAGGCCCAGCTGTGAACCAATGTGCGTTTGCGGCCCCAAGGCCAGCCTATGAGATCATGCCATGGCTGCAGAGTAGGCTGCACGTCTGCTCCATCCCCATCCAGCAACCTGCCAAAACAGAAACAATCGTGAACAGTTGGGTCGCGGACCTTCAGACTCACCCCCAGGGTGAATGTATTCCATGCGCCCCCTACTTCCACCTCCTAATGGCGTGCACCTGCATATACCAAAACCAAATGGACCGTCCCAGGTAGGCAATTCCACTGCCGGGTAGGCAACCCCCATTCCGGAGGAGCATGTCCCTCAAACCACCATGGGTCTGCTCCCAGGCACTGCGACACTAGACTGAAACTTTATAAGGGAAGATCCCTCCCCCTGAATATCAGGCAACCAGGCCTGTAGCTTCAGGCCAAAAACACTATGACGCCGTCATGGGGAAATGTCCAGTCCAGGGGGAGGGTAAAATAATGTGGACTAACTCTTGCACCCCTGGTCTGCCTGGAAGTCTGACCTGGCCCCCAAACACCCTCGCCCCCCATCCGGAAGGCTCCGAATTAAGTGTGAGGGCCGCTACCTGCAACTGCTGAGCTTTGAAGCATGATGGTCTCAGGGCACCTCCCTGATCAACCATCCCTGGCGGGTCAGGTGAATATGGAGGATGAGGATAAGGGGTATGGGGGTGTGCATGGGCCAGCTGGCCAGCACCTGACATATCCCAAGACATCTGAATGGTCCTAAAGGCCCCCTGCCAGCCTACCTTGCGACACACTGACAGACAAGCTACATTCCTACCATGTGATGAATTCCAGCACGTGATTCATAGGAATAGGCCACACTTTGCATAGCCCCTGCCAGCCCCTAACTCCCAGGAATCCCCTCCTGCCCTCTGATAGCTGGTGAGCATGCTGGGGCAGCAGATAGGCATATGGCCATCTCTGACTCCCTTCCCCCATCTCCCAGTATGCGGCATGGGACTAGCTGAGTCGGTCCTTCCTCTAACTGAAACACCATTGATGCGCCGCAGGAAAGGAGGGGGCCACCAGAGGTTGGCGCACAAGGCAGCCAAAAACTTTGAACTTGTGGTAAGGCTGTGAAATCCCTGTTATGGCACCATCACCCCCACCGTAGAAGGCCCCCAACACCTGAAGGGGAGGAAGCAAACACCTTCCCCAGCCCCTGAAAACTGCAGGATCTTGATCTGCAACAGTTCAAGCTTTTCCAGGGGAGCCTGCAGCCCTGGGTCCAAAAGTCAGTCTTCATACCCTGGAAGGTGAACACTGGGGCAGGATCTTCCCTTTCCCCAGCTGCCAAAGGAACCCCCCAGTTCATAGCTACGCTATAAACTGTGCCATCAGGTGCTAATATGCACCCAAAGTCTGCCCTACCCGTAAACTGTAAATCATGAAAGTAGTGCCCCACTGCTTCTGAGCCCTCTCGTCTCCAAGAAGGGGCTGAAGTGCTCCATGCAAGAATACAGCAGCCCCTAGGTAATGCTCTGCTGCATAGTTGACTTAACAGGCAAAACTCAGCAGCTCAAAATCCACCGTGTGTAACGGCCGGCAATGCAGGCAGATTAGCTGCCACACTTGCCCATAAGGCATCACTGAGTGACCCCACTTGTATGACAGATGGTGAATCAGGTAGACTTTGCCCACTGCCACTGTGGGCACTATACGGGGGGGGGCGCTGAGAGAGCAGAGGTAGGGGATGATGGGAAGGGGCCAATAACCCTGCCCAACTGTATGTCTTAATCAATTGTCCCCTGGACCAGTGCGTCCATAGGATCCGGAAAACCGCATAATAAAGAAAAACCACATCATAAAATGAGTCCCCCCATAACTGGGCAGTCTGCAAGCAAGGTCCATAGCCCTCGAGCGTAGCTGGGAAGGGACACTTTTTCCGAGCAGCCTCTGCTGGGGGCTGCCCTGGCCCCACATATCCTTCTGGGTTGTTGTTGTGCCTTTAATAGCAGGTTCGTATTCAGCAGTTATTAGATGGCATGGAGTTAAGCAATGTCATCTTCTAATGTCTGCAGATCAAATGACCCTTAAAGGCACAGGACTAGAGGCCTGTAAAAAGGTGGGCACCTTATCTACAGACCAGTTTGTAAACTAGCTAAAGTGAAGATGCAAGCAAATGTGCAGCCTGCGTGTGATTAATTCCATTATGTTTAAATAATTTACTCAGAGAATATGAATTGGACCAATTCTATGCATACTTACTTGTGAGAAAATCCCCGAGTGTCTCGTTACTTCTTCCCCTGGAAGGGTGCATGTGATTGCACACATACAGCAGAATCCTATGTGTGTTTACTCAGAATATCACAGATTAAATGGGTTTTAGGACAGAGGTTTATGGGACTTAACTGATGGAAAGGTTCATATATTTTTACCTGGGTTTGAAGAACGTATTTGGGGGGGGGAGAAGCTTAACAGTGAAAAAAGGGGGGATGAGTTCCCTTTGCATTTTGGAGTTGAGGTAGTTTTGGAGGTGAGGTTGCAGCACTAACTGGGGTCCCTACAGGCTCCTGCCGCCTCCCTTCTGTCTCCAGCTGCCCCCCACCCTCCTCAAAAAGCCCCTGCTCTTGTAATTACATTGCATTGCTCCAATCCAAATGGCCGCTACGTTATGACAGAGCATCTTTCTAGGTTATTCTGCAAAAGAAGTGGCGGCCACAGGCAGCAGGAGGCTGAAATTTGAAGGAGGATTAAATTTAAAAGAGGATTAGACAAATTCATGGAGGACAGGGCTATCAATGGCTACTAGCCATGATGTCTGTGCTCTGCCACCCTAGTCAGAGGCAGTATGCTTCTGTAAACCAGCTGCCGGAAGCCTCAGGAGAGGAGAGTGTTCCTGCACTCGGGTCCTGCTTGCGGGCTTCCCCCAGGCACCTGGTTGGCCACTGTGAGAACAGGATGCTGGACTAGATGGGCCACTAATTCAAAGGAGGGCGGGAGGCTGACAGAGCGGCCTTAAATGGCCTTCAGCCACCCCGCCTCCTTCCTGTGTGTCACTATGGCGCGCCGCGTGCACGCCCGATGGCGGCCTGAGCTTCGGCTGTGGCCACAAACTCGCCCCTTTGCCCGGAAGTACCGGGCACGGAACGGGATTGTAGCTTAGAGCATATGTTTTGCAACCAGAAGGTCCCAGGGTCAATCTCTGGTTCTCCAGCTAAAAGAATCCAGAGGTAGGTGATTTGCAAGACTTCTCCCTGAGACCCTAGAGCAGGCTTTCCCAACCAGTGTGCCTGCAGATGTTGTTGGACCACAACTCCCATCAGCCTCAGCCAGCATTGCCAATGGCTGAGGCTGATGGGAGTTGTGGTCCAACAACATCTGGAGGCACACTGGTTGGGAAAGGCTGCCCTAGAGAGTCACTGCTAGTCAGTACTACCAGTAGTACTAGATGGACAAATAATCTGACCTGGCCTAAGGCAGCTTCCTCTGTTCCTCATGTATACATGGAACAGAATGCTGGGATGTTGGAGTTCTAAGCCAATCTTGCATTGGGGAAGGGCCTGGGATTTCCAGTGGCAACCAGCAACGTATCTCATCTTGCAGCATGCAAGTTTTACTTACTAGCATTAAAAATAGTTACTGATTGGAGTTGCTGAGATATGCTCACCATGTTTAAAGATGAATCCTTCAGCTGACTTTGTGAGGTTGAGCCGGTGGTGGTCGTACATGAGTAATTTATTATAATAATCAAAAAACATAAATGGTTTTAAAATATGTTTTTAGTTGTAACTGTATTTATAGAATGTTTTTAACTGTTTTTAGAATCCTGTTCTCCTTTTTGTTGTTGCTGTTGTTAAATTTCTTAGTTGATATATGCAACATCCTGGGCTCCTTTGGGAGGAAGGGTAGGATAGAAATTCAATAAATAAATATATAAATAAAATATGCAGAAAAGCTATCTGAGCCCTCTTGATAGGGTTGATTGGGAATGTAAAAACCACAACGGTTACTGTGAGTTGAAGGCATATTGCTTAAACTTCTGATTCAGCTTAGATTTGTAAGCTGGTCTTATTGGTTAATTAATTTAATACAGATGGGCCCCGCTTATACGGCAGGTTCCGTTACGGACTGCTGCCGTAAAGCGGAACCCATTGAGCATAATGCGAAAATGCCGCAAAAGCACAAAAACGGCTTTAAAACGGGGAATTTCCCCTAATTGAAAGCCGCCGCATTAGCGGAACGCCGGAATGCGAAGTGCCGGTAAGCAGGGCCCTACTGTATGCTTTTTTTTTTTTAACTTTTTCTTAACCCCTTTGTATTGGTCAGATTTGATAAGTGAAAGAGCATCATGTTAAAGGGGGACGGGCACCAATGTCTTCCTTAAAGATAGCTTTAAAATTTGCATTTTAGTTAAAATATCTGCCCTTGAGTTTTCTTGATATGAAATGCATTCGTATCTGTGTCTGTTCCTAAACTTGTAAATCTCTAAAAAGTCTTTGGTACTCGAAGTGAGGTGAAGCGGAATAATAAAGTCTAATTTTATTTCAGCAAAAGCAGCTTGAAATTGAAAGAACTACAAAATGGCTGAAGATGTTGAAAAGCTGGGAGAAATACAAGAGCACGGAAAAGGTAAAGCTAAGTGTTTCCATGGGCAGTTGCATTTACTGAATGCAACTGTATTGAATTGAGTACCATAGTCTTGGGCTTTCATTTTTCTCTATCATTACAGCATTCATTTTAAACAACAAATGCACAAAACGACTTCCATTCAGCTAGTTTCCAAGAGCTGCATTGCATTGGAAGTTCAGCTTCAGAAGAATAATTGCTTAGGAAATAATTGTGCAGTAGGAATGGAGATGGTGTACATAAGCAGAAACTCATGAAGTTTCACTTAAAGGATTTTTAATCTTCACTTAAAACATTCATCCTATTTTTTCTCTCACACGTGTGCCTACATCTCTCCCCCCACCTCCGGTTTGTGTTGTGCTCCTTATGCTGCAAGATTTTGGAACGCATACATGCCGTTCATTCGGCCAGATAGGCGGCCTAAAAATAAAATTTTATTATTATTATTATTATAAAAAGGGTAACATCTCAGAAAATACACATACCTTTCTGTGCATTTGTGTTATAACTAGGCTAGATGAGAAAACAGCATACTTTAATAATAGCCCAAAGGACCAAGTCAGGCTGTTAGAAGCTTTTTGAGCACTGGTCACTCGCTGAGGTTTGGTTAAGTCATAAAGAACCCTTGTCTGTGTCTTCCAGATAGATCTTGAAAACTTCCAGCATAGTTTGTGACCTGACTCTTCTCCTAAGAGTGAGCCGTTGTACTCTGCTGAGTCTCTTGTTCCATCTCAGCAAATTGTCAAGAATAGGGGGGAATTCTATGTAGGTAACTGAAGGAGTTTTTAACAACCTTCCCAGCCTGCCAGCACTTTAAGATCTGCAGAGTGCCACTGCCTTCAGTGGAGATGCAGATGTCAACTAGGGCTTTTGTGGCTGTGGTGCCCCAGTTATAATATAGTCTTCCCGGGGGAGCTTACTTAGCACCAAACCTTATTTTTTAGGTACCAGGCGAAAACCCTTTCATTTACCTGGGCTTTTAAGGATGATGCTTGTATGCTTTTACCTGCTGTATCTATCTCAGTGTTTTACAGTGTTTTTGCAGTTGTATTTTTAATTGTTGTATTATCGTGAACAGCCCTAGAATAATTTTTTGATGAAGGGTGGTGTGTAATACACTTATACAGCTAAAATGGTATACAGTATGCAAGACACACAAACACAGGTCATTGGCTAACTGCTGTTGATGCCATGGAATGATCATGAATATTCTACATGCTCAAGGGAATCTTCTAGCTACAGAATGTTGGCAAACAGTGGAGCTTCTGACACAGGTCTAAGGAGAGAAGGAATTGCATTTAGCAGGCAATGGAACCAGTTGGTTTGTAGGGGGTGGGTCAGAATGGCTGAGAAGCTAAGGGTTTAGGAAAAGAGACAGAAGAGGCTTGTTGCTATGGGGAAGAGATGATCTGAAGAGGTTGGTCTGGAGGAAGAATCGAATAGGGTCCATGGACCTGTGCTGTTGGGTAGAAACTTACTGGAAAGGAAGATTTGGCAGATAGAGACCTATATAGCTATTCAGGCTTAGCCATATTTCTTTTTGTGAAGGGGCTTCATCCTGACTGATGAACTTTGGATAGAAAGTACTGAGACATGGGCTTGGACCATTGGCTTATTTAACACTGTCCATCTAGGGGGAGAATTATGGTACCTATAGCTTAAATAACTTTCCTCTCCTAACTAACCATAAATCATTTTGTAAAAGTCCAAAGTTTGAGGCCCAAACCCTCAATTCCTGTGTTAGGCATGTGTTAGAACTACGTTCCTTGTAATAGTGCCATTTCAGAATTATTCTGCTGGTACAGGAGCCATTGTATAAACTGGTATGGGTGTTGTGTTGAAAAAGAACTTCTGAAACGGAGCACCTTGTACCAATTTGTGATGTGACCCTTTCTCTCCGGAGGTCCTTATTATAGAAAATGTTTTACTATTTCGCCTCCATCCCTCTCCCTTCTTTTGTCTGTCATTTTTAAAAAAAAGTTTGGAAGAGAAATACTGGTGAAAGCATTTATATAAGGATATAAAATAGAAAGGAAGGAATGGAGGGAAAAGACATTCAATGTTCTTTCTTAAGAATGTCCACATCATGCCTTTTTGGGAAAGCTTTTTTTAAACAACTGGTTATAAGCCTTGTGCAGCCTTGGACAAGTCAGGCTCCCTCCCTCCCTCTCTCTCTCCCCTCTCTGTCTCTCTCTGTGTGTCTCGCTCAAGAGGAAGACCACACAAGGGATGGATTGATTCCATAAAGGAAGCCACAGACCTGAAGTTACAAGATCTGAACAGGGTGGTTTATAACAGATGCTACTGGAGGTTGCTAAATCATAGGGTCGCCATAAGTCAAAATCGACTTCTTGTTATTGTTATGTGCCTCCAACAACAACAAGAGATGGAAGTACCCGTTCAGCATCCTTTCTCTAGCCCCCCACCCCACCCCGGTAACCTGTAACCTTCCTTTAGTAACTTCTTGCAGAGGGAATCAACACTTTTGCCTCTCTGTATGCTGCTCAGCACCCCTTTTGACCTGCTGCTTTCAGTTTATGCATTCACATCTTAGTTATATTCTGTAGCTGTCCTGAAGTAGGGCATGTCAAGCCATTAGTCACTGCAGGCATTAAAAGCTTCACTTGTCCTGGTGTGGTCATATCTTTCAAGATGCCTCGAATAAAAATGTCATTCACTGTATTCACATTCAAATATCTCCCTTTGGTATGCCATCTGACTCTCTTGGTGATGGAAGTTAGCTGTCTGACAAAGAGAGAAGAAATAACAGGGAAGCAGAAGGGAGGAGGGGGAGAAACTGCCAAGCTGAGGTAGTTAGAAATAATTTAGAGTTTATTGAGAGACTCGGTGTCAAATTGTCACTTGTTTTTTTCCCCTGCCCGTGGCTTCCAAAGGATAAATAACTGAGATTCAGAAAGGGATAGCAACTCTGTTTCTCCTCATCCCTGGCTCACACAGAAATCGATGAATGAGGCCGAAGCTTCTGTGGGAGCCGTGGGTTCAGACAGCTGCTGCAGCCATTCGCAAAGCATTTCTATTTATTTATTGTCTTTGTATGCCACCCTCTAACCAAGTTCACAGGGTGCTTTACAACAAGAATCAAAGCCGATTAAAAATGCATACAATTAAAGCATACACAGAAAAACTGGAAAAGCGGCAAAGATAACTGTGAAGGTCCACAGGGGATTTCCTCGGCCCAGATAGCTCCTACCATCACTGCCCCGATTTGTGGGTGTTGAGGAGAAGAAGCAGAGACCTGAGGGAATCTTCTCCCTTGGATCCCCTGTAGTTTCTTCCTCTGCTAGCTGGGAGGTACAGGGGGCTTGAAGAAGAACCTTCTCTGGCCACCCAAACCTTCTGGGGTGAGGAGGATACTGTGGGACTGGCCTGCTGGGGGTGATTCCAGAGTGTCCTGCAAAGGGGCCAGAAAGAGGACCCCTGGACTTGTCACCCCCAAGCCCCATAATCCCGAGAAAGGGGCTACCGGGGTGCTGCAGGGCACAGAAGTGGGGCAGACCCTATCATCAACCCACCAAACACTGGCACCAGACTAAACTGGCCAGCAGTTGTCTCTGAAGAGCAACCCAACTTGGAGCAAGGCCAAGTAGAGGACAGTAAGGACTTGGTATGATTTTGATATCTGATAGGGGCTGTATTACCCAGGTCATACCTCAGTAAAGTCAGAGCTACTACAAGTGGTGTCTGTCTTGTTGGCAGCTGGGGCTCATGTTTGGGCATATCCCCCATGGAGCATTCAGTGTGCCCTCCCCCAGGATGGGCAAAATAATAGTGATTAGCCCTTCCAGCCCTCTCTGTATTTCCATCAACTTCCTGCTTGCTCCCTTTTGGTATCACATGGCTTTATCTTGAGTTCTAGAGCAATTTCTGGTTCCTTGTTTATTTCCTATAAATTAATGTTAATTGTTAATTTCTGGTTATTTGCATCCAGTAAGAAACCAGGTGTGTTGGAGAGAGGATGAGTGTGCAGGAAGGGAGGATAGGAAGAAGGCCATTTGCTGGTGGCTCTCACAGCTGTTAACAACCCCTGGCTGCTACAGTCACCGTGAGACTTCTCTCCTCATGAAGCCTCATTCACAAACATCTGTTCTGAACAAAATATCCCAGTTCTTATACACTCATGAACGTAAGAATGCCTATGAAGTTCCCATTCTGTACAGATAATGAAGTCCCAAAAGAATACACTGTCTTTGTCCTTTTGTGATTGATTTGGATAGTGGGTGGGGAGAAAAGGTTATTTTCTATCATTATGAAACATAAGAGTCTAATCCTTTCTTTTGGAGCCCTGGAATGCATGCAGAAGAACATGACTGCAAGTGCTAGGACAAGAAAATGTTGCTTGAGGTCCAGCTCCTTTTGTTTTAAAAATTAAGCCTATGATGTTAAAAATATGTATTGAAATATTATCATAGTATAATTCTGAAAGTGAAAATGGGTTGTATTCAACTAAGCCCTACTCAGAGTTAGACCCACTGAAATTAATAAACCTCAGTTGTGTTTATTAATTTCAGTGGGTTTGTTCTGAGTTGGATTAGTACTGTATGCTGCCCTATATAACTAAATGGGAAATACTCCATTGCATGTTTTGAGATACTTGTGGAAAACTGAGAACTCCCTGAATTTTAAAATATTTCCATAATTTGTTTGGCTTTTTTAATAATAAAAATTGTAAGCCACTTTCTCTCTCCCATGGAGATGTCCAGAGCAGCTGACAGGTATAAAAACATAAGCAGGAAAAAGTTAAAATAGGGGTTATAATGCATTCAAAATGAACCTGAGATAAAATTATTACAAACTGATGTAAAGTTATGATTGTTTGTGGTGGTGGTTGTTGGAAAATATACCCCTGTAGAGAGTTTACTGAACTTGAAGACCTCTGAGTGTGCCCCTCTAATGATAGCTAAATGGAACTTCCAAGATCAGAGGAGCCCCAACAGGAGAAGGCTGTTACTTCCATGTCCAGAGTTTTGCTGAGCTATCTGATTGGCTCCTTTGGAAGCAGGATGTGGGACGAGACAGACCTTTGGTCTGATCCAACATTGCTGCTCTTCTTTTCTTAGTAAAAATACCCTGAACTGATGGCAGTTCCCAGTACTGGTACACAACCCAGACATCTTAATCCTGCCTCTTTTTCCCCTCTTCCTGACTGAGCAGATTAAGCATATAGCTAAAAGACTGAATGATCCCCCGGCTGATAGTCCCCCGGATCAGCTCTCGCCTCTGTCATGAAGTCAGTAGGTGGGCTTTGGCAAGGCACTCTCCTTCAGCCTTGCCCCCCATCTGCAATATGAGGGAGGATGGTACTGAGTTCATAGGGCTGTGGCAAGCATTGCAACTAGATAATGTACACTGAAGCTCTTTGAGCATTGGAAAGGGCTATACAAATGTTAAGCTTATTACTATTACCTGATCATACCTGCCCCTTCATAAGGTTGAGGGTGAGATTCAACATAACGTTGGTTAAGATGTTTGAGACTTGATGTTGTTGCACCAAGGGTGAGTGCACAAGCTTGATTGTCATGGGGTATAAAAATAAAAGCGGTTGTGCTATGAGTTGTGCAAAAAAAATTTGCAAGTGCAAGACACCCATTGGATTCGGCTGTTGCTTGTGGGGATAGCCTTTAGGCGAGAAGTCTGCTACAACTGGAGATCACCCTACCTGTTTTCCTATTTCCTTGTGCTTAAATGGCCTTTCGCACCCTCCCATAAAGACGTTTTTTGGGAAATCATTGTGTTCACGCCCGATCTCTTGTATAACTGAAGCCAGTGCCACAAAAGGAGATTCTTCATCCTTCAAAGAATATATCTTCTATATTGGCCAGGGCTGTGGAGTCGGAGTCGGAAGCAATTTTGGGTGGAGTCGGAGTTGGAGTTGGTAGAAATGTACCGACTCCGACTCCAGCTTCAAAATAAATTTTGATTGACAATTTTTTTAAAATATAAATTCAAAATGTCAAAGAAGCTTCCCATGAAGTCAGCTGTAGTTGAGCATTTCACCATAACTCAAGATGGAAAACATTTTGTGTGTCAGTGTATGACACAGGACCCAGATGAAGACAAATGCTGTGATGCCAAGATCAGCGCATATTCAGGCAGCGATAAAAATGCTCCTATGAGAGCTTCCAATTTAAAAAGACATTTACAGCCCTTTCCAGGGCTGTGGAGTTGGAAGCAATTTGGGGTGGAGTCAGAGTCGGGCAGTAGAAAAATAGAGTAGTCAGAGTTGGAGTTGAAGATTTGGTGTACCAACTCCACAGCCCTGATATTGGCAGTTTATAAGATTTTCTCTGTCTTCTCTGCATCTCTAAAATCTTAGACAGATAATAGGAATCCTTAATCCAGTTTTGATCTTTCGTTTTTAGCCAGGATCTGGTAACATTTGTTTGTAATAAAGGTCTTCCTTTTGGGGAGGGGGGGAAGGTCACTTGGACCCAAATGTCCATAGCCTCCAGGAAAGTCTAGAAAATTGTTGCATGGTTCTTGAGGTTTCTTTTTGGTCTCTTCTACGGTCCTAAAACTACTCTTCAACATACTCAGAATCTTTTCAATAATAATTAATGCAGTTTTTCACCCCTTTAATATGGTCTGTTCTTTTGTTTATAAATAGATTTAACTGACCTTTCCAGTTAACCCCAGAATGTTACCATTTTACATCTTTTGAGTTTGCACCTTTAAAAAATAGCATACAAATGCAACAAATCCATTCACAAGAGTAAAAGTAAACTTGTCAAAGAATTGTGATTTGGCTGCAGTGCTCTTAAATATACATGCGATATCAATTGTTTTCAAATGCTTTCAAACAACACACATACTCAGTTGTGCTCACTAATACAATTCTCCCACTTTCATTTTGCCCTGGAACGGTCTCAAGGGCTATGCCACTTTTTTTTTCATTCTGTGATGCCAGTGTAAAAAGCTTTGGTTTTCAAATAGTAGCAGTTGTTAGAATTTAGTTGTGGACCTGATGATGTATGATTTGAGCAAGTCACCGTATGCATGTGTATTTAATATTTATAAGCCATCTTTCTGGATGAACACAGCAAACAAATAGGAGCACACTATATCAGCTTTGCTTCCCACCTGGAAAATGGGAGTAATGACCTACCTCACAGGGCTGTTGTGAAGTACCCAGGGTATAAAGCATTTTGCAAACTTTAAAAATTGCATAAATTATAAATTCATATTTATAAATTTAAAAAATTATGAATTATAGGTGAATGAAATTAGAGAGTCTAATTTGTCTGGTTTCTCAAATTTATTTTTTAGGTCACTGTTTTTACTTCATCATTACAGCTTTTATTGCAGGTTAGTTAAGGCTGATTGGTTTTTCCCTTCAGCATTTCATGGATTCCTGTTTCCAAGAAACACCATCCCACTCAACCAGTGCTCTGTAATCAGAGGAGATGTACCACGTTTACAGCTGGCATATTCCTGCAAGGCCTGGCACCCGCTTGGCCCGGAGTGCGCTGCAGCTGGTGATGCTGCTGTTTTCATGGCATCTTGCCATTTCCACATTCTGTTTTGATCAGTTATAATTGCATCAGACAACGGTTATTCATCTGTTGTTTCATTTACCTTTTGTGCAAACGAGATACCGCTGTTTACTTCTGTTCACCCTCACAACTTGGGTGGGGGTGGGAACATTTCTGTGGTGGTCCTTTAGTCTGTGGCTGGCCTCAAAAGCGTAGCTGGGCCAAAGATCCTGTTTCAGGTGTAGAGGATTGGGCACATGAATGGCATATAACAGAATATGGGATCTAGCTGCTTCATGAGGATGCCTAAATGCATGAATCACAATTCTCCTTTTTTTTGAGGGGGGAGGGAGAAGAATTGTAAGATTCCAACTTCTGTACGTACAAGAATCTATGTGAAGCACCTTCTTCTGCCATTATGGTTTGAGTGTAGAACTGGAGCTGGGGAAAGGCTGCTCTCCCACAAGAACAGGATGTTGGGCCTTCCTAATAAGCAGCTGAACTGGCCCTGTGTCTGAGCTGTCTTTTGAACAGGCTAATCACTGTTTCCACTGGACATGGGATATAAATGCATTCTACCTGCTGCCTTTTAAGTGACAGAGGGTAAAAGTGATGATCACATAATAGGAAAGATGTCTTATTACTTATTATCTACAATAATTTAGAACTTCTAAGTAGCATATTTTTCATTCTTGTGTGTGTGGATGTGAGAGATGGTGTTGCTTTGAAGGATTTAATTTTCATTGCAAGGTTAAAAGTAATAGTCACGGTGTGTCATGGAATTGAACCGCAGAGCTAGCTTGTAAAATCCATCGCTAATATTTTCCATGCAGTATCTGACATAGCAGCTCAAGGTTTATAAGTATGAAATCCTTTATGAATTCATTTGGTTTGTAAATTGTAATATTGAGCCAAGAGATTAAGTGTACCATCATTTATTGATTTTGTTTTAACCGTTTCTTTTAAAATATGATTCATTTGGTGAGAATATCTCAACTGAAATCCATAGCCATTGGCAATAAGACTCTAGATGTTCTATATCAGTATGCATTTCATGGCCAAACTATATGTTACACAAGAGATGCGTGAACAGTGTTCTGATTCTCTTATTTTTAAAAAATGATAAGTTGCTGGATTCCTATGAGTTTGAGTGGAGGAATGGCAGGAGAACTGCTTAATCACACACACACAAATGCGCGCGCACAGAGTGCTGTTCAGAAACTCCTGTGAACTCTAGCCATGGAGGAAAAGAGATGGGCATTTCCTGACATGGATAGTAAAACAGCTGGGGAACCAATAATGAGTGGGAAATTGGCAGGAAGGGAAAAGGTGCAAAACAGCGCACTACATTTTTGAATGCTTATATTGGCTAATATTTTGAATTTTGTACACCATATGCTATGTAAGCCCCAAATGGAGTGAAACACTTGTAGGAATTATTTAAAAGTTAAGGCAGTTTTTACCATTTTATGTATTGGAGGGCACTACTACACCAAGGAACGAGAAATACATGCACATGCCTTTAGGTAGGACAGAGCAGGCTATAATATGATTGGGCTGTGAAAATATACCACTGTATCTGGAATAGTGGAGTTGCTAGTGTGTATATCTTATAATGCACTAACAATATAATACAGCCTTTCTCAAGCTTTGGCTCCTCAGATGTTGGTGGGCTACAACTCCCAGCCAGCATGGCCAATGATCAGGGATGATAGAAATCGTAGTCCAGCAACATCTGGGGACCCAAAGGTTGGGAAAGAGTGATAAAATACATGTGCAACATCTATGGTGCAATTTGCATGTACATCTAGTTCCCTCCTTCTACACCATAGAACCCTACTTCAGCCTTCCAAAAAAGTGCTGGCTGGCACTTATGGGAGTTGTACTCTAAAGCGTCTGGTAGGGCACCCAGTTGCAGAAGGCTGGTCTCCAGTGATGCATAGATGGCTGCTCTTCCAGTCCTTGGTAGTATGACTTGTGGTTATATTGCCACATTTTATGTACCTGTCTTGGGAGACATCAACCAAGTAGTAGTTCAGTTCAATTTTATTTGACCACTGGCCACAACAAAATGTAACAGATCAAAAATAAGAAGTCTATTAATGATTCTTAGAACAGTAACTTCAGCAGAGCATAAGCAAGAACATGCAAAATTTAAAAGTTTTGTTTCGGCTTTACAGCTGGCAAAGTAAAGGTAGCCATTGTTCAAATAATCCAAAGTTTGCTAATATTCAGGATAGACGAGAGCAGGATAGACGAGAGCAGGATAGACGCAATGTGTAACTATACCGTGGCAAATAAAGCAGCGTATGCCTGGTAAGTTATAAGCAGTGGTGGCAGGTCCCTTGTGATGTTCCTATATTAATGTATATATGGTAAGTGTTGTTGTTTTAGAAGATACATGGTAAGTGGAGTGAAAGAGGGGGAGTGAATGGGCAGTAGAATGCGAGATGATTGGCTGAGTGTTTAAAATGGCTGAATGTATAAAAGGAAGAGTGAGAGTGGAATCTGGGGGGGAGAAGAGAAAGAGGTGGATGTTGATTGGTGGGGTTTAGAGAGTTGTTTGCCAGGAGGGAGGTGGAGTTCGGATTAGTATTGAGTAAAACCATATGCTTATGTGCCTTAAGAAGAAATCTTGTTAATCTTGTTAGCTTTGTTATCTGTAATAAATACTTAATTTGGTTTACCAAAGGCCTGATCCTTGGCTGGGGTTTCACAGACCAGAAGGGAGGGTAAGGTAATGACCAAGGCTGAAGGGGAACTGTAACAAATGGTGGCAGCGGTGAAGAGAATAACAATACCAGTATTCAGAGTTTCTGGGAATACTAGTATTGGGACGTTACTGGTGGTTGCCTAGCAGGGGGATCTGTTGAGATCTGTGCTAGAGCGGATAGGTAAACCATAAGAGAGTGCGGTCCGGACTAGTGGAGTCCCTGGTGGTGCCTAGAGACAGGCAGTAACCATGAGCAGGTAGGAACCTGACAGGGAGCGCCAGGGAAGGACGCATCACATCCCTCTCCCTAACCTTCTGCACCAAATGATGATCCTCAAAGCCCTGGGTTGACCCATGTGCTGAAGCCCCTTCCATCTATTGTTCCTTTCACTCTGAGGGGAAAAAAGTTCTATGCATAAATAAAGCAATTGCTTTTAAAGAGAAAAAGGTACCACTGCTGAAACTGCAGCCAAAAATGTCTGTTAGGAAACACACATGCTTCTCTGTGCAGTTCATGAATGAACTATTGCCCATTCTTATTTCTCACATTGCCCTGCCCTCCTTTTTTTGGTCTTATTTTCCAGTGCACGGCTCCCGTCAATAAGGAGAATTGAAACCTGCAATGCACAACAATAAGGTTTTCCTGTCTAAATGAATAACGCTATTTGCTTTCTTTCCAGGTTAAGGTCTCCGTTATAGTCATCAGGTCAAACAGTTCACTTCTGTTTGTGTTAATAAATTAATTTATTTACACAGTTTCATAGGAGAATTTATAAAGGAATTCCACTGCAGCTGAGAGGCGAAATCTGGTCTTTGTTGCTTGATGTCCCTAAAATGAAAGAAGAAATGAAAGACTATTATAATGTGAGTTTGCAAGATTCTTCAATGATGTGCTCCATATCTGAACATGAGATGACAACAGAGCTTTAGTTTTCCATAATACAGCAAATATAATGAATTGGTGGTGGTGGTTGTCTTCCTGTATTATACTTCTCTAAGCATTCACAGGTAGCGTGACGCTTAGAGGCGAGATGGGGCTGCGGTAGCGGAGACCATGCAGAGGATGCGGAAGCCGCACCAGCTGAGAGGACAACGGCCTGGGCCTGGGCCTAGCCCTAGCGACCCATGGGAGGGGGAAGGGGGAGGTTCAACGACAGTAGGTGGAGTTGGCGAGCGAAGCACCTAATTTTTAAAAATCGTTTAAGAACTGGAAAAAAAAGAAGAGCCTATCAGGACATGTAAAAGCAAAGTGTCTACATTCCAAAAAAAAGGCTAGACCAATATTTTTTTAAAAATCTTAGAACTATTGAGAGAGAGATGGGCCAGTGTTACCAACTAAACCTTGTTTAGAATTGTTGATGTACCATGTAATAACTGATCCACTCTTAATGACGCATTAGTCAACTTACAAGGTTCTGGAGTACGTGGTTGCAGGGCAGCTCCAGGCTCCCATGAATGAAACCAATCTTCTAGATCTATTTCAATCAGGGTTTAGACCCAGTTTTGGCACAGAAACTGCCGTGGTCATCCTGTATGATGACCAGTGTCGGGGGAGAGATAGTGGGAGTGTGTACCTATTAATCCTCCTCGATCTCTCAGTGGCTTTCGATACTGTTGACCATGGTATTCTTCTGGAGCGGCTGTCCAAGTTGGGGGTGGATGGTACTGCTTTGCAGTGGTTCTGGTCCTACTTGAATGGGCGCTGTCAGAGGATGGTGCTTGGGGAGTATTATTCAGCCCCATGGAGGCTTCAGTGTAGGGTTCCGCAGGGTTCAATTTATCCCCCATGCTGTTTAGCATCTATGTGAAACTGATGAGTGGGGTCATCCAGAGATTTGGAGTATGTTGTCAGCTGTATGCTGATAACTCACAACTCTGTCTCTCCAGGTGTGGTGTGGGAGTGGATGTGCTAGACCGATGTCTTCCCTCAGTAATGGACTGGGTGAGAGTCAATAAACTGAAGCTCAATCTAGACAGGACTGAGGCATCAGTTTGTGCTTCCCTAGACCAGGTGGAGGGGGTGTGGCCTCCTCTTGATGGGGTTACATTCCCTCTGAAGGAGTAGGTGCTTAGCTTAGGGGTACTCCTGGATCAATTACTCTCTCTTGAGGCTCAAGCGGTCTTGAGGGTGAGGAGTGCTTTCTATCAGCTTCGGCTGGTGGCCCAGCTACGATGCTATGTGAACAGGGATAGCCTGACCTCTGTTGGCTACACCCTGGTAACCTCTAAGATAGATTACTGCAATGGTTTATACGTGGGGCTGCCTTTGAAGGCGTTTTGGAAACTGCAGCTGGTGCAGATTTCAGCAGCCAGATTGCTCACTGGGGCAAGACAGTTGAAGCACATAACAACAATCCTGGCACAACTGCATTGGCTACCACTTAGTTTCCAGGTTCAATTCAAAGTGCTGATTTTGACTTATAAAGCCTTATGCAGCTCAGCAGCCCAGTAGCACAAGGACTGCACCTCCCCATATGAATCAATCCGTACCCTTGTTTTGGCATCTAAGGCCCTTTGGAAGGAGGTGAGGAGGGTGGTGACAAGAATGGGCCTTCTCAGTGATGCCCCCCCCCTTATGGAATGCTCTTCCCAGGCAGGTATGAGTGGCGTTGTCATTATTTATTGTTAGGTGCCAGGCAAAAACATTTCTCCTAGGCTTTTGGCTCTTAATTTTGGAGAGCTTTTGGAGAGCTGTTGATATTTAGGGGATGGGTAGTTCCACTGCTGTTTATGTGTTTTTAAAACTTTTGTTTTAGTTTTTATATGAGGTTTAACTTTTTTAGGCGGGTTCACTTTTGTGATGAAAAGCGACTAACAAGCTTAATAAATAAATAAACATCTTCTCCAAAGTACAGAGACTAGACTTGAATCCTGACATAAGAGCCCTTCTGGATCAGACCGAAGAGCTTAGCATTCTGTTCCCACAGTGGCCATCTGGATGCCTCTGGGATTCCCAAAGCAGAACGGGTGCAGTAGCCCACATGCTTTCTTGGTGGAGGGTTCTTTGTTTTCTGAAGAGGAACATTCAGTCGTGTGAGTCCTCCATTTGTAGTCTGAAGTGATGCAGCCCAGTACAGTGAGAAGTTTACTACCTTTGTGAGAAGTAGCCCATGGTCACAAGGTCTATAGATTTTTCTAATGAACTATGAAGTTACAATATATGCACGTACACTTGTTGATACTTTCTTTTCTTTTTTCCCGTAGACCTTAAAAATTCAAGCAAGAGGGACCTCCCCAGATATCAGGCAGATTGACCTTGATGTGAATCGGACATACCGAGATCATATAATGTTTAGAGACCGATACGGAGTTAAGTAAGTAAAGTTAAAAACTGCTCTTGGTTGAATTTCTAGTAATGCTCATTTCAGAACTTCAAAAGGCTGCACAAAAGGCACAACATTGTTAAAGCCTTCCTTTGTCAACACCGATTCGTACAAACAGTGGCCAAATTTGGACATCACACTAAACCAAGCACCCTCCCCCTTCCTCTCCCATACCCTCCTGTCATGGTCAGGAGGAAGAACAGGGGGAGTTTGAAAGCCTTTGATTTCCCTTTAATGCAGCTTCCTGCATCCAAACTGCAGGTGATGATTTGTCACAAACTATGCTTTTGTTGTTATGTGCCTTCAAGTCGACTACGAGTTATGGTGACCCTATGAATCAGTGACCTCCAAGAGCATCTGTCAAGAATCACCCTGTTCAGATCTTGTAAGTTCAGGTCTGTGGCTTCCTTTATGGAATCAATCCATCTCTTGTTTGGCCTTCCTCTTTTTCTACTCCCTTCTGTTTTTCCCAGCATTATGGTCTTTTTAAGTGAATCAGGTCTTCTCATGATATGTCCAAAGTATGGTAGCCTCAGTTTCATCATTTTAGCTTCTAGTGACTGTGCTGGTTTAATTTGTTCTAACACCCAACTATTGGTCTTTTTCGCAGTCCATGGTATGCGCAAAGCTCTCCTCCAACACCACATTTCAAATGAGTTGATTTTTCTCTTACCCACTTTTTTCACTGTCCAACTTTCACATCCATACATAGAAATCGGGAATACCATGGTCTGAATGATCCTGACTTTGGTGTTGAGTGATACATCTTTGCATTTGAGGACCTTTTCTAGTTCTCTCATAGCTGCCCTCCCCAGTTCTAGCCTTCTTCTGATTTCTTGACTATTGTCTCCATTTTGGTTAATGACTGTGCCGAGTTATTGATAATCCTTGACAAGTTCAATGTCCTCATTGTCAACTGTAAAGTTACATAAATCTTCTGTTGTCATTATTTTAGTCTTCATGATGTTCAGCTGTAGTCCTGCTTTTGTGCTTTCCTCTTTAACTTTCATCAGCATTCGTTTCAAATCATTACTGGTTTCTGCTAATAGTATGGTATTGTCTGCATATCTTATTGATGTTTCTCCCTCCAATTTTCATACCTCCTTCATCTTGGTCCAATCCCACTTTCCGTATGATACCTTCTGCGTACAGATTAAACAAATAGGGTGATAAAATACACCCCTGTCTCACACCCTTTCCAACTGAGAACCAATTGGTTTCTCCATATTCTGTCCTTACAGTAGCCTCTTGTCCAGAATATAGGTTGCGCATCAGGACAATCAGATGCTGTGGCACCCCCATTTCTTTTAAAACATTCCATAGTTTTTCATGATCTGCACAGTCAGAGGCTTTGCTGTAATCCATAAAGCACAGGGTGATTTTCTTCTGAAATTCCTTGCTCCGTTCCATTATCCAATGTATGTTTGCGATATGATCTCTGGTGCCTCTTCCCTTTCTAAATCCAGCTTGGATGTCTGGCATTTCTCGCTCCATATATGGTAAGAGCCTTTGTTAAAGAATCTTGAGCATTACTTTACTTGCATGGGATTTTAAGGCAATAGTTGGATAATTACTACATTCCCTGGAATCCCCTTTCTTTGGAATTGGGAGGTATATTGAACGCTTCCAGTCTGTGGGCCATTGTTTAGTTTTCCATATTTCTTGACAAATGTTTGTCAAAATTTGGACAGATTCTGTCTCAGTAGCTTGTAGCAACTCTATTGGTATGCCATCTATTCCTGGTGATTTGTTTCTTCCAAGTATTTTAAGACCAGCTTTTACCTCACATTCTAAAATTTCTGGTTCTTCATCATATGGCTCCTCCGTGAATTAATCTGTCATCCTGGCATCTCTTTTATAGAGTTCTTCAGGGTATTGCTTCCATCTTCCTTTTATTTCATCTCGGTCAGTCAGTGTGTTCCCCTGTTGATTATTCAACATCCCTACTTGTGGTTTAAATTTCCCTTTCATTTCTCTAATCTTTTGGAATAGGGCTCTTGTTCTTCCCTTTTTGTTGTCGTCTTCTATTTCTACACAATAACTGTTGTAATTGTTTTCTTTGTCTCTATGTACTAGTCGCTGTATTGTTGCATTTAAGGTTCTGACTGTGTTTCTGTCCTCTTTTGCTTTTGCTTTCCTTCTCTCTTCAACCATTTGAAGAGCTTCTTCAGTCATCCATTGAGGTCTTTCTCTCTTTGTAACTAGAGGTATTGTCTTTTTGCATTCTTCCCTGATCATGTCTCTAACTTCACTCCATAGTTCTTCTGGTTCTCTGTCAACTAAGTTTAAAGCCTCAAATCTGTTCCTTATTTGATTTTTATATTCTTCTGGGATGTTATTTAAATTGTATTTTGGCATTATGATTGCTTTGTTATTCTTCTTTAGCTTTACTCTGATTTTCGATACGACCAGTTGATGATCTGTACTGCAGTCCGCTCCTGGTCTTGTTTTTGCAGAAAGTATGCAACGTCTGCATCTTCTGTTGCCAATTATATAATCAATTTGATTCCTATATTGACCATCTGGTGACGTCCACGTGTACAGTCGTCTTTTTGGTTGCTCAAAACATGTGTTTGCAAGAAACAAATTATTGTCTTCACACAATTCAATAAGTCTTTCTCCTGCTTCATTTCTGTCTCCTAAGCCCCATCTCCCCACAATTCCTAGTTCTTTTCTGTTCCCTACTTTTGCATTCCAGTCCCCCTGATTATCATCATATCTTGTTTTGGTGTGTGATCAATTTCTTCCTGTACTTCTGCGTAAAATCTCTCCAATTCTTCTTCTGCGTTTGATGTTGGAGCGTAAACTTGGATGATGGTTATGTTAATAGGTTTCCCATTTCATCTCATTGATATCACTCGCTCAGACTTTGCGTTGTCATTCCTAATTGCTTTTGCTACATCGCTTCTCACTATTAAAGCAAACCCATTTCTTCTTGATTTCTCATTTCCTGCATAAAGTATTTTGTAGTTGCCTGATTGAAAATGTCCCATTCCCGTCCATTTTAATTCACTCACGCCAAGTATTGTAATGTTGGTACGTTCCATTTATTGCTTGACAATTTCTAGCTTTCCCTGGTTCTCTCACATTCCATGTTCCTATTGTGTGCGTCATATAACTCCGGACTCTCCTTTTGCATCTGTGCGCATCAGCCTTCCTTTCGGCTTTGACCCAGCTACATCATTAGTCACAGCGCTACTCGTACTTGTCCTTTGTTCTTCCCCAGTAGCTCGGTGAGTGCCTTCTGACCTGGGGGTCTCATCTTCCAGCACTATCTCGTGTAGCATTTTGGATACTCTGTTCATAGGGTTTTCGTGGTAAGAGATATTCAGAGGTGGTTTACCATTGCCTTCCTCTGAGTTTGGATGCATCTTAGTCTGGTGTCTCAGCTTTGACCATTCCGCCTTGGGTGCCCCTGCTGGGAGTCTAGGCTCCTGACGGCATTGCTCTCAGCTTCTTCAACACTCTTTAGCTTGTTTTTAACTTAAGACATGGGCTTAATGTGACCTGAACGAAACCAGTGTTGAGGGAGGGGGGTCACTGGAGATGGGCTATGGAAGCATTTCTCCCCTACATTAGGAAAGGTATTGAAAATAAAACAGCTGATATCATAATGCTGTTGTATAAATCTATGGTGCGGCCGCATTTGGAATACTGTGTACAGTTCTGGTCGCCTCATCTCAAAAAGGATATTATAGAGTTGGAAAAGGTTCAGAAGAGGGCAACCAGAATGATCAAGGGGATGGAGCGACTCCCTTACGAGGAAAGGTTGCAGCATTTGGGGCTTTTTAGTTTAGAGAAAAGGCGGGTCAGAGGAGACATGATAGAAGTGTATAAAATTATGCATGGCCTTGAGAAAGTGGATAGAGAAAAGTTCTTCTCCCTCTCTCATAATGCTAGAACTCGTGGACATTCAAAGAAGCTGAATGTTGGAAGGTTCAGGACAGACAAAAGGAAGTACTTCTTTACTCAGCACATGATTAAACTATTGAATTTGCTCCCACAAGATGCAGTAATGGCCACCAGTTTGGATGGCTTTAAAAGAAGATTAGACAAATTCATGGAGGACAGGGCTATCAATGGCTACTAGCCATGATGGCTGTGCTCTGCCACCCTAGTCAGAGGCAGCATGCTTCTGAAAACCAGTTGCCAGAAGCCTCAGGAGGGGAGAGTGTTCTTGCACTCGGATCCTGCTTGCGGGCTTCCCCCAGGCACCTGGTTGGCCACTGTGAGAACAGGATGCTGGACTAGATGGGCCACTGGCCTGATCCAGCAGGCTCTTCTTATGTTCTTATGTTCTTACATGCTTCTAGCGTTTTGTCTCTTTCCCGCCACAGATAAATGTATGAAAATCTCTATTAAACTGTCTGAAATGCCAAACGAAAGCACGAGCTTTTGCATTTCATATCTGTTTATATTTTGTTCATAAAAACATTTTTATATCATGTGAAGTGCACATGAAAGAAAAGTAGTAAGAGTGTAATCTGAAGAGCGATTTAAAGCTTTTAAAACGAGGAAAGTTTAAGAGAAGCAAAAAAACCCCCTATTTTGATGAAGCATTTTCTCAAATGTAATATAAAGAAGTTTGTGTGTGTGGGAGGAAAATGCCTCATGTAAGCTTGGACATAGAAGTAATATGTAAGATGTTTATCCTTACAAAATCCTTTTCTGCTTCCCTGAGGAGCACATGAACCATAATTTTCTAACCTAATGTATTCTTAATGTCTGTGAAACTGACAGTTCCAAGTATAGTGTTTTGTGCATTAATGTTGAAGCTTCCAGGGGGCCTGAATTTCAACATGGCGAAATCAAATTTAATGCAGTGTTGATTTTGCCCTTTTTTTAAAAAAAATGCCAAATGTCACTTCTGTTATGAACCCACACTGAGCAGCTGGGATTGGAAGCTTTCAGCCCACCTCCTACCTGACTGGCCTGCCTTACCAACCATCTCTTGTCATCCTTCTAACACTGGTCTGTGCTGGATGACACCCCCATCGTGCACAATCACATGCAAGGGGTTATATTTTATTTATTTATTACATTTATCCCCACCCCCCACCCGGCTGCTCGTTTTCCTCCTTGAGTTTTAACATATTTTGAACAGGCAAAGGCCAGAGTTGATTTTCAGTGATGTAAGCGATACACTTACTTTGTACTAGAGTTGCCTTAGGTTTCACTGCAAGGCACAGACTGAACTCCACTGTCTGTAGCTGGGAAGCAAAGAATGGTGCAGTTACTTTCACATGCTCAAGGTGGCTTTACGCTTGTGTTTCTTGAACAGCTGCTGCTGCCGCCACCACCTTGTCCACATGGCAAGCCTCCTTCTAAAGTGAGGGGAATTCACAAAGCAGGTGGTCTGATATGCAAATGGGTTTGTTTTGCAAAGAAAAAGTAAAAAATCCCATTAGCCCTTGTTGTTGTTGTTAGGTGCCTTCAAGTCGATTACGACTTATGGCGACCCTATCAATCAGTGATCTCCAAGAGCATCTGTCAAGAATCACCCTGTTCAGATCTTGTAAGTTCAGGTCTGTAAGTTCAGGTCTGAGGCTAAGAATGTGCAACTGATGTAATCATTTTTCCCCTTTGTTTATCCTGGCTTTCCTTTCTCTGTTGTTTTCTTCTGTGTTAAACTTTAGAATGTAAGTTCCTCATGGCAGAGACCCGCCCTATTGTATTCAGTAAAGCACTAGGCACACTGAAGAAACTGCGTACTGTAAATAACAATTCCTTCTATTTCTGATGTTTAGGCACTGAGTGTAATTGGTTACGTAGCATGCACGCATATATATATGAAAAGGCTCCACCAAAACAGCCCAGTGTGGAGTGAATGTGTTCAGTGGCATAGAGTGCTAACTGAATTTTTTTTTGGGGGGGGGGAGGACAGCAAACTGGGGACAGGGGTATGTGGGAATGGAATGGAGTGGCTAGAAACCTGAACTGGAACCTTCCTCATTGCAATATTTTGTACAGTTGTCCTTCAGCAGAAGTCCTCTGTAATGTCCATTTTTTGGCAGCCCTTTTAGATTAAGATTAGATTAGGCATATCTGTGTATGGCTCTGGTGCCCATAAAATAAAAGTTCTCAAAGTACCTTGCTGTGTAAATGAGTACAGATTGGTATGTCATCAATTTTCCCCATGAAAATAAGCAAAATGAGATAGAGAGAGACTGTGCAACAAGCTGTCTCGCTAAGTTCCTCTCAGAGAGGCCTGAAGCACTGTTTTCTGAAAATAATCAGCCTGTGGAGTTAAGTTTCAAAGAGAACTAAACTAGTACTTTAAGTACTTGGTAAAACAGTACTTTACAACTAGCTCTGTAAAGTACAGGTAATTCACAAGTCAGTATGAGGAGACACTTGTTTAGACTAGTACAATAGACTTCTTTGCTTATTCAGGACTGCCTCTGTTCCTATTGTCTACTGTGAATGTGTGTTTGAAATTAGGCTTAACCTAAAATTGAAATCGGATTATCGCAGTGGGGGCTGGAGGACTGACTTGATGACCTTTAGATGTCATGCCAGTATTTTACAAATACTTATCACTGTAAAAGGTTCTGCAGATGTACAAGTGTGCTTCTTAAATCCTGAAGCTGATGAAGTTTTATGTCATGAATCGCTAGGTGTTTCACTGGTGTGGTCAAAAACCAGTTACAAAGTTTACTTTCTGTCTTTTCTCTGTAGGCAACAATCTTTATTCCATGTTTTAGCTGCATATTCTGTGTACAATACGGTAAGTCACAGGGTACGTGTGTGTGTAGATATAAATCCATATTTTGATGACGCAGATATGTTGCACAGCTTATTTTGGTATATTATACAGGCCATATTTGCAAGATCAGGTCCTGAATTAATAAACCAGGATATGCATGAGATGTATGCACCTGCAAACCAGGGTTGACAGCTTCCAAACAAGCCAACATTTACCCATGATTTAAAGCTTGGTTTCTGAAACCTAGCTTGTTTGCACATAATGGGAAGCAATAGTTAATTATGTCTTCCTGTTTTGTTCTGCAGCTCAGATGGGGCCAAAGCAACAGCAAAGGGGCTGTGGAAGTGTACCCAGTGCATGCATATCCTGGCTTATTAAGCCAGGATTTGGTTGTGTGAACGTGACTGCTGTGACTACAGCTACAGAAGCAGAAATACTAAAAAGCAAAATGAAAACAATGAGGTTAGGTAGTTCTGACGCTTTGCTGGATTGCAGTCAAGGGCTTCCCTTGTGCTGCCTGGCAGTTGTAAGAGAAGGTGTTTCTGATTCTTGACCAGGTGCTGCCAAAACATTTTGTTTTTTGCAAAAAAAAAAATCAGAAGCCAAAAATTAAAAAGCTCACAAGATCAGTAACATAAAATATTTTATTTTATTAAGAGCAACCAGTGTTAACAGAGCATAAGGAGGCAGTAATTGTGGAAAAGAAGTGGGTGCTGGAATAGATTATGATTAATGTACAAATTGTTGTCATGTTCTTTGGTTTTTGGTAAAAAAGTAAAACATTCCTCCACCTTTAGAGTCTGGTTTTCAAATTCCGGAAGAGTAAACTATGCAGCACAATGGTCGTATGGCACCATAAAGTCCTAGCAGGTTTATTATAGCATAAGCTTTCATGAGATAGTCCCCTGTATCTGCTACAGTAAATCTGTTGGTTTCTAAGGGGCCACAGGATTCTTAGTTTTTAAATTGTGACACATCCTTAAACTCTAGGATAAAGTAGGATTATGCAGCCGTGAGAGTGGCTGTATACTATAGCCAGCATGGATTTTTCACATCCCACCATGCTAAATTGACAATACCCCCATGCCATTCTGCTGCTTCCCATAAGCTCATTTCAAAACAAAATCTTGTTTGTTTGTTTATTTATTTTGATTTATATCCCGCCCTTCCTCCCAGCAGGAGCCCAGGGCTGCAAAATCTTACAAAACGTATAGTCTTGAACTCAGAAACACTTGCTTAACTAAGTTTTCATGGTGGTACACAAAACACTCAGAGAGAATCCAGAGTTCAGAGTCTAAAACAAGAGTAAAATAATCCAGACCCCTGTTCGACCTTTTTCTGTCAGTGGTCTCATAATTTGTTGAAATTAATTAAAAAACCATGTTCACAGAGCACATGTAATTCTATTACTGACCTTGTCCCATATTCTGACCTTCATCTTTTGCAGTTTAAAAGTTTTAAAAAATGCATGGCTGATTTTAATTAATTTTAAAAAATTAACATTGGAGTCTGTGACAGCACAGGCATGCTCAGTAAAAACCAACTGTCAGTGTTCTAAAAGCCAGACTCACAGCTGCTTAGCTTGGCTGATTAGGTGGTCATACCCATGCCAGACATACTTTCTATGTTAAATAGTCATTTCCCCAATAAATCCTGGGAAGCGTAGTTTATGAAGTTGTTTGAGAGTTGTTTGGAGACTCCTATTCCCCTGACAGAGCTCTAGTGGCCAGAGTGATTTAACACATCAGCCCCTATTTCCAGACAATTCTGCTGATTGTAGCTCTGTGAGGGAAATAGGGTGTCTCATTACATCTCCCAGCACCCTTCACAAACTACACTTCCCAGGATCCTTTGGGGGAAGCAACAACTGTTTAAAGTGGAGTAATATCTGGTGTGGATGTGGCCAGGGACAGCTTTGGTTTGAATTTGGGTGGGAGACTAGACATGTCTGCTGTAGAATAAAAAGGGGGAGGGAAACCTCGGAAAATAATGGTACTGTAAACAATGTTTTCCTTTTGGAAAGAAAAGGGGCTTTCCCTCTACCCAGTACCCACCCACCCAATCTCCTCCTCTCCCACTTCCCCCCTTCCCCTACCCTCAGACCACCTCTGTTTGACCCTAACAGCTTCTTTTTCATGCCGTAAGAGTCAGTGTGACCATATAATTTGTGGTGTGTTGTCATTGTCGTTGTTGTGCAAACTCCAAAATGTTTTCTTTGTCTACATTTTCTTCCTCCAGGAAGTTGGATACTGTCAGGGAATGAGCCACATCACAGCGTTACTCCTTATGTATATGAATGAAGAAGATGCCTTCTGGGCCCTGGTGAAACTGCTCTCAGGACCCAAGCATGCTATGCATGGTACGCCGCACAGATCTTGTTGCAAAGGCACCATTTAATTCTCACTCATATTTTGATTGTGAGGCTGTGATTAGATTTGTAGTACTTCAAATTGGGCCTTTAAGCTGTTAATGTGTTGCAAACCCTTTAAAAAAACTCTACTGATGCATTTTCTACAATGTACAATAGACCTTTTAGAATGCTATTTTGAAGTCATTTGTGACTTCATGTGTGCAAGGAGCTTAATCCTGCATACAATCAGCTGTCTGTGGGCAGAGAGCTGGTTGTACAGCAAGTTCAAAGGGCCAGTATAAGTAAATGCATGAATGTGCCCTCATTTGAATCTATTCTTGGAGTTGAAAACCATGATTAAAAGCAAATTTCCAATGTCTAAAACAGGAATGGGTAACATTCCCTAACATAATGTGGGGTAGCATTCTTTCCTGGCTGTTTTCCAGCTGTAACAAGCAGTTTCTGCATTTAGGTTAATGGGTGTGGTTACGCCTTAAGCATAATTGTGGAAAAGCAGCACATAAATAAACTCGATAATCAGTACCGTAAGATCATGGCAGACAATCTCACTCTTAATTCAGTCTGGTGTTCTATGACAGTAACATTTAGTTGCCATAGGTTCGGTGCTCCTGTGCTGTCGGGTTACAGTGGGAACAGGACATGCCTTCAGAGGATCAGTCCTGGTTTTCATCTGTGTCAGGCATGTGGCTTTAGATGTTGTTGGACTGCAGCTCCTATCAGTTCCTGTCAGAATGGCCAGTGGTAAGAGATGATGGGAATTATAGTCCAAGAGAGGGCCATAAATTCCCAATCCTGGTCTGTGGTCTTCATAGGATTGGGACACATCTACTGTTGTCTCACACTTTCTTTGCCTTTTGACCACATTGTGGGGTATAGAAAATATAGCATTGAACCATGGTTTCAAATCAAATCTTTATTCTTATGGTCAGTGACCAGCACAGAGACATAAAACTCTCAAAAGAGAAGATCATCCTAATATACAGAAGAATAAAATCATGGTTTGGCTTTACAAGAACAAACACAGGCTCACATGTTCCCTCCTCCCTTCGCTTGCATGATTTCACCTGTAGCATGGGTGCAACAACCAATGATGATTTGCTGCAAACTACTGTCAGACGTTTCTACTGTCTGCATGCAAGGGGAAAAGGGAGTGCATCGGTCTGAGGCTCATGCTTGCAATGCCAAATCACACTTCGGTATTACATCTCGAAGCCCCTGTGTCAAATCTGCTGCCTTTTGTGCATGTCCTGCCAGTTTTCATGCATCTGTTGAAATGGGCTCTTGGTCTTGTAGGTTTGTGGCACAGTAATTTTGTTCATCTGTAAGATACCAGAGGACATTACTTTGTGTTTAATATTTAAGTGATTCTCCATGCCCTCGCCAAACGGTTTTTGGAAGTAGTTAATCTGAGCACAGTCCTAAACCTGTGGACAATTTTTGTGGGAACTCCTTCGAGTTTAATTTGTTTTATTCTCTCCTGTGTTTCCCCCTCCCTTTAGGTTTTTTTATTCCTGGTTTTCCCAAGCTGTTGAGATTTCAAGAGCATCATGACAAATTAATGAAGAAATTTTTGTCTAAGCTTAAGCAGCATTTTGTAAGTAAATGCCATCATGAATATGAAGTTGATAAAGTTCTAACATACTTAATTCTTCCCCTACTCACTTACACTGGGAACCCATGAAGCTGTTTTATGCCAAATCAGAATATCATTCCATCCCTTCTTCTTTCTCCACTCTGATGGACAGTGGTTTTGTTGAAGACAAAGAGGTCTTTCCAGACCTCCTATCAAAGGGCTGTTTTAACTTGAAATACTTTTAAAGTTAAAGGGATACAAGAGATTGAACAAGACCTCCTCTATGCACAACATAGGGGCCAACAATTTGGGGTGGCTGTGCTGTACTCTCAAGTCTTCATTCTCCCAAAAATAAAATAATTTATCTCACATGTTTGTGAATGATAACGTGCACTGTAGATCTTTTTCATCAGTTAATTCTCTGTAAATAATATGTGATGATAATATGTAATCCTGAAAAGCAGGGGGTGGCTTTTCTTAAGCCATGGATATGGAAATAACTCCCATCATCCCTTATTAGCCATGCTGGCTAGGGGATGATGCAAGTTGGAGTTCAATGCATCGGGAGGGCCACAGGCTCCTCACTCGTGTTTTAAGCATTTGTAGGTTAGGAGATCAGAAGCACTCCATAGGTCCACATGCCTTCTCCCCTTTGTCATGGGTGTGTTCTCTCCTTCCCATACACACACTTACAGCTTCCATTTTAGAGCTGTCAGTGGAGAGCGTTGCACCTCCACCAATGTTTCCTCTGTAACCAGCATTTTGCAAATAGCATTAAAAACAGGTTTGCAAATTCTGGTTTGGCCAAACTGTGCTTACTACTAACTTCCATAATGCTAACCATAATTTGAGCCAAAACTGAAAATGGTGTGTGCAGGGGGTGACTGTCTACTCAAAGGGGAAGGTTTGTGAACATTGCACTCCCTATGATTAGGAGCCTGGGCAGCATTACATCTGCACCATGCTAGATTTTTCCCAAGAAACCTAGGAATTATAGGTGTTCTTGTTCAGGTACTCCACACACACACCTTCAATAGGAGAAGATGAGGGTGAAACCTTTGGAAAGCAAATTGCCAATGTTTCAAGGAGGCATGCTGAAGTGAGGGACTTCACTTACCCCAATATCTATTGGGAGACAAATTCTGCCAAAAACAGCAACTCCCAAGAAATTCCTGACCTGTGTTGCTGATCACTTTCTCCTACAGAAAGTGGAGGAAGGAACTAGAGGATTAGCTATCATTGATTTGATTCTACCAAGAAAGATTACTTAATGGATGAAGTGGCAGTTCTGGGAACTCTAGGGGAAAATGACCATTTATACTTGAGTTTTTGATTTTAAAGAAATCAAGTGTAGCCGTATGCATATCCTGGACTTCAGGAAAGCTGATTTTAATAAACTCAGAGCCTATGATAAGTAAGATTCCATGGCAAGTGACCCTAATGAGAAAAGGAGCCCAAGATGGGTGGGAGTTTCTAAAAAAGGAAATTTTAAAGGTACAGTTGCAATAAGGAAAAAAGATGGAACAGAGCCGAAGAAGCCAATGTGGCTTGACAAAAAGCTTAAGAGATAACCTGAAAACAAAAAGGACACATAGAGGAAGTGGAAGGAAGGCCAGGCTACAAAGGAAGAGTACAGACAGGTAGAACAGAATTGCAGGGATGGCGTCAGGAAGGCTAAATCCAAGAATGAGCTGAGTTTAGTGAGATGCCAAAGGCAAGAAAAAATCTTTCCTCAGGTAAATCCATAGTAAAAGACAGAGAAAAGAAGTGGTGGTTCATCTGTTCAATGAGGATGGCAAAATGATAACAGATGACCAAAAAAAAAAAAAAGGCAAAAGTGCACTATTCCTACTTTGGCTTAGTCTTCTCCCAAAAGAGGGTCTATGACCTTCCTGGCAACTGTGAAGGTCAAGTTGAAGGGGCAGGATTGCAGGTTGAGTTTGATAGACAAATGGTCAAGGAATATCTAATTACTTTGAATGGTTCCAAATTTCCAGGACCCGATGAGCTGCATCCTAGAGTATTGAAGGAACTGGCTGAAGAACTCTCAGAACCATTGTCAATTACCTTTGTGAAATCACGGGGGATGGGTGAAGTGCCGGATGACTGGAGGAGGGCTAATGTTGTCCCTATCTTCAAAAAGGGCAAAAAGTCAGTCTGACATCAATCCCTGGGAAAATTCTGGAGCAGATTATAAAGCGGTCAGTTTGTAAACACCTTGAAAATAATGCAGTGAGACCTAGAAGACAACATGGATTTGCCAAGAACAAATCCTGCCACACTAATCCTATCTCATTTTTTGATGAGGTCACCTCCTTGCTAGCCTGGACATAACATATGTCAACCTCATCAAAGCTTTTGACAAAGTGCCCCATGATAGGTAAATGTGGGCTGGATGGAACAACTATCAGGTGGAACCACAGTTGGCTACAGAATTGTACCCAAAGAGGGCTTATCAATGGTTCCTTCTCAAACGGGGGGGAGATAATGTGCAGAGTACTTGAGCCTAGTACTCTGCAACATTTTTAGTAATGATGGGGAGGTGCGGGGAATGCTTATCAAATTTGTGGATGATGCAAAATTGGGAGGGATAGCTAATACCTTGGAGCACAGGAACAAAATTCAAAGTTATCTTGATAGACTGGAGCATTGAACTGAAAACAACAGAATGAAATTTAACAGGGATAAGTGCAGAGTTCTACACCTAGGAAAAAGAAACTAAGTGCGCACTTATAAGATGGGGAATATTTGGCTCAGCAATACTACATGCAAAAAGGATCTTGGGATTGTTGTTGATCACAAACTGAATATGAGCCAACAGTGGAATGGCTGCAAAAAAGGCAAATGCTATTTTAGGCTGCATTAACAGAAGTGTAGTTTCCAAATCACATGAACTGTTAGTTCCCCTCTATTCAGCATTGGTTATGCCTCATCTTGAGTACTGCATCCAGTTCTGGACACTGCACTTTAATAAGATTGCAGACAAACTGGAACTGGTTCAGAGGAGAGCAACAAGGATAACTAGAAGACTGGAAACAAAGCCCTATGCAGAGAGTCGGAAAGAACTGGGCATGTTTAGCCTTGAGAAGAGAAGAATGAGGGGAGATATGATAGCACTCTTCAAGTACTTGAAAGAATGTCACACAGAGGAGGGCCAGGATCCCTACTCTGTTGTCCCAGAGTGCAGGACACACAATAGTGGGCTCAAGTTGCAGGAAGCCAGTTTTCGACTTAACATTAGGAAAAATGTCCTAATTGTTAAAGCTGTACAACAGTGGAACCAATGACCTAGGGAGGTGGTGGGCTCTCTAAACTGGAGGCATTCAAGAGGTAGCTGGACAGCCACTTGTTGAGTATTCTTTCAGTTGGATTCCTGCATTGAGCAGGAGGTTGGACTCAATGGCTATATAGACCCCTTCCAACTCTATAATTCTATGATTCTGTGAATACAGGAGGAGGACCTGTAATGGTGAATCGGGTCTAAAGCATAAATATAACCTTTGAGTAGCTGGATGTGTCCTGTATATCAAGCTCTGTACTTCTGTGCACGTTCATACACAAAAGTACTATTTCAGCTAGGACGCAATATTTTCCCAACCTTTAAATTTTTTGTCCATTGTTTATTTATTTATAGAATTTATTTATAGAATTTATTAGTCGCCCATCTGGCTGGCTGTCCAGCCACTCTGGGCGACGTACAACATAGGCATATAATACCTAGACATTGAGAATCTAAAAACAACGAAGATAAAATCTAGCCCACCCGAAAAGCCTGCCTGAAGAGCCAGGTCTTCAAGGCCCGGCGGAAACTCATCATAGAAGGACCATAAAGGTTATAAAACATAAAGTTTATGACTACTAGGAAGTATAGTACATTTCTCTTTCAGGGCCTTTGATATAAACTCTCTGATCAGATAAAATTGCCATATACAAGATCAACACTAGCCTTAGGCTGTGGGCTTGAGCACATTTATTGGGAAGGAGGTCCTGCTGAATTCAGAGGGACTTCATTCCAACTAAATGTGTTTAAAACTGGAGTCTTTAATCTTTGATATCTGCAGCAAATGGTGTCAATGTAGTGAGCCACTTCATGTATACCGTATTGGTTTTCTAAAATCTTATTAATGGGTATGGATGAGTTTTTAAGGTTTTGTTTAATCTGTTGGCTGGTGAAAGCAGGAATCACTTTCACCCTTGCCTCTAGGCTGTAAATTGTGGTTTCAATTTTCACAGCAGAGTTCATACAGAGTTTGGGCTGTAGGTTGCTGCTGCTTATTGCTTTAATTTTGGTGGAATTTGTCTTCCAGGGCACAAAATGTCAAGTGCATCCTGTCTTGATTCACTAGGCTTCCTAATCTGGGTGTCCGAAGGTGCTGGATGTCTAGTTTTAATAGGTTAAAGTAAACAATATGTTTCAGAATTTGTGTAGTAAAGGGAGGAGGACAACCACTTGAAAAAAATGGAATTTGGCTGTCAAAACATCTGTTATTTATATTTAAGATTTATATTTATATTTTGTCCATCAGGAGCTTCCAGGTTAGTTCACAAGAATAACATAATACATAAATAAAATAAACTATCTAAGAGAGAATATTAAAAAGCCTTGGACAGTCTTCTCCAGCCTGTTGCCCTCAAGATGTTTTCATGGAATCCTGGAAAAGGAGAGTTGGAAGGGGCCTATATTAGCTCTCCTCCATTACAGCTGCCATTATCCCTGACAACCAGCTACTCTGACTGGGGCGGATGGGAACTTGAGTCCAACCCATCTGGAAGGTACTACGCTGAGCAAGGCAAGCCCAGGAGAATGCTTTTCTGGCACCAGGCAGGCCTGTTTTGGGGAAGAATTCCACAAACGGGACACCATCATTACATTTCTAAATGTGACTAGTTCAGTGCTTCACAACTAAGAGTATTTTCCCCATGTTGAGCAAATTCATCAAGTTCTTTTATAAGTGAATGTAAAACAGCAAATTCAGAGGTGGCAAAAATGTGGGTAGCTAATTTCAATTTTGTTGGAAGTGGTGGTTTTCGAAACTACGTATGGTCTGTACTTCTAGTTTAAAAAAAAGATTTGTGGCTTAACATGTATGGAGCCACCTTTGCTCCTAGACAGAGCCAGCCCTTGATGCAAATTAGTTTTGCAGTGTTAATTCGAATGATTTGGGTGTGTTTATGTAGACTATTTTTAATGGCTGCTCAAGTCTCCCAGTCAGACTAAGAAATCCCAGTGGAGCCTCTTTTATTGTTAGGATCCTACTGTAAATGATTGCTTAATATTATAGGTCAGTCCTGGAAGAGACTAAGCCCTCGCAGGGCAGAGAGTCATTACCAATATTGCCTCTTGTCATCCTCTCCATGAAATTCATCATGGTATCCACCGTTCCTTCCAACGGCAACCATTCCCTGGCCAGGCTGCCAGTCCATCTCAGTGTTTCCAAGAGCGTTGTGTGTTGGGATGCTGTTAGATCATGCAGCTTCTATTTCTGCCTCTCTCACTCAATCTCATCAGGAATAGGGCTTGGCAAGAACTATTCTCTGTTCCACCCCAATGTGCTCAAACACAATTTTTCACAACTTCCCAAGAGCTGTGCTGTGCTCACAAACAGCCACAAAACCCTGTCCTACAGAAGCACACCTTCACATTTATTTGTGAGATCCATGGTTAATGTTAGCTGACACACAACTATAACTCAGCCTTAGTGAAACTGCTGGCCTCCACAAGTTTTGGACTGTGCCTCCCATCATCCCCAGCCAGTATGGCCAGTGGTCAGGGATGATGGGAGTTGTAGTCCAAAATATCTGGAGGGCAAGAGCTTGGGAAAGGCTGCTGTAACTAAACTATGAGTAAGAGTGTCAAGGGTCACATCCACACCATACATTTAAAGCGCATGGCTTGGGAACTGTAGTTCAAGGGTGCTGGGAAGTGCAGCTCTTGAGGGGTAAACTACAGTTCCCAAGATTTTGGGGGGGAGGAAACCATGTGCAGAAGGCTTTCTCTTATGCCAGTGCATCAGGCTTTTTATGCCTAAAGGACTGCTAAAATACAATCTTGAAGCTTTAGAATAAGACAGACTCCCCTAGGGAAGCATATTCCAGAAAGGGGGAGAGCAGCATTGTAGAAGAGAATGCCTTGGCACACATTTTAACGGGTTGAACTTGAAAGTGCTACCAGAACCTTTCTCCTAAGCTGGCTCCAGGAAACCAAAGCGATCACACAGGGAGAGGCATTTTCAAAAGTACACACGAACTGAGCTATACGCTTCATAATCATCCCCTTGAATTTTCAGTCTCTTCAGATTTCTTTTGTGTGTGGAGGGGGAAGGCAGAATGAGTGGGACATTAGTCAGGTTTCAGACTGAAAATCCTTTTGCCCTTTAAATTTGGGTCCCTTATCCAAGTGCTCATGCTGTCTCTGTTTAACAAATGTTTATGCTGTCTCTGGCAAAGAAAAAAAATTGTATGTGCATTTTCTTGGTTTTTTATTTTAATTAGCATAATTGTATTTTTAATTTTGACTTGTCTTCAGGAAATATTTTTTGATGGCGGCAACATAAATTTAATTAATGCTGATAACCTGTTGGGTGCTGCTTGGCATGATGCTATGTCCTTCTCTGAGGTTCATGAACTGTTTCTTCTTAACAGGACTCCCAGGAAGTCAGCACTAGCTTTTACACAATGAAGTGGTTTTTCCAGTGTTTCCTTGACCGTGTGAGTGTCCTTCGTTTGGTGTCTTCATCCATGCACACATTTTATGGCAAACCTGATTTTTTGTTGTTTGTTTTGATGCATCCACACTTGTTCTCTCATTGCAGACTCCCTTTAGGTTAACCCTTAGGATCTGGGATATCTACATACTTGAAGGAGAACGGGTACTCACTGCAATGTCTTACACCATTTTGAAACTGCACAGAAGTAAGAGCTCTATCCTGGTTTTAAACACTTAACCTGCTGTAGTGATGCATTCCAACCACTTTCTTCTTCTTCTTCTTCTTCTTCTTCTTCTTCTTCTATTATTATTATTATTATTATTATTAAAATTAAAACCAAACACTTTTTTCCAGTTGGGTATTTCTTCACAAAGCTACTGATGCTAATTGTGCACTTCTGATTTTGTTCACTCTTTGGGGGGGGGGGAATGTAGGTGCTTGTTTCGACCCGTGTCAGAGGCCACCACACGTTACCTTTTGGGGAGACTCAGAAACAGTTACACAGCTACTTTCCAAGTACACTGAACTCATTTGATGGCTTGGTGTACTTCCCAACCTATAGGAATCTAGTAAGCAGCCAGAAGAGCTCTGCTCAAAAGTGCTGTTTTATAAGGCAATTAAATCACAGTAAGGAGCAGAGTCTTTTTTGGTGACTGCCCCAAGGCTCTGGAATGAGCTTTCTCTGTAGGTGAATTGCCATGCCTCCTTATTGACTTTAAGAGGCTCTGTGAAGCCCACCTTTTAAAACAAGTCTTTGACTGAACCTGATTATGTTTTTTGGGGAGAGGGAATATCGGCTTCTTATTGCTAGGATGGCAATATTTCAGTTACGTTGAGTATTAGTTTATATGCTGCCTTTTTAGAAGTTTATTTTTGTCAGACATTTTTGAAAACCATTTCAAGCTCTGAGAGAGGCAGGATAGAAAGGATTTTAAATACACGAAGGGCTTAGCAGAAGCCCATAAGGGTGCTGTGCTGCAACAATTCACCCAACCTGGACTATTTGCATTCCTGCTGGTGGGTGAGAGTATTAAATTTACATTGGCAGGCTGTGCATAGTGGGGCAAGGGAACGGTCTTCAGTTTGCCTACTATATGTTACAAATAGGATCTGCAACAAAACATTGTCGTATATCCTAACAGGAGTGCTCTTGTTTAGGGTTCCAGACAGCCATTCTCTCCAAGCTAGTGATTCCCCTTGTCTCACCCTGCTCCAATTGTCCATTTTTTTCTTTTTCCAACTGACACTAAGCATTAAGAACACAAGAAGAGCCTGCTAGATCAGGCCAATGGTCCAGTATCCTATTCTCACAGTGGCCAGTGTGGTGTAGTGGTTAGAGTGTTGGCTGAAGACGGGGGGACCATGAAGCTTGCTAGGTGACCTTGGGCCAGTGACAGTCTCTCAGCCTAACCTACCGCATAGGATTGTTACGGGGATAGAATGGAGAGGGAGGAGAACCATGTACAGTACCTTAAGCTGCTTGGAGGAAAAGTTGGAATAATAATAATAATAATAATAATAATAATAATAATAATAATAATAATAATAATAATAATAATAATAATAATAATAATAATAATAATACAGAGGGCTATGGGAAGCCCACAAGTAGAACCAGAACACAAGAGCACTCTCCCCCCTCTGGTTTCCAGCAACAGGGTATTCAGAAGCATACTGCCTCTGTCGGTGGAGTGAAAGCATAGCCTTCATGGTTAGTAACCATTGATAGCCTTACTCTCCATTAATTTGTCTAATCTTCTTTTAAAGCCATCCAAGTTGGTAGCACTGCATGGCTACAGTTTTAGGTTTGTCTTCTAAAGACATCCTTCTGGTTATGCTTCCCTCTTACTTCTCAGTAGCTCCAGTTTTGGCTCCTTTACTGTCTGCACGTACCACTTGCGTTTGCTGTTAGAGAGAGCAGTGCTAGGGGAGGGAGCTTGATACATGACTACCTTATGTTTTTGTAACATCTCTATTTAGTTAATAGATGTGAATTGACTTTAAGATTTATTTATTTTCTTAAAAGCTCCCGTGCTATAGAAAAAGGATTCATAGCTACATTTTAGTCTATTCTCTGATGTTGTACTCTTTTTCTCACCCCACCCCCTGCCCAACCTAGAACACTTGATGAAATTGCAAATGGAGGAACTTGTACAATTTCTTCAGGAGACTCTCGCCAAAGATTTCTTCTTTGAAGATGACTTTGTAATAGATCAGCTCCAAAGTTCCATGGCAGAACTGAAGCGAGCAAAGTTGGACCTGCCAGCAACAGGTAAGCAACTTGAGGCAGGCCGCCTGCTCTGGAAGCAAACAGTCCGTTTTAGTTGGTTTGTGTGTATTTCCACATTTTGGCACTCTGTCCGGCTGAAACCCCTCCTTGGCTGGGGCTGCCCTACCTTTGATACAGTGCAGGAAATCTACAAGAACATCAATGCACTTGTTGCTGGAAATTCTGCTTGCTCCCAGTTTGGTGGCATAGGAAAGTCCCTGCAAGGATCAGGTACTCCCCCTCCCCCCCAGACACACCTGTGCCAGTAGCAGGCAGTTGGCCAAAGATTGCACTGCCCAGTCTAAAAGCACCGCTTGGCCAGGATCAAGAGATCCATGTGGGTGATCTGATGCCTTGTATGAGCAATGCTTTCTTCAAACAATCCATGTGCAGCCATGCTTATTGTCACATCCAGGAGAGCAGAAAAGGTAGGCTTTGGGTCTTTTTAGTTAAAATGAAGGCCACATGGTTAACATTCTGGTGGCTTGCATTTCTTGGCAGGAGGCGCTGGAAAACAATTTTCGGCTGTGAGTGAAAATAGCTATCAGAGATGCTCTTCTCAATCCTAACAGAAAGGAGGGAGACTCCCTGGGCTATTTTCCCCCCACACCCTGCACTCATAAGAATGTTTGTGCCATTAAATGGAGAAGCAGGTCTTCGTGAGCTGAGAGAAATTGAATGTTATCCTTCAGTTCTTCACCGTGAGAGGGTCCTTCAGTATGTCTGCCAGTGTAACATGAGAGAGTGAGCAAAAATGTCAGCTGCTAGTTCTTTTTGAAGATGGGGAGGAAATGGTAGAGGATGTCTATTGGCACTGCAGGGTTGTTTAAAGCTCTTAATGTTCTGAATGGTGAGACAGTGTAGATTCATATACAGCATTGTTACTGGCTGCTCTATTTTCAATCCCTTTCCTAATTATTCCTAACATTCCATATATTTTTTCCACTCTAAGAGCAGAGTGTTGATGCTTCCAGTGAAAATTCCAACTACAATCCCAAAGTTCTCTTTCCTGAATAGTTACAGTCAATTCTCACCCTATCTGCATGTTGTCCTCAAAGCTGCAGATCACTTTAGGCATGTTTTTAAGAGATGATAGTTCCAGTGTTGAACCTTGTGGCACCCCATTTTTTTTACCGCTTTTAAATTCTGAAAGTTCCCAATTTATCCCTATGTTCATTTCTTTTAACTTGCTGCCACAGTTGCCTGATTGTTGTGGCTCTGCCTCATTTTCTCTGCTACAGCAACAATAGCCTGGAAGGAAGAGCCTAGGGGCGGGGGTGTAGAACGGCAACACTGGAGTAGCTTTTTGAATGCGGAATCATTGCAAGCAATATTGAAAATAATGTGTGCTGTGGGCCGTTAGGGCACTCATTGATAATATCATAAATTGTAATATTAATTGTTGCTATTGCAAGTTGGGACCTGCAAAAAATTTGGGGTAGGAAAAGGATGCCCTTTGCCCTTCCCCTTCCATCTCTCATAATAGCCTCCTCTCTCTCTCCCACTCCTCAACCTCTCCTCCTCTTCTTCTGCCCCTTTCTCCCATCAGTCGGGAACTTTTAGAATGCAGGTGTTGCTCAAGGCACACACACACACACCCCAAGGTGGCTTGCATGGAGGAAAAGGACTGGTTGGACTCCTGCTCTGCCAGGCCCCTCTCATCATCTTGGAGCTGAGGCTCAGTCAGTCCCCGGCTCAGAGCTGAGCAGCAGGAGTGGCTAAAGAAGAGGAGCACGCCAGAAAGTCTGGATCCAGTAGGCCAGGGTTAGCAGCAACTCTGTGCTGCTCCCTGTTTCCAGTGACGTTCCCCACCCCACCCCGAGGCATGAGGGATTCTGATTCCCCACATTTTTCTGCAAGCCAATGGTGTCTGTTCTATTGATAGACATCCATACTGCCTCCTTTCACTTTAGGTCTCAGGGATGCTCATGTATGGGCATCCCACATGTTGGGGATATTTCTTCAACCCCCAAAAGGGTTTTTGCCCTTATCCCAGCAGATTAGTCTTCTGTCCCTTTTTAGCTCAGAAAACAGTTGCCTCCTTTGTTCTTCATCTGAATTCCATCAGCCTTTGAGTTTTTATCTCCTCACCCTGTGTCCAGTCTTGTTTTTCTAATCACTATCTCCAGGCGATGCTATCTGTCACCAAGCTCGCTCTCTGTGTCTTCTAGACATTACCTCACTCTAGTGTGCCTTATCTGTCTGTGGCTCCGTGACTGTGTTTGGGTCATGCAGTCTCCTCCCCAGGCAAGCACAGGGTTAATCCTGTCTCATGTGAGCTTGACGAAGGGCACTGATTGCAAGCTCAGGCTTCCTTTTGCATATCCACTGCAAGGTCAGCCGATCCTGGGAGGTGGGGATAGGGCTTTATCAATACAGAGAAGGAGCACCAAAATTGAGAGATGCAGCAGGAGACGCTGAGGCAAGGTTACCTTTTGGTTTGGGAAGAAATCCTTTTGCTGTGACATCCTTCCAAAGTGGGGCCCATGATGTCCCAGTGCAGCCCTTGGTTTGTTTCATGCCCATCATGGACAGGATTTGAGATTTCTTAAATTTCAAGCCCCAAGGTGAAATTAAAGCTGACTTGTAGGACCTGGAAGTTAGATGGATGAACGCTTGTGGCTCCAGTGACACGTGTGTCCGAGTTTCTTGCAGGTGGTTGAATGGGAGGAAAGAGGATTCAGGATTTGGATCTCAGGGCTTGTTCTTGTTGCTTGGCAGGAAAAGGGAAAACACCCAATTCCTTGTCTACCTGTAGCCCTGGGCCAGCTGCGCTCTCCCTCTCTCCCTCTCCCTCCCTCCCTCCCTCACAGGGTTGTTCTGATGATAAAATGTGGGGCGAGGGTGGAATCTTGTAAGCTCCCCTGAGCTCTTAGGAGGAAGAGCGGGATAAAAATGCAGTCAGATAAGAAAACAAGAGCCCAGCTGGATCAGGCCAAAGGGGGCCCAACCAGTCCAGCATCCTGTTCTCACAGTGGCCAACCAGATGACTCTGGAAAGTCTGCAAGCAGGACCTGAGTGCAAGAAGCGCTCTTCCCTCCTGCAGTTCCCAGCCACTGTTTTTCAGAAGCATACTGCTTCTGACTATGAATACAGATGAATACAAACAAATAGGCAAGGATGAAGGGGAAATGGAAACACCATTCTGTCGGGCTGGGTGGGTCGGAGGAGAGGGAATAACTATTGGGAGAGGGGACAAGAGAGTCCTTTCCCAGCATTAAAATGTACACCATGCTCCTCTTGAGTTTTCTGTGGAAACCTCTAGCTCAGTAGGGAAAAACTAGAAAACACAGACAAACCCCTGCTAATAGCACAAGTTGTGTCGACCCAAAGCTGTCGTTATCATGAGTTATCAGAAGTTAGCTTCCTGCTCCCATCACTTCTGACTGGCTGGGCTGATGGGAGTTGGGAGTCCAGCAACATCTGGAGGGCTGTAGGTTACCCATCCGTGCTCTGAGGTGCTCAGGGTGGCATACACAGTTCTCATGCACAAACATATATGCGTGCATGCACGCTCACAATTTCATCCTCACAACTACCCTGCTATGTAAGCTACGCTGGGTGAGGGGGTGGTAAGTGTGACTAGCTTAAGGGTTATGCAACAAGCTTCATGACTAAGTGAAGATTTAAACCTCGGTCTCCCAAGTCCTAGTCTGACACTGAGGACATTCTTGGATCGTTCTTTGGTTCCTCTCCCTTGACCTTACCGCCATGGGTGACCCTGCTGGGAGTACATGACTCCTGACGGCATCGCTCACAGGGTTCACTGGAACACACAAGCCCACTCACCGCTGCAAGGTGACGATCCAGCGAGGGGATCGCTCAGCTGTGTAGCAGTTGTGGAAACCAGAGAAATAAGTGTTGGATTTTCTCCACATTTTTCCTACTGCCATATTGTTAAATACAGGCATACCCCGCTTAAAGTCACTTCACTTAAAGTCGCCTCGCTATAAAGTACATGCTCCATACTCCACCATACCCCACTTTAATGTACGCGCTTCGCAATTACGGACACTTAATGGCATGACGCCACTGCCATCTAGTGGCGATTGCGGTGCAGTACATGCATAGATAATTGCTTCACTTTAAGTACATTTTCACTTTACATACACGCTCCGGTCCCATTGCGTATGTTAAAGCAGGGTATGCCTGTATGACTCGGTTAGTTCTAGGACCTGGGAAAATTCGCCTTCAGCTTAATCTTAGGTTGCCGTTCTGTGTGGGCAGAGCACGCTGAACATAGTGAAACTTACTCCAGAATAAGTATGCATAGGATTATGCTTTAAGATTACAACTAGTGAAGACCACCATCTCCTGCTTCGTTCTTCTGAACTAAGCTGCAATTATATCGTACAGGAACATAGGAAGGTGCCTTTCTGTTGAGTCAGACCATCAGTCCACCTAGCTCTGTACTGACTGGCAGCAGCTCTTCAGGGTTTCAGGCGAGGGTGCAAAGTCAAAATGTACCCTAAGCGGAGCTCCAGGGATTTAATTTGGGACCTTCTGCATGCAGAGCAGATGCTCTGCCACTGAGCTACTTCCCCTTAAATAGTTACATAGTTGTAGGCAATGCCTATTTAAAAAGAGCATGTGATTCCGGCCTCTCCATCATACTGTTAACTCGGGTCCCTTCCATCTGGGAACTTCCAAGAGCTAATTAGGCTTGATGGAATTCTCCATCTGGCAAGCTTTGTTTAGGGTGCTTACAGCTTCCAGAGCTGTTTGGGCAGGCTTTGGTCTCATATCAAAAGTTATGTACAGCACTGAAAAAATAGCAGTCCATCTGGAAGGGAATGCGTAGGGTGATTTCTTCCCTGTTTTCTTCTCAACTCTCCTTCAGAATGAGATGGACTGGAAGATCTTAAAACTTGTCTTGATTACCAGTTTGCTTTAGGGTGTTTTTTTTCCCCCAGATGTGGAGGAAAAGCACTTTGTTAAAGCAACTGTGTTCCAGGATCATGGCCAGACGTAGCCCCTTAACACTGTATTCTACCCTGTGACATCCAGAGAAAAGGCTGTTTTGCAAAAGGAAGATCTATAGATCTTGATGGCCTTTCCTATGTCTTCTCCTGAACAGACGGGGGGGGGAGAAGAAAGTGCACAGAACTTCACAGATTGCCTGGTCACAGCTTTTATTTCTCTCTGAAATACATCACACAGTAATGGAAACACCGGGAGCTCTTCCAGCATGCCTCCTCTCCCGGCATCCTTTTATCACATTTAGTATGTGTCTGGTTATTTTTCACAGATCAAGGGCCTCTGAAGGCCCTTGAATTTTAGCCTTCCTGTGCATTTTTTCCCAGAGACTTCCTGCTGTGTTCCTCCCCCCCCCCCAGTAAGACTGCTACATTTCCTTCATATTTCCATGCATATGAAGAACTTCTAAACAAAATAAAGGTTAACTCTTGCACAGGTAGGCAGAAAGAATAAGCCATAAGTGGGGTTGCAGAAACATTCTTTCATTACCTGACTTTCTAGCCATTAATCCAGATTCTAATATAGCTCTGAAAATTGACCGACAATCCTAACTTACTGATGTGGACAAAGGTCTGTTAAGCTTCTTCCTCTATGTACGTCAGCCTTCACCAACTAGGTGACCTCCAGATGTTTTGGATCCCAACTCCAGCCGGCAGGGCTGATGGTAATCATAGTCAAAAAATCTGGAGGGCACCAGTTTGTGGGAGGATAGTGCACCCAGTAGCCTTCCTTTTTAAGAAGGGGTGCTAAGCATGAAGGCTTCTTGCAGAGGAACGTCTTGGTATATTTGTTTTCCTCTAGGTGGGCTGAACAAATGCTGGCTCACCTTACTCGCCATTCCTGAACAGTGCTTGCCACCAGCTCCCTCCCCTCTCCAAACTGCAGGGCAAGTGAGAACTTGGGAGAAGGGGCTTGTGTGTTGCCGGGTATCTTTCCCACCAGGAAGCCTTGGGCACTTCCTCCTGGTGAGATTTGGCAAGTGTCCTTTCAAACCTGTTAGTGATGCTGTTCACCCCTATGGCAGATAACTTGCTTCATGCATGCACATTTAAAAACAACAACAAATGGCTATATCAGTAAAGGGTTGGGAACTTGGAGTTAGAGGGCTGACCAATTACCCCCCCTCCAAAAAAGAGAGCTGCTGTCTGCTTTTAGCGAATAGGTGGCAAGCCCAGCCACTGCTGACCACTTTCTGTGGAGGGGTAGACAGTGCAGGGGGTGAGTGGGACACATCCTCACTTTGTGTGGAGCAGACAGCCGGCGAGAAGCCGCGCCTGAGTGTTTCATGTACAGCACTTCTCCTGGCTAGAGCCCCTCTGCTCCCTCTGGGAAGTGAGAGTGAGCTTCTAGGGCACACTCTGAGTTTGCACAGGCAGTGGAACTGGCGAGGTCAAGCGCAGCGCACGTGAGACTTGTGCTGTCTTTCATTCTTTTGAATCGGGGCATCACCTTTCACACTTAACACTCTGTTTGCTTGAGGCATAATGAATCACATCTGCCGATCCACCAACTTGGATGGCTTTAAAAGAGGATAAGACAAATCCATGGAGGAAAAGGCTGTCAGTGGCTACTTAACCCTGATGGCTATGTTCCACCTCCACTGTCAGAGGCAGTATGCTTCTGAATACCAGTTGCTGGGAATCACAGTTGGGGAGAGTGCTATTGCACTCAGGTCCTGCTTGTGGGCTTCCCATAGGCATCTGATTGGCCACTGTGAGAACAGGATGCTGGACTAGATGGGCTGCTGGCCTGATTTAGCATGGATGTTCTTGTGTTCTTATCTACAGGGGGATGGAGGTGGTTGGGTGTTGATGGATGGGGTGCACATGGATTAGTACTTGGATAGGTTTGCCATTGTGTGGGAATGGAACAGGGGAAAGGTTAGACAAGATGGCCAGCCTTGTGATACCATAAAAAGAAAGTTAATGTAGTGGCCTGAGGTGGTGGTTAACATACTCACACACTCACTCACACACTCACTCACTCACACACACTCACTCACTTACTCACTTGTGCCCACCCTATGCTTGGTCCAATATCCTATTCATCTGCTGAAAGTACCTAAGATATGAATACAGAGGACTTCCTGAACACTAATTATAATTAGGAAAGGATGGAAGATAAAACTGCCAATATCATAATGCCTTTATACACATCTGTGGTGCATCAGGCGCCGAAAAGAGCAACTAGAATGAGTAGGGGACTAGAGCAAAGACTCCATAAGGAAAAGTTACAACATTTAGGGTGTTTTAGTTTAGAAAAAACTAAGTAAAGGGGAATGTGATAGAGAAGTATAGGATTAGGGATGCTGTGCAGAATATGGCTAGAGGGTTTTTCTCCCTCTCACATGGGGTCATCCGCTGAAGTCGAATAATGGAGAGATTTCAGGGGGGACAAGAAGGAAGACTTTTTCAGACAGTGCATTAAATGGTGGTCCATGAGCTTATTTCATGGTCAGCGGTGTGTCGGTGAAGAACGCTTAGAATATAAATTCTATGTAATTCAAATTGTAATAAATAAAACAACAGTATCAGAAATGAAAGAAGCAAAAAAAGATTAGAAATCATATAGCATCTAGTGTTGACAGTACTGAGCTAGATGGACCAATGTCTTGACTCAGTATAAGGCAACTTTTCATTTATACCTTCCTCTTTCAACAAGCCTCTTTTAAGTAGTCCCTTCGCTGGATCGTCACCTTGTAGTGGTGAGTGGGCTTGTGTGTTCCAGTGAACCCTGTGAGTGATGCCGTCAGGAGTCATGTACTCCCAGCAGGGTCACCCATGGCGGTAAGGTCAAGGGAGAGGAACCAGACAAAGAACGATCCAAGAATGTCCTCAACAGTAGAACAGGTGGAGGATAACAATGTGTATGTTACAACGGCTGTGAAGGCGGATGAAGGCTGCAGCAGATAAAAGACTTCCAATTGTCGTGGTATCCATGCCATTGGAACAAAGCCTTTTTCTGTCAAGATTGTGTCTTGATCGTTGTGTGTCAATCTCCCCACATAAAACAAAATCACGCACAGGCGTCTTCCAAGCAAAGACCTTATCTTGGAAGACAATCTTACTCGGCCACGAGTGATCACCAATGAATGAATGAATGATTTAAGTAGAGACCTTATCCCACTCTGTGTCTGTGTTGGAACTGCTTTGTAATATGTTTTTAAATCTTTTTTTTTAAGATGTTTTTAAAGCTTTTAAAAAAATTAAGTATGTTTTGTTTTAATATGTTTTTTAAGGATGTTTTGTTTTGATATATTTTAAAATCTGTTCTCATGATTTTAGAGTGTTTTTAGTGCTCTTGTTTGCTGCCCTGGGCTCCTACTGGGAGGAAGGGCAGGAAATAAATCAAATAAATAAATAATAACCTTCCTATATTCCTAAATAAAAGACTCTGAATTTTCCCCTAACCTCCTTCTTTTTGCCTTCTTTCTCTTCCTCTCTCTCTCTTTCAATTGGCAACATTGCCTTTCTTCTCAGCAAGTTAAAAAGTTTGGCTGTTACTTCTACCTGCCTCTTCTTAGCTTCTATTTTCTGACTAATTTTCTAGCTAATGTCTGTCGATTTTACCTTTGTAATATCTTGAAATTTTAAAAAGAAACAATGTTGTAAAAGAATCAGTGCAACATACTGCTACTTCCACCTTCTGTATTTTTTCCCACTTTTCTGTTTTTCTCTTCCAGATGAATACGGAATTTTTCATTTATACGTTTGGAGAACTCACACGTATTCATTTTATTTTTCTTTTGCAGTTCACTTCATTAACCAACTAACTCTCCAGACACTTTTCCATGCTGTTGATGTTTTTCTTCCTACTGATTTCTCGAGTGCATCTAAATGTGATGAAGTTTGACGTTGCCATGGCATCTTTGTTTCCCTCTGGCAGTTTGCGTGGCTGTGTGCGATTTGAACTGTATAGTTTGTGCCATTGAATTCCTCTCCTTGCATCCTTGCAGATATGAGTGGTGCCACTAATTCTGCTTGTGCCTCTTCTGAATATCCACTTAAACTTGGTGAAATTTAGCACAGCTTGAAATTGTGGGCTGCATCCGAGGGCTGTGGGTGCATTTGCCTGAGGCTTTTATTTCAGTAGCCCAGGAACAAGCAACTTGTTAATTTCCTTCTTTTAATTGTCTTTGTTTTAATCTATGCAAGCGTTTCCAAAGCAAGTTTTTTATAATTTAGCATCCCGAACTTTAGTGGGGAAGTAAATTGTATGGAGACCATTTTGCAGAGTTCTCAAAATTGCAAACTCAAGCTAGGGATTGCATGTTCCTTTGACTATGCTGATGATCCAGAAACAAGAAAGCATATGCTTTGAATGACGGATCTAGATGTTACCTTGAACACAGGCCTGCTTCTGGGGGAAACAACCACCATCAGCTGCATGTCTAGTTCCCTTCACCACCACCCCATCACGCCAATGTTTTCTGCTCCCCCTTCCATATTACTGCCTGCTGCTGTTGTGTGCAGATTTTGTGATGGGGAAGAGCCATAGCCTGATGGCAGAGCGTCTGCTTTGCATGCAGAAGTTCCCAGTTCAGTGATCCCTGGCGTCTCCAGGCAGGGTCACGAGAGACTCCCTGCCTGAAACCCTGAAGAGCCACTGCCAGTCAGTGCAGACAAAATACTGAGCTTTTTTAAATATAAAATTGGGAGGAGGACAAAATTATTGATTGGAAGGCAAACCGCAAATCATTTTCCTGCAGCTGCCTCTCTCTCCTCTTAAGGATGCTCGAGGGACACGTTCTGGAGCTGAAATGAGGGGCTGAAGCTAATTACCAAAGTGAGCACTGAAAGCCATTCACTCAAGTGGAGTGTGGCAACTCAGTCCAATGTAACTGGCTGTTAATACATCTTGGAGCAATTAACCTGGAAAGTTTTGCAGTTGTGATTAATTTCCACTGGGTGGTGACAAAGATCAAGAATAAGTCAGTAACGTGTCTTTTTCAAATCCACCAGCTCCCTTGTTTCCTTTAATCTTTATCAGCAGGTATTTTCACCAGACCTTTTTAAAAATAAGGTGACTTGAATAGCAGAACCAGATCATTTTCCTGCTTTTTAAGGGAAACCCATTTTTCCCTCCTGCAGAATCACAGTAGAATTATTCTAGAATGCCAGTGATATGAACTGAGACAGGAAAAACTAATTTTAACGTTGTCAAGCTTTTTAACAATGGACTCTATTATGAGTGGTTGGCAGAAGGGGTTGAGAGCACTCTGCTTCTCTGGAAGTCTTCAAGCAGAGGGTGGACAGCTCAGGACTTCCTGCCCGAAGCACCTGCTTGGACCAAGTGAGCCTATAAGGCCCCCCCAAATTCTGCAACTAATTGGATCACAGGAAACCTAGTCACTTTTAAAACTTCCCCTATAACTGGAATTATGGAGTAAGGGTAGCCCTACCAGTATAAATCACCCGGAGAAGAGCAATCCACAGTTGTGGGCGTAGCCTGCAAGAGCATGTCGCTACCTATCCTTCTACGGGGATGTTGCGTACTTCAAAGGGGATCCTTAGCTATTCTTAAACATCACCATTGGTGATGCAACCAAGCCCACACTTTGTTGTTCTAGGTTACAGTTGGATACCATTACATGCTTTGTCTTGGCTCTTCCCCTCCCTCCCAGGAGTGATGATTCCAGGCACTGTTTATGAGTTGCTTGCTCTGGCTGACTTTGCATGTGTAGCTCAGTTTAGGTTGGGGAGGTTTGGTTTAGTCAAGTTTCTGTGAGACAGATTTTTTCATTGGGGTGATAATGAACCTGTTTTTCCTCTTTCTTGCCAGCACCCGATACCGTGGTCTTCCTGTTCGCTACTATCCCCCAAGTGTCTCCTGGTACCTTTACTTCTCCCTTGTTTACAGGGTTCTGATTCTTTGTGGTTTGAGCAATGTTTGCTTTCATTTCTCAACAGGCATGATTGATGGACTTTCATATACTCGGAACAGTGTGTTCACTTCTTGTATTCAGCATCTTTGTTCTTTGTAACGTAATAATCTTGGTATTTCATCTGTATTTTAATGCATCTCTGAGTGTAGTGGTAGCAGATCCATGCACGCATGCAGGTTTGTGTTATCCTTTGACATTGCAGTGAATGAGCCCATATGTGGAAGAACGCTGTGTATGTATGTAGGACTGGAGCAAGTGTGGCTAACAACTTGACAAAACGTAAAACAAGGTGTTACAAACGCACTCCGCTGGTTGCCTAGAGTGAAGAAGAATAGCCTCCAAGTGCCTAGACCAGCCTTCCCCAACATGGTGTCCTCTAGATGTGGTTGGACTACAGCTCCAGTCATCTCTGACCATTGCCTATGCTGGCTGGGGCTGATGGGTGTTAGAGTCCAAGAACATCTGGATGGCAGCAGGTTGTAGAAGGCTAGACTAGGCAGAGACGTTTTCCTATATGGGAAGGGTGTTGGTTTGTTCTTCTGTACTATGTGCCTAAAGTGTACCCAGCAACAAAGTGAAGTGTGGGAAGTGACGATGTTAAACATTGTAAAGTTTATTTGCGTATTTTGAGAATGTGTACCCTATCTCCTGGTTTCCCAAGCCCAGTTCCAATTTGATGTTTAGAAGCCCTCATTGTTTTATGTTAATGCATATAGCTACTTACTTAGCCTGTTAGATTTGTTTGCGTTTTTCTCTTTCTTGAGACACACACTGTGTGAATGTTCTGTGTACAATAGATCAGAGATTCTAGGGCTTGACTTGAGAACCCCATGAGATTGAGCTTGTGAGTAACCTAGGGCTCTGTCTGCTAGGGGTCTTCCTCAGGCAAAGAAGAAAACAGGTGTGTACAACATCAGCCCCTATGTCGGCAGGTTGGGTGAAGCCTCTGGATTGGTCTGGTTTAAATACTTGGGTGTCTGCCTTTTTGCTAGATCAACAGAGCAATAATTCCTGCATACTGCATATTTCGAGTTCTGGCTTCTCCAGGTTCCATATCAAGCCTACAGCTGCCTTTAAAGAAAGAAAAGAAAAGAAGGACCTTATGAACATAATGTGTAGATCTCTTTGTGTTTAAAGCAATCCTGCCATAATTACGGGATAGCAAATTGGCCACTTCTTATTGCACAAAAACACATAATGTCAGCACAGGCTTACACCATAATCACGAGCATATTTCCAGGAAGCTCCACTGATTTCAAAGGGATGTCATGATAAGTACTTGGCAGGCAGGGCCAGGCCAAATGCACAATCCCTCAATGAGAAGCACCTGAGGGAGTATTCAGCTTTCTGCCCAGCACGTACGTGAAGGTCCACCCAGCCTAGCACCATGTCACTAACAGTGGACAGCCAGAGGGAGAATAGCATGGGGTCTGGAAAGACTGATGCATAGTGTGTTTGGGTTGCATAACCCTTTCTCTCCTGCACCTCCCTCTTTCCCACCCCAGCCCCGATGCTCTTCTCCAAGCTGGGTGTCAGATGTGGTTTGCAGTGTAATAAACAGGCTTGGAACTTCAGCAGAGTGGAAAGGCAGCTGGGGTAGGAGAGTTGTAGGGAGAAAGTAGCAGGCAGGGGAAGGGCTAAGATCCCCCTTCTCTTAATCTTAATCTTGCCCTGTCCAGGTGCCATATTGCAAAGGAGATGCAAGTGTTTCAATAACAAGGTGTTCTGGCCCAAGCATCCTTTTGGATTTTTATGGCTGGTTGAAAAGTTTGGGACCTAGATGATATTGTCAGATCAAAGCAAGCTGTGTACTTTGTGTTGCTTCATGCCTCTTTTGACATCTGACCCTGGAGCGAGGGTTCATCTGTGTTGTGCTGAGGCCACGTGACGAGGATCTAACGCTGTGGCTCTTTTCATCCCTTCTGTCCTTTTGCCTTTGTTGCCAATGCATTCTCTGTCCAATTATTTTACACATCTGATAGAAACCCACAAGCCCTGCTTGCACATGGCTTCGGTCTTGGCAATCAACAGTTGTGACCTTGGAATACTTTTTCCATTAGTACCCCTGTTAATTTTATTTATTTATTTATTTATTTAATTTAATTTATATACCGCCCTAAGCCAAAAAGGCTCTCTGGGTGGTGTACATAATTCACCTCTTTGTAACCCCAGACATTCAACTGGAGAGCTAGCGTGGTAGTTTATGGTCATTTTAATATCATTTCCCCCCCCCTTCCAAATCTTCAAAAATTCAAATTAGCCTAAACATCTAAACGGCTTTGAACCATGCACACCGGGGCTAGCACACTCTCTCTTGCTCTGACTTGTGAGTGAGAGAGATTACAGAAAGTAATCTTCAAAGCAGCAAAGAATTCAATAAAAATGTCTACAGTATTCTCACTGGGGTTTCTTAAAATATTAATTGTAATTAAGAGACCTTAAGTGAACTAAATTAGAAAGAATAAAACTGCCTTATTAATCAACCTGCATACATGTCAGAAGTTATTTTTTGAAAAACAAAACTATGCATTGAACCAAAATATTAAAAGTGAGGGAGTGCAGCGAAGTATATGGTAAACCATCAAAAGCCTCCGTGTCGATGCTGAGAGCACACAGATGCACCCTTCTGATAGTTATGAATACAAGGAGTGAACTGTTGTGTTAGACCAGGGCATGGAAATGATTTTGGTTGGGAGGAAAGAGAGCACAGGGATTATGAGCCTTTAAGCATTCCCCAAATCACTTCTATGTTCATATGTTCGTTCTCTCTCTCTCTCTCTCTCTCTCTCTCTCTCTCTCTCTCTCTCTCTCTCTCACTCACTCACTCACTCACTCACTCACTCACTCACTCACTCACTCACTCACTCACTCACTCACTCACTCACTCACTCACTCACTCACTCACTCACTCACTCACTCACTCACTCACTCACTCACTCACACCATATGAGACATAAAGCCAGAATAATACATGACTTCAGAGCCCTTCTGGAACAGACCAATGGGCCATTCAGTTCAGCATCACGTTTTGAATAGTGACCATCTAGATGTCTCCAACACCAGCCACAAGCAGGGCTTGAAGATGATGGCTCTCTCTTGTTATTGCTTCCCCCCCCCCCGCAGCAGCAGCTGGCATTCAGAGGCATAGTACCTCTGAACCTGGAGGTTGCGTATAGCTAGCATGACTAGTAGCCATTGATGGTCTCTGTGAAGTTTGTCTCACCCCCCCCTTTTAAAAGCCAGTGACCATCACTGGATCTTTCTGGCAGCTGATTCCTTAAGCTAATTATCCACGATCCCTGCATCAGAAATAGCGGACATACTATGTTCCCCATGCACACTGTATCATGCATGCTTTTCAATCAACATTTTGTCTCAATAGAACCTACAGAACTAATGACTGGTCAATTAAGTTAGGGTTTATTCTTATATTACTCTTTTTGAAATGTTTTATCTGTGACTTTTTGCTTTCTGACCCCTGATCCGCCAAGCATGGCTAGATGCTACTCCACACTTGCAGCTTTCAAATGTGGAGCAGAGGCGGTGGACAGTTTGGAATAAGAGTGTTAATCCCAAGAGCATTAAATAAACACACACCTCAGCAAAATCACTTGGGAAGAAGCAGTAGTGCAAGTTATTTAGGCGTGAACATAATGCCCTTTAGATGTCTGTAGCGTTTGGTCCTGTAATTGTATTGTTCCTGGTGTTTCTGATCCTTTTTCTGAATGGTGCAGAGATGTTCTATGTGATCTGCTATTAGTCTCTAAAAAATTGCAGATAGGAGTACAAACCTGCCATTTGCAAAATGTGAAGGAGATTCCATAACTGGTTCATTTGTTGCCATTGACATTATTCATCTGGTAGTGAAAGTGCCCTTTAGACCACATACCCAAGACTTTTTTTTTAGGAGTTAAAAATGGCTTCAGATCAACCAGTGAACAGCATAAAGGAATGACACTCCTCACAGAGATGTGAATATGCAGAGAACTTACTTATCACTGAGTTGATTTGGAATGTACTGGTAGTTTTGATGGCAATGAAGAGAAAATAGCTTGAGCTGAGAGCTTAGCTGAAATTAATTTGCAACAAGGGTATTTTCATGCAAGCTGCAAGGCTGTTTTTTCTAGTGTTTCCAGGGGAGTCTTAGCTTTGGCGGACTGTAGGTCCTCCTGAGTCTGGACAATATAGCTCTCACACGTGTCATGACTGGAGGGGGCAGCCTGTGTGGCTGCTGTTTTCTGCATGAACTTACATCATGCCCATTTCCAGCCAAAGAATGGTGAACCATCCTGAGAGCAGTTCAAGGCCTAATTTTTAAAAAGACGACTGAAACCCATTGGTTGTAACTTCTGCTCAGAGTAGACCCACTGAAATTAATGGATGTAAGTTAGCTATTTCTATTAAATTCATTGGGTCTACTCTGTGTAGGACTAGCATTTAGATGCAGCCTTGTATTTGTGAGTTAGATCATTATGACTTTTGGGCCTGTTCAGGCATTCTGTTCTGCTGAGAGTCTGCCCCAGGGATGTGGCCCTCCAAATTATCTTGAGCTCTATCATTCCTGACTCTTGGCTATGCTTGCTGGGGCAAAAACATGTGTAGGGGCCACAGGTTCTCCATCCGTGCTCTAATTGGCATGAGTCGGACACACGTGCACGCAAGCTCCCTCTCTTGTCGCAGGAAGAAAATAACAAGTGAATGGAGTTCACATTTATTTGGAATGCAGTATCTTCATGATTGATAGTTTTTAATTCTCTCTCCCCTTTTCTCTTTGGAAAACGGATTGGGTGGCTTTGAGAAAGAAGAGGTTTAAAATTAGGCAGGGAGACAACATCTTCCAGTAATTGTAGTACAACTTGGTTAATTCATTAGTTTCTCCCCACGTTGTATACATGCACAAGACTCATAGGGGGAGAGTTTGCCCCCAAAGTCCTAATCAGAAACAGGACTGTGTCTTCTAAAATTAGACCTTGGAACTGCTGCAGTTTCAGAAAAGCGACACTTAACCCGCATGGCTTAGAATATCTTGTCCTTATATTCAAGGCCATACAAGGTCAGAAAATCAGTTTTCAAATTTGATTTGCATTACCAAGACAGTTCTTGCATGTGTAAATATCTTGCATGCTTTTAATATCAAACTGGCTGACTACCTGCAGTTCCTATTACTGTCAAAGCATGCGCGTATTGGAGAGAAGACTAAATCAGCGATCATCTCCAACCTCTAAGACTTGAGTTCAGCTCTGAACCCTTGGTTCTCTTCACTTAATGTATTTTGTACATTGTCATGTGTTCAGGGGCTGGGCAGGGGGTACCAATTAACATCCTATGCCACAGGAAGGATCCATGGGGAGATCTGTGTGTTGGTACATAATGCTTATTTTTATTGTCTGTTCTTCTAGGTAAAGATGACGAACTTCCAAAGAAGCTGGGGAAATTTCCACCCGAATCTCAGCCTGCCATGCTTAATCTTACTCACTTGGTCAACGGGCAGAGCAGCACTAGTGGATCAAATAGCCGGGCTAGCCAAAGGAGAGGACGCAGAGCATCTATAGAGAGACGCCAGGAAAGCTCACCAAACCACCAAAGGAGAAAAAATTCCCTGGAAAGGAGACAGCAAAAGCCTGTAACGGTAAATGTGCGGAGTGGATTGCCGAAGCATGATGTGGAGAGCCCCAGGAAAAAACCTGAAGTTCAGCCAGATTCTGACTCCAAGCAAAATTATAATGCAGCTGCTAACCAAAACTCCAACGCTACTTTAAATACAGGGAAGGAATTTGTACCCAGATGGATTAAGCCTTCTGATATCAAGATCATTGACAAGACTACAAAACTCACCATGGAGATCAAGAGTCGATCTGCAAACCATGCCAGCTCAGGGATGCCGCCGAGTTCTGGGGCTGAGGCACAGTCATTCAACATAAAGCAAAAGATGAGAGTTTTGGAAGTCGATGAGGGTAAGCGAGAGTCGAATGCATCACAGTATGACAACGTTCCTGGGGCTGATTCAGAGAATGACAATTCTCTGCATGAGGTACTAGAAAGGGCACTCCTGCAAAGCCCGAGAAACACAGCTTACTCCAGCAGTTCAAGGAAGTCAGTAGACAAAACATCTAGTCCACCAAAAATATCTAATAGTTATGCCTTCGGCTCACAGCCAAGAATCCCCAGATACTCTTCCCAATCTGAAGGGTCAGATATTGGACATAACATCAAACCACCACCACCATCTTATAGCAATCCACCTGTTTACCATGGAAATTCCCCAAAGCATGTTACCAACGTAGTTCATTCCAGCTTCACAACCACACAGTATCATCACAGGAATCAAACCAGTTCCTCTAGCCGGCCGTACATCCCTGACCTTCCAACAGAGATGTTTACTGATAAACCATATAAAAAATATGCTACCGACCACCACAATCTGGTTGTGACGCCTTCCAATCGAATAGAGGTTCTCCCAATTGACACTTACGCAAGTAAACCTAAATCGCCAATAGGTGTCAGATTTGTAATCCCTCCTGCAGATTATTTGCCAGACAACAGAAAGTGGCTGGATCCTTATGGGCAATCTTGGAGCCATGATGGTAGCCAAAGCCACTTGGCTAACTTAAAGAAATACCCACCTTTTCAGTCAACCCCTGTTAAAGACCATAATCTTCCCACCATTTCTGTGGATAGCCCTATAAGATACAGGACTTCCCCGACCTCAGAAGAATATGGCCTGCCACATTACCAGTACCCAAGTTCCCCAAGCCCTACCCACCGCTACAGACACCAGACTGATGGATTGTCCATGCATGAATCAGTCCTGCTGTGAGAAACGACACATGCTCACCTGAAAGGGCGAGGAGAAGAGCATGCAAGAGTTGCACGTCTTGGGTTGGTGGCTATTCAAGCTTCGTATTCCGATACAGAACAATTCAGATAAAGGCATACACAAACTTAACACTATTTCACAGCTGTGTTAAATGTTGATGAAAGCCGAAACTGAGTCTTGAAAACAGAAAAGATTGGCTTGTCATAAACATAGCAATAGGTTTGTATGTTCAGTGTGACTACTGTGGCAGTTGTTTGTTACGTTGATGACCTTGTTGCCTAAAACCTATACCCTTCCCCCACCACCACCTTGGTAAGCTGCTTTTTGATTTGACACTACAATTTGACTTGTGGCAAGAGAATTACAGAGTCTAAACTGGAGGCATGTACTTTCTTGGACTGCATCCACAAAGTAGTTTTAATTTTGTATTTTATTTTTTGTAAACTTAATTTATAAACCTTCCATTCACTCGGAATGGTGGTTTCTAGACATTCTTATATACACTGCCTCAGTGACCCAGGAACGAGCACTCTGGGTTATCCAGTGCAATCCTTTCACAGGGATGCTACTGCCTATTGTTCAGCTAGAAAGAAGGAGGTTTAGCATCCAAAGCAAAGACATTCTAATACAGTCAATAAATGGTGCTTATAAAATCAGGACTGTTTGTGAATTGTAGCATGTGTCTAGGATGTTGATGGTGTTTGAGCCCTTCATCCACGTTTGCGTATCCAAAGGCAGTGTGATATTCTTCATTTTTAAGTCTCAAATGTGTGTTTTAGCAGAGGTGCAATCAGATGCATTATGTGCATTTTTAGCACACAGTACTGCTACTGTATCTGACTATCAGTGATTACAGAAGGCCTACACAGATATTCAGATCATCTAATGGGCAAATGATGGGTTTGTGCTGGACCATCCTACTCCTGCCTGCTTTCTGACTGTTGGATTTTACATTTGCATCTGGGCCTGCACACATGGAGCCTAGTGAGTGTTGGCCCAAACAGCAGAATCTATACACCTCAGTTTTGATAGTTTGTAGAGCACATGGTTCAGGACTGTGTGGGTCAGTTATGATGCTTATGTACCCTGATGCAACTGTGAAAGCTAACATATCAGCAGCGGGTGGGGGCAGGCACGCTATGGGGTGGTACACATGTTCAGTACACCCGCAAAGGGCTACTCGTCACCCGTTAAGCAAGTTGCTTTTGACCATAGTGGCTGCATTTCAGGGCTTCCTATAAATCCACAGAAGTGCATCACAAACAACGTGCAGCAGAAAGATGAAAAGGTATCTTTTAAGTGTAATTCTTGTAGAGATGACATCTCACTTCATCAGCCCCAGCAAAGACATTTTGATCCCTTGAAAAGCATTGTCTATGCCTGTAACAATAAGAGTTATGTCTTTTCGGAATTAATTCTGAGAAACAAATATACTTCTATCGCTCTTTGAGTGTGCCATTGGGGTTGCCTTTATGTCTTGTACTGGAGCTGCCCATTGCATTCAGTATTGTTTGGAATGCAGCACAGGCATGGTCCACTACGAATGCCTCTTCATTTTGCTGTGGCTTGCCCAGGGGGTGTTTTTGGTGAACCACGAGAAGCATGCCTCCATAACTTGTGATCCATCAAAGCCAAGGCAGCATATGAGCCATAGATTGTAGCCTGCCCAGATGCTTAATTTAACACCTACACTACATCTTGTTCTTGCTATCCCAGCAAGTCAGCAAATACATTAGGCTCACTGAGCCTTTGGAGGGTTGAATTTCACTTGGTGAGCTGCAAGCTGCAGGCCTACAAGATATACGTAGCAATCCAAGGTTGAAACACTAACCTTCCATGTTCAGATCGTAGCCTGGCCATGCCTTCTGTGAAGACAAATATAAGGTTATGATTTGGGAGTGGGCACTGAAGGTGGCTGGTTCATATCCCAACAGGGTTTAGTGGCAGCTTCAAAAACTATGTTTGACCTATTTCTTCAATTTTTATGATCCCATGCATCTGGCATCTCTTTCTCCCTTCCTTTGTTTCCTTGTCTGCTCCTATAATGTGCTTGTTTTTCTTGAGAGCAATAGACTTTTATGCCCTTGATTGGGCTAGTGCTGCTGTACCATTAGGCCCTTAAGAGATGATTATAGACAGAAAGTCTAATGCTGAAGTGCTCCCTCCTTGTTGATAGGAAGGCAGCAAATTTATTGTAACAAAATGCATTATAATCAGTGCCTGCAACCTTTCTGTATTATAGATGGGAAAGGACAGCTGGGGGAGAGCGATCCAGTAAGATATTAACGGGGGTCTGAGCCCCAGTGCTTTGGAGGGTGGGTGGGATGGCCACTACAACAGACATGCCCTGTTGCCACCACAACTGCAAGCCAAACTTCAGCCGGCCTTCCACGTACACATGTTGTTCCGTGTGAGCAGCTGCCCCTGCCCTATTTGTCTTCAGTTTCAGGGAATGGATTGCAATGCAGAGGAAGAGATGGGAAGCCGACACTCTCCTAGTGCTCCATGTGTGCACACATGTCTGAGTCCTGACTTGGGGAGTGATCAAGGATCTGAATCTCACTGATACCTATGTTGTGCCTGTCCTTATTCCCAAGCAGCACTTTAACTACAGCTTTGGTGGGGCAGATTTGATTATGAAAATGACTGGGGGTCAGGTGTGGAAGTGTTAAATACCCCCCCCCAAGCATGGTTATTCTGATTCAATTCACATGTGTGTCCCCAGGCTATGCTTAATTTTTTAAAATCAGGATACCTGGTCACAGATCTGCCATGGCTGTTTTGGTCATAAATCGATGGCAAGTGGCCCTGGTCTTAATCCAGAGGTAGCCTATGTGGCACCCTCCAGGTGTTGTGAAGGTATCACATTGGGTATTCCTGATCTAATATCATCTTTGAATGGCCAAGTAACTCTGTCTGAACTCTGGAATATATATATGATTCTCGCTGACGCTAGCTAGCTAGCTATCTGATGCATGCTTCACCCTGCTGTCCACAGTTACAGGAGTGATTAGCCATGGGAAGACCCCGTGCTAATCCAGAAAACGTTTCTGACCCTTCTAATCCCTTCGTAGAAAGATGTGCAAGATCCACCTCACACATACCTATCATGGCCCCATTTTGCCGTTTTTTCCCCTGCTTTGTGGCCACTGTACAATTTGGCCCAAGATCTAGAACCAAGCACCCTGGGTTACATGTTGCCTGCACCAAGCTAAAATGTTGGAAAATATTTAAGAGGTTCTCCCCCCCCCCAAAAAAAACTGGTAGTCTCCAGGTTGTAAAACAGATCTTCCTTTCATTAGGTCTTCTCTTTATCCATGAGATCTCTTTGAAAAGATTTATCTGGCTGCACTGATGGTGAAGACTTAGAAGTATAAAATGTATTGTTCCCCCCTCACCACCACTAAACTAGGTTTGTGCCACTTGTCACCCATCAGACTGAACACAGCCTGCTGAGGGATTGTCAACCTTGCTAATTCTGCAGGCCCAGAAAGGCAGGCAGCAAAAAAAAATTAATAAAACAGGAGGCTTATTGCACCCTTTTTGGGGCCACCTATATTTCTGGTGAGCTCCATTTGGCCTGATGGGTCATAAGTTGCACAGGCCTGCCCTAAGCAATGTGCTTATGCTCGCTGCAGGTTGGCGCTGCTAATGTGTTATGGTACCGAAGTCTTTTAAAGGGGGGGGGAGAAAAACAAGCAACATTTAGCCAAAATGATGGATGTTTTGTGTATATACTGAATCTGATGTAATTTTTTTAATTAACTTAGCAAATGATTTTTAAAAAAAACAGAAAACCAAACAAACAAACCTGCAGAATGCAGTGAGGTAGCAGCTTAGTACTGCATAGAAGAAGGCTTTATACTGACAAACAGTACTTTGTAGTTCTGATTTACTTAACTGCCGCGTAGAAATGTATAATGTGGCTGTGTAATAATCTCAAAGTTTAAAACTATGGCTTTGTAATTAATAATAAATATAGTAAAAGTTAAGCTGTACAGTTTACTGTATGCCAGCAGCAGAAAGACAGCTGCTCTTAAAATATGTATTGAGACTAGTAAATACTGTAGATTTTTATATATAAAATATATACATGCTATTTTTCTTATGTCATCTTCGACGGCTTTTTTTAAACCATGTTTTCCTATTTTCTTGTGGCCTGTATTTTTAACATGTTAAAACATTATGAAGCCTTTGCTGTCTTGTGTGCCTGTCTCAAAACAGTATTTCTAGCAGATTGTCAAAGGAAATCTGAATCTAAAGTTGGCTATCTTTAAAAAAATAAATAAATCCTAAACTAGAGCGGAACATAAATTATTACTCTGTAATTCTCAGATCATTATTTATATCGGGTGAGGAATCTTTGGCCTTCTAGATATTACTGGTCTACAACTCCCATCAGCACCAGTCTGTGTCTGTGTTGGAATTGCTTTTTAAGATGTTTTAAACGTTTTTTTAAAGATGTTTTGTTTTAATATGCTTTTAATACAGCAGGGCCCTGCTTACCGGCGCTTTGCTTACCGGCATTCTGCTAATGCGACGGCTTTCATTCCCCGTTTTAAAGCCACTTTTGTGGCATATTGCGGCATTTTCGTGCAACGTGCCCCATTATACTCAATGGGGTTCTGCTTTATGCCGATTTCCGCTTTACAGCGGGGGTCTGGAACGGAACCTGCCATGTAAGTGGGGCCCGCCTGTATGTTTTTTTAAGTTTTTGTTTTTAAGATGTTTTAAAGGGCTTTTAGTGTTTTTGTTTGCCGCCTTCTGGGAGGAAGGGTAGGATATAAATTTAATGCATAAAAAATAATGGCCTGTGATCAGGGCTGATGGGGATTGTAGCGTAGCAACATCTGAAGAGCCAAGAGTTCCCCACCCCTGAAATCCTATCATCCTTCCCTAACCAGCTCCTCTGTACCCAGTAAGAGGGCTGGAGGAAGGCTGATATAGGGTACCAACTCAAAATAAGAGTTTGGGTTGTACCCCTTGTAACTACTACTCAGAGTAGACCCATTAAAATTAATAAACGTAGTTGTGTCCATTAATTGCATTGGGTCTACTCTGAGTATGACTCTAGCATTTGGGTACATCCCTTTTAATATGTAAAAGTCTTGATGCCGTAAGCGTAAAGGCCTCAGCCAGAATGATGCAATGATCAGTACACAACTGCAAAGGTTGCATTTGTCCAAGCATCTGACTTCTATTAGTCTCCAGAGCTACTTAACTGCAAATGAGACAAGACAACTGCTAAGGCTGTTTACACATGTATGTTCATCTCTGCAGTATGGAAAAGTGATCTGCATGTGTAAATGAACTGTCACAGACCAAACACTGCTGCTGTTTTAAAACACTGCTGATGTCTAAAAAAACAAACCAACTATGAATCCCAAGATAGAGCCTGGTGTGGGAAAGAGGAGAAAGACTTTTCTCAGGTGCTTGCTGTAGGCCCAATATTCCAAAGCTCAATAGAATGGTTTGCTATCAATACGTCTGTCTTCTGAGCTGCACTCCACTATTCAGTGCCAATTTACCATGCTTTGTTGTGCTTTTTATTTATTTTGTTGAGAATTGCAACAAGAGAGCAGATTAGGGTTGCCAGGTTCAGGGCCTGAGACTGATCTGTATCTTTAGGAGAAGAGAAAGTCAGTCAAGCGCAGGTGTTCTTGCAACACTAATGGGAAAAACCACAAGGTGGAATTCTCTTTCCCCCCCCCACAACTTTTAAAGATACAGACGACCTCTTGGAGGCCGGGCCTGGCAACCAAGAGGTCTTCTGTATCTTCAAAAGTTGTTGGGGGGGGGGAGAGAGAATTCCACCTTGTGTTTTTTCCCATTACAGGTTTGCAAGAACACCTGCACTTGGCTGACTTTCTCTTCTCCTAAAGATAGGATCAGTCTCAGGCTCTGAACCTGGCAACCCTAGAGCAGATCTACATGCGAGATCATTTTTAAATTGTACAGATTATCTCGCTGTGTTATATCACCATGTACATAGCTACCCATCTATGGAAAGCAGATTAAGCTTCCCCAGACGGGTGTTCTCCAGATGATGTTGGATTCCAAGTCTCATCAGCCTCAGCCAACATTACCAATGGTCAGGGATAAGAGCATACGAAAAGTCCTGCTGGATCAGGCCGAAAGGCAGCATAGTCCAGTATCCTCTTCTTACAACAGCTGCAAGCAGGATCTGAGCTGAATAGCTTGTGATTTCCAACAACTGGTGTTCAGGGTCATCTTGCCTCCAACAATAGAGGTAGCACATGGCCATTGTGGAAAAGTTCCAAACTTTGTCTTAGACACAAAGGAAGTCTTTCAATTACCATATAGGCCAAAGGGCCTGGCATAGCAAGGCCATTGATAGCCTTATCCTCCATGAATTTATAAGCTGAGACAAAGTCATGCAAGTTGGTGGCCATTGCTGCCTCTTGTGAGGGTGAATTTCATAGTTTTAACTATATATTGAGTTAAGAAGTACTTTCTTTTGTCTGTCCTGAATCTTCCAACAATCAGCTTCATTTGATGTCCATGAGCTCCCTATTTTCCTATGGTACCTGAAAGATAGCAAAGTTATCCCAGTCAGATAAATGTGTCAAGTAATGTGTTGCATCATTTGGCTGCCAAATGATGACTTGATCAGCAATTTGCCTCTTTTCTATGGGAATTTGATGAACTGGAAGATAAGGGAGGGTGGGAGAGAGAGCATTTCAAAAAGTGGAAGTCTTATGGCAAATGGCTGGAAATGGGAGTGAAAACACTATACGGTAAAGCTGTGATGGTTTGGTGAGCCAGCAGGTGAAAACAAAAAGGTGGTGGCGACCCACATGAGACCCTAGTGATGCCCTTGCAGCTGACTGGATCTTTACGAGAGCACTTTAGGTATGCCCAGTGGAACTTGGTGAGTTTTGAAGATCTCTAAATATTGGGTGGAGTGAAGCGCTTATTCTCTTAAGCATCAACAACACTGAGGGAGGTCAACCTTAGCAAGCCCTTGACCAAGAGACTGATGTGGAAAAGTTCCAAAATTCATCTTGGACACAGAGGAAACCTAGCAAACACTGTGCAGGCCAAAGCAAGTGAGCCAATCTCAAGAGATCCAATTGAGTGTTCGTTACCATCACAAAGGGGAAATTTCTAGAACTTTTTTTCAGTAATCTAGGGTCTTTTAAACTGCTATTTGCACCCCAAACACAAAATCTACATTTTGTTTCATGCTCAAAAGTATGGTGTGCTATTTAATTTGTATCAATAACCTTTTCCTGTCCTTCAGTTTTATGTTCTCTTGCATTTGCTTCATGTGGGAATGGGGGGCACTCCTTCCCATGAGGTGATCTATCGACAGGATACATTTATGAGGTTTTCAGTAGTGGTTTGGAAGAGCTTACCAGTGTATGAGTTTGCTGCTTTCCAGTTTGTCACCTCTTTCAAAGATGCGTTTTTAAAAGTCACAGTGTTCCTCTCATTGCACATTCTGTCCTGGCATTTTTTTGCTGCTGGGGAGATTCAGCCTGCTCTGCTATTTGTAAATGTACAGTCATAGTATGGAGATGGCGCCAGCCAGAAATAAAAATTGGAACAGGGACTTCAGTAGTCCTAGCAACAGCTGCCGCCTCTCCCGCGCTTGAGATAAACTGTTCTGTGGCTTCTTTATGTCACAAATAATTACTTCCTGCAGAAGAATAAGACACACACTTTTGTATTTTACCTGTTAATTTACTTACATTTTATTTTATTTTACAACTTGAGAGAGCACAAAAGGGAAAAAGAATGGGGAGGGCAGAGGAAAATGAGAAAATCAAAGCACTGTTACATCAGGTATGGGGAAGCTTTGGCCCTACAGATGTTGCTGAGCTACAACTCCCATCAACTCCAGCAGGTATGGCCAATGGTCGGGGATTATGGGAGTTTAGTCCAGCGACATTTGGAAGGCCATAGGTTCCCCATACCTGTGTTGCATAATGACTAGCATTGGCTCCAGCTTTGATGGTCCTGTGATAGACTTGGTCCTCTGTCAGTGGGATTACCTGCCTGCAGTGGCAGTGCTGAGCATCTGGGTCTGGCTGCCTGTTTTAATTTCCCACAATGCTCCAGAGCAAACCTATCTTGGAGGGTAGTGTGGAAAATTAAAAGGATGGCTAGATCCAGTCACTTGGTGCTGCGTGGAGAACTGAAACAGGGAAAAAACAATAAGCGGGCAGGTTCGGTAGTCCAAAGATACACTGTGCTAATGTCAATCCCATCTCCAGCAAACTTCTGAAAGAGAAGGAGTCAAATAGTAATTGGCCCCAGTGCAGCTGAGCTGATACAGGAGGACTCCCTCTCACATCTCCATCTGTAGTTATGTGCCTTCAAGTCAATTTTGACTTATGGCGACCCTAGACCTGAACTTACAAGATCTGAACAGGGTGGTTCATTACAGATGCTCTTGGAGGTCGCTAATTCATAGGGTTGCTATAAGTCGTAATCGACTTGAAGGCATATAACAACATGGTTAGTAACCTGTTATAGTGTTATCCCCCATGAATTTGTCTAATCCTCTTTTAAAGCAAGTTGCTGGTCATCACTGCCTCTTGTGGAAGCAAATGCCATAGTTTAACTATTTGCTGCATGAAGAAGTATTTTCTTTTGTCTGCCTTGAATCCTCCAGCAATCATTCAACTATTCATTAGATGGCCCCAAGTTCTAGTGTTATGAGAGAGAAAAACATTTCTTTATCCACTTCCTTCATGCCATGCATAATTTTATATACCTCTATAAGAGAAGGAGAAAACTATGATATCTCTACACCATGATGTGGTTATAGTCTCCCAACATCTGGGTGCACACTTTAACTGAAAACCATGTTTGTTTTAATTAAAGTTACCCCTGCTTGAAATCATCCCAAATGGCTGCAAAGGAGTTCCTGAAGGAGTGCTCTGGAAGGCCACAGGGTCCTCATTACTGATTTAAAGTATTTTATATCCCATTTTTTAGTCTGAAACAGTCTTTCCCAACCATTGGATCTCCAGATGTTGCTGGACTACAACTCGCATCAGCCCCAGCCAGCATGGCCAATGGTCAGGAATTATGGGAACTGTAGTCCAGCAACATCTGGTCACCCAAAGTTTGAGAAAGGCCCTAAAAGGCTACCAGTGGCTTAGGAAAAAAAGTAGTAAGACAGCCCCTGCCCTCAGGCTTACAATCTAACAGACATGACACAAAAGGAAAAGGGGAGGAAGAGGGAGGAAGGAAAAAGCAAACTCAAATACTAGTTCTTAAAGTTTTAAAACTCTTCTGTTTATGCATATTATGTCTCTGCAGATTCAGGCAGTCTTAGCAACTCCTCTCCAGATAACCCCCCCCCATCAGATCTGGCAGTAGAGCAGGTGGCGATATCCAGAACAGGAGAGCAGGTTGTTCCTGCCACATCATTCATTCACTGGTGAATTTACACACCAGTTTCCCACTGGCCTGCCAGTGTTGGGGAGATGAAGATCTAGTCCTCTAGCCAGAAAAGCTTCCCCACCCTAGCCATCACGCTTCCCAGAAATGTTCACCATGCTTCATTCACACGGATTGGGATAGCAGCCACACCTCTGACATGGCTGCCCTTCCGGCTTCCACCAGCATCTTGTCGGTTCAGTCTCCATCTCTTGGCAAAGCAGTAAAGTTTGATTACGCATAGTGGGGGGAAAGTGGATACAGAAACGTAATTTTCTTTCTCGTAAAAGTGGAACGTGAGCCTTTATGGTAGCTAAGAGACTTACACTTCAAGCCTGGAAGGATAAATACCACCATCTATTACGCAGTTCACTGAGGACATCACTGTCCTGGCTAAATTAGAACATATTTCATATAGGTGTTAGTTTTGAGTGGATACCTATTTGGACATCTGGAGGGCTTACATTAATTTATAGGCTTAACTCAAGATGCATATGCTGATGGCTATTGTCTCTGAAGCACCTTGTACAGCGCCTTGAATGTTCAGACTAAAACCCGGAATGGAGTCCCCTGACCCACTGACATCCCACTGACATGAAGCCACCAGCTGCCACTGACCCAATGTCAAGGTGTAGAGCAGGGGTGGGGATCTTCAGGCTCAGGGGCCAAGTGTGCCCTTTGAGGCTCTGTATCTGCCCTTTAGGCCTCTTCCCAGGCAGCACACCATTCCCTGGCACAACCAGGTGCTTCACACTCTCCTTGAGTGTTTTCGCTAGCCTAGAATGTGTCCTCCTACTCTGATAATGCCTCTAGTTTGCCTGACAGAGGGGGGTGTAAGTTTGTGTAGAAACTAGCCTACCGTACAAAGGTAAAATTTATATTTGTTGCTCTACTCACTTTTGTCTCTGGCTCTGCCCAACCATAGGCATGTGGCCCCTGAAAGGTTTTCCAGAAGGGAATACGGCCCTCTTGCTGAAAAGTGGTTCCCCACCTCCGGTGTATAGTATCCCAAGGCCAGCCATGTTACTTCGGCATCCAAGGCAGAAAAAAACACGAGCACCTCTCCTCCTCTCTGGCAACAAAAATACGATTGCTTTTTAAGATGTTTTCAAAGATTTTTTAAAAATATGTTTTATTTTTAGAATGTTTTAAAGGTGTAGTGGTTAAGGTGTTGGACTATGACCTGGGAGACCAGGGTTCGAATCCCGCCACAGCCATGAAGCTCACTAGGTGACCTTGGGCCAGTCACTGCCTCTCAGTCTCAGAGGAAGGCAATGGTAAACCCCCTCTGAATAAGGTACACAGTTATACAGAAGTGGGTGGCTTCGGAACAACCAGGTGCTGCTAGTGCCACGATCAAACAATGGTACTACGTGGCTCTTACACTCTGCTGCCCTGAATGGTCCTGGCAACAAAGGGAGTGCAGCAGTTTCTTAGTTGTGTATGAGGTGTTCCTGTTGTCACTCCTGCTGCCACAGATGCTCTGAGCAGATGGTTTCTGTCTCTTATACACATGCATACATATACATAGAAACTTTATATGGAACAGATTCATCTCTATTGACCAGTATGTAACACATTTTCTTCCTACTGTTCAGAAAGGAAACTGTCTGAAGAATCTCTTTCAGAAACCTATCCCTAGGGAAGTTATGCAGGGAACAACATAATACATACTGTTTTTTGTTATTGTAAACTAACCTGGACATTTTTAAACGGTTGGGAAATATAGAAATGATTCATATAAAGCAAGATTTGAATCTGGGTCTCCCCAGTCTTTGTTCTGGAGTAGCCCTGTGGTGGCAGGTGATGGACGGAGAGACCACCTCAGCAGGAACACAGGAGCAAAATGGCAGGCAGCTCTCCAGGCTCTTTGGCATTCTTTTTCTTCTCCCCTCAGGGCAAAACCATTCTTGAGTAACCCTGTGGTGGCAGGTGAGGGAAGGGGACACCACCTCAGTTGGAACACTGGGAACAAAATGGTGGGTACCTTGGCAGGCTCTTTAACCTTTTTCTCTCTCATCCCCTCAGACCCAGATGGTTCATGAGGAGCCCTGTGGTGGCAGCTGAGGGAGGGAGAGGCCGCCACCTCAGCCAAAATAGTGGGTATTAGACAGTGGATGCATCACATGTACGGCTTCTGGGTATTCGGCCTATAACGTTTCTGCTTTTCTGGGTTTCTTTCCACTGCAAAGTCATTGATAGACGTGCCAAGAAAGCCCGAGAATCTTGCCAAGGAGTGTGTGCCTAAAGTTCCCTCAAGCTCTCGGTTTGGTAAAAACCCTCTGATTTCATCATTCTGTCTCTTCTCTTGCTCCCGACAGGGAGAATGTTTCGGGAAAGAACGGGGGCGTGTAAGTAGTAGCTAGTGGTCCTCATGTGCCTCTGAAAGAATAGCATTTTCTGTTTAATGGGCCCCTCCAATGCCAACGTGTTCCTGCTTGACATGTGTACAGCGTCTGGGGCACTTTTGAAACGAGTTCTTAAGGAGTCGTACCCGCAGGCCCAGAAAAACGGCTGGCTTGGGAGCATTGTCAACAAAATCACACTTTAAAGGTAAGAACCTTTTGTTCTTCAGCAGTCATTGTACAGCATTTTCCTTCTCATGTATCAAAGCAGTTTCATACCGAGGCCTTTGGGTCCCTTGAATACCCTTTGTTCACTGGCACTAATTATACTCCTATAATTTCTCTAAAGGTTGGTCCTTTCGCCCACCATCTCTTTAGAAATGAATCACATCCTGGTTCGTATTCAGTAAAAAGCTGGAGAGAGGAGGACTAAGCCGAGGGCGTCATAATTTCCCTTTCGCTTGGATTCATTGGCCTCGTAGGAGAGGGATTTACTATAAGGAGAAACAAAACAACAGCCTTCCAACTAGCTTCCCATATGTCTAATTAGTTGAGCTACTGGAAGGAAGTGACAAGCTGTCGTTGGAGTGGCAAGGAAGTGGTTATATGAAAAGAAAGACCTAGAGGACTATGCCGACTTTAAACCAACGCCTTAAAAAAACAAAACACCATGTTTCTCTGAGATTAACTCCCCTCTTTTATTTCCTGTTTTGCATTTGACTTTAGGTATGGCTTTGTCTTGGTGAGAACCCCATTTGGATGGTTGGTGCCGACAGCAGCAGCTGCCCAGCTCTTTAGGCAAGAGGAGACCATGTAAGGCAATGGCGTTCTTTGCTGCCTTTGTTAGACCCAAGCATTTCTGTTGGAAATAAAGGTTTGTGGAGGGAAGAGGTGCTCCAGGAAAGGAAGCTGAAAGGGAGGCTGGCCTTCAAGGCCGATCTACAGAGGCTTACTGCGCCACTTTTCAGTGACTGCATTAAAGGCCAAGTAGTTTTTCCTGGGCTTCTAATTGCTTCTATTCACAGGCAGAATGCACTTTACCAAGGTTAAATCTATGCCTCTGGAAGGTAGTTGGGTGTTATTATCTCAGCCCCCCCCCCCATTTGAGCTGGTTATTTAAAGCATGCCAAAGAGGTTGCCTCTTATTATTTAACTAATTTCAGCTGGCTAGCTTGACCGGCAATTGGGAGAGCTCAGTATTCTTGTGGCCTTTTAAAAGCCCGGCGAGAGATATTATGATTTTTAAAGCGTTCCAGAGAATGGGTATGTAAGGTCTTCTCATTCCAAGCAATATGTCCTACCACACAAATGGCTGGCACAAACCAATCGGCACCAAAAGCAACTAGGGTGGCCGTGTGCCTTACCTTGCAGGGTACAGTCCACAACTACAAGGGCGGTCAGAGGATCACTCTCTGTATGAAAGTGTCCTCCATTTGAAGAGGTTCAAAGATAAAAGAACTGTAGAAAGGGAGATGGAATGTACGGAGAGTGGAATTAAATATTTGCAACTGGCTTTTATTTTATCCATTTATTTACCAGGGCAATCTGCACTATACATTTAAAGAAGAATCATATCACTTTAAATAACCCTGGGAACTGCAGTTTGTTAAGGTTGCTGAGGGTTAGGAGACTCCCTGTCCCCTCACAGAGCTATAATTCCCTGAGTGGTTTAACAGTTAATCCCTCTTTCCAGAGGACTCTGAGAATGGTAGCTCCATGAGGGGAAGAGGGGGCCCTCAGCACCTTTAACAAACTACAGTTCCCAGGATTCTTTGGGGGAAGCCATGACTGTTTAAAGTGGTATGATACTCCTGTAAATGTATCATGCAGATGTAGGGAGTGTATGTGATATGTATGTGTATAAGAGACAGAAACCATCTGCTCAGAGCATCTGTGGCAGCAGGAGTGACAAGAGGAACGCCTCATACACAACTAAGAAACTGCTGCACTCCCTTTGTTGCCAGGACCATTCAGGGCAGCAGAGTGTAAGAGCCACGTAGTACCATTGTTTGATCGTGGCACTAGCAGCACCTGGTTGTTCCGAAGCCATCCACTTCTGTATAACTGTGTACCTTATTTTATGACTGATCCTATTTGAGAAACATTATGTCTAACAAGCAGAGGAGGAGGAGGCAGCTCATTGCCTGCTCTCTGCTGGTGAGAGGGTGAAGACTGAGGAGGAAGAGGGTTGGGGTGCTTTTTAACCCTCTCATCTCCAGCCTCAGACTTTGGGGAGGAAAGAGTAGGCAAGCCCAAAGTGAGACACTTAGTGGCCTTTGGACGAAAGGAGCCACCCTAGAAACTGAAATGTCACCTCTGGCATCCACAATGTTGAATTAGTTCCCGGCAAAGTGATTCTCAGCAATTAAAACATAGTAAAATGCAGCAATACCTAAAACAACCAATAAAATTCTGTAACACAACCATCAGCACAGGCAGACAGCCAGCCAGTCACATTTATTTGATTAAAAAACCCCATTGGTTTTGCAAAACTTCAAACAGCCAGGTTGAGAGGCACTTTTTTTTTTTAACATAGATGGCCCTCACCACATTGGACCCCATTTTGTATAATTTTTTCATCTGATTCTTTGAGCACCCAGATAGAGGAAACATAGAAACTTTATATGGAACAGATTCATCTCTACTGACCAGTATGTAACACATTTTCTTCCTACTGTTCAGAAAGGAAACTGTCTGAAGAATCTCTTTCAAAAACCTATCCCTAGGGAAGTTATGCAGGAAACAACACAATACATAGTGAAAAATATCTTCCACAAAAGATATGTGAAATCCCAAATATAGACTTCAGTATTGGAATTCAACAGATGGATTATACAAGAGAGGCCATTCAATTTTTTTAACTGTAGCTAATAGGATTTCTTCAGGTAAATCTGCTTGAAGCATTAAGACCATTCCTATGTTACTACAACTCATTGTTTTTATTTGATGCAAAATGTAATGGACATTTCTAGCCTCAAGATCGCATGTTAAGATGACTCAATGGAAATGTACACAGAAAGCTTTGTTGCTTCTTCTGGTGATTCCAAATTCAGTTAAAATCAAATGGCTCTAAATAGAGGCCTCTCTCCTAGTGTAGTTTTTTATTATGATCAAATTGGAAAGATCTGTTCTTGTATGCCGGAGAAAATACAAATGTGAAGTGACTTAAAAGGAAATGTTCCGTAGGGCAGCCTTTCCTCTGGGATTTCAACTCTTATTGGTGTGGGTGGTTGACGAACACTAAAGTGGCAAGGGTCAGGCTTCATTTAGACATTAAACATTCTAGCTGGCCACAAATGCATAAATTACAATTTACAGGCATTCTAGCATATCTCCCCTCTAAATATCCTGTGGGCAAACTATGCAATTTTCATTATTTATTATTCTGTTAAATCTCACCATCGTCTTCCAGATTACTTTTTCTGAAGTGGATGAGGAGAGCATTTACTGCGTAGAGATTCCAAATTACACCCAAGATATCAGCAGCCAATCCATTGTGTAAAACAAGCTTCCAGACAGGTTCATATCAGCCTGACCACTGGCCTTCCTGTGACTCACAGAATAAACCATGGCCTGTTGGCAAATCTGGTTTTATTTGTAAAGTTGTTAGGGGCTAGAAGATTCCCACAATGCAGAATTTCTGTTGCCTTGGGACATAATTTAGTATGAAAGCACTGTTATCTACATATAAAAGACATCAGGTTAAATCCTTGGCATCCCCAGACTGTCGAGCCCCAGGTGACCCAGGGGGGCCTGGATCAGGAGGTGGGGGAGCCCCAGGGCCCCTTCCTGGTGCAGAGTGACTCTGGGGGGAGGAGCTGTTTGAGGGTGCACCCCCAGCTCTGCAGATGGAAGAGATGTCAGATGTGGAGGATGCTCCTGAAGATCTGGGGGGAGGAGACACGGCCGACCACTCTCTGATTCCCATGGGAAATTCGCCTGCTCACATGGAGACCCCTCCCTTGCCAAGTGTCCCAGGAGAGCCGTTGGAGCAAGACCTCTCACGCATGCCAACTCCACACACCCCAAGATTCCTTGTCTGGCCCTTCAAACAGTTCCCCGCCAGAAATGTCTCCACCCCCTTCAATGGAGCCAGCACCTGAGGAGTCTAGACTGTCCAATGAGCAGACGTGTGCATGCCCTCTGTCACCTCGTGTGCACCACCGAGAAAAGAGGCTTGGCCAGAGGGAGATCCCTCACAGGAGTCAGAGATTTCCTACTTAAGCCCGCGCCCCCCTGATGAGGGTGCTGAGTCAACTCCCCTTATAAGCTGCAGAGTAAGCCTGAGTAGTTTAGTTAGGGATTACAGTGAGCTAGTTAGCGAAATCTATGAGACGCCTTGCTTTCGATGTTACTCTAATAAAACAGGAATTAATTCCAGTCTCGCCTCCGTTTCCTGATTCTCACTCTGGGCAGGACACAGACAGGGCTGGGTGAGACCCCTGCCTGAGAACCTAAGGAGCTTTTCTCTGTCAGCATATGAAAAACAAAGCTAGGTGGACCAGTAGCCAGTATAAGGCAGCTTCCTTCATTCATTCTTTGGATTATTTGCATTTTGCCATTTATTTAAATTTACAGCTTAATAATGACCTGGTCCTACTTGCTTTGGGGACTTTTAGATATAGGGGTTCCTTGCTTAAAGGAAGCAAGTCATCATACCCCAGTATATGAAACTGCATTCTGATGGAAACGAGGTACAGATTCCTTTCTCTTTCTCTCTCTCTCTGTTTAAAAAGGCATGGTTTTGAAAAATAAAAAAAGAAAGAACAATTTGCAACAGTATAGCATTGTCAATTCTGCAAGAGCCTTAGAGGACTCTCGCAACCTTGACATCTGAAGCCTTCCAGAACGAGTTAAGTGGGTCCTGCATTTGAAGTGGCAATACAATGCTGATTGTAGCAGAAGGGATAAATGAACTGTATTAATTCCAACAGTCTTCAGGAAACTTTGCAGCTCTGAAAAGTTCTGTACAGCTTTTGGTTCAGAGGCATTAAAAATCAAGGATAAAGATTCAGACAAAGACAACAGCTTTTCAGCCTGAAAGTCTTCAGTGAATGCCACGTGTGCTTTCAGCTTCAGTATGGAATGATTTGTATTATTATTATTTTTTAAATTCTCTTTTTTAAAAATCACTAGTGGAATAAAGTTGAAAATAATAGCAAGAGAGTTGCTATGCTTAGGCCTTTGCGCCAGCAGAGTTTCGCCATTGATGATCACATCCAGAAATAGGCAATTGTTGTGGTGCCTACTATAATCTTGTGCCCTAGGACAACAGATCTGATGAATCTAATTTGTGTGTGTGTGTGTACACCAAACCTAGTATCTGACACCATTCTCCTTTTCAGTAATATGGTGTTTTTCATATTTTTTTTTAAAAAAAATCAAATACTGCATTTACACATGTTCCTTGTATAATTAAGCAACTACAAGAGAAAACAGAAACATAACCATGTAGCTCAGGGGTGAGGAGCCTTCTGCAGCCTGAGGGGGACCACATCCATTTCTGGGTAACTTTCTGCGTGCCCGCATAAGAGTGGTTGATGGGGCCAGCGACAAAAATTGGCAGAACAACAAATGTTAGTTTTATTTTTGTACAATGGGGTAGTTTCCACATACACTCACATAACCCCTTCTGTCTTCCAAGCTTCCAAGAGGCCTTATCATGTTTCATGTAGGGTTGCCAGGCTCAGCCCCTCACTGGATCATCACCTTGTAGCGGTGAGTGGGCTTGTGTGTTCCCATGAACCCTGTGAGCGATGCCGTCAGGAGTCAAGTACTCCCAGCAGGGTCACCCATGGCGGTAAGGTCAAGGGAGAGGAACCAGACAAAGAACGATCCAAGAAAGTCCTCAACGGAAGAACAGGTGGAGGATAACAATGTGTATGTTACAACAGCTGTGAAGGCAGATGAAGGCTGCAGCAGATAAAAGACTTCCAATCGTCGTGGTATCCATGCCATTGGAACAAAGCCTTTTTCTGTCAAGATTGTGTGTTGATTGTCGTGTGCCGATCTCCCCACATAAAACAAATTCACACACAGGCGTCTTCCAAGCACCTTACCTTGGAAGACAATCTTATTTATTTATTTATTAAATGTATTAGTCGCCCATCTGGTACTTTCAGAGTTGTATACTACCCCCCTTCTGTTACCTTTTTTCTTTTTCTTTTTAATTTGTTTTCTGTTAAACCAATCTAGAGGATGGTGGGGAGGGCGTGTGGTGCATGTGTAGTTCTTGCAAAGGATGAGAGCCTGTGCAGTGAACTGAATGATAGGAGAAAGTTGCCAGATGCCTTCAGAGTGAGAGTCTGCAACTGGCAGAAGGCTGGCCCTCCCTGGGTGTGAGACAGGAGGGGGAGTAGATGGGCCCTGTGTGAAAAAGTTTAAATGGGTATGACTGTTCCCAGTTCTCGCAGAGGCCTACAGGGATAACTGGCTCTGGCAGGTTTTGTTGGTGGGCTCTTGTTGGGTCCATATCAGGTGTTTAGGAGGAGTCTTAGTATGGAGGAACATGGGTGATGCCACCCCAATTTCAGTGATCATGGGTAGAGGGAAATAAAGCCATGGGGATGTGGTGAATTACCATAGAAGATGAGGGCAAGGCTACCTGCGCCTTGTTCCTTCCTGCCACTACTCCCATGGATGGGTTCCTCGTTGCTCATCTGCTGTGCCCACTGGCCTGTGTGCGTTGTTGATTAACACCAGATCAGTACACAATAAGACCACTCTCATCCATGATTTGATTGTGGATGAAGGTGCCAATTTGGTGTGCATTACCAAGACCTGGGTGGGTGAGCTTGGGGGAGTGGATCTGACCCAGCTTTGCCCACCTGGATACTCGGTGCAACACCAACACAGGCTGCAGGAATGGGGGGGAGGAGTTGCTGTGGTCTACAGAACTTCCATCTCTGTCACCAGGAAACTACTCTGTCTTGGAGCTGGCTGTGAGGGCCTGCACCTGGTGTCAGGCCGAGGAGACAGTAAACTAAGGTTGCTGGTGGTGTACCATCCACCCTGCTGCCTGGCAGTTTCTCTGACCAGTCTGGCAGAGGCCATCTCAGCTGTGGTGTTGGAGGAGCCCAGAACAATAGTGCTGCCTCTAGTGTTCTGGCTCAGGAGTTCATGGCCTCCATGATGACCACGGGGCTATCTCAAGTTGTCACTGGCCTAACACATAGGGCAGGGCACACCCTCGACTTGGTTTTTGCTCCAGATGGAGGAAGGGGTGGTCTGGAGATAGGGGGGGATGTCACCCCATTGTCATGGTCAGATCACTTCCTGGTGAAGTTTAGACTTATGGCTCCAATCCTTCCCTGCAGGGGTGGTGCACAGATTAAGATGGTCCGCCCCTGGAGACTAATGGAATCCACAGGATTCCTGAATGCCCTGGGGGAGTTCCTAGTAGATAGAGCAGGTGACCCTGTTGAAAAGCCCTTGTCACGCTGTGGAACAGTGAGGCACATCGGGCTCTTGACACGGTTGCCCCTGAGCACCCTCTCCGGCATTGTGGAGCCCAGATTGCACCTTGGTACACCAGTGAGCTAAGGGCATTGAAACAGGCTGGATGACAGCTAGAGTGCAAGTGGCGAAAGACGTGCTGTGGGGCTGATCGGGCACAAGTGAAACATCATAACCATGCCTACTGTGTGGCAGTGAGGGTGGCAAAGAAGGCCCACTTCTCTTCCTCCGTCATATCCTCAAGTAGCCATCCGGTGGAGCTTTTCCGTATTGTCAGGGGTCTGTTGACATCAACTCCAGGAAATGGAGTTTTAGACCCTTCAGAGGCACACTGTGAATTGTTTGCAAGGCACTTTGAGGGTAAAGTTGCTCGCCTCCGTAGCAATCTTGATGCCCCCTCCACATCTACTGTGGTCCCCAATAGGGTGTCCAGTGCAACGTCTGCTGCAACTTCTTGGGAACGGTTTCAGTTGTTGCGGCCTGATGACATAGACAAGGTGCTTGTGATGATGCGGCCAGCAATGTGTCCTCTTGACCCTTGCCCTTCTTGGCTTATTAAAGCTTGCCGAGGAGGTTGACCGAGTGGATCCAGGGTGTGGTCAATGCATCATTGCGGGAGGGAGTGGTTCCAGGCGCCTTGAAAGAGGCGGTGATCCGATCACTCCTGAAAAAGCCCACCCTGGACCCATTGGTTGCAAACCAGTTGCAAATACCCCCTTTTTAGGTGAGCTGATTGAGAGGATTGTGGTACAGCAATTGCAAGTACTCTTGGATGAAACAAATTATCTTGACCCATTCCAGTCTGGGTTCAGGCCTGGTTATGGGACTGAATCGGCCTTGGTTGCCCTGATGGATGACCTTTATCGGGAAGACAGGGGAGTGTGAGCCTGTTATTCTTACTTGATCTCTCAGTGGATTTTGATACCATTGACCATGGTATCTTTCTGGGCCGACTTGGTGAGATAGGTATTGGAGGCGCTGCTTTACAGTGATTCTGATCCTATCTCCAGGGTCGCTGTCAGAGAATAGCATTGGGTGACTGTCTTTTGGCCCCCTGGCAGTTGTGCTGTGGGGTGCCCCAAGGTACTATCTTGTCCCCCATGCTGTTTAACATCTATATGAAGCCCTTGGGAGTGGTCATCAGGAGCTTTGAGGCAAGGTGTCAGCAGTATGCTGATGACACCCAGCTCTATTTCTCCGTAACATCTGAATCGGGAGAGGCCGTGCAAGCCCTGGACCACTGACTGGACTTGGTGGTGGGCTGGATGAGGCCCAATAAACTGAGTCTGAATCCTAGCAAGACAGAAGCACTGTGGGTTGGTGGTTCCCAAGTTCAGATAATTGGTCAGTTGCCTGCTTTAGATGGGGTCGTACTCCCTCTGAAAGAGCAGGTCCGTAGTCTGGGGGTGTTCCTGGATCCATCTTTGTCGCTGGAGTCCTAGGTGACGTCTGTGGCTAGGAGTGCCTTTTACCAGCTTCGGCTGGTAAGACAGCTGCGGCCGTTTCTGGACTGGGATAGCCTGACCACTGTTGTCCATGCACTGGTATCCTCCAGGTTGGATTACTGTAATGCACTCTATGTGGGGCTGCCCTTGAGGTTGGTCCGGAAGCTGCAGCTGGTGCAAAATGCTGCAGACTGCTCACTGGGGCATGGTATTGCCAACATGTCACCCCGCTGCTGAAAGAATTGCACTGGCTGCCCATTTGCTACCGGGCCAAGTTCAAGGTTCTAGTTTTGGTGTACAAAGCCCTATACAGCTTGGGACCAGGATACCTGAAAGACCGTCTTACCCTTATATACCCAGTCGATCACTGTGCTCTGCAGGTGAGGGCCTCCTGCAGATACCATCTCATCAGGAGATCTGTTACGCACAACATAGGAAATGGATCTTTAGTGTGGCAGCACCTACCCTGTGGAATTCCCTTCCTTTAAATATTAGGCAGGCGCCATCTCTGTTATCTTTTCGACATCTTTTGAAGACTTTCCTCTTTCAAAAAGCCTTTTAAGTTGAGACCTTATCCCAGTCTGCATCTGTGTTGGAATTGCTTTTAATATGTTTTTTTTAAATATGTTTTTAACTCTTTTTAAAATATGTTTTTAAAGCTTTTTTTTAAAAAAAGTTTTTAATGTTGTTTTGTTTTAATGCATTTTAAGGTCTGTTTTTATCATGTTTTAAAGTGTTTTTAGCATTTTTGTTTGCTGCCCTGGGTTCCTGCTAGGAGGAAGGGCAGGATATAAATCTAATAATAAATAAATAAATAAATAATATTTCCTGTTCTCTTCATTGTTTATGTTCTAACTCAGATTTGTTTATTTGGAATCTACTATCTTGGCTGTGTGCCCAGACTTCCTGGAGGGAGGCTTGCCTTTTTAAAATGCTTTTTCTCACACTCTGAAGGGGGCAATTTCAAACTACTCCTGTTTTCCTATTTGGCTCTTGAACCTATAGCAAACTTTATATATTAGTTCAATAAGTCTTAAGCATCTTCTCACCAAATCTAAGCATGTGTAAATGATTTCAGGACACTATATGCATATTTTAAGCCATTATCTGGATCTTCCCATTACAGTAGGGAAAAAGGCAAGGGGAAATGACAGAGATAAAGTTATGTATAAAGGGCAATAAAATGGATAGAGAGAAGGTTTTATCCCTCTCTCATAACACTACAACTTGGAGACATCCAGCCAAGCTGAATGTTGGAAGATTCAGGACAGACAAAAGGAAGGACTCCTTCACACAGTGCATAGTTAAACTATGGAATTTGCTCCCACAAGATGTGGTGATAACCATAAATTCATCCAGCTTAAAAAGAGATGAGACAAATTTATGGAGCATAAGGCTGTCAATGGCTACTAGTAATTATTAGGGATACTAAAAAATTCCAATGGAAATGGGAGTGGAAATTGCAGATGTTTGCTTTTTTGTCCCATTTCTGGAACAGAAATCAATCCAGTGAATATGATGGGCGTTCAGTATTGTTATTGCTTTCAGTCTGCAAACAATTTGCAAATGATTTTGTTTTTCCCTCCTTTGCATTTCATTTTCTTTGCATTGAAATGAAAGGGGGGGGATAATGTAACCACAATGTAATTTAAGTAATTTATTATGCAAGTTATGTAATTTTGCAACAGCAGACAGCAAGATGAATGACTTAGTTTTTAATGGAACTGTAGTGGAACAGAAACAGTGCTGCATGCGACAGATACAGGGGGCAGCAGAAAATGAAGCCTTCTGACATCCCTAGAAGACTATATGCTACCTCTAGGATAGCCTTTCCCAACCAGTGTGCCTCCAGATGTTGTTGGACTACAACTCCCATCTTCCTGATCATTGGCAATGTTAGCTGAGGCTGATGGGAGTTGTGGTCCAACAACATCTGGAGGCACACTGGTTGGGAAAGGCTGCTCTAGGATCAGCCTTTGGGGTGAAGGCAATTGCGCTTATGTCTTGCTTATGTGCTTCCCATTGGCATCTATTTGACCACAGTGGGAAGCAGGATGATGGGCTAGATTGGCCTTTGGTCTAACTGAACAGGGATGTTCTTAGGATGGCCATGTGAGCTTCTTAAAGGCATTTGGCTGGGCCCTGCAGGAAGCAGGCAACTGGATTGAATGGGCCTTTGCTCTGCTCCAACTGGGCTCCTTTTTTGTTCATAACAGCTTCCCTGTTTCTGCAACTTGCCTGATGTCACAAAAATGGGAAGGGGGATGAGTGGGTTCTGAAGTTCTGAGAGGCATGCCTTGTGGTTCCCTGTCTTCACATGACTGCCCCATTCACTTCTTTCTAACAATTTAAGACTCTATAAACATCTACCTTATTTCCTCCAGCTGGCTCTGGCTGGCTTTCTTCTTAAGTTGCAAACTGTGCTATTCATTGTATTGTCCAGCAGTGTGCCTGGATATTATTACGCATTCATTTTCCCCCCTCAGGAGAGATACCATACAAAGTGCTTAAAGGTAATTCATCCCTGTAGTTGGTGCTTTTTGGAACCTATAAACAGCATTGATTTAGGTATTTTTAAAAAATGTTAGGTTATTATAAGCTCTCTATTTAGCCTGTTACTAAGGAAAACACATTCTGCCTGTATGTGTGCATGTGTATATGTGCGTTTAAAGAAAAAGAATGTTGGATTGCTTTGGTTGAGGCAGCTTAAAATGCATTGCAATGAGTATTTGCAACTATGGGAGGTGTTAGGATTGACAGAGCCAGTGCAAGAAAGGACCCTTCTGGCAAACTGCTTACATAGACATGATTCATGAGTTGGTTTGCACACTGATGCAATCAACCTCAGGACCCTCTGTTTGCAGCAATATGCAGGATAAGTCTATGATTTGATAAGAACATAAGAAGAGCCTGCTGGATCAGGCCAGTGGCCCATTTAGTCTAGCATCGTATTCTCACAGTGGCCAACCAGATGCCTATGGGAAGCCAGCCAGCAGAACCTGAGTGCAAGAGCACTCTCCCCTCCTGCGATTTCCAGCAACTGGTATCTGGGATCATACTGCCTCGGACAGTGGAGGTAGAGCATATCCATCAGGGTTAAGTAGCCATTGATTGCCTTCTCCTCCATATATATTAACTAATCTAATCTAGTCTATTTACATGTGTATCCTACCTTTTTCCATCATGGAACCCAAGGCATTTTTTAACTGTTTTTAAAAGGTTTATGTTTCACTGTTTTTAGACATTTTAATTGTTTTGCTTTAGCATTTTATGTTTGCTGCCCCAGGCTCCTCTGGATGAAGGGCAGGAGGTAAATATAATGATGGTGATGATGATTACATGTGAGTCCCATCGAGGCATTAGCTAGAGCTGGACTTGCTTAACTTCAGCAAAGTGATGGCTTCATAGGCCTTCAGATCATACCGCTGGGGGATATATTAGCCATAAAGTGGCACCTTCAGGTTCAGAGTCAGAGGATGGTATTCAACACCAATCCTACTCAGAGTAAACCCATTAATGTTAATGGACATGACTAACTTAAGTTAATTAACTTCAGTGGGTCCATCCTGAGTAGGACTTGATTGAATACAATGCAGAATACCAGGTGCTGGAGAGCAAGAGGAAGGGATGGCCACCAACTTGGATGGCTTTAAAAAGAGGATTAGAGAAGTTCATGCAGGATATGGCTATCAATGTTTACTAGCTGCTGTATCTCCACTGTCAGCAACAGAAGGTCTCTGAATACCAGTTGCTGGGGACCGCAACTGGGGCGAATGCTGTTGTTTCCACGTTCTGCCTGTGGGTTTCCTAGAGGCATCTAGTTGGTCACTGTGGAAAACTGGATGCTGGATTTGATGGTCCTTTTGTTTGATCCAACAAGGCTTGCCTGATACTCTTATTGCAAGGATGTCAAAACTTATTAATGCCTAGCTTTAGTGCTACAATCTGACATAACTGGGAAAAGTGTGTGTGTGTGTGTGTGAGAGAGAGAGAGAGAGAGAGAGACAGAGAGAGAGAGACAGACAGACAGAGAGACAGAGAGAGAGAGAGAGAGAGCAGCAAAACTTTCCAGGAACTTAGCAGAATATCCCTGGTTATATTTCATAGAAAATAGAGCTGGAAGGGCCTATCAGGCTATCAAGTCCAATGCAGGAATCCAAATTAAAGCATACACGACAGGTGGCTGACCAGCTGCCTCTTGAATGACTCCAGTGCTGGGGAGCCCACCACCTCCCTAGGTCATTGGTTCCATTGCCATACCGCTCTAACAGTTAGGAAGTTTCTTCTCATGTTCAGTCGAAATCTGGCTTCCTGCAACTTGAGCCCATTATTCCACATCCTGCACTCTGGGATGATAAAGAAGAGATCCTGGCCCTCCTCTGTGTGGCAACTTTTCAAATACTTGAAGAGAGCTATCATACCGCCTCTCAGTCTTCTCTTGTCAAGGCTAAACATGCCCAGTTCTTTGGTTCCAGTCCCCAGATCATCCTCAGTGCCCCTCTCTGAACCCATTCCAGTTTGTCTGCATCCTTCTTAAAGTACAGTGTCCAGAACCGGACACAGTACTCAAGATGAAGCCTAACCAATGCTGACTAGAGGGGAACTAATAGTTCATGTGATTTGGAAACTATACCTCTGTTAATGCAGCCTAAAATAGCATTTGCCTTTTTTGCAGCCACATCACACTGTTGGCTCATATTCAGCTTGTGATCAATGACAATCCCAAGATGCTTCTCACATGTAGTATTGCTGAGCCAAGTATCCCCCATCTTATAAGTGTGTATTTGGTTTCTTTTTCCTAGGTGTAGAACCTTGCATTTATCCCTGTTAAATTTCATTCTGTTGTTTTCAGCCCAATGAATGAATGAATGGTTTATTTCAGTCATAGACCAGCAGAAACAGCACAAAACAATTTACATACAGTTGATGTTTACAGAATAAAAACTGAATCATCAGTAAGTTAAAAAGGAGTTTTAAAATCTTTAACTAAGACCTTCCGGCGAGCAATAGCAGCTGCGCAAAATTTTGCTACCAGTTCTGTAACCTCATGACATTTGTCCTCGAGTAAACTGCGAGTGTCTGGTGTGTCTAAGGCTCTTGGTGTTTTGGTCAAACAAGGGGCAATAAAGAGATCACGAAGATCAGAATACAGCGGGCACTGGAGTAAAACATGCTCAATAGTTTCCACTGTGTCATCCTCACAGAGGCACACCCGATCAAGATAAGGGATTTTCTTATACCTTCCTTCCAGAAGCGCTGAAGGAAGTACGTTGAAACGCACCAGTGTGAATGATCTCCTATACTTAATAATGCTCAGTTTAGTTAAATAATCCGCAGGCACTAAAGATCTCACACTAAGCCAGTAGGATGAGTATGCAGCCACACAGCTCAGATTATTTTGTAACTCGATGTCATAAAGACGTTGGCGTATGGCTTCCTTGGCCTTGTAATAGCCCAGGCCTATCACCGCCGGCTGCGATAGGCCTATCAAATGCAATTTTTTAATTACAGCGATTTGCCAGCGTGATTGGAAAGTGTCGATCAAAATTAGTGGGGCGAGCCCTAGGGGAGCAAATAACAATTTCAGCCACAGATTAAATCTATGGATCCATGCATACGTTTCTACCAGAAGTGTCCCTAGCTCCAGGCATAGCATCACGTTAGGGACACACTTAGGAACACCGAGAATACTTCTGGAGAATTTGGATTGAACACTCTCAAATACAGAATAATTACCCTGTATACAATGCTGGGCGCCGTACAGCAATTGGGGAAGAACCTTAGTGTTAAATACCTGTAGGGCCGAGGGAATGTACTGCCCACCTTTAGAAAAGAAAAAGGTAAGTACTGCATTCGCACTTCTAATTGCATTCTCAGCCACGTAGTTCATGTGTGGAGGCCATGTTCCGGAAGAATGGAACAATATTCTTAAATATCTAAAGGCCGGGACCTGTTCGATTTGGTGTCCATTTAACTGCCAACGATAGTTGGGCCTTCTACGGGTAAAGACCAAGATTTTAGATTTATCGTGGTTAACTTCAAGGTTTTCCTCCTTACAATAAGCAGATAACGCTCCCAGAAGATGCCGAAGACCCACAGGTTTCAGCCCAATGCTCCAACCTATCAAGATCTCTTTGAATTTTGTTTCTGTCTTCTGTGTCCCCCAATCTTGTATCATCTACAAATTTGATAAGCATGCTGTGTATCAACTCATCTAAGTTGTTAATAAAAATGTTGAAGAGCACTGGGTTGAGGACTGAGCTCTGCAGTACCCTACTTGTAACCTCCCCCCAGTTTGAGAAGGAACCTGTGATAAGCACTCTCTGAGTACAATTCTGTAGCCAACTGTGGATTTGTTTGTTTGTTTTTCCTTTAGAAGTTACAAAGTCACAAGGGGAAAAAAAATAAAGATTTCATATTAAAGGCTACAGGAGATAAAGTAAAGCTTCCAGAAATGAGCACATTAGCAATTACTGCGACACACTGTTGGGACTAAATTATCACTGCAGTTCAGCCCAACTTTGTTGCATTTCATAACAGCAGGAGGGAGTCTTATCTTCCTTTACTTGTGCATGAATTATTGCATATATCATAATGCAGAATCAAGCACATTTGGAGCATGATATTGTGCTTTTTTTTTTTACTCCTTTCATCAGCAGGCGGTCAAGGACATCTGCATGATCCCAGGAGTCTTTCCAGTCTAGAAATTTTGCAGGATTCTTTCAGGTAGAAATTTTGCAGTGAGGTGTATTGGATATACTAAGTCAAGCTGAGAAAGCAAAAACCAGCACAGAAGTCACTTAATGGATGTGGACCAACAAACTGAGGCTGAATCCTGATAACACAGTAGTGCTATGGGTGGATGGCTCCCATGTCCAGGAATAAGGTGTATGACCTGTTCTGGGAGGGTTTGTACTGCCCCCAAAGGAACAGGTAACTAGTCTGGGAGTACTCCTGGATTCCAACTTGTCACTAGAGCCCCAAGTGGCTTCTGTGGCAAGGAGGGCTTATACCCAGCTTAGGCTGATTTGCCAGCTGTGGCTGTTCCTGGACTGGGATAGTCTAGCCTCAGTTGTTCTGATGACTTCCATCTAGAGTCTAACTATTGTAATGCACTCTCTGGGGGGTTGCCGTTGAAGATGGTCCGGAGGCTGCAGCTAGTGCAGAATGCAGCTGTTAGACTGGTAAGTGGAGCAGCTCAATGGGACCATGTCTCGCCCTTCCTGAAAGCACAGTCCTGGATACTAGTGAGCTACTGGGTCCAATTCAAGGTGTTGGTACTAGCATATAAACCCCTAGATGGCTTGGGACCCTAGTACCTAAAAGAACACCTTCCTCAGTATCTGTCATCTTGGACCCTACGATTGGCAGGTAAGGCCTTGTTGGTCGTGCTGGCCACTGGTGGCTGCCCAATTGGTTTTGACTTGTGACAGGGCCTTTTCAGTGATGGCTCCCTATTTGTGGCATATTGTCCCCAGTGAGGATGTCTGTCTCCCTCCTAACTTTTAGGAGAACTTTAAAAATATTCCTGTTTACCCAGGCATTTAGTGGCTGAAGGGCACCGATCCTAGCAACTGACTGGATGGAAGAGGGTGCCAGGGTCTTAACATGGGACCTTTTTCATGCAAAGCATGCATTTTAACATGCAGTTTTGGGACTTCCATGCCCATCCAGTCAACTCCTTTCTCCCACCCCTACCCCTCTGTCTGTCAACTATACTTACATGGAACAGATTGTCTTGTTTCCATAGAGCATTGAAACGGCTCCATTCTGAATCCTGTGAATTTTAAGGAGAATAAGTGATTGTTGCTGTGAGCAGCCAGCAGACCAGCTCTATTTCAGCAGGAGATCAATTATACCCAGTGTTGGCTGATGAGGGTTTGGAAGTATTGTCAGGATTTTATTGCTGAAGGCTGACAAATGTGGAAATCAAGTAAGCGTAAAGCAATTTTATTCTTAAAGGGCCCTACAATGAAACAGGGTTAGTCACGTTCCTAGTCTTTATAGCAGAGCTTGGAAACGTTACTTTTTTGAACTACAACTCCCAGCAGCCCCAGCCAGCATGGCCACTGGATTGGGCTGATGGGAGTTGTAGTTCAAAAAAGTAACTTTTCCAAGCTCTGCTTTATAGTGATTCATGATTGCTGTCACAGTGTCTGGACTTGCAGGGGAGAGTTCAGTGTCATAAAGCTCCCTCCCTCCCCTTCCCCCCAAGTGGTGGCTGGTGGCTGCATGTCACTGACATAGTAGAATCCACTCTGGGTTGTAACCAGAACTTCCAAGGAGCCATCCAAGGTGCCGAACCTATTGTGGCAATATGTTTCAGTACCTTGGAGAGCTCTCTGAAAGTTCAGACTAAAACCTGGAGTGGATTCCAGTGCCCATTGACATGCAGCCACCAGCCACCACTGCCCTCCTCCCAATATTTATTTAAATAATGAATACAGAAAAGTGGAGTAGAGTTCACCAGCTTGCAGGCAGGGATGTGTAAAACTGCCAGTTTCAGTTTCTCCCACTTTCTCATTTTTCCATTCTTAAGTACAATTCTCCACATTTCCATATCAGTTTGTGCTTTTTTGTTAAAAAAGAAAAAGTCCTCATGAAAATTCAGCAGCATTTTAGTGCAATTTTCTCCCAATATACACATTTCTGTATACAATATACACACTTTCGCAAAGCAATTTTCCCTAACATAATACATTTTGTATGTTGTTTTCACTAATATATGCATTTTTGTACACATTGCTTTGCTGAAAAATTGAACCCCCCTCCTTTTTCTCATAGCCAGGATTATTTTGATCTTGGAGCCCAGCTTTGAGGTAACAGGGGAAGAGCTCCATAACCCCCTCTGCCAACTTTGTTTGCTGGTTTTCTGCTTGTAATGGCCTCCCATGCTGCCACCATGACAGTGGTCCATGGCATACAATGCTATTGCTCTGAACAGCTGCATTGTATGCCATGGACCACTGTCATGATGTGTAGTTAAAGCCTTAGAGAGGTTTGGTCTACGTAACACCTCAATGAAAGTCCCATTACTTTCAATGGGGTTTACATCTGAGTATTATTTATTATTATATCCTACCCTTCCACCAAGGAGCTCAAGGTACATGGTTTCTTTTCCCATTCTCCATGTTATCATCACAACAACCCGGTGAGGTAGGTTAAGCTGAGAGACTGGCCCAAAGTCATCCAGCAAGCTTCATGGTGCGGGGATTTGAACCGTGGTCTCCCAGGTCCTAATCCAACACTCTAAACTGCTACACCATACTGTGTAGGATTGCACTGTTAAAGGACTTCTTTTGAGCTTCTCAATGAATCACTGTGGAGGGATCTGTTGGGGGACACGTTAGCTGTTGGACACCTGCCTTAAACAAATGGGTGTGGCACTTTAAGATCTACTGCAAGGCTCATTCTAATGTGCAGCTAGACACATTTTGTGCAGTGTCCACAAAAACCCTGTGCAGTGTGAAATAGGTTTCTGTGCAGTTGAGCATATGGGATTTAATAAAGAGTTAGGCAGTTTCTAAAATAGATGAGAAAAGATAAAAAGAAATAGAAACTGCAGATAAATACTGGTTCCTTTCAAATCTTCCTAACCTTATACTAGTAGTCCTGCTGGGAGGAAGGGCAGGATACAAATAAAATAACTAACTAACTAAATAAATAATAGTCAGTGCTTTTTATTTTGTAAAAAATGAGGTGCCACTATTCATATATTGATAAAGTACTGTGGGTGCCAGTGCAAAATGGCTGGCATGGGCCTGGCAAAAAAAAAACCCCAAGAAAGAGGTGCAGTACTCCATACTCGTGAATACTGTCCCCCCAAAAGCCCTGCTAATAATATATTATGGGACAAATTAGGGGGCAGGTAGTGAGCTGGCTGTTTGTGCAGCAGGAAACAACTTAGAATAAACCCTGATCTACTGGATCCCATCCAGACCTATGACTATATGAAGCTGGAATGTTAATGAAAGAATAAAGCAGGGTGGTGGGTGATAATACTGCAGCAAGCCCAATAGCACCAAGGTTTTCCAAGAGGGAACACACAAGCTGTTTCCTACTCCCATCAGGGCCAAGAGCTGAATCGGCCAAGAAACCAGAGAAGAAGCCAAACAAAAATCCAGATGCCATTGCTTGATAAAAATAGGAAGAAATGGGGGGGGGACCACCCATTTCCTTCTCTGAGGCCTTGTCATTTGGATTTTGGCAGCCCAGTTAACTGAGCCTCATGAGTGATCATGGAGACAGGCAAGGCTCCTGAAGCAGAAAGATAAAAAGCTTGTAAGGGGACAGCTTGCCACACAGCAATTAACAAGGAGAGATGGCACCGAGCAAATATTTCAATTGGTCGCACAGGGGTGTTGCCAACATGCTTTCCCATTTTGCACATGCTCTGCAGGGGCCAGCAGCACTCTTGCAACGGAGGGTCTGTTTGGTTGGCATTTCTATTGCAAGCCCGTTTTTTTTGCAAAAGGTCTTTAGAGCCTGAGCATTTTAATTAACAAGGGAATTACACTTGGCAATCAAGCTGCCAAGCCAGCATCCTTGCTGTCCCTCTTCTTCTTAGGAAATGTGGGGTTGTTTTTCCTCCTTCCCAATCATCTTATGCATGAAAGACAGCTCTGTTCGCAGTTATCTAAGGAAGCTTTATCTACAGCGGAACCTCATTTATTTGGAGATGATGAGTGGCTTGTCCATTGCTCTGGGCTCCCCTTCAGAACTTACCTGAGTAAACTACTTTCATGTGAGCAGCATAATATGTGAACTGGGTGCTCCTCAGTTACTGCTGCATCAACTTTGGCAGTCATAAAAGCTCCAAAATGTAGACTTCATGTCTGGTTGTTTTTTTAAAAAAAGATTGTGGTTGAAATCTGTATGCCTCCAGCATCTAAGTAACTGCTTCTCTGGATCCTGGCTTTTGACTCTGCAGCCGAGGGCTATATCGTATGGAGCTCCAGCCTGACTTGTGAACACAGGAACTTTTCTGCTTTAAAATTTCACACAGGGCACAATGAGTAATACTGCAGCATGACTAAAGTATGTATGCTGATCGATCCCCTGGATGGGAGATCCATTTCAAAGAGAAAAACAAGCATTGCCCACTTAAAAAAAGGCAGAGGAAGGGAACATAGCTCAGCAGCAGAACCCATACCTTGCATGCAGAAAGCTGCAGATTCAGTTCCCACCTTCTCCAGTGGCGGAGCATCTGATGTCCCTGCAGAAGGATCCGGGATCAATCCCAGCATCTCTCCAGGTAGTGTTGGGAAAGACTCCCCATCTGAAAGCCTGGAGAAGTGCTGCCAGTCAGTGTAGACAGTACTGAGTAGGGTTGCCAGGTTCATGGCCTGAGACTGATCCTGTATCTTTAGGAGAAGAGAAAGTCAGCCAAATGCAGGTGCTCTTGCAACGCTGTAATGGGAACAACCACAAGGTGGAATACTTCCTTTCCCCTGAGCAACTTTTAAAGATACAGAAGTCCTTTTGGTTGCCAGGCCCAGCCTCCCAGAGGTCTTCTGTATCTTTAAAAGTTGTGCAGGGGGAAGGGAGAAATCCACCTTGTGGTTTTTCCCATTATAGGTTTGCAAGAAGACCTGCACTTGGTTGACCTTCTCTTCTCCTAAAGATACAGGATCAGTCTCAGGGCATGAACCTGGCAACCCTAGTACTGAGTTAGATGGACCAATGGTCTGATTCAGTACAGGAACAGCTGCCTTCTACTGAAGCAGACCATTGGTCCATCTAGCTCAGTATTGTCTACACTGACTGGCAGTGGCTCTCCAGGCTTTCAGGCAGGAGTATGAAGCAGCTTCCGGTGTTCCCATGTTTTCCTAGCAGAGCTTGGAAGACTACTTTTAAAAAGGAATAAATTACGGTTGCATGGCCCCAAAAAGGAATAAATTAGCATTACAGTTACAATTGTTCTGAAAGGAATTGATTACTTTACTGTTACTCAAAAGTAATCACTACAATTACAGTGTTACTTAAAAAAAACTAGAGCGCCTAAGGTGCTGGCCTTGGCTACTGCAGACCTAAATAGCCTAAAACAACATTAGAAGTAAACACACACACAGAGAGAGAATAGAATAATTATTTTTGTCCATAAGATAGCAGTGGTGGTCTCTCTGCTGGTAAGGGAGGTGGGGAGGGAGGCAGAAGCCATCACTCAGATCTTTGCACGTCAAACCACCTGCACACACACTCTCAGCCAGCAAGTGTCATCTCTCACTCAACCGCCTCCCGGATCTTGCCCTGCCACCAACTAAGGCACACCCACCCAAGCAAACATTTTCCTCTGGGGCGCAAAAAAATCAAAACACTGCAAATGCAGCGAAGTAGCCAGGGAGGGCGGCGGAGTCTGCTTTGCATGCCAAGTGCAAACACAGTATTCACACACACACCTTTCATCTCCACAGTTCTTTATTTTTATTTTATTTATTATTTGATTTATATCCCGCCCTTCCTCCCAGCAGGAGCCCATTTTGCTGCTGCCTCCTTCTCCTCCTTTATCCATGTTCTTGCCCTCTGGCTCCTCCCTCCCTCCACTCCATTCTTCTTCACCACGAGCCATTTTTAAAAACAATTGTTTTCTCCATTCCATCCCCGTCTCACTCTCCACCTCCTCCCTCGTTACCTCCTACCCACCCACAGCATGAGGGAAGAGCAATGCTGCACAGAAGCCCAGTTTGAGGCACATGATTTTCATCCACAAATCAGAGGAGCAGAAGACGTCCCCTGCTCCTCCCCCCAAGTAATGCCCCAAAGTAATGCTGGAAACATTAAAATTACTCTTCAAAAGTAATAAAATTACTCCTCGTTCTATTACAATGAAAATGTAAGGAAATTACCCATTCGTTCCTCAAAAAAGTAATAAATTACAAGTAATCCGTTTTTTGTAACGAATTACTTCCAAGCTGTGTTTCCTAATGGGCTAAAATGCTTGCAGAGCACCATTTAGTCTGTTCACTGTGCCATTTAGCCACCCTTTCCCACTGTGCTATGTTCAAGTTAAGCTGTGAACATTCAAAAAAGAATGTGAACCACATATAAGGCAAAAGGATTACTGACAAGAACATAGTATATTGACAGGGCAAGCGCGCCACCCCAGCAATCTTTCTATATGAAAGCATGCTCATGGGACTCCCAAACTAAGGCGGGCCCTACTACTAGTCAGGGGGTGGGGGAGGAAGCAGTCTTGAGGTGTTGGAAGGCAAATTTATGGCCTTCCCTGAATGCACTAAACTAACCTGGTGCCATCAGGTGTGGTGGAAGATGCTGCCACATCACTGTACGGAAATAAGATCCAGTCAGCTTCCATACAAGACACGGGGTCAGGACACCATCTTGCCCTTCACCTCAGACACCAAAAGGTGTTGGGCCAGACCTGCTCCCACACAAGGTTACATTAGCTGTCTTCCTGGAATGTTCCAGAAAGAGCCAGAGGCCCCATGGAATTCTGAAAAATGCCAGTGCCACAATAACTGACAATTTACTTTCCGCAATCTCCCACCTGAGGCAGCTACCTCACTCTGCCTAATAATAGGGCTGGCCTTGGTTCCAGATGTTAAATGGGCTCTTTGGCTTCTCACCGTTCAATAGCACATGGAGGGTAAAATAATTATACCTTTGTGCATTTTTGTCCACTCTGGAAAATGTCTAAGGTGACTTACTTGTCCTTGGTCTTTTTCAGAGACTGGCAGTTTCTCTTATATTGGCTCTATATTTTTTCAAGTGTATTAATTTCTCTTGCCACTCTCAACTCCAGCTCCTCAAGCAGTAAACACATTATTTCAAACTGTTCAACAACCACTCTCCCTTGGCTTTTGATGGATTTGTCATTTTGGAAAACATAGGAAGCACCTTATACCAAGTCAGACCATTGGTCCATCCAGCCCAGCTTCATCTACCCTGACTGCCAATGGCTTTCCAGGTTTTCATGCAAGGGACGTTCTCAGCCATGCCTGGAGATGCTGGGGATTGAACCTGGGGCCTTCTGCGTGCAAAGCTTTATCACTGAGATATACCTTCTTTGATGGGAAAACTGATTGATAAATGCTTTCTGAGGAGACATTTTCCTACATCTCCTTGGGGTTTGCTTCTTTTTAGGCTTCCTTTTCTTCTATTGGGCTGTGATTCACATTTAACATTAAAATTAATATTACTACTAATAAAGCCCTACCTGTTAATGTATGGGTCAAAACTGAATCCTGAAAGCTATATATAACCACTGGATCACTGGGCCAACTGGCTAGCCCCATTCTTTTAATAGCTGAGGCTGCAATCCAATACACACTTACCTGGGAGTAAGTCCCATTGAACCTGAGTAAACATGCATTGGATTGCACCAGAAAGCTCTAATCCTAGCCCCACTTACCTAGAGGTAAGCCCCACTGAATTCAGTAGGACTTACTTCTGAGTACACATGGTTAGGTCTGTACTTTTTAAAAAATTCACTAATAGGCAAAAAACCTTGCAGTTTAAGAATGTAGCTGCAGTCCACAGATATTTCTATCAAACTTTCAAAAGCAGGGAAATTGGGCAGCTATAGTGAATGCACCAGGGAGCAGGAGACCTGACCTCCTCTCTGAGATTTTGTACTGCCCTACCAATTTGTCTAAATGCAAACACCATTTGGGTTGGTCTTTCACAGTCCAATCCACTTTCTGTGTAGCTTGGAAGAATTTGGTAACATGTGCCTCTGATGAGTGGTGGCAACACCTGCCATCTCCAAAGATGGAGAATTACATTTTTGTAGGTTTGTTGGTGTTCTTCTTACTTTGCTTCTTTCCTGTGTTACTACTGTTTCTACAGAGAATCTAACCTAGACAATTATATTTTCTCATTATTCATCCTAGAAATTTGTGTCAAATTTATTTTTATTAATTTCAAGGCCTTTTTATTGGTCAATGTCATACAATGGTGAAGACAGGCTTTTCAAACTGGAAGTTACGTTCTATTTCTATTTTGGGTGCATTAATAGTTGAATCTGAAATGGCAGTTTGATGTAAAATCAGACTGATTACTATATGTTGCTACTTCAGCAATAACTCCTTTGGAAAAAACAAACTTGGCCTGCCCAAGATGCATGTTTTCAGCCTGCTATGCTTAAACCATTCCACTTAAGGAAAGGTGGGCATGATCAATTAAAAACATAGAGCACAGCTAGAATTTTCTTAGCATATCTCTCTCCTCCCACTGTTTTATCTTCTGCAAACTGAGACACTCCTCATGTCCATTGAAAACTATTCTGCAAGTTAAGTGTTAAGAACTTAGGAAACAAAATTATTCTTTATACCACTGGCCTATAGAATGCGAAAAATCCATGCTGGCTATAGTATACAGCCACTCTTGGGTTTTCATGGTAAGAGGTACGCAGAGGGGGTTTACCATTGCCTTCCTCTGAGGCTGAGAGGCAGTGACTGGTCCAAGGTCACCTAGTGAGCTTCCTGGCTGTGTGGGGATTTGAACCCTGGTCTCCTAGATTGTAGTCCAACATCTTAACCACTCCACCACACTGGCTCTTGGCTGTATAATAAATACATTGGAAAGTGTACCCAAAGAGATTTGGGTGGGAAATTAGTTGTCTTGCCTTCTGTGACATTTTAAGCCTATTTCTGCATCTAAATACATAAATTAGCATTTGCAAAATTTATGCAAGTTTGTGTGTATAGGCTGTGCCTCACATCTTTTAAGTACCAAGCAATTTGCTGGTCTTGGACCAAAATAAATTTATTTGATTTAAGTATCAAGCAACACTCCTGAACCAAGGGATTAGGACTGTTCTGTAAATTTAGATGTTTAGTTTCAAAATACTATAACTCCCTGAATCATCATGAAATGGCATGTTTATGTTTTTAAAGACATAAATAAAATATAATAAGAACCAATCTTTAGTAACCTCAAGAAACAAGTCCTTTTTTAAAAAATTGGAAATAGATTATCATGATAATTAAGCTGTGATCCTAAACTTGCTTTTTATAGAGCAAGACCCACTGAATACAGTGACACTTGCTTCCAAGTAAACATGCATTGTGCTTAAATGTTTCTTCCTTTCTTTTCTTCGCAGGGACTATTTATAAATAAGGCAATTACAGGAGCCCCAATGGTGAGACTATATAATTACTGAATTCACTTCCTGGAAAAGCATAATTAAGGTAACTTGAACTGTGACAGGGCAGTGGCTGAGCCAGCTAATTTGATGCTTCAGCAAATTAATGACTAGACCTCCTTCTCCTACCGCCGTTACTTTACCAGATTGGATGCATTTTTTCCCAAAACTCCATGACTGGATATTGAATGACAATTCATTGGATTATAGAACAGACGCTTGTGGGCCAGTGGAGGTCATTATAGCCAAGCCTCTGTGACTTACGCACCGCAAAACACAAAAGCCAAAACTCTATGAAGCCAGAAAATCAAATCTGGCGACCAGGGAATTTTCTGTGAATTATGGGGAATTAGTCAAAATGTGCTTTGTTAACAGCAACCTGCCGCAGATTTATTTTTTAAAACTCCGCTGTGAAATTTCGATTGTGGTTTGTGGAAAAGATTGCTGGTGTCAGAAGTATTGAGGGGGTATGGGGGAATAAGCCTCATTTTATCCTAACAGAGTGTTTTGTTAGGTGACCGGATTCAACATGGCTCAGATTTCCTCTGCTTTTGGGGAGCTTGTCATGCAGGGGAGAGAAAAATATGCACATACTGAGATCCCCTCTTGTACACAACCATTCCTCTCCTTCTTTGCGCCTGGTCACTGTTGTAGAAGGGCTGTGTAGCACAGTGAGTAGAACGTATGCTTTGCATGCTGAAAGCCCCGGGTTCAATCTCCAGCTTCTCCAGGAAAGGATGAGGAAAGACCTGTATGCATCACCCTGCACAACTGCTGCCAGTCAGTATAGATAATACTGTATCTATAGGCTTTTTATTTGGAGGATTACAGGTTCCTCATTCCTGAAGTACAGTGTGAACTGGACCACACTAAGGAGGCTCAAACAATTGGCCCAAACTTGGGGAGGTGCCGTCGCTCAGTGGAAAAGCACATGTTTTGCATGCTGAAGCTCCCAATTTGAATCCCTGGCAGCACCTGTTAAAAGGATTAAGTAGCAGGTGTTTGAAAATAACTTTCTCTGCCTAACATTTTGGACAGTTCCTGCCAGTCAGTGTAGACAATACTGGGCTGAATGGATCAATGGTCTTACTCAGTTTCTTTTGGAATTGTATCCAAAACCGCTGTAATTCTTTTTGAGTAGAACTACAAAAGGTGGAACTACATATTTCTGTTATAAGATGGGGGATGGTTGATCTGGATGATGTCTGTGGATAGGGTTGCCAGGTCCATGGCCTGAGACTGATCCTGTATATTTAGGAGAAGAGAACGTCAGCCAAGTGCAGGGGTTCTTGCAACTCTGTAATGGGAAAAACCACAAGGTGGAATTCTCCCTTCCCCCTGCACAACTTTTAAAGATACAGAAGACCTCTTGGAGGCCGGCCCTGACAACCAAGAGGTCTTCTGTATCTTTAAAAGTTGTGTTGAGGGAAGGGAGAATTCCATCTTGTGGTTTTTCCCATTACAGGGTTGCAAGAACACCTGCACTTGGCTGCATTTTCTCTTCTCCTAAAGATACAGAATCAGTCTCAGGCCAAGAACCTGGCAACTCTATCTATGGACCAGCATCCAGCCTGTGATTTTGTTGTTTGTAGAGATGCACTTTGTATCAGAGAGAGCTGCTGAACTGATCAAACCACTTCTTTTCACAAGTTAATAGTTGTGCTCAAGCCAGTTTCTTTGTTTAGTTGATCGACCTGATTTACATGTTTAAAGATTTGGCCCAGAGTAGTCCTGTTGCTATGGGAACCCTTGTAGGAGAGCGATCCCCTTCCCAAGGTAGTAGTTTTTGTGTGTGTAAGAGTCTGATGTAGAGTTGGGAGGTGGAAAGACAAGAGAAGGCAAGGCTCTGCTGAACCCCAGGCTATAGCTTTGGAGACTTCCCAAGAAGCCTAATGGGGAAGCAAGATCTGTTGGTGTGTTAATGCTGTGAGGCCCTCAATTTTATGCTCAGGTTGTATTTATGTGTAAATAAAACCGTATATCCTAAGGACACCACAGTCTCCACTGACCTTCATTCCAAGGAAACAAAATCTAGGTAAGCGCTGGAGCTCATGGAGGTCTCTCCTCTCAGAGATTGGTGTGTGTGGAATGTTACGAAGAATACAGGGTTCTGCTAAAAGTGGCAGCCCCATGTCATATTCCCTTCTTTCCTTTGCTATCCTCTAGTTCAACTTACTCTATGTCAGGGTCCCTAGCCTGTTCTTTCTAGATGTTTTGGACTACAACTCCCATCTTGACTGAAGATCAGGGATGGTGGGAGTTGTAGAGGGCACCAGGCTGGGGATGCCTGCTCTATGTTCTGATGTCATTACAGAGCTTGCTTCTTTTCTGCTGCAAGCAGCAGCCAATTACGTAGAGAAAGGGGTAGAAATGCACATGATAATGCTGTTGGGGTGCAGGCATGTGTTGAACTGAATGATGGGGAGAGAAACATGAAAGAGTTCCATGCAGGGCTGCCATGTTCATGTCCTTTGTAACATATAGTTCCACCCACAACCCTTTTCTATTACCCACTTTTGATCAATACAACTTGAGAGATCAGATTGCGTTACTCATTTAAAAAAGTAAGAAAGAAGGAAAAGGAACAGGTTGAACTTAATTTCCCACGGTGAAGTACTTATTCTAGCTTGAAATGGTTGAGTTTCATGTCCTTTTCAATAAACACCATTTTGCACATATTATTTAAATTCTTTGGGTTTGCCACTGATTAGCTGCCCGCCCCTCATTGTGCTGCCCACGCGGTTATGTTGGAAGCTTTGTTAGAGATCAGTTTTGCCCTGCTTTATTAAATGGTTCCCTTCATTGAGTTTTAAAGATGGGCACAGTATGCAAGACATTACAGAACATTCTGTGATCCAGAGGCATGCATGGGGCTCTGATGCACCCTTGGGGTCAAATGCTGCTTTCCCCCAGTTTTTCTGGACCCTTACCATAACCTGATCCTTCCCCCATCTACCGCCCCTCAAAAAGCTCTGTGGTCTTGGCTGAAAGGCAGGTTCCACGCTAATATCATAATGCCATTTTATACAATAGCCTGTGACCATGTTTAAAACACTTTGTACATTTGGGTCCATTTCATCGTGAAAGGGATATTGTAAAGCTGGAGAAGGTGCAGTAAAGGACATCCAAAATCTTTTTGAGTAGAAAACTAGCTTTCTTCCTGATGCTTTGAAAACAAAATATTACAGGAGTGTTTGTGTGTTTTCTTGCAGGGTGTGCATTCAGAAACAGCACCCCCCCCACACACACACACCCCTGCAGCCTGAAGTGATACAGTCTGTTCTACCACCTTGTTCTGCTGCATTGGGAGACCATGGGACTGTGTTTCCAGTGCAGTGGGTTCACATACGTATTTGCAAGTAATCAAATGGTGGACTTGCACGTGTGAACAAACATTTATTTTCAAATAACATTGGGCTAAACCGTAGCATCCTTACGGATACAGCTGAATGGAAGAAAGTCACGTCTGACCTTGCACACTCAAATGGGTGCTGGTGGCAGCTCATATGAACATGGTGGCCCACTTCTTTTAAACTGCTGTGTTCATGCAAATATTCACCATAATGCAGCACCCATCAACATACTTACGTTAGGTAAGATGTTACTTCCTTAATGCAGTTACATCAGAGTCCTGCCCTGATCTGGTGATCTTTAAGGACATATTGTATAGGAGATCTATGATATCTCTTGACAATTTAATTTCAACATAAATGCAGCTCCTGGGGCTCCAAATTAGGCTGAAGCCAGGAGAGGGGGATTAACCTTCCCATAATGCCGTTTACCTGATATAAATTGCCCCCAAACCTGGCTTTTGCCCTGCTGGGAGAGGAGATGTCAGCTGTATGGTGGTGCCCATATTCCTTATGCTAGTAGTATGTTTTGTGGGCATCTTGCATCAGGACAATGGCACAGGGGGAAAGGATTAAGACCTCCCCTCCCCCTTCCCCAGCACCTGTACACCAATCCAATCTGGGAGACCCTTTAGCTGCTTTTTACAAATGAAATTGTTGGGAGATCCGTTTGTGGATTTCCCATTTAACATTTAGTGTTGGCTGAACAGCATGAGCCTCAAATTATCATCCTTTAAAGTGGAACTGGAGGGTGAGTGTGTGTGTGTGTGGGGGGGGGTTGGATGTAATTGTCAGCTATTTCTAGCTGAGGGAGGGAACCAGAATGGCACTATGATGAAGGCTTATGGCAGGGGAACCTGCAGCCTTCTGGATGTTGTTCGACTACAGCTCCCACCATTGCTGGCCATTGGCCATGTTGGCTGGAATCCAATGATATCTGGAGGGATACAAGTTAGTCACCCCCGCTTATGGGCTTGAAGCCACGGCTCGGAAGGAAATAACTAGTCGTGTTATCATTAATAATGGCCTTGTATTTCCCTCCTTGTTGCCATGCTGTCTGGCAACCTGCATACTCCTCTGCTGTTTCCTGACTGCTGTGTAAAGGGAAGGCCTCCTCCATGCTGCCCAATCATCTCAAAACTCGGTTCCTTCCCTTTTGCTGCACTGATTGGGTTTCCATCCTTTTGATCCCCCTCCCTCCCCTCTCCTCCCTCCAAAGATCTCTTTGAAAGCATCATTTTGACCCATTTAAAACAGCACTTTTCTCCCCCCCCGTTTCTTAAGTGCTTTTTAAACCTCTCTCTCCCCCCCTCACTCTTTCATCTTTCCATGCATAATGACTTCCCAATTTCCTCCATTGAACTTTGTCTGCCTTTCTAGCAGACCATGGAGGGGTGGGGGAAGAAAGGAGGATGGCATTATACAGGCTGACCTGTCCTTTTGTGTTTATTGGTGGTCTTGAAATATCAAGCAGACAACAACTTAAGATCTGTTTTTACCAACTCCTTTCCTATTTCAGCTGATGTCTACAGCGATGCTAGTATCTACTGGCATTTGCTGTAATACTAGTTATGCGTCTGTGTACTTTTTAGGGTTGATGGTTGTATGTTGGCTGGCTGAGGAGGAAAAAATAAGCAGTAATGTAAAAATCCGCTGAGCCTTAAGAGAGATGATGATACGACCCTGCCTGTGGGGGATCAACAATATTGCTAGCTTACAGCTGTAAGAGGCCTAGCCAGCCACTTGAGGGGCTCATGAAAAGTTGTTACATTAATGTTCTAGAGCTGTGATGAAACACCTCAGAAGTAGGGGCTTATGAGTTGTATCCAATCAGGGCCGGCTCCAGGCAAGCCGGGGCCCCTGGGGTCCAGCCTACCCTGGGCCCCGGCATACGCTGCCACAGATCCCACCGCCCACCCGTTCTCTCACTCCGCCTATCTTTCTGTCCTGTGTTTTGTGGCTGCACGCGGAAGTGCTGCCCTTAACCAAGATGGTGGCTGAGGTTTCCCTAAGGGACTGAAGCCTCCACCACCACTTTGGTCAATGGCACGCATGCATGCTACGCACACGCAAGGCTGCCATCAACCAAGATGGCAGCAGATGCTTCAGCCTCTTAGGAAAACCTCGGCCGCCATCTTGGTTAAGGGCAGCGCTGTGCACAAAGCCACAAAGCACAGGAAAGGTAGGCAGAGCGACGGAACAGGCAGGCGGTGCTATCTGCGGCAGCAATTCTGCTGCGGATTGCTGAAGGGGAGCTCTACTCCCCCACCCTAAAGAGGGGCCCTTTAGGGGCCCCTCTGGGCCATGGGGCCCTCGGCCAGGGCCCAACCTTGCCGCCCTTTAGAGCTGGCCCTGTATCCAATGTTAGTTATACTCTTAGACTAGGGATGGAGCGAGCTGTCTGTTTCAGTTCTCTCAGTTTCTCATTTTTCCAATGTTAAATTCAGTTCTCTATATTGCCACAGTGATCTGTGATTTTTTTTAAAAAAAATCCTCATGAAAATTCTCCACCATTTTATTGCGAGTTTCTCCAAATAAACACATTTTTGTAGGCAGTTTTGACAAAGGTACACATTTTTTGCAAGCCATTTCTCATCATTTCATGCCTTTTTGCATGTTATTTTCACTCACACTTTCCCCTAATATATTAATTTTTGTAAATGTTGTTTAGTTGGCAAACCGCATCCCAAAATTTCGAAGGATGGCTGTGTTTCAGTTCTCATATTGTTTCGGAAAGTGCGAATTTGATAAATTCTGCTTGAAAAGTGCACTGAATTGAAATTATCACTCATCCCTATCTTAGACCCATTGAAATTAATGAACATGACCAATTTAGGTTTATTAATTTCAGTGGGTCTAGAGGATGGGCGACAATTTCGATTCAGTTCGCATTTCAAGCCAAATCTATCAAATTCGCATTTTCTGAAACAATATGAGAACGGAAACACAGCCATCCTTCGAAATTCGCACTTTTCCAAATTCTGTGATGCTGTTCACCAACCAAATAAGGTTTACAAAAATACATACGTTTGGGGAAAGTGTGCATAAAAATGAATATATGAGTGAAAATAACAGAAAAAATGCATTATGTGACAAGAAATTGCTTGCAAAAACGTTAGTCAAAACTGCCTACAAAAAACCCTGTTTATTAGGAGAAATTCGTACTAAAATGCTGGAGAATTTTCATGAGGATTTAAAACACACACAAATTGCTGCAGAAATCTGGAGAACTGAATTTAAGACTGGGAAGATGAGAAACGGAGGGAACCCAAACTGACAGATCTTTGAGTTGGATACACTCTGTGGCTGCTAACTTGCTCTTTTAACAACAGCCTGACACACGGCCAGGCATTTAACAGGTAAAGCTTCTCCTCAGGTGTTCTTCAGGTTGTGTTCATCCCATTTCTATCCAAAGATGCTAGAATTGCCTTTTTGGTATGCAATTTCCTTCCAATCTTATGTTAAAGTTAATGGGACAACCCATAGTTAAACTAGGGAATTTGTTCCCACAGGAAGCAGCGATGGCTGCCAACGTGGATGGCTTTAGTTTAGACAATTTCATGAAGGATAAGGCTATCAGTGGCTACGGACCATGATGGCTGTTTTCTATCTCCACTGTTGGAGGTAGTATGCTTCTAAATACCACTAGACGGAAGCTGCAGGAGGGAAGACTGCTCTTGTGCCTCAGATCCTGCTTGTGGGCTTCCCATAGGCGTTTAGCCACTGTGAGAACAGGATACTGGACTAGATGGGCCATTGGCCTCATCCAGCAGGCTCTTCATATGTACTAAAATAGGTGCAGAAATGGCCTGTGTAACTCCTGCTACAAGCCAATCACCAAATATGTTTGGTCCTCTTCCCCCTGCCCTTCTTCTAAGTGTCCCAGAAGTGAGTAGGATTCAGGCATGATGTGCATGTGAGTGACTGAATAAGACAGCTTAATGCTGGCAAAGCCCTGCATGCTTTTACTGAGTGCATGAAGCAGCAGCAGATGTGCATATGTGTAGCAGCAAAGCCATCTCAAGACATTTTGCTGCCTAAGGTGCAAGGCAAGAAGGCGCCCCCCCCGCCATTCCACATTCAGAAGTCAACAGGACTGGCAGCTGAATCTTATTTCTACACCAGTGAGCAGACAGGAAACTGCCCTTATACTGAGTCATGTCATTGATCCATCTAGCTCAGTACTGCCTGCATTGATTGGCAGTGGCTCTTCAGGCCAGGGCCGGTTCTAAAGGGTGGCCAGGTGGGGCACTGGCCGAGGGTACCTGGGGCTTCACCTACCTTTATCTCTGCTGTTTTTTGCAGCTGCGCTCACTGCGCGCGCAGGTTTCCCATCAATCAAAATGGTGGCCGAGGTTTCCCTAAGGGGCTGAAGTCTCTGCTGCCATCTTTGTTGACAGTCAATTTTATGTAAACTGCATAGAGGTTTTTACAATGAAGTGATAAATAAATTATGTTAAATAAACAAACAGGGCATAGATTTTGCTTTTTTTTTTTTGCATAGACTAATTTGTATGTGTAGATGGAAATTTAGAAATAATTTCAATCATTCTGCTGTCCAGATGTTCATGGCTGATGGGCAACTGCAAAGCCCTTCCTGCTATCCCGTTATCACTATACTGGGTTTGGATGAGGCAGCCCTTCAAAGAGAGGACTGTGCTGTCCTCAGTAAAGTAGAACACGTGGCTACCCTGCCCCAGAGTGGATCACATATGGGCCATCCCTTAAAATAAGACATCCTGCTGGAAGTAACTTCAAACCATTACCTGCGGTCTATTGAGCTAAATCTATTGTAGCTACATGACTGCTGTTGGTTATGCGTCTATGCTGTGTTTATGCAAAATTGTTGCTTCTGCCTTTCAGATGTTGATTATGATGTAAATTGTGTTGCAGCTGTAACTGCTATACAATGCTATGATTTTTTTAAAAAAACTGTGGAAGTGAACGCTACACTCTGTAATTCAATGTTATTTTTTCCTCCTTTAACTAGAGTGTTTATTATGCGAGATGTGGAACGAATGAACTGAGATACTAAATAGTTTTTCTGAGCTGATTTTTCTCTCCTGTCTACTCATGATGCTACAATACCATTATAATTGTGTTTAAAGGTGCACTCATATATTCTCCAGTGCTTACTTATTATGATAAATACCGCTAGCCCAAGAAACAAGATGATTGAGTCTTCATGGTATAATTTCCCAAAATAATTAAATTGTATCATTTTAATACAGACCCCTTTTGTTTATTTTTCACTTACCTGAACCAAATACAATGAGTTCTCTGTGATGCACGACTCATTTGGCATTTCCTGAGGAAGCAATTTCAGTAGCTTTTAAACCTAACTGTTAAACTAGAGAGGTGGCTGCTATTGTCTGGCTGTCTTCATATCGCTTTCATATCTGAGTGTTCTCCTCCCCCCTTTGTTTTCTTTTAATAATTTGAGAATCTATTCATCTGAATCTCAGTGAGATTTGGAATGGAATGTTAAGCAAGGTGACCCTTCTTGTCCAGGAGTAACAGATTTAGTTTACTGATGATAAAATCAGCGAAGGAAGTAGGGCCTACGGAAAATGGCGGAGAAAAAAGCCAAATATCCAAATTTCTGTATGCTTGTAACTGCATTATATGCTCACAGATTAGGGGTGTAACCCACCTCGCATTTATGAAGGGCTGAGGGGAGTTGGATGCAGAGGATCTCCAGCTGAGCGGTCTGGGTCCGAGCTCTGCCGGGCTCTGTCAACGTAAGTTCTTCAGCCCGGCTCATCCAGGGCTAGCCAGCACAGCCCAGCTCAGCCAAGACCTGCATAAGTGAAGCTGGTGTAAGCTCGCACAAATCCTGAAGGGGCATTCTGGGGGAGTGTCAGGGGAGGGGCCAAGGTGAGGAGGCGACATACAACTCGTGTTTGGAGTGCTCCTGCAGGTCCCAATTCAGGCAAATGTTACACCAGGAAAAAGGTTGGTTTAAGAAACTAATTGCAACAGAAGTCAATGAAGAGTAGGGTTACCAGGTCTCTGGTTTTTGGCCGGAGTCTCAGGTTTTCTGGGGGGCCCTCCGGCTTTCTGGCTAGCACCCCTTCATCTCCGGACTCTCAGCTTCAATTTAAAAAAAATTAAGTTTCTAGGTGGTCTGGTTCCCGAGATATACACCAAAACGTCAACCGCCCCCCCGCACGACTGTTAAATCTGTTTTACAGATGTTTAGAACAGCTCCTAGCTCTAACTACAACTCCCATCAGCCCAATCCACTGGCCATGCTGGCTGGGGCTGATGGGAGTTGTAGTTTAAAAAAGTAATTTGTTCAAGCTCTGGCTCTAACCCTGCCCTTTCAGGATTGTAGCCAATAAATGAAGCCATGTTGTGATTTCTTGATCCAGGCATGCCTAAGCTTAATTTCAACGTCAGAAAATGGAGGCTTTCAGATTTTGCAGTTTGTGTAAGTAATACAGTAGGGCCCCGCTTATACGGCGGGTTCTGTTCCAGACCCCCGCTGTAAAGCGGAAATCGCCGTAAGGCGGAACCCCATTGATTTTAATGGGGCATGTCACACGAAAATGCCGCAAAATGCCACAAAAGTGGCAAAATCAGCTTTTAAAGAGGGGAGGAAAGCCGCCACATTACTGGAACGCCGGTAAGCGGAGCACCGGTAAGCAGGGCCCTACTGTATGGCTTAAAGTTTTTTTTTCTCTTCTGTGCAAGAGTCAGACCCTGGGCTATGAAATATGAAAGTATTTAATCCAATACTCCATTAGGACTTACTTTTGAGTAGACATGGTTAGGATTATATGGGGTGTATTTTTACACCTCTCTCTCTGTGTGTGTGTCCTTTCCAACTACCCTGTGAGGTAGGTTTGGTGATTGGAAACCAAGGCAGCTCACAATAAGAAATAAATCACTTTAAAAACCAATAACCATAAAACAAGTATAAACAGTTGCAAAACAGCTTAAAGTGGCATGATTCTGAATTTTGGGTTGAGTGAATGAAGTTTATTTATTTATTTTTATTTATTTATTATTTGATTTATATCCCACCCTTCCTCCCAGTAGGAGCTCAGGGCTGCAAACAAAAGCACTAAAAACACTTTAAAAATCATAAAAACAGACTTTAAAACATATTAAAACAAAATATCTTTAAAAACATTTTTAAAAGCTTTAAACACATTTTAAGAAAAAGTTTAAAAACATATTAAAAAGCAATTCTAACACAGACACAGACTGGGATAAGGTCTCAACTTAAAAGGCTTGTTAAAAGAACAAGTTCCTTATCACTTCAGGGTACAGTTTTGCCCGGTTAAGTAAGCCCCATTGAATACATTGGGACTTGCTTCTGAGTAAACAAACATAGGATTGCACTATAAATATCTTTACAGGTTGTATAAATAATAAACATATTTGATAGTCATGCTTATATAAAATATTTTGTCAAACTGTGTCCCAATAAGTATCCGATTTCACACTATGGTTGTAAAATACTTCCTTTACATTTTAAGTAAGAGATTCATTTATCCCCCAGTTCCTTAACAGTGCAGTCCAGAAGTGATTGTTTTCAATAGGTCTTACTCCAAGCCAGTCTCACATATACTTCCTGTTGATGCTGATACTGGCATTCCTGTGGAGTCTATGTGTGTGGAAACAAGCAATGGTTTAGCCTACTAATCCGCTAAGTGGATGAACAAAAGAGACAGGACCTTTTCAGTGATGGTACCATGACTGTGGAACATGCTTCCAAGGATGGCCCTTCTGACCCAATCAATGGCTTGCCTTCCAGTGAGCAGCAGGGAAAAAATATTGTTCAGGAAGACTTTGGGAGTCAGGACGCTATTGCTAATTCCAGAGGAGGAGAGTGGAAACACCTGCTGCTAATTGACTGTGCCCAGCCCAGATGAGCTATGAAGGTTGCTGCAATGCAGAACTTTTGGGGTCTCCATGAGGGCATCACCCCCTTTAATATTGTACCGTTGAATGTATTATCCAGTAGAGAGAGAGAGAGTGTGATGTTGTATTATTGGTTTATAGCTGAATTGTGCATGTGCGGCCCAGAGTGGGTTGTCATGTTTTTGTATGCTTCAGAGATGCCCAATACCACTTAGTATGAGAAACTGAACTGGTATTGAGTATGGCCTTACCTGGGTGAGAGACGGGGAGGGAGTGGTTGCGTTGGATGCTATGTATTTTTGTAGCCTAAGTGTTTGTTCCTTATGGTGGTTTGGCTGGAGAAAAGTTATCTGTATGGTTTGTGGGAATGAATCAGAGTGGGATTTAGACATGGAGGACTGTTGACATATTTGGGAGGGATTATTGGGGGGGTGTAGCTCCCAGTATAGTTGTTTTAATTAATTAACTAATGATGCTGTTTTGGGAGTTTGTATTTTGTATTTGATTCTTAACTCATAATGTTTATGTTTAAGAGAATACTTTTATTTTTCTGATAATTATGCTGTTTTGAATGTGTTTTTTATATTTGGCTTGAATTTGTAATGTTTTCTTTTAATATTTTGTGATGTTTTGTTCAATGTTTTAATCTAGGTTGTAAACCGCTTTGAGATTTGTTTTCCAAATAATATAAAGCGGTATAGAAATGACATAAATAAAAATAAATAAATAAATAAGTATGCCTTGGGGTGGTCATGGTTCTCCATTGTTTTCATCCTGAGGGGCAGATAGGCTGAGAGATGGTCAGTAGCCCATGGTCACCCACTACAGTTTATAGCTCATTTCCATTTTGAAAAATTAATTAAAACAATTTACATGCAGGCAAAATTTATTAAGTGGATTCACACAATACGTTTAAAGCACATCCAACTCGCATTTAAAGTGAATGACGTCCCCTAAAGGATTCTGGGAAGTGTCATTTCCCCCTCACAGTTATAGTTCTCACCACTCTTAACAAACTGCAGTTCCCATGATTCTGTGGTGGGATTCATGTGCTTCAAATGGGTGTTGAATGTGCTTTAAATTAATGGTGTGGATCTGCCCTAGGTATGATGTGCATTCAAGAGTGAATTGCAAAGAACAATTTTAAAAGATACTTCTTACTCATTTCTCAGACCTCTTTTTGAAGTGAAGGGTCAAATCTGTAAAGATGTTTGGAGCAGCCACGTTAAAAGATAAGGGCAGGGCTTTCCAGGCAGGGGGTTGCCAACCCTGCTTGGAGATGGATGTCTTTGTAGAGGAACCCTAGTCAAGGTTTACCAACAGCACAATCCAAACTATATCTACTACAAGTCTGTCTTGTTGAGTTCTATGGGGCTTAATCTCTTAGTAAGTGTGTTTAGAATTGCAGCCTTCAGAAGCATCCATCTTTACTCCCCAAAGCTCCCATCTAACATCTCCACAACATTAAGCTCCTTTGTCCCTACAGTGACCTTCTGATGACTGGCCTGGCCTGAAGGCACTTAACCCTTCTTGCTGAAAGCAAGTAGGCTAGATTAAATGTTCACTACCCAGGCTCCATCTTTTAGCTAAAATTTCTATCTTAATTTCCAATCAGATTTTTTTTAATTGTATGCTCCAAGCAACTGTGATTGATGCTTAATGTATCATGCTTAATGACATCACTTGGGTCCGCCCCATGACATCACTAGGGCCCGCACCGTGACATCACTAGCGCCCGCCCCTCAAATCTCAGGTTTTGGGTTGCTTCTGACCTGGCAACCCTAGTGAAGAGGGCTTACTCTGCAGTAGGAGTATTTGGGAGAGCAGGCTTTTATTTTCTGCCCCTGCGTGCAGCTCCTGGCTGAGCTGGTGTTCAGCCAACCCAGAGGCTCCTGAATGGCACCGGGAGTGGCAGAACTTTACGGCACCTTCTCTCACATGGGCACCACTTACTTTGGCTTCCCCTGAATTGGATTGCTCTGCCTTTCAGTTTGCCCGACCTTTTTTTCGTATGGGTCTGAAGCGGCAAAGTGTGTGAGAGAAAATGCTAGCTCTCAAGAAAGTCCCTGTTGCTATACGCCTGGATATGATAGTAAGTAACCCATTAATTAAGTTGCAATCCTAAATCCTGGGAGTAAGCCCCATTGAACTCAATGGAACTTGCTTCTGAGTAAACATGTGTAGGATTGCACTGTAAATGAGGAAAATATGGAGAGATATGGTGAGATAGTCCTCTCCAAACAACAAGAACAACTAGGCCCCACCTCGAGTTGCGGGCCTGAGACTAGTAACAGAACGTGAAAGAGAAGCTAAACTTAGGCCCCATCTGCACTATACATTTAAAGCAGTATCATACCACTTTAAACAGTCATGGCTTCCCCCAAAGAATCCTGGGAACTGTTGTTTGTAAAGGGTGCTGAGAGCTGTTAGAAGACCTCTATTCCCCTCACAGACCTACAGTTCCCAGAGTTCCCTGGGAAAAAAGAATAAACTGTTAAACCACTTTGAGAATTGTAGCTCTGTGAGGGGAAAAGGAGTCTCCTAACAACTCTCAGCCACTTTAACAAACTACAGTTGCTGGGATTCTTTGGGGGAAGCCATGATTATTTAAAATGGCACGATGCTGCTCTAAATGTATAGTGCAGATGGGGCCTAAGTTTAGCTTCTCTTTCACGTTCTGTTACTAGTCTCAGGCCCGCAACTTTAGACAGTCATGGCTTCTCCCAAAGAATCCTGGGAAGTGTAGTTAGTGAAGGAGGCTGAGAGGAGACTCCTATTGCCCTGACAGAGTTCCAGTGGCCAGAGTGGTTTAACAGTGAGCCGCTCATTGAAGCTCTGTGAGGGGAACAGGGCGTCTCCTAGCAACCCACAGCACCTTCACAAACTACACTTCCCAGGATTCTTTGGGTGAAGCCATGACTTTCTCACGTGAAATAAAGGTCTGGTGTGGGTGTGGCCCCCAGATTTGGCAAGCCCAGCAGCTATGAGTCTGGCTTTTAGAACACTGACAGTTGGTTGTTACTGAGCATGCCCAACATTATCATTCAGTTCAATGCAAAATTTCTTAAATTAATTAAAAAATCAGCCAGGCATTTTAAAACGTTTAAACTGCAGAAGATGAAGGTCAGAGTATAGGGCAAGGTCAGTAATAGGATTATAGGTACTCTGTGAACATGGCTGATTTTTAATTAATTTCAACAGATTATGAGAACTCTGACAGAAAAAATGTCCACAAGGGGTCTGGTTTCTGTCTCTCTCTCTTTTTAGACTTTGAACTCTTGATTCTCTCTGACTGTTGTGTGTATCACCTTGAAAATTTACAGGGTTGTTAAGCAAGTGTTTCTGATTTCAGGAGTATAAGTTTTGTAAGGTTTTGTTTTGAAATGAGCTTATGGGAAGCATCAGAATGACATGGGAGGTATTTTCAATTTAACATTGCGGAATGTGAAAAATCCATGCTGACTATAGTATACAGCCACTCTCGTGGCTGTATAACCAATAATGAACTCAGTTCTCTGAGTGCTGATCTTGATGTAGCCAAAACAGCACCATCCACACCCAAGAAGGGGATAGCAGTGAGTGGCTTGGGGGAACCCCCGAGTTTAAAGATGTAAAAAAAAACCCTTAGGTCACCCCCCCCGGCAAATATGGGAATCCCAAAATAGCCCAATAAAGGCTGAGCATGCTCATTGGCCAACAAATGCTGAATATGTTTTTTGGGGGGGGGTGCAGAATACTGTGGTTGAAGGAGACAGAACAGAATGTTGAATCCTGGAAAAGAGTGTGGCTGACTGGGAGTACTCCACACTGCACTACTCTACTTTAGGTCCCCATTCTTAGGGCTACCCGTGGCCCTCCAAATGTTGTTCAGCTGCAGCTCTCATGAACCCTGACCACTGGCTGTGCTGGCTGAGGCTGATGGGGACTGGATGCCTTCAAAAGGGGATTTGTTGAGCCCCAGCTCTCTGACGAGGGCCCGGGAGGAGGAAGGCATGAGTTTCAGGTTCCCCAGCAGATAGAAGGCACGGAGGATCCAGTCATTGTTGAGTCTTCGCAAGATCTTGGGGAAGGGAGTGAGTTTGATGTTGTGCCAGTTCCCACCAACAACGCTGCCTCTGAAGAGGACAATGTGTAGACCCCGGACATGCCAGTAGAGCCGTTGGGCGATGCTTCGGAGCATGTGATAACCCCCCCTTTACCAAGTGGCTTTCGGGATGCATCAAATGCTTCTCCGCCCCGTGACCTCGAGCCTGTTGCTAAGGAGCTGGTTCTTTCGGACGAGCCGTTGGAAGCACACACCCCTTCACCTTGCTCTCGACGCCGTGAGAAACAGACAGGGCAGAGGGAGTGCGTGCGCAGGAGTCAGAGATTAAGAGCCAAGACTTTTCCTATTTAAGACTGCAGCTCCCGGATTTGGGCGCTGAGTCAACTTCCTTCATACGTTGCAGAGCATGTGTAGAGTTTAGTTGGGGAATTGTAGTGAGCTAGCATAGGGGATCCTATGAAGTGTGCTGCCTTCGATGTATCCATTACTTTAATAAAACAAGAATTGCTTACACCTGCATTTCAGTCTCGTGGCTCCCGCTGTGAACGGGACAGGATTAGACAAATTCATGGAGGGTTAGGCTATGCATCACCTTCAGGAATAGAAGTGGTATATTTTAATTTGCTGCCCTTGCTTTTGTTTAGTGCCCCGGGCTCCTACTGGAAGGAAGGGCGGGATATAAATCTAATGAACTAACAAACAAACAAACAAACAAAATATCTGTAAATACCAGTCACTGGGGAACAGGGGTGGGAGGGTGATGTTGTGCTCAAGTCCTGCTTGTGGGCTTACGATAGGCGTCTGTGAGAAGAGGCTGCTGCTGCTCTTATGCCCGTATGCCTTTGTGGAGAGTCTAACAACATCTGGAAGGAATTCAGTCCCTAAATTAAAAGTGAATATCAGTGTAGGCTGCCTGCCTGCAGCACAGCTTTTTTCTGGCCCTTAGGAGCTCTCTCCGAGGAGATCTTGAGAGGGTTTTCTGAGGAGGTTTGGGAGACAGAGGGCCCATCCATACAACTATATGATCTGCAGTGGTATAGCTTTGTTTCCTCATTAATTCACCGTTGTCCATATCACGTTGCAAGCTAGTACAGATTTTCGCCTTCACAAATACGCATTAGAAATACCACCCAAAACCTGATATGCTTTCCTAAACCAATAATAAATCGCATTAATGTCCGTGCGCTCGGATGCAATGTCATGGACTTTCCTGCAATTGGCGATCCATGGGCATTCTTCTATCATATGGCAAGCCCCTTGTCTCCTTCCCACCCAATAGCACATCCACAAACCACCCCATGTGTGGGAATAATAACAAAATATATACGCGAAAAGCAAACAACCATTAGGGACCAATCACTGAAAGGGGTGGACTTAGGGGAGTGGCCAATGCTAAATCAATTTAGACCAAAAAAAAGCACGCCCACATGTATGGATGCTCAATAATTGGGTTATCACAATAATCCGACCATAAACAGGACATGTATGGATCTTGAGGCCACCAACCGAATATGGAAAATGCAGATTTTGCAGTTAGGTATGGATGAGCCCAGAGTTTCTGAGGTGATTCAGAGGGGCAGAGGTGAACAGCTGAAGGAGGAAACAGATTAAGGAGACTAAAAGCAGGTTCTGTTTCCAAATACTGGAAAATGTTGGTTTTTAATAATTAAATGAAGGCTCTGCTGTTTCAGTCTTTAGCTTGTGTGGAATTATAGAAAATCTAATATTTGTTTTTGGTGGGATAAGAATTCTAAAACAGGCAAAGATAAGAGGGATGATTGTTTTCTGTCCCTATTCAGTTGCCCACTGGTTTTTCCATTACATCCTTGCAGGAAACGTATTATTTTGTGGCCTTGGAATTCTTCCTCTTCATCCATCTCACTACAGCTTTTAACTCCGATCCCAAAGTTGCTCTCTGAGCAAGAAGCTGTTGTTGGGGAAACTGGAATTGCATTAAGAGTTTTATAGTGCAATCTTATAAATTATATAGAAGTAAAGTCTTGTTAAGGTCAGTGGGGCATGGTTCCAGTTAGAGGGGTAGTCATCCAGGGTCTTGGGGTGTGTGTTTTAGACCTCTTCCTTTTTTGGGAGCAGGGTCCCAGCAGGATATCTATGTCTCTAGCATCCTATGAGTCAATCACCATGAAAGGGGAGTGTGTTAGCCACTGAGAAGAGAAGTGCAAAGTTCTACACCTAGGGAAAAGAAACCAAATGCACAGTTACAAGATTGGGGGCTACTTGGCTCAGTAATGCTACATGCAAAAAGGATCTTGGGATTGTTGTTGATCACAAGCTGAATATGAGCCAACAGTGTGATGTAGTTGCAAAAAAGGCAAATGCTGTTTTAGGCTGCATTAACAGAAGTATAGTTTCCAAATCGCATGAAATATTGTTTCCCCTCTATTTGGCACTGGTTAGGCCTCATCTTGAGTACTGTGACATGTTCTGAACACCACACTTTAAGAAGGATGCAGAAAAACTGGAATGGGTTCAGAGGAGGGCAACAAGGATGATCAGGGGAGTAGAAACAAGGTCCTGTCAGGAGACACTGAAAGAACTGGGCATATTTAGCCTTGAAGACTGAGGGGAGATATGATATCACTCTTCAAGTACTTGAAAGACGGTCACACAGAGGAGGGCCAGGATCTCTTGTTGATCATCCCAGAGTGCAGGGCATGGAATAATGGGCTCAAGTTACAGGAAGCCAGATTTCAGCTGAACATCAGGAAAAACTTCCTAACTGTTAGAGTGGTATGAAAATGGAGCCAATGACCTAGGGAGGTGGTGGGCTGTCCAACACTGGAGGCATTCAAGAGGCAGCTGAATAGGCACCTGTAATGTAAGCTTTAATTTGGATTCCTGCATTGAGCAGGGGGTTGGACTTGATGGCCTTATAGACCCCTTTCAGCTCTATAACTCTGTGATTCTATGGCTATCAGCTATAAAATTTGTAAGTACTTATCTTTACGAATGTATTAACAGTATTTGTGAACCACCCGGTAATTGGCATTCTCTGGGAATTTACTGATAACAAATAAAATTTAAAAAGACCAAAAAAAAGAATAAATCAACCATAATATAAATTAAACAAAGCCAGCAGCACAACACACTGGACTTGAGTAACTTAAGGCCATTCATGAATGTAGTTGGATACTATTATAATACAGCAGTGCTAAAGGAATTAAAAACTCTTAAGATTAACATGCCAGGAAAAATAAAAAGGGTATAACATAGGCACCAGGTGTGCCTCTATGGAGAGGGAGTCATGGGAGTCACCATGGAAAAGTCCCTCTTTCTAGTAGCCTCCTTTTGCACCTTGCTTGGTTGGGGCATGTGGAGAAGGCTTTAAGTAGTTAAAATTTATATATAAAAAATGTTGAAAGCATCAGCTGAAAGCACCTTTTAATTATTTTTTAGTTGTTTGTAGTCTAGTTGATTAAACAATGCAGTTCTAATGATGACTGAACAATAAGAGTAAGTAACTGTCCTACATAAAAATCCTGGAAAGGATGCCTTCTTTTGCAATCAAATTGCTCTATTACCTATGTTTCTTCAGGTAGCTTAGTGATGTATACAGTCATGTTTCCAAAGAGCCGGCTGCTTCATAACAATGTTTTGCAGTTTAGGTCATCGTGCTCCACAAATGAATGGTTGGCGGTTACCATAGGGATAAAAAGGACTTAAGAGTCTTTGTGAGCTGCAGCATAATAATAATAGTAAAAAAGATTCTAAACCCTTGTTTTGGCATGTGTCTGCAGCAGAGTATTCACAGTAGACTGTGGTGCTTAATTTCAGGAATAATAAGAGGGTCAAGGACCAGCTCATTCTTTTCTTCCTTCATATTCTATTGAGTGGACAATAAAAATTCACCAGCTGCCACAGCAATGAAAACATATTTTTCAGAACAGAAACTTTCCCATCTCTGAGGAAGGGCGTTTAAAACATTGCTGTGAAACACATATAGCTCCATTCTATTCCCAAAGAGTTTTCCATTTTATTTATTTATTTGTTTAACATTAATTTTATTTTTTACCCTGCCTTTCTTCCAAGTTGCCGTTTTAATTGTTCCTCCTGATGGGCTGCTGTTGTGACATAAGCTATACATGTCAGACGGCACACTATTGTTGGGACTGTAAAATAATAGAACTATTGGTTCAAAATATAGTATGTGAGCTTTTGAGCTACACAGAACACTGTTTCAGAGTGGCGGCTGAAAATTATTTAAAAAAAGATGGGAGGGTGAGAAAGGGCCTCTGGTTGACCATTGTGAGAAACAGGAAACTGGACTAGACAGGCATTTGATCTGATCCAGCAGGACTCTTATGTTTCTTGGCTGGGGCATGTTGTCAAGTCCTATCCACAGTTTGTTGCTGTTGTAAAATAGCAAGGGAGGAAAGAGTTGCAAAACCAAATTTTGTTAGTAATTTGGCAGATCATCTCGGGTTTCCCAGACACGTACTAGGACTAAGAAGCAAATGGTGGTTATCCCTTTGTATTAGGGATGTCACTTGATGAACAAAATAAAAATATTTCAGCAGACATTTTAAGTAAGGTTTTCTGATTTTACAATTACTTTTAACTGATTTTATCTTATCATATCTTTTTAACCTTACTCTACACCGCTTAGAGACTAAGATGTTAAGCAGTCCATAAATTATTCAAATAAATACATTTAAAAATAAAACTCTTAGTCAGTTTATAATTCCAATCAATTAATAAGTTTCATTTGCATATTTGTAATGAAACAGTTCTGAGGGACAAAGAAGCATACTTTCTTTGGCTTTAAATTATATATATATATATATATATATAGGGCACAGCAGGCACCAGCTTTAAACAGGCATATTCCCTGGATACAAGTGACAGGAGAAATGCCTCTTCTAATATGGCATTTATCATTTTTATTGTTGTTGGAGAAATGCCTCTTCTAAGACGGCACCTATAATTTTTATCATTATTTATTATGGTTATAATTTTTATCATTGTTGGTAGTGGGAGCAGCAAAGCCCTTTCAAGGTAGCTTACAAAAGACAATTAGCTTCATCTACATAGCAGGATAATTTAGATTTGTATCTATAGCAGCAGCATTATGTTTTCAAATAATTTACAGAACAATCCATCTGCAATGTTTCCAGGCCAGTCCTCCAATGATCTTCCACCTGTGATCTGTACTGCTGTTTTTATAATTACTTAAATTAAAAATAATTAATTAATTGAAGATCTGTGTTTTAGCCAATCCACTTTACATTTGATTAATATAACTGAGTAATTGAATAAAAGTTGCAGCCCTAGTTTAGATAAAGAACCCAACAACAGGCAGGACAGTCTAGCTGTAGCACTTATCATCTTGGAGTGGTGATGTATCAGACATCACTGAATACATCTGATATGAATGCTCAGGCATAGACAAAACTTTCCTCAAATGTACTCTGCACTTGTGCCAACCTTGTCAGCTGCTACTTGAAGTGTTTTAAAGCAGCTTTCATGTCGTGTGTAATGTGTAAATTAGTTCTCAGAGGATGAGCTTTATCAGACACATTTTATGGACTGATTATTGCATCTTCTAGGTTGTGCTGATGCTGTTACTTATTTATTTGTTTATTATTTGATTTATATCCCGCCCTGCCTCCCAGCAGGAGCCCAGGGTGGCAAACAAAAGCACTAAAAACACTTTAAAATATCATAAAGACAGACCTTAAAATACATTAAAACAAAACAATTTTTAAAACATTTTTTTAAAAAAGCTTTAAAAACATCTTAAATAAAAAGTGTTAAAATTATTGTTTAGAAAAAAAAGGTTTTTAAGAAACACATTAAAAAGCAATTCCAGCACAGCTGCAGACTGGGATAGGTCTCAACTTAAAAGGCTTGTTGAAAGAGAAAAGTCTTCAATAGGCGCCGAAAAGATAATAGCAATGGCACCTGCCTAATATTTAAGGGGAGGGAATTCCACAGGGTAGGTACTGCTGTTTGAGGAGGTGGGAACCCTTAAGAAAATGCAGGCAGATGAGGTGAAGCATCTCCTCATCTTCACCACCACATTATTGTATGTAACTTTTTTTTTTTTTTAGAATATGAGTCAAAGACAAGCAGGTTTTAGCTGAGCAGGCTGATTCATGTGACTTCAGACTTGTGTTGGCTATTTGAAATTGCTCCGTGAGTATTAGGGCTCCAATTCTTAGCACTCTCAGACAACTACCGGTCCTAGGATTTTCGTAGGAAGGCATGACAATTACATTGATATAATGTTGTAGCATCTGCTGATCATGAATAGACACATCAACACACAAAGGATTACATCAGTACAAGATGTGAATTAGCTAACATTTCTCAATTTCAAACAAACAAACAAACCCTAATAACATCAGCAAGCACTGACAGAAACTATCTTTCTCAGAACAGGATCTACACACTAGTCTTTAGATTAATTATCTTTTCATTTATAGCATCTGGAGAGGGACCTTCAATGAACAACTAACAGGTCTAAAAATTGATCAAAGGGGAATTCCCTTCTCCCACTGCTAACTTGATCAATGAACGATCTTAGATGACAAAGTATTAGACGAGGCCTAGGGAATGCAATGTAATGTGCAACACAGTAAATGCATGTCAGGATCCCTTGCAACCACTCTGTGGCTTTTGGAATGTGATGTTTAGAGTGGCTATTGTAGAGCCAAAGGATGCACTCTCACATCCCCTTTGACATTGCATCAGAGGCTGGGGTGCAACTCTGTAGCATTTCTTACTACCACAAATTGGAACTACTGAAACATCACAAGGTAGCCTGAGGCATGCCTCTCCAACTGCAAAATGCAGGCCTTTGAGGTAGCAGCATATTTTAGATTGCTGCCTTCTGACATAAGGGCAGCTGTATGTCACACAATGTCTAAAGTGTGTGTGTGCGGGGGGTGCTGCTGCTGAAAGAAACAAAAAGCCTCTATGACCCCAAATGGGATGTCACTGACTGTGGCATCATATTAAAAATAATAAATCATTTTTATAGATTTATCCTGCGCATGCTGTCAGAGAGTCTGTTTACTGAAGTGAAGAGCAAAAATCAGCAGAAAAGGAAGTGAAGGGTCCCACTGCAAGCTGATGACCTGCTAAGCTGGTGAAAGAGCAAGGAGGCATGGCCATTAGCAAAACTGCAGAAACTAATTAAATGAGTATAAATCAATTATTAAGCCACCAGCATGTATCTAACCTTGTGTTTACTGGACCCAGCTGATGGAAAATTCCAACTGCGGATTGAGGGAATGAAACTGAATGGCTTTATCAAGAGTGGCATGTAAAAAGCCAAAAGGACACTATTTTGCCTTCCAAAATAATATAGTCTTTTATTTTCTTTTTTTGCACTTGGGCATCTGCTAGTTCTCGGGGATCCCATTGGGCTACTAGGCAATAAATACAGTTTGGAAGAGGCAGTGATGTAAAATTATTGCTTTGTTACTTCAGACTCATTCTGTTTGTTTTGATCTAAACTCCACGGCCCAATCCAGCAAGGAGGTATGTATATATGGAAGCAGGTTTCCATTTGTATATCCCTAGTCAGAAGTGTCAAATGCAAAGATGTATCACTAACACTAAAGTCAGGATCATTCAGACCATGGTATTCCTGATCTCTGTGTATGGATGTGAAAGTTGGACAGTGAAAAAAATGGGTAAGAGAAAAATCAACTCATTTGAAATGTGGTGTTGGAGGAGAGCTTTGTGCATACCATGGACCCCGAAAAAGACATAATTGGGTGTTAGAGTAAATTAAACCAGAACTATCACTAGAAGCTAAAATGCTGAAACTGAGGTTATCATACTTTGGACACATAATGAGAAGACAATTCACTAGAAAAGACAATAATGCTGGGAAAAACAGAAGGGAGTAGAAGAAGACGAAGGCCAAACAAGAGATGGATTGATTCTGTAAAGGAAGCCACAGACCTGAACTTACAAGATCTGAACAGGGTGGTTTGTAACAGATGCTATTGGAGGTCACTGATTCATAGGGTCGCCATAAGTCGTAATCGACTTGAAGGTACATAACAACAACAACAGCAGAAGTGGGCTTCAGCAATAGAAAAAATGTCAAGTCACTTCCAGAGACAATTTCTCCTATGAGCCATCTGCTTGGGCAATCAGTGCAACAAGAGAGCAACCAACTCATGCGAGATTATCCTTCCCTTCTGTGAATTCAGAAATGGCAGCTTCTGATTTGTCAGCTCATGAAAGGGGTGGTATGAGCTCATGTGAGTTAGTTGCTTTCATGTTATGCTTGTCACTTGAGTAGATTGCTTGTGGGGAGTAGCTACTTGTGGAAGTGGTGGCAATCTTGTAGCATGTAAACCTAGTCTGATCAAAGAAACACGCTCACAAATGCGGGTTCTGGGTATTCAGCTGTTCAGGGGGAGGAACACACCTGGAAAAAATGTACTTTCCTGAAGAGTTGAGATCTCTCTATTTCACTTTGTGTCCGTTAATTAGATTAACAGTAGTGGAATGATTCCAAAGGGGAAAAAATGATTTTATGTGCTATTAAAAGCTGAGATGTTCAAACCTCATACTTGCATTGTGATGACATACTTGGTCATATTGCTTGGTCCTCGGCAAGCCTTTTTTTCCTGGATAAATCGAGTTTAGGGTTGGTCAAATGTGCATTCTTTGGATTGCCAGTTTAGACCGTGGTCATGGAGCTGTGAGGTGATTTAGTTTTTTGGGGAAAGTGAAATAAAAGGGGACATGTATAATACAGTATAATATATGGAAATGGACTGCCTTCAAGTCGATCCCGACTTATGGCGACCCTATGAACAGGGTTTTCATCTTAAGTGGTATTCAGAGGGGGTTTACCATTGCCTCCCTCTGAGGCTGAGAGGCAGTGATCGGCCCAAGGTCACCCAGTGAGCTTCATGTCTATGTGGGGATTTGAACCTTGGTCTCCCAGGATGTAGTCCAGCACCTTAACCACTGTATATATACTGCATATATCATACTAGAACCCAGGGTTATCCATTGAAGGTAAACTGTGGAAGTTTCAGAAGAGATAAAAGGAGGATAAGACTATTAAAAGCTACTTGTCATGATGATTATGGGCTACCTTTAGGAGTGAAGGCAGCACGCCTCTATATTTATTTCAAAAAGAATTAATAGACCACTTAATCAGAAAACTCTCTAAAGAAATTATCAATAAAACATAGATAAAATAATCAATAAAACACAGATAAAATAAGTGAAATCAGTTGCTGGGGAGCAAAGATGGGAGAGGGCTTCTGGTTAGCCAGCGTGAAAGAGGGTGCTGGACTTGGTAGTCCTTTGGTCAGATCCAACAGGGGTCTTCTGATTCCTTAATAGAGTTGATGTGATCTAGCAGTAAGGGATTTGTGCTTGGAGCAAATGCAGGTATGACATGACTGACAAATATATGTAATTACAGAGGCCCCACGCAGTGCCATCAATATACTGCCTAGTATATGCATCACTAAAGAGACTAGCCTCAGCATTACGTGGGAGATGCATGATTGGGTTTTCCAACGCAGTCATGAGAGTCTGAATTGGATCAAGGCCATGGTGCTTGGGGAGAGGGGTTTAACTGTTTCTCTCTCACGGTTTCCCCAATTATGAAATCATCCTCTTCCCTTCATAAGCAAATATCTAGAATGGAAAGATCACATCTGTGTTTTCCAGCTTGTGTAACTAATAACAGCTTTGGGGGAGGGTTGCTGTTTGAATAGTGAATACGCTATATGTGGCAAAGGGTTAAGTCTTTCCGCTTCTAGTACTGTGGTCCAAATCCAGTGTGGGCACCCATGGTTGTTTTTATGTCCAACCTTCCCTCCCCACCTGCTTACCAAAATGACATTGTGTGATCTGATCATAGGTCTCACATGTCTCCTCTAGCTTGGCCCTAAGGACCCAGGCAGAGGTGTCTCGGTTTTGAACTAGCATTTTTAGGTTGTGGTGGATGAGGTTGAATATGCTGAAATTAAACCCAGGCAAGGGTATTGCTGGCAGGTGATTCCCAAGGCTCTACATGGATCATTGTTGTGCGTGAAAGATCAATCAGGAGTCTAAGGTTGTTCATTAGCCGTGTTTTGCCTTTTGATAGGCCGGTGTCAGAGGCTGCTAGGAGCTCCTTTTCCTCAATTATATATCATGTGTAGGTTGGGCCCATTTCTAGGGAGGATTTTTCCATGCTTGTCCATACCTTGTAACCTCTAATTTGAATGCCTGTGAAAATCATTTGGTAGAATGCTGCTGGGTCCTCCTGTTGGAAGGCAATCCTGTACGCACTTACCTGGGCATAAGTCCCATTGAAATGAATGGGACTGACTTCTGAATGTGGTTGTGTATATGATTACACTGCAAGTCTAGTTGCAGTAGTTGCACTGGTTGCTGATTGACTTCCAAACCTAATTGCAGATGTTGGTTCTTAGCTTTTAAAGCCTGAGACCCATGTACCTCCACGGACTACCTTTCCTCATATGATCCTCCCCATGGTTATAGATCAGTAAACAGTGTTGCTGCACTGGATATCCACATTTATAAGACACGTATACCAGCTGCAGCAAATATAATTATGGGAGTATGGCCTTACCATATTCCCACAAATGTTTAGGACAACATCACTAGGCTAGTTTTTTTTTAAGTATTGCAGGTTTAGCCTGCAAAGGGGTAGTGATTCTGAAAAACATGTTAGAAGTATAGCACATCTGGACATTTGCATTAGAGACTGAGATTTGAAAAAAAGGGAGCTCATTTTAATTTTATATCCTTGTCAGCTTTTTAAGGATATAAAACCCATTGTCTTTTCAATTCATTTGTCAGGCTATACAAAAAATAAAAATAAAAATCAGCCATGAGGCAGCCTGGGCAAGAGCAATCCATCCAAAAGGCTCTGAACTTACTTTCTGTCATCACTGACTATATAGCTTCTCATTTTTAATTGCAGTGGACAGATGTACAGAATGTTTTTCTCCAAAGTTACAACAACCTGTTGAACAGAGTTTACTCCAAAAAGTAGACATTTTCTATGTGTAATCTATAGTAATACACAAACAAAAGTTCAGACACATAATAAGTTTATTATGGTATATGGCAAACATCAGACACTTTTAACTGTTCTCTGGTGTCCAAAATGGCTTCATATTTAATAAGAAAAATAGTCTTTCTCCTTAATATAGCCTTTACATTGTAAAAGGAACATGTTTTGATAACAATCTTGGCTTTCAGGAAATTTTTGCTCAGTGCTCAAGGAATTCTCACCTCCCCTTTTCCCTGTAAGTCCATTTTTTAAAAGTTTTCATGGATAGATTAAATATACCATACAAAAAAAATCATTTGGCATGGAGGAGTTTAAGACTTTGCATCCCCTTTTCGACTTAACAAAAATAAAATCCAGCCCCTAGAAACTCTTTGCTTTTAATCCCTCATTTTTTTTTACAGACAAAAGAATCCTTTCAGTAGTTTTATTTAAGAACTCACGCACTAAATAGATATAAGACACATCCAATATTGTGTTCCTGATAGAAAGTGCATAGATTTTGTTAAGATTTTTGTTCCCTCACTTTGAGAGCATGTTTCATGGTTGAAAGAAGGGAGACTTCCCAGTGATTGTGCTAGAGCATATATGAGAGAAAGGAGAAAGAGAGAGAGGAGAGAGAAAGATTGAACAAAAGAAAGGAAAAGGGGAGAAGAAAAGAAACAAACAGGACACAGCAAAAGTTGTGAAATTACAACAGAGAATGAAGAACAAAAACAGCCAAACCAGCAGTACAGTCGATTCCTGATAAGTGAATAACCTGATTGCTTGTACACAATACTTTATTCACTTATCAGGAATGAAACACAGTACACTGTTTTTTCTTCCATATCCTGATACCTAAGGACCACCAAATTGGGGTTAAAATGTTACACTTACTCCAGCAAAGTATTCAGAAATCTTTTGTACTTCAAAATAAAGCTCCTATGATGAGAGAGATACTAGCAGCATAATCCTTTACTGTTAGTATCACAAAGAGGTTTGCCACTGATATCAGCTGGATATGGATTGTACCCTATAAGAAATACAACCATATTGGAATTGCCAGTGATGATACAAGAGAGAAATATTAGAAGGGCTGACCTTATATGAGCCCCTCTACCTTTACCATTCAATCAAGCCTCTGACAATCTTTAGCAACTACTTAAAAAAATGTAAATGTACTGCCTTCAAGTCGATTCTGACTTATGGTGACCCTATGAATAGGGTTTTAATTAGGCTGAGAGGCAGTGACTGGCCCAAGGTCACCCAGTGAGCTTCATGGCTATGTAGGGATTTGAACCCTGGTCTCCCAGGTTGTAGTCCAACACCTTAACCACTACACCACACTGGCTCTCTAGCAACTATTTAGTGGTCTTCAATTAATTTGTCAATTTGTGTCCTACAGCCATTTTCTCCACAGTGGCCCAGCTGTCCTCATGTGAAGGATGTCCTCAAGAACCAGCATGCATTTTTCCCTCTGGAAAATGAACTCTTTTGTTCTTGTACACGAGCAGTTTCATAATACTACATTTTGAAGGTGTGTAGATATGCCCCTACTGGGTTGGGGTGAAGGGCTATTGGACTATGGAAACATTGTAAAGTCAAAACTGCAGAGGTTGCCATCTGAAAAAGGCTCATCTACACAAACAAAGGAATTTCAGGGTGCTTTGGGCCATTGTGCATAATAACATGAAAAGTAGAAATACAAGTAACCTATAAGCATCCTTATGCTTATATGCAAAAGGGAACTAGAGCCCTAGAAGACCCTGGAACTACAATTAATGACTGAGTTGAATGATAAGTTGTACAAAGGGGCTGGGGGGAATTATCAACCCCGTGTTTTCCTCATGCCACAGATGTGGGCATGTGAGGGTATATGCAGGGGAGAATTGGTAGTGAAGCTTAACATTTCCCCCCTTTGCTGCTTCTTCGTTGCAAATCTGTGCCCTCAGCCATTTAATATATCATTGGTCCCCAACTGGGCTCAAAAAGTAGAAGTAAGCTTGCATAGGGGCAAAACTGCCTCCAAAGTCATTTTCAGGGGAGAGTTAGCACTGATGTTCCTTTATTATCTTAGCAAACGTGGGTTTGGGGGAGACAGAGTGTTGTTCTACCCTCTGCTTTTAATCCAGGCCCTTACAGCTTGTGACCTACCCAGCATAATACAGCCCACCAGCTCTGTAGGGTGGCCCAATAAAACTCCAATGATTTCACCTGTCCTGGAACTGTGAAAACAAGGAGGTTGCCAACCACCTGGCAGGAGCTTACAGATACATGGCTGGTGGGCTGCACTCGGTTTGATGGCTCAGGACATTATGTACGTCTGCTGTACACAGTATAGCAGAAATGTGATGCATTTCAGCATCTCCTGCTCCTCAGCCAAGCGTCCTTGACAACTGTTTTGATTACTTCAACAGATCAATGTTTCTCAATATAAGTGTGAACTTCTCTCAGGAAAGATAAACCACCCTGCTATTGTTTACATGGTCACTTATCCTGGGGCAACAGGCAAGCACATTTTAAAAAATTGTTTGCCAATTTGATTTGTCATTTGGCAAACAACGTGGTTTATAAAGGCCTGAAAACAAAAATAAAATAATGAAAGCACCTGACTCTCCAAAGGGGTTGCTGACCCCACTCCACAAAAAAACCCTGAGCTTCACCCTCAAAATGTACATGGTAAGATGTTGAAATGACTTCAGCGGTTGTTATACCAGGATAACTACCTTGTTGTGTAAACTGCCCCATGGAGATGATTACGATTTACATTTCACAAATGTATATGTGCAGCTGAGAGACAATTAATGACTTGGCAAAGGCCACCGAGTAGCTGAGGTGGGATTTACATCCAAATGTCCCATGTGTGTCTGCCACTCTGTTCATTGAATCATATTGATTCCAATTATCCCATTTCCATTTTTTTTAAATGCTTGCATCTTTTACAGTGGAATAAAATGATTGTCAGCACTTATCACAATTAAGGCTCATGAAATCCTTCTGGGAAGATGAGTTCATTCCCAGCCTTTTTTTTTTTTTTTGGCAACAAGAGTGTCTATTTTCTTGTGACATAGCAGGCACACTGTTGCATCATGGGATATGGTCCCATGATGCAGCTGTACTGATGAGGTAACTGGGAAACAGAACCAGGACAGGGACTGTGGGAAGCAGGCACCAGTGAAGCCACATAAAAGGCAGCAAGAACAGGCCCAAGGGAGGACAGCACCTTCCCCCAACAGTTTGCACCATTTTTTAAATCCACAGACACAGAAGCTTGTGGAACAAGCTCCTTACATAAGAGGGATCATCAGAAATTAGTTGCCAGCCAATGAACAATGCTTTTATTTGAAGGGGTCACCATTTTAGACTGTGTGTGATCGGCTCACACAAGTCAAACGCTAGAAAATAAAGGTCACAAGGAAAGTCTGTGGACTCCATCTCATAAGAGCACTTTTAAGTGGCCTTCAATTCCTGAGTTTGGGACAAAGGGATGTATGTATGGCTTGAATCCCAGAAAGCATGGGGTAGAACTTCCTCTTTCTGCAGAGTCCCTCCCCAACTTGATAGATTTAAATCTTTGATCAATCAAATCAGTAATAATAACATAGATCCCACCAAAGTCAGTGGTGTTGATGAAATGGAGACATTATTTGGAAGAGCGCTGTGCAGAATCAAAATAGCATCAGAGTGATGAGCCTGTTTGTAATTTATTTTTGTAGTAGTGTTTTATCTGATAAATAGAACATTTTGTGAGCTAACTAGCTACCTGCACCCAAGAAGGCAATAATATTGTAGTAGTCACTTTTATGTGTAGGTGCAGCCTTTCCCAACCTTTGGGTCCCCAGATATTTCTGGACTGCAACTCCCATCAGTTCTAGCCAACATGGCCAATGGTTTATGGGAACTGCAGTCCAGCAAAATCTGGGGACCAAAAGGTTGGAAAGGCTGCCGTAGAGATTTGTGTTATTTTATTATCTATGGCTGAAAGATGTCTACTTTGTATGCTAAGATCAAAATAATCCTGTTCAGCACCTATGGTGGTGCTGTTTCTATATTATTGACTTTCATTAGCTTTAATAATTTAAAGCTCTCACTGAGTTCACATAGCTTTCTATATTTCTATAACAAGCTTGTTCACCTGGTGAGATTTTGGCTCAGGCTCTCCTACCTGTAGTTAAGACATTATTCCTTCTGAGAAGTGGTGAACTAATTCTATGTACTGCCAAAGCATAGAATACTTCTGGAAGAAATCCCAGTATTGTCCTCTTTCTACTCCCATCAAGTAACTTTTTTGGTAGTAAACTCAATATGCTCCTGCAAAACAGAAGCCATTAATCGGAGAAAATCTTTGTGATTTTTGGTTCTGTGTATACATACAAATGTGATTTTTTTTTTAAAAAAAGGCATCTCCAATGTGACTACAGGCAAGCAATTAAATAATCTCCTCCTTATATAATCAAAATTATTAAAGGGGGGGAGGGAAGAGCAAGGAGTTGTAGGTAAAATAGACCAAGGGTGTCTACCAATCTGCATTCGCTCTCCAATCAGATGTTCACTTAGGTGGAATCGACTGTATCTTTTGTACACGACAAATAGAAAAAAAATCAACAGGGATGTGAAACAGTGAGGTGTGCAGATGTATTACCAACACGTAATGACCACCAACATTACAACACACAGAGAGAAAGAGAGACAAGTATTAGGAAAATGGTTTAATATTGGAGACAGAAGCAAAAAACTGCATCACACAATAACATACGTTACAAAAATAAGTTTGACTGTTTCAACTACACGGTTATGTTCACAATGAAGACAGAAGAATCAGAAAAAACTTTTGATCTAAACAGCAAAAAAGCAAACCCCTACTTTTTTTTAACTAATACATTTATCCACATAAAGTGACTGTGTACTCCTAAATTCTAATTTATCTTTATATTGTGTAACGGCACAATACAGAATAAAAAGTGAAAACTTACTGCTTGCTTCAAAGACAAAATTCTAAACACTAAATAGAAGCAAAGGGAAAGAATTAAACCAAGCCAAAGTTTTTTTTTTAAATTCTCTTAAACAAAACCAACTTTCTTTCTACCAACTGGAAATCAAACTTGAAAATCAGCCATGATTTGGGGGCCCACAAGAGTAAGCCACAAAAATTTCCATGTTTTTAAATCTCCAGTATAAAAAGTTCCACTGGTACAAAATGCATAAGTACAATCAAGTTTTAGAAATAGGAAAGCCTGTTTTTTGTTTTTGTTTTGGCTCAAATTCCATCAAACAGCAAAATCCAAATGCATCAACAAAGCAGAAACAATACTCAGATGGTCTCAGTTTCCACTACATTGCAGTAACTTTGGCTTTTCTCTGACAAACCTAAAACAATGAACAAAAAACAAAACCTACAGCACAATCTATTTGCACCATAGAGTCAGTATGAGTCCCATGCATGGACAATTCCTATGAGGTTCAAGAGAACCCCGTTTCCTCCCTCACCTACATGTTTGCACACAGTGCAACGGGAAATGCGAGGCATGTACACGATTCACGCGTCCCCTTCCAGCCTCATCTTATCTTGATACATGGTCTTTGTGTACAAGTAACTTCCACTGGCCAGACATGGAGGGCTGGAATGGCACATGGGAGTAAGCAGGGAAGGGGGGAAAACAGAGCTTTATTGAGCCAATGGGAATCCTCTATATAGGGACACTGCACTCATAGTGTAAACGGATCATGTCACAAAGTTTTGACATTCTCAACTAAAAGAGAGTTGTTATTAACCTACAAACAACATATTCTCACAGCACAACCCCCCCCTCCGGTACACAGGGTTACTTTTTTATGACATTATTCAGAAAGATAATGAAACTACAGCTTTTAAAAAACTCTTTTGTTAATTAGTACTTAAGTTAATAAAAACAGAAACAGTAAAATGATTCCAGAGAGTAGCACAAGCCAAGGAATAATAACCCCTATGGTGAAAGAAAGATGAACTTGTTACTCCTTTGAATATAGCAATTTCACTGAAATTGGCTAATTTGGTTAGAAAACTACTTCTTTGTGCTTTTGCAGTTTAATTTTTGTGAAGCAAATTCCCCTTGTTCAATTTTTTTTCTTCCTCTGTTGTAAAGCCCTTTGCACTCTTGCAGCTTTTCCCCAGTAGTTGATATTTCAGAAATGAGTGACAGATAATCTATATGGGACCCAAAAAGAAAAAAGAAAGGCGGGCCAGCGTGCATGTGCAAGGGAGTGTGAATGCTGTGCCCAAATCAAGAACTTCACTTGCGAAGCTTTAACTTTGCTGGCTGGTTTTCCTTGCACCAGTTTCCCCTGCCAGAGACAAACCACTTTTTATATTTAACAAGCTGCTTACCTCTTTGGCCCAGGGAATGGCAAGGAAAACAGCTAGCTAAGCTCCAGCTGTGTCAATGCTTCTCTCCCCCATATGCATGCCCCTTCTTTAAGGAAGTGGTCTAAACTTGCATTTTTTTTCATGTTTAAATTCAACTTTCTTTGCATTGCAAAATGGACCTTGCTTGAACAAAAAAGACGAATAATGGGGGAGGAAATACCTGCCACGTTGGACACATGCAAACTGATCAAGAGTTCTAGAGCTTGAGCTTGGCACCAGCTGGTGGGATGACAAAGGAACTGTATGTAACTGGGTTGCCCAAGCTGGGTGCAATCCATTGCACACTGCTGCCATTTTAATAGGGCTTGTATGGGGCTTTGGTGCAAGCCCCATTGAAATGAAAGGCAGTTAAGCAGCAGGCTGGGGAAATGTCCTTCATGGAGTTTTACTATACTGAAGGGGTCTGAAGAGTTTGAAATAAAAGCACAACTATTTTGGAAATTTAAATGTCGAGAAACAACATGATGATCCTATATTAGGGATCGGTTATACACATGATAATTCAGTAGGCAAAAATTGCTGCAAGAAGTACAAAATAGCCCTCAAAGGGTTTAGGAAGGCCCCAGCAGTAGTAAAAACATATGAGAATAACACAGAACATTATAAGTGCGTGTGCTAGAAACCTTTTTCATTTTTTTTGCATCACTTGGATTCTAGTCCTTTCCACCCCAGGGCTTCTCTATAAAACAACAATTTAAAAGCAAAGAAGGGTGTGTGTGATCATTATTTGTATTTTAAAAGATAATTTACAAGGGGGATTTGGGGAATCAGGAAGTTAGGAGAGGGTTGGAACAAAGTGGGAATAGACAATGGGGAATGATTATGGCACTTTTATCAGCAGACTATAAGGCTGCTGAAATGTATTGGCTTGGGAAGGGGTTTATTTGCCAGTACAGAAGACCCAAATTTGGTTTAGGAGCAGGAATGCTATCCAATCCAACTTTAAAGAAAAAGGCAGTGAAGAGTTATCAGCATCTTTTATTTTATTTTCAGTTTCCTGGGCTCTTTCCTGCAAACACCTAAGATTCGCAGAATCCCTCTCTATATAGGAACACAGTTACTCCAAAGTGAATGTTTCCACGATTGTGCCCGTATATTGTCACAACAGAGAATAAGAGATACAAAATAGATAAGGTGATACCTTCAAATTGGATCACTTTCTGTTGATGTAGCATGCAAGCTTCTGAGTTATGCAGAACACTTCCATCTAGTAAAATGGAAAGCTGTGGCTATTAGTTAGGTAAACAGACAGTAAAGTGGATTACAGGTGTAACAGTTTTAGTCATTTCAGAGAAATAAGAACATAAGAACATAAGAAGAGCCTGCTGGATCAGGCCAGTGGCCCATCTAGTCCAGCATCCTGTTCTCACAGTGGCCAACCAGGTGCCTGGGGGAAATACACAGAGAGAAGGGCAGTTGTGGTTGCTGCAGCACTAAAGCAAATATGTGAAACATTAAGGGCAAGTGGGAATTCTTGTTCTCTTAAGGATACCAGGCAGGAACTTCTGATTAGCTGTATCTCCCTGTCATGTGGCCTCTGCATGTTTAGGAATGTGTGTCTTCACATTTCACATCTTCACTGTGGGGTTCACCAGCATGGTTCCAGCAAACACAATGACTGTGTCAAACGTGAAATGGGTATATGCACATTCCTAATTGCATGGGGGAACCTGCACTAAGGAGCCTTAATAGATGGCAGCTCCCTGGTGCATTTATGAACACCAGCATTGATGTGACATCCTAAACATGATTGCAGTGCCAAGTGTGAAGTGTGTGCAAGATGTCACGGTAATGACTCTGACCTATATCAACCCACAAACTTAGAGGGCATTTCAAGCATGCCTAGAGGTATCCGTTTGTCTAGCAGAACGTTTGACCTTTCATTCTTTGAGCGGCTGTCCCCTCTCACACTTTTCAATGCCTACTCCCCCGAGTTCAAAAAGTGATCCACCATGCAGTGGGAGAAAGGGAGAGTCTGTTAAAACCAGAAGTACTTGTCCCCACACACATACTGATGAGGGGGGCATCAGTGTACTGCTTGGCACAGCACATTTTAAACTGTTGTGTTTTGCTTGGAAAACACACAAGATTGGAACATATATGCTTTGGGTAACATTGGGCAAGCAGGTGGCCACACTGCAGCCCATTTTCCTTTTTCCCTGCTGGTTTGGAGTGTCTTGTGCTTGGCTCAAAGCAATGCCCTGTTATTTATTTTGATTTTTTATATTTTGCTTTTCAGGATACAAATCCATTATCTTTCCCATTTGTAGATCTAACTCAGGACCACGTGCACAGGCTGCTTGAGCTTAGAGCATAAATACCCTGCATGCAAGGGCCCTGGAAACCTGTGCCCGTCAAAGAGGGTGGATCATGTGCCTGGTTTGTTTACAATATAGCTGAGTGAGAGTGACATTTTCCTTCTACCTTTCAAAGGGTTTGCACCAATTCAAAAGTTTGCACGTTCCATTATCAACAGAAATCAGTTAACAAAAGATATTATGATACCTACTTTGTATCTATTACATCTGTACTAATATATAACAGATAACGCAGGCAGATAACTCATCAGAGCATCACGACATGTGTAAACCTCATCCATAAAAAGTAGTTTAATCTGCAGTGCACAATGAAGTTTCATCCAGGAAGTTCTAGTGCATTGGATTTAAGCAAAAGTTTATTTTATTTCATTACAAAAATATTTTTTTCTTAATGATTTCAAATGGTGGGTTTACCTCTCCTGTCTAGGAGTGGTCATACAATACATAATTAAAGAATTTATTTTATTTTATTTTACTAATACTGAATAGCATATTCCAGCAGCATATTAAAAGCTCTTTTAAGAAAAGACAAAAAAACCCCAAAGGCCTAAAAAGGAGATCTACAATTACTATTTTAAATATTTTTTTTTAGTTATAGATACAGAAGAAATTTAGACAGCAGTAAAATACTATTTTTTTTTTGTCCTTCAGGTCTGCCCTGTGCATTTTTCTGATTTCAACCATGTATTAAATAAACCACAAAAAGTAAGTATATATATATTTATAGCTATAGATATATATATATGTATATATAAAAATAAACAGCAAAATGGTGAATGTATAAAAGTATTCTCAAGACAGCTCTGGGTGGAAAGGGTTAAAAGTTCAAAACTTTCTCACCTTAGAGGTTTCCGTACATTATGAAGAAATTACATTGTGAGGTTTGCTTTCACAGCGTTGATGTGCAGAGTGGTTAGAAAAGTGAAACATGGGCACTTATACAATGTTTTACAAAAAACATCCAAGAGAAATAACAAACAACAACAATTTTCAGGCAACAAGACCACAGGATAGCAAGTTAACAAACTTTTTAACCTCTTTTCCTTTAAATATTAGGGATTTATACAAAACACATAGTAAAATACCCATGTTATCAAATTACTTCACACAAGAAACACACTGAAGCTCTAGGAAGAAAAGTACCTTTGGAATTTGGCACTAAGATTTTTCACTGATTTCTTTTTTTATTTCTTTAAAAGAAAAACTGATCACATTTTGCTGAACACAAACACATCTAAATTGTCCACAATAATATTTTTTTAAAAAATTGACACCAATGCGTCACAGAAGCTAACACAAACTTAGTCTGGAATAGTTTTTATTTTTCACATGAATTTTTTTTTTTAAATTTTAAGCAAACAACTTTTTTCATTTTTTGAAATTTGTTTTTTGTTGTTCTGTCGTTGATGTTGTTCAAGTAAAAACCAATTTCAAACCTGTTGTTTATAAACACAGAACACTTAAAGACCAAAAGACCCATGATGAAATCACAACTTAATTCACAGAAGCACCGATGGAACAACAGTTTACAGTAACCTTTCTCCTGTACATTGAAACAGTATAAAATATAGGTAATTTTCATGTGCATTAATTCATGGATTGTCTAACTTGTGAGTCAGTTCAGCAAAAGGTGACACAAATAGGTAGCATTTGCCCTAAAACAGGGTAAATATTCTTTTTGTTATACTAATCTACAAAAGTGGTTCTATATATATATTCTTAATGAGAAAGTAAGCCACCTAAAATGGCCTTATCAAAAAACTTTACACTGCCTGAAAAATGTAAAAACTATTACAGACCTCTAGAGACTTAAAATCAGACAGTTCTTCATTTCAAACTGTTTTGGAAGTAGTCTGTTAGAAACCAACATTCTGTGTCTCTGGACACATATTGCTATTCTCATCAGTGACCAGCCAGAATGCCAATCTCTGTATAATACTTTCAAGTCTGTTTTTTTTTTAAAACACAAAATGAAAAGAAAAAAAAAAGGAACAACTAAAAACCCTAACAAAACATTTTGCCACAGGTTGTGTTTTTTTTAAATAATCCTATCATTAATTTGGCTAGTAATAAATTTTGATCTTGCATAAATGCAGCAATGCTTTTCACATTGACTTCCCAGAATTCATATAGCTAGATGAGGTCACATGCAAATTTCAAAGGTTCAAACTATAGATCAAAGGTCAGTAGGAGAACCAAATTATGATGTGAGGTCAGAAAGACATCAGAAACAATGACGGGACGATGAAACTTTTTTTTTTTTTTTAGACGCCACAGGGACATGCTAGGCAAACGATGAGCTAACGGGCATGAAGATGTCTAAGGAAAAACAAGGAAGAGGAAAAAAGTTACAGAGAGTCTATGCAGCAGAAACAAAATCATTTTTTAATGGGTGCAGGAGAAAACTAATGCAAATCTTTCATTATTAGAATATCAGCCATTCACACAATTTGCATTAACTGTACACTTGGTCAACAACGGCACAATGAAAGACCCCCAAAAAGAATCCATCTGCAACGAGTTAGAGAAGATGGATTCCTGTTTTATTTGGGGAGGGGGAAAGTAGGGAAGATAAAGAACCAGTTTCAACAAATGTAACATGAGAAGGTGCAGTGTAGGAGTGGGTTGAGAGGGGGGGGGGAGAGAGAGAAAGAGAGAGAGACCAAGACAACTAAACTTTAAACTAGATAATGGAAACTACAAACAAGATAACCAGACAAAATACAAACAGGAGGATAAAAAGCATGAACCATAAAAGATGTAGGATTCAACAGTGAAAAAGCACCCATTCTTGGCACATGTACTCCAGAGACTACTTCAAAAGGATCTAGCTAGCAAAGAGAGCTGCTCTTTAGGTATCCAATAAGTTAACAATAGGCAATAAATAACTTCCATTATTTCTGAGGCAGTAAAAATTTTTGTATAAAAATAGAAATGCTTTTTACAAATAAAATTTACAGGCCTGTGGCTTTCTTTTTGTTATCTATTATTAAATTTTTATCTTTCAAGAAACATCAAGTATTGTCACTCTTTTTATTTATTTATTTTAAACCCTGTAGCTTTAGAAACAGATCTCTAAATCTTTCTTACACTAATACTCTAAAAAAATAAATCCCCTAAGAACTTAAAAATAAAACAGAAAACAAAGAAAGAATGAAAAAAACCCATGTGAAATATATAAAGACAACCAGTGTTTTAACAGGATAATATAACGTCATGTCTATCTGAAACTCTGAGAACGAAAAATATTCAAGTCCCTTAATCAAAATCAAACTGAAGTAATGGAAAGAATTGGTGTTGTTTATAAATGAGTTCCTCTCCTGGCCCAGGGCCATTATATTAGCCTATAAACTGCTGGTGCCATTTGGATAAGTCTAGGTCCAGACGTACAAACCGCTTTCATTATCCCCATCAAAAGTATTAAGGACATCTGGGCTGGATAAGTTCCACAATTGTTTTCTTGACAATTTTAATTCTTTAATATTTTCAAGGGTATGTGGATGTGTGTGTTTTCCTTTTAAGGTCGATTTTTTTTTTTTTTTAAAGTCAAGTTGCAAATTCAAATACAGTATATCGTTCCGGATTTATGTGGTCAGGTTAGCCAAGTTTCCCTTAGGGCAGGTGGGGAGAATGGAAGCGGTATTATAAAAATAGCTGTCTCTTGGTGGTGGTTGGCAATGTGTTCTTATGTTCTTTCTCAACCTCCCCCAAGGGAGGGTGGGTTTGCTCAAGGGACTTACCCTAAGAAATCTAAATTAATAGCAGTAAGCTTCTGGGGTAATGATCAGTAAGGTTTGCTGTCATTTTTGGAGCGCTTCAGCTGAACTTTCAAACGTTTCATGCCAATCTGAAAGCCGTTCATAGCCTGTATAGCAGCTTGTGCAGAGACAGGATTGTCATAGCTAACGAAACCTACAATAAACAAAACGGGGGAGGGAAAGAAAAAGGCATAAGAATCATTTAAAAAACTTAATTATTTTAAATAACTACTTATAACTGCATAAAGAATAGGGATATGCACTGAATTTTGTTCTTGTTCCATGTCATTTCTGGCAGCCCTGTTCATTTCATTCTTGATTTGTTACTGTTTCTTTAATTTCTCATTTCTCATCTGCTTCAGTTTATATAGACTACAACCGAAACTCAGCCTGTCTTCTGATGCCTATAACTTTGGTGTTTCCATCCAAATAGTATGGCATTTTCAGATATTGTACTATTTCCTTAAGGCTGGTGTGGGGAACCTTTGGCAACCCAGATGTTGTTGAATGACAAATCCCATCAGCCCTAGCAAGCATGGCCAGCGGGAGTTGTAATTCAATAATATCTGGAGAGCCAGAGGTTCCCCACACCTGCCTTAAGGTATCAGATCTGCCAGGTTTCTGTCAGACCCAACAAAATCCCTTAAATCTCAATGCTTTGTGCTTCAGACTGGATAGTTTTAATATCTTCCTACTTTCAGAGCAGTCCAAGATCTCAAGAGCAACTGGTGTGATGGCACAGTGCTGCAGAGCCACCCTCGTGACAGTGGCCCACTGCTGCCACAGCCCTGGACAATGTGGGGCAGTGCAATGCTGAGCTTGGGCTGCATGAGCACACTGGTGGAGCAAATCCGGCATTCCTGCTGGTGCACCTGTACAGTCTTGACCTCACTGCTGCTCTGCCTTCTTCCCACACTGTCCAGGTAAGCAACAGCGCCCCCACTGTAACTCTGCAGCATTGCCCACCATCCTGACCACTCCTGTTCCTCTCGATATTGTATTCCCTGATTGTATCAATTTGCAATGCCCCAGACACTTCCCCCCCCGACATTGCGCGAATGCTTCTATGCTTCAGACCGGACAGTTTTAAAGTGTTGCTACTTATAGAGAATGCCAAGATCCTGCTCCTCCTTCTAGAATGTTTCTATTAACATGCAAGAGTGAAAACTGTGTAGAAGGCAAGGGTGTGTACGCAAGCCCCACCCCCAATGTCCCCATGTGAAGGGGTCCTCTCAGACCTCTGCATGTTTTTAAAAAATGGACATTTAGAACTGAATGGGGGTATATTTGTTTCATTTTCTACTCACTTTAGAAATGAATAGAAAATGATCAGTCCCTAGCTCTTTGACTCTGACAAAAGGTCTATGAAGCTGGTTGCTCTTTGGTGGAGATACATATCAAAAAGACCATGTAGCCTTGGGTTGCCTTTTCTTCCTCTGTCATGCCTATTTCAAATTATGCTGTGTTGTCACACCATGTAATGTGTCTTTTCCTAACCCTACTTTCCACTATCGGCTGGGTATTCACTCCCTCCCTTCAGTAATGTGGAATTGAGAAATTATTTTACATCTGGAATTTGTGGGAACTCCTACTTGTGAATTAGTTTGGCATGGAACTGATTGCCCAAGTATGCCTTATCTAGAATGTGGTGATAGAGCTGATAGTTGTATACAGTATGTGACTTTTTCACCAGAATAGGCTCTAGGGTCATTCTTCCCAACCTTTATTTAGGGTTTTCATAAAATTGCAATACAAAAAATAAAATTCTGCTGCTACAACAAAATGAAAAGCCATATCTTCTATTCCAGTATTCCACAAATGTTAACCAGTTCTCACTAAGGCTGCCTTTTCTCTTTAGCTTGACTGCAACCTAAGGCTGCAATCCAATACACACTTAACTGGGAATAAGTCCCATTGAACCCCATGGAGCTTACTTCTGAGTAGACCTGTATTGGATTGCAGCCTAAGATGTTAACATAAGGAAGTCTACTGAAGGAAAGTTTTTGGTCCCCTCCTACCTCCAGCAGACACCCTTGCCCCCAAAACCTTATTTGGAGAGTTAGAGAGGCCCTCATGAACAATGTGGAATGGCTTGTGGGGAGTGGGGAAATGCCAAAAATTGGGCTTGGATCCCAAGATAACTGAAGAAAGTTCACACAAGGTTTGCCATTCCTTCATTCCATGAGCAGTTTCCCATGGCCAACCCACATTGTTTAATAGGCCCCCCTAACCCTTTGGAGAGGCTTTTTTTTGAGGGGGGTGCTGTAAGTGGGAGGAGGGAGTCACAAATTTTCCTTCCATGAACTTGCTTAACCTACCTTAGGATCCAAGCCTTTATCCTTCTCTCAAGCCCATTTCATCCAGACCGTTCTTTCTGGTCTGTAAATGTATACCATTTCTAAGTTGAAGGGAATACTATCTTAGCTACAACTAACATGTTGTGATGCTTTAGGTGGGGGTGTGGAGTCTTAGTTTTGATCTCTATCTTTCTCTTTAAAAAACTAACAAAATCATCACTGGATCTCTTCTAAGTAAATAATTTGTAAACATTATTAATGATGTCTATGACAATTTTCAGATACGTAACCAACCTAGGGCCATTCCTAGCACATGTGAATAAACTCTGCATCTGTCATACCACATTTCAACAGCAATGACAGCTAACCTTCCAAATCCACTACTAGGTTTATATTGTAACAGGTCTGGTCTTATGACTAGAACCTTATAAATCCTATTCATCCTATGAATTGGTGTATATTGAGTTTTCTTTACATTGTGACAGCATAAATTTATGTGTGATCTGAAAAATTATTTTTTGCTTCTACTGATATATTCTCCCCAGTAATTCTAAACCCCTGTGTCTTAAAGTTATCTTATCCTCACAGAAATGAGGAATGACCTTTTCTTGATGTACTTACAATTTTATTTCTCCAGTTTTGCCAGATGCAAGAACAGTGGTCTGCATCCTAGCCTCGTGGAGGTGCCCTGTATGTTTAAGAACCCTGGAAGATCAAGGGTCTAAATCACACAGGGGGCTCCAGAGGATAGGAGGCTCCCCACTTCAGAAGTAGCAGCTGAACATGAGAGCAGCTGGGCAGAACTGCACAGCAACAGGTGTGAGGCTAAAAGTGTGGTCCCAGAGTCCCATTCATGGCAGAAACCCCAGAAGTGGTCTATTTATTATAAAAAGGACCATAATTCCTTGTAGGAAGAAAACTGGCCTTGTAACAGGCTATCCCTACGCCTCGAACTTCCTACTGTCCAGGCAAGTAAGGAGTAGAAACAATTGCTGTACATTTTTAAAAACTGAATTTGCCACATACTCTATGTCCTATATGTGAGGATGTTGCAAAAATAAATAAATAAAATAATATAATTGCATAGTTTTCTAAATCCAGAAGAGAGGGTTTAATGTAATTTGCAAGTAATGAGTTAAACGTGGAGAGTTTTCTTATACAATAGAGAATAATTAGGTGTCCATAATAAGGAAGCTTGATTGTATAATAAATGGCATTCCCCCAAACAGGATATATAATTAGTTTTATGTGTCTGACACTTTTTTTCTTGTGTGTGCATGTCAGAATAGTTATATATATGTGTGTTTTTTAACTTAACGGGTACATCTGGATTAATTACTTTCTGGAGAAAATATAGGCTGGCATATTGATGCCGGCAATGTCACGTGGTCTCAGTGAAAATTTTATTTCACAATAAACACCCATCTGGAAGCAGGCAATGAATCCTGGACTGCGAATGGGGCCTTTGGTTTAGCTGCCTTGCAGGAGTGCCATAAATATCTGTGGTTCCTGAACTGAAAAACCAAAGTGAAAAGTGCAAATATTTGTTACTGGAGAGAGGTATCTCAAACAGGCAGCAGAATTAAGATGATCATGATCAAATCTGCCAGAAAAAGAAACAGTTAGTGGTATGCAATGTTAGTCCTACTCAGAGTAGACTCATTGAATTTAATGGACACAACTAACATAGGTTCATTGATTTCAGTGGATCTACTCTAGGTTGTATTTGACTCAGTGTTTGGATGTACAGGTTATTGAACAGTTAAACTAAATGCACATGTAAGACCCAGCAATGATTCTGTTGTGATTTATTTGGCTTAGAGAAATGTCTGTTGTTCTGAATGGAAAACATGATGCTTAGTTAAACTGCATAATACAAGGATTCAGATCTGCATTGTGAAAATAGCATTTGCACTCTCACATTCTGAACATGAGGTACTAGCATGTGGGAAGCTGAGAAAAAAGGAGGCAGATTTTGCACTTCCCTCTTGTCTCTGTGCATGAAACATTACATACCAAAGCACTTGCTCAGATTGGTCTGCTTGTCAATGAAGACTTTAGCAGAAATGACGTTTCCAAAAGGCATGAACATTTGCAGAATGTCCTGGTCTCCAAACTCCTGTGGGAGGTGATAAATGAAGAGGTTTGCTCCTTCTGGACCTTTAAGAAAAGGGGAAAGGGTCAGAGATCAGCTACTTTTATTGAGAACGTCCACTGAGCACAATCTGGATATTTCCATTTTGGTCTTCTTAAGTGCACACGTTGGAACCAGCTGCACTAAAAATAAGTTTGTTTTTTAAGTTGAAGGCTACCTGCATTTTACAGAAAATAAACTTGCAACATTTCTTATTAGTACCATAACTTCCCAAAGGCTAAAGAAAGCTTTCACAATTAAGGGCTGTTGCTATTTTGGGTGGGATTCAATCGCGTACTGGCAACTTCAGTTTGCGCAATTACAGTTGATTTGGTGCTCTTGAGCAACAAATCCACTCCTCCCCCTAAATTAATTTGTAATAAGCAAAGTGATGGGAAAATGCACTGCAAAGTGTGGGATAATAATTGCTTGACACATTGTTATATAACTTTCTGGATGAATGCTCAATAAATAGCTGATGTCCTCTAACCTCCCTGCAACCTTTGTGCGAACAAATCCGGATGAATGCTCAATAAACAGGTTGTCTCAGTCGCAACAAAATGCATTTCCTCCGTCTGAAGTCTCCCGTGTCCTCTAAAAAAGCCTTTGCTAAAGGATTGGGGGGGATCCTCTGGAATGACATGAGATGTGCCACAGGAAGCATGAGTAGGGAATTGGCAGAAATTGGGGGGGGGCTTGCTCATGCAGGCATGCCTTCTCCTTGTGCAAGTGACCCTCTAAACCCCAGAATTATTTTATTTCTTTGCATATTCACTAGAATATTAGCAAGCCACATGCAGAATTTAACTGGCAGGTTCTTTTCATAACATCTGCACTTTGGTAGACAAATTGATAATAGTAGTGATCTATCATACCTTTCCTTCTATTTATTTAGAAAAATTATAAAACTCTTGTTTAAAAAATCTTTTAAGCAGTGTACATAAAATAATACGACATTATCAAGAATGCATAAGTAAAACCAATTTTAAAAACAAGTTTACATAACTAAATCATATGTCTGAGTAGGTCTGCTGAAAGAAAAAAGGTTTTTAACAGGCTTCTAAACAGTATAGTGAAAGTTCCTGCCTAATGTTAATATCCCAGAAGGGACGCTCTGTACAAATTCCCTTCATATAAATAAGAAATGATATGAAACACTCAGTGGATTATGTCCAATATGAGTTAAAACATGGCAAATAAATATCTAATTTGAGGGTACTGATGCCCATAAAACCCTCTTTCTCTGCTATGTAACTACCATGGCCCATTGCTGTTTGACAGTAAAAATAAGGATATCTTTTCCTGGCACACACTTTTTCCTTCTAAAATTTGCTTCTTTCAGTCTAAATTAGCAAGAAATTAGTGTGTGGGAGACACCCCCCCACAGAAATAAAACAACATTCCTTTAGTGTTGGAGACAGAGAAGAGGGATGGATAAAGGGAGGGAGGAAAAGAGGGAGGAAGGAGAGATAAAGAGAGAGAGAGAAATGCCTTGTTTCATTAAACATCTTGTAATTAGTATTAATTTATTCTCATTGTTAACTTACTGGGGTTTACTTTGCTCTACTGGCACTGAGTACGAAGCAATCAATCATTTATTTGCTTCCCCTCAAGACCCACAATTAAATAAGGAACCCTTCAAAGTAACGACGATAGATCTTGTCATTAACCTCCATGCATAGTCTAGTAAGAAAAGCGACATGTTTGCAATATACATGGAACCCAGATAGGGGAGCTCCCTCCACACACAAAAAGACATTTAAAAAATAAATCACATTTCAGAATAGTTTTAATGAAATGGCTGTTTTGCAAAAGCAGCAATGTGCGCTTTCACACTCAAGCGATGGGTGACAATATTCTTGAAGCAATGGCAATGAGAAAATTTGGGGGACTGGGAAACTGCATGGAGCATATATAGCGGGCCTGTAAACATTTATTTACAGGCTCCCTGTATACTCCCCATGCAGTTTGTTTACATGCATGCACACCCACCCACACAGATACAACTAATGTCCAATTCTTATAATCATTGCCTTACTAATTAAGTTTGGAAGCAATGTTGGGAAGCTTGACGTTCTTCCCACTTTCCTAAATTAAGGCTCCTTGAGAGTCCAGTCTAATGGGATAATAGTGACCGCTCTTTCCAAGGTGAATCCTCAGTGTCTGGGCCTCTCTGAGATGTGGGCCCTCATATTAACATCACTTCGCCCTACCTCATGCTCCCTGTGGTAAAGGATGCAAATGGCAAAAGTCAACACTTGGAAATGAAGGTAAGTAAAAGGAAAGAGAGAACGAAGCATAAAGGTTAATCCGATTTGTAATTTTTAAAAGGGCCACCTACGTACATCTTATTTTATGTCAATTGTTTTTTAATTTTTTTTCTTCTAAGTTGCAATGAGTTGCAACACTGCTTAGTAAATAGTAATAATAATGAAATAAATTTAGGGAGGTGCTAAATTCCAACTGTATTGGATTTCACTTGTGTTCCAACATCATACTGGAACAATCGCCTTCTCCTTGGCTTCCTTTATTTGTTTTTCATTTCTTAGTGACCAAAAGTGCTTACCTTCTTTCTGGCTGCCTGCAGCACTTTGTTGTTGTAACAAGCTTTGACTGTACAATGTCGGCAGTGCTGCGGCGGCATACTGCTGAATTCCTGAGTAGGCTTGGGTGAGGGCATCCATTGTGCCAGCTGTACCATTCGTCAAGCCTGTCGCACCGAGTCCTCCGTTCAGGGCGGCCATACCTGAGAGCATTTGAGCAACTTTACAAAAAACCCAACAATAGAGAAAAGAAATTGCACTTATTCATTAGTGCTTTCCAAACGTCATTGGCATTAATATGACACCGATGACAATGGCCATGCATGCAATAAAATAAAAACAAAAACCAGACACTTCACCAGATGGCACAGAGAGAACAACGGCAGCAACAGCAACAACGTTCCCTCCCATCCCTCCCACCCCAAAATGTGCAAACAGAAACTTTGATTAAGAGTGACTGCAGCATCAACTCAATTTTCACATACAAGCTGTTCCTGGCAAGTAGTGGGGTTATCAGGATGGGTCTGTCACAAATCCACAACACATAGTGAGCTATGGCTCCATCCTTCCAGAGGAGGTACTTTCTGTGAGCCTGAGTAGAAAAGAGGTGGGGGGCTCATGTGATGGGAAACTGGCATGGAAAACGTGTGCGTATGTGTGTGAGAGTGAGAGAGTGCTAGCATCGTGTTCCTCCTTGCAGCCTGATTTTCTGTGTGTAGGGATTAGGAATGGAAAGATTGATCAATTTCAGTTCTCTCAATTTCTCACTTTTCTAATGTTAAATTCAGTTCTGTACAATCCTGCAGCAATCTGAGGATTTTCTTTTTAAAAAAATGAAAATTCTCCACCATTTTACTGTGGATTTCTCCATTTTTACAAGCCATTCCTCATAATATCATGCTGTTTTGCATATTATTTTCACTCATGTATTCATTTTATGCACATTTCCCCCTAATATATGCATTTTTATAAATAGTTAGCGAACTGCATCGCAACATTCTAATAAGTGCGAATTTTGAAGGCTGGCTGTGTTTTGGTCCTCATATTGTTTCGGAAAGTGCGAATTTGATAAATTCTGCTTGAAATGCAAACTGAATTGACATTCTCACCCATCCCTAGTAGGGATTCTTTTTGTATAGAGGAGGAATGCCCCCCCTGCAGAACGAAGTGGTACAGCATAGACCAGGGATGGGGAACCTGTGGTCCTTCAAATGTGTCGGATTCCAACAACATCCGCCTCAGCTAGCATGGCCAATGGCCAGGGATGATGGGAGCAGTACCCCAACAACATCTGCAGGACCATAGGTTCCCCATCTTTTGTTTAATTAGAGTTAGCCCTACTTGAAATCCATCCCACATGGCTGCGAAGGAGACACTGAAGGAGCCCTATTTCAGAGTTTCCCATCCTGTGAAAGGATCATAACTCAGTGGCAGAGCTCCTGTTCTCCCTAAATAAAATAGGCTTAAAAAGAATGTTGTCCCGACTGGAAGAATACTGCAAAGCCCAGTGCCTGCACATTAACCACTCTAAAACTAAAATTATGATTTGTGGAAAACATAAAAAAGTTACATCGAACTGGTCCCTAAATGGGCAACCATTGGAGCAGGTACAGACTTTTAAATATCTTGGTATAAACTTCAGTAATAAGCTCTCGTGGAGATCCCACCTGGAGGCCACCAAATTAATGGGTGCCAGAGTGATAGGTCAAATAAGAAGGTTTTTTTTTATACTCAAGGGGGCCAATTGATTAAGCCGATGTTGAGAATCTTCACGGCCAAAGCCTTACCGAAAATTTTATATGGGGCAGAGCTTTGGGGTGGCTCACTTAAACTCAGTCTCGAGGTCCTTCAAAACACTTTTATGAGACAGATTTTGGGGCTCCCGCAAGGCACACTGTCTCCCCATTTAAGAGCAGAACTAGGCCTCCTGTCTCTGGCGGCAAAAATTGACCTGGCCTCCTTAAGGTTTGGGAGGAAGATCTCCACCTTGGAGGATACGGCCCTTACAAAACTTTGCTGGCAAGAGCAACTCCAGATGGGGGGGCTGGGCACAAGGATGCCAGGCAATATTAGAATCCTATAATCTTTCACACAAGAATCTCCTAGGCCTTAACCCATCTGAGCTCCGAAATTGGGTTTACAATCATGATGCGGACCAAGACAGGACCACAATAATGGCGGCCCCCTTCTCAGTCTGGTTCCCCCTTATTAAATCCAATCACGCTATTCCCCCTTACTTCGATATCCTGACAAGTGCTCCATTATGCAGAGCCTTCACAGAATTAAGATTCCAAACAATGCCCACAGCTTATCTTGAAGGCAGGTACCGGGGAATCCCGAAAGCCTTTGCGTTTATGGCTGCAAGGTTCCTGAAGACCTAATACACTATATGCTTACTTGCCCCTTGTACGGGAACCCTAGAAACAAATTTCTAGCACCTCTGACCAACCTCAGAGGGGGGACACCCGGGGGCAACCTAGTGGCGGAGTTCCTGGCCGATAAACACAGCCAGGTCACAATTGTGGTGGCCAATTTTGCTTTAGCGGCGAAAAAGATAAGAGCAAACTATGTAAAAGCCCAATGACATGACTGCAGGTTTAAAACCGCATGTTTTTAACTGTTTTAACCATTTATTGTATATTGTGCAATGGCCTATGGCTAAAAGCAAATAAAGTTTCTACACACAGTGGCAGAGCACATGGTTTGCATGCATATGGCTCCATCTTCAATCCCAGGCACTTAAAAGAATCAGGTATCAGAAAGACTTCTGCCTGAGATTGGAGAGCTACATGCCCTGACTCCTGACCCTAACTATCATGTTTGTTAGCTTCATCTGCAGAGCCTGCACGTGTACAAGTATGATTAAGCTTTGTGCAGATGAGCAAATGAATGCATGGAGGGCAGAACTTACAGCTGCAATCTACTAGTCCCCCTCTATTTGGCACTGGTTAGGCCTCATCTTGAGTACTGCATCCAGTTCTGGGCACCTCACTTTAAGAAGGATGAAGACAAACTGGAACGGGTTCAGAGGGGGGGAATTAAGGATGATCAGGGGACTGGAACCAAAGCCCTATGAGGAATGACTGAAAGAACTGGGCAGAAGAGAAGACATGAAGCCTGAGGGGAGAAATGAAAGGTTGTCACACAGAGGGGAGCCAGGATCTCTTCTCGATCACCCCAAAGTGCAGAACACGGACTAATGGCCTCAAGTTACCGGAAGCCAGAACATCAGGAAAAAATACCTAACTGTTAGAGCGGTACAACCATGGAACCGATGACCTGGGGAGGTGGTGAACTTTCCAACACTGGAGGCATTCAAGAGGCAGCTGGACAGGCACCTGCTGGGTATGCTTTAATTTGGATTCCTGCATTGAGCAGGGGGTTGGACTCAATGGCCTTATAGGCTATTTCCATCTCTACTATTCTATGATTCTATCATCTCAGCTCTTACAAATTCAGTACAGTCATTTCGATCCAGACCAGATGGTAGGAGACTATGGATGGCAGGAATAATAGATTGGAAGCTGCTATGTGAAGGATGTTCCTGAGAAAACAGGGTATAAATTCTTGAAAAATAAGACCCATAGACCAATGCAGAGTGAAGAACCATATGATGGTTCAGTTGGTGGCTCTCCTGTTAAAGATTCAGGCAGAAGAGTTGGGAAAGACGATTGTTTGAGACTATACAGTTAGCTGTTGTCGGTCAGGGTAGGCACGGCTGGGCTAGACCAGTGGCTCCAACGACAATGGCTAGAAAGGCAGCTTCCTAATATTCATATTAAGCAGACCATATTTAAGAAGGTCCATCTTTCAATGGTAGAGGACACGTGTGAGACCCATAAATCAGTCCCTAGCATATCTTGTTTGCAGGAAACTAGGTAGCAGGGCTGTGAAAGCAGCAGTCATTCCATCAGGGCAAAGCAAAGGGAAAGATGAGACTCCATCAGGTCCTGCTGAGAGATCAGCTACTTTTAGTTCATAAGAACATAAGAACATAAGAAGAGCCTGCTGGATCAGGCCAGTGGCCCATCTAGTCCAGCATCCTGTTCTCACAGTGGCCAACCAGGTGCCTGGGGGAAGCCCGCAAGCAGGACCCGAGTGCAAGAACACTCTCCCCTCCTGAGGCTTCCGGCAACTGGTTTTCAGAAGCATGCTGCCTCTGACTAGGGTGGCAGAGCACAGCCATCATGGCTAGTAGCCATTGATAGCCCTGTCCTCCATGAATTTCTCTAATCTTCTTTTAAAGCCATCCAAGCTGGTGGCCATTACTGCATCTTGTGGGAGCAAATTCCATAGTTTAACTATGCGCTGAGTAAAGAAGTACTTCCTTTTGTCTGTCTTGCATCTTCCAACATTCAGCTTCTTTGAATGTCCACGAGTTCTAGTATTATGAGAGAGGGAGAAGAACTTTTCTCTATCCACTTTCTCAATGCCATGCATAATTTTATACACTTCTATCATGTCTCCTCTGACCCGCCTTTTCTCTAAACTAAAAAGCCCCAAATGCTGCAACCTTTCCTCGTAAGGGAGTCGCTCCATCCCCTTGATCATTCTGGTTGCCCTCTTCTGAACCTTTTCCAACTCTATAATATCCTTTTTGAGATGAGGCGACCAGAACTGTACACAGTATTCCAAATGCGGCCGCACCATAGATTTATACAACGGCATTATGATATCGGCTGTTTTATTCTCAATACCTTTCCTAATTATTGCTAGCATGGAATTTGCCTTTTTCACAGCTGCCGCACACTGGGTCGACATTTTCATCGTGCTGTCCACTACAACCCCGAGGTCTCTCTCCTGGTCGGTCACCGCCAGTTCAGACCCCATGAGCGTATATGTGAAATTCAGATTTTTTGCTCCAATATGCATAATTTTACACTTGTTTATATTGAATTGCATTTGCCATTTTTCCGCCCATTCACTCAGTTTGGAGAGGTCTTTTTGGAGCTCTTCGCAATCCCTTTTTGTTTTAACAACCCTGAACAATTTAGTGTCGTCAGCAAACTTGACCACTTCACTGCTCACTCCTAATTCTAGGTCATTAATGAACAAGTTGAAAAGTACAGGTCCCAATACCGATCCTTGAGGGACTCCACTTTCTACAGCCCTCCATTGGGAGAACTGTCCGTTTATTCCTACTCTCTGCTTTCTGCTTCTTAACCAATTTCTTATCCACAAGAGGACCTCTCCTCTTATTCCATGACTGCTAAGCTTCCTCAGAAGTCTTTGGTGAGGTACCTTGTCAAACGCTTTTTGAAAGTCTAAGTACACTATGTCCACTGGATCACCTCGATCTATATGCTTGTTGACACTCTCAAAGAATTCTAATAGGCTACTGAGACAGGACTTTCCCTTGCAGAAGCCATGCTGGCTCTGCTTCAGCAAGGCTTGTTCTTCTATGTGCTTGGTTAATCTAGCTTTAATAATACTTTCTACCAGTTTTCCAGGGACAGAAGTTAAGCTAACTGGCCTGTAATTTCCGGGATCCTCTCTGGATCCCTTTTTGAAGATTGGTGTTACATTTGCCACTTTCCAGTCCTCAGGCACGGAGGAGGACCCGAGGGACAAGTTACATATTTTAGTTAGCAGATCAGCAATTTCACCTTTGAGTTCTTTGAGAACTCTCGGGTGGATGCCATCCGGGCCCGGTGATTTCTCAGTTTTTATATTGTCCATTAAGCTTAGAACTTCCTCTCTCGTTACCACTATTTGTCTTAGTTCCTCAGAATCCCTTCCTGCAAATGTTAGTTCAGGTTCAGGGATCTGCCCTATATCTTCCACTGTGAAGACAGATGCAAAGAATTCATTTAGCTTCTCTGCAATCTCCTTATCGTTCTTTAGTACACCTTTGACTCCCTTATCATCCAAGGGTCCAATTGTCTCCCTAGATGGTCTCCTGCTTTGAATGTATTTATAGAATTTTTTGTTGTTGGTTTTTATGTTCTTAGCAATGTGCTCCTCAAATTCTTTTTTAGCATCCCTTATTGTCTTCTTGCATTTCTTTTGCCAGAGTTTGTGTTCTTTTTTATTTTCTTCATTCGGACAAGACTTCCATTTTCTGAAGGAAGACTTTTTGCCTCTAAGAGCTTCCTTGACTTTGCTTGTTAACCATGCTGGCATCTTCTTGGCCCTGGCGGTACCTTTTCTGATCTGCGGTATGCACTCCAGTTGAGCTTCTAATATAGTTGAGTTTTTTTCCATTCCAGCTGATCATGATAAAAACTCTGTAACTAGTACCTGAGTTTGCTTTTACCTCCTCCCTCCCCATCACTTCTTCTTTTGTGTTGTGTCTTGTGTTGTTCGACTATAACTCCAATAATCCCCAGACAGCACAGTCAATGGTCAGGGATGATGGGAGTTTTAGTCCATCAACATCTGGGGACCCAAGGTTGAAGAACACCATTACAGAGTACAAGGCTGAGATTGGTGGACTGTCTTATTGATATTTGGAAGCTGTTTGGGGAGTCCTCCCCCTTTTTTGGCTGAAGGGCTGGGTGAAAAAAGGGTTTTAAATAATTAAAAAAATGCATCCCTCTGCCTGGGATCCTTTGACTACCACTGCCAGTTGGAGTAGACCAGGGATGAGTAACCTGTGGCCCTCCAGATGTTGTTGGACTCCCAACTTCCAACAGCTTCAGCCAGCATGGCCAATGATGAGGGATGATAAGAGTTGTAGGGCTGATTCACATGGGAGCTGAACTTTGTATTAAAGATGAAGCTTTTGCCATTGCGTTAGATTGGCAAGGTTCACACTTCCTAACTTCCAATTGCTGTTTTCCATTCACACTGAAGGGAAAGGATCAATCACGCAGCTTCCTAATGACCACACCCTCTTAAGGTCAAAATACCACTTCCTATGGTTACCTTAGAAACTGAGCATGCTCAGTTTGTTCCAGAGTAAATTTCTTAAAAAAAAACCCTGAAGTGAGATTATTTGTATTTTCACTGCTACAATCCAGCTGAAATACAAATATTTGTTTGAACACTGTTATGCTGTTTTGCAGAAGTTAGGGGGGAGAGAAAAATAAAGAGGTGTTTGCAGCAGGCTTGCAGAATGGGAGCCCGCAGGAGGAGGAGGGAGTGGGCGTGGAGAGGGGAGTGATTGACACACTCACGTAAAAGCATTGGAGCACACTGTCTGCAAGCCCTAGAGATACAAAGTGGAGATGTTTTTTCCTTCCCTTTTTGGATTAAAAGAGGGTTGGGTTACTACAGATTTAAAGGGGGAAACTGCGTTCTAGCTGCTGATTGCCTGCAACGTCATGTGAACCATGCAAATTAAACAGGGATGCAAGTAGCACCAGACTCGCATTAAACCTCTGTGTGGATCAGCGCGTAGTTTAGCAATAACCAGAGGGCCACCATTTCCCCATCCCTGGAGCAGACAATAAAAACCTATATAAACCAACAAAATGGCTTCGCATGAGCCAGTATCACAGATTCCCCCATAGGTCCCTGAATATTCAGAGTGAGGAAAAGGTACTACGAGTTGAACTATGTTAAGCAATGGAGATGCCTTGGGAAAAAAATGTAACACTTCTGTAAGGCTGTGAAATGGTTCTAAAAAAAAAACAAATGTGACAAGATTGGTCACAGAACTAATTTAAGACAGGATTGGCAGTTGATGACAAGCCCTTGGGAGTAATCCTGGCAGAAAGTAAAGGAAGTTGATAACCTAATACCAGTGTACCCCAATGAGCATTTTGTCATCGTGACAACTTCACCCCATGAGTCTCCTTACTGTTTCCACCGTGGTCTATGCCAATTAAGAGTATATATACTTTTTGAAATTAGTACCATTCAGGCAGCACTAACACTTGGGAGAGACGTGATATTCCACAGCTTTTCCTTAATACAGAGTCTTGCACTGAAGCTTGTAGGATTGCGGGGAGGGTGGGAGGGTGCAAAAGAAAAGAAGCGTTGCTGTCACTTGACACCACCGACACATAACACAAACAAGAGGCAACAAGCAGGAAAGAGGAACATATTTTACACCCACTGCCTTGGGAGGGGGGGCTGTTTAAACTCCCCCCCCGAGAAAACACACACTTCACAATAGCTAATTAGAAAATAAAACATCAGAAACTAGAACCTGCGACTTAAAAGAATAAGCATTGTATTTATTTTTATTTATTTATTTTATTTTATTTATATACCGCCCTAAGCCCAAGGGCTCTCTGGGCGGTGTACATAAAATAAAACAGTCAGGAATATATAAATACAATAATACAATAAAATCAAGCCAACAAAGGTAAACAAAAATAATCAAACAGCAGCAAAATACAATACATATAATAAAACGCATTAAAATGCCTGGGAATATAAAAAGGTTTTCACCTGGCGCCGAAAAGATAGCAGCGTCGGCGCCAGGCGCACCTCATCGGGGAGACCATTCCATAGTTCGGGAGCCACAACCGAAAAGGGCCTATTTCTAGTCACCACCCTCTGAGCTTCTCGATGGGATGGTACTCGGAGGAGGGCCTTAGATGTTGAGCGCAGTGTACGGGTAGTTTCATATTGGGAGAGGCGCTCCACCAGGTATTGCGGTCCCATGCCGTGTAAGGCTTTATAGGTCAAAACCAGCACTTTGAATTTAGCCCGGAAACAAATAGGAAGCCAGTGCAGACGAGCCAGAACAGGTGTAATATGAGCGGACCTTCTTGTCCGCGTCAACAATCTGGCCGCTGCATTCTGGACTAACTGTAGTTTCCGAACTGTCTTCAAGGGCAGCCCAACGGAGAGCACATTGCAGTAGTCCAATCTAGAAGTTACCAGAGCATGAACGACTGAGGCGAGGTCGTCACTGTCCAGATAGGGACGTAGCTGGGCTACCAATCGGAGATGGTAGAAAGCATTCCTTGCCACTGAGGCTACCTGAGCCTCAAGAGACAAGGAAGAGTCGATAAGAACTCCCAAGCTACGAACCTGTTATTTCAAGGGGAGTGTAACCCTGTCCAGAACAGGGTGAACATCCACCATCTGGGCAGAGAAGGCACTCACTGTAATTGTGAAATAGGTACTGCGGGGTTATCTCTTACGCTTTCCAGAGTAATAGTGAGTGGCAGTTGGAACCATTTTTCCCCTATTCTTCCTATGAGAACAACATGATCCATTGATAGTCATGTCGTCTTGACTGCTCCAGTGCCCTGTGTGAGCCAGACTCTAGCACAGATGGATACACAGCAGGTGTCTGGCAAACAGCAGCCAACCTGCATTTCCTCCCCGCTCCCAGAAAAAAATCCACTGAAGCGTAGATCTGATTGCAGTGGCAAATCTAGCCCTGGAGATCCACAGTGAACACGGATATCTCCATAGGTGATATCTGTCTGAAGGGAAGCTTTGACCCCGTTTGTCAAGGTCTTACCATTCACCAAGCTCTTGTTGTGAGATATCTACTGCCCTCCTCAGTGTAGAGTGCTTTTCCCCACAGGCAACTGGGATGAAGGAAGGCAAGGATGAAGAGAGAGGAAAACTGTATCTTGTGGGGCAGGGAAGGCATATAGTTCTCCCTAACAAGGAATGCTCATATTAAGGGTATTAACCAGGGAGATTTCTGGCAATTCTAACCAAATTCCATCTCTGCCAGGGTGCTCAGATAACAACAAAATGATCATCTTTTTCATTATTTATGGGTCATGGCTATCCCACAGCAGCAACACAGGCGTCTCCTTTCTATTTCATTGACTGTAAAATTACCAAATGAAACGGAGGGGCAGGGGAGGGGAGAAAGGTGAACATGCTCGTTCTAATGAAGATGCATAACAGACCACATATGTAAACTGAATAATCATCCCTGACAACTGTAGTTCTGTGAGGGATGCTAAATCTCTTTCAGAAAGCTTTCCACACTACAATCCCCATGATTCTTGGGTGGGGAGGAGGAAGTCGTGAGAGTCAAGCTGCTATAAAAACTAGTACGCAGTTCTTGATGAGCCTTTAGTGTTCATGTCATTTGGAAAATGTATACCCATCGCCCCCTTTTCGGTTCCTTTTCCATTCAGGCCCAGACTAAACACGACAGAAGCGGACCTGTGCCTTTAAGAGTTGGGGTTGCATTTAAAGGGCCAAAGGTGTGTACAAGCGGGGTGGGGGAGGGGAGCGTGCGAAAACTGCCTGCTGCTTCTCTCACTGCAAGCGCTTCTGTCTGAGACCGGCTCACATCTGGTATTGGAGCGATGCCGGAGGAGGTTTGATGGGAGGGGAGAGGGCCAAGAGGTAAGTCGGGAGGCCAGAGTAACACATTGCCAAAAAAAGGGGTGTGTGCAAAAAAAGGGCCCCCCAAAAAGAGAACAAAAGAGAAATCAAGTCTGCATAAAATTTGCATGTGTTTCTTGGTATGTGTAGATGCAGTTGTAGAAAATTGTTGCTATAATTTAAACTGTCGGGAATGCTTTGATTTGGATTCCTGCATTGAGCAGGGGGTTGGACTTGATGTCCTTATAGGCCCCTTCCAACTCTATGTTGGGTGCTGTGAAGTGCACGTATTCCAAAAAGACATGGACAGGGTTAAAAAGCACACTCTGGGGCTCAAGGACAGAGAGCAGACCGAAGGCTGCAGGTGGCTGGGCAGGAAAGCTGCCAAGGCTATAAAACTACCATGGAAACAGTTCAGGGTGTGGGGGGTGCATTTGATGTATGTGAAGGAGAGAGAAGCTCGTGTATCCGTGTATCTGCAAACGACTATTGAATCAGTAAAAGATTCATCTTCACCACTTCTAGTGTACTGTCTCTATTCATTCCTGTTATACGCAGTGGCATTGCCCTGACAGGCAAGCCGCAATTCCAACACTCTACTATTCTATGATTCTATGAAACAGAAATACATGTCATCATAGTGGGGAAGACTGTGCCCAGGTGACTTGTGTGCTCACTGCTGATGGGCCACCTGAAGACCTCTGTTCTCCCTTTTTAGATTTGGGGCAGACAGCCCTTCAAACAGTGGGCTGTCTTCTATAAAATAGCATGCATGGCCACTCTAGAAGGAAGCCGTACATAAGCGGGAGAAGGGCAGGGGATCTCTACCCCCTTTGATCTTTATCACCGCATCCCTCCTTCTCCCTGCTTTACACATGGTCAGAGAAGGCCCATACTGAAAGATAACGCCTCCCACTGTCACACGTAACTTTGGTCTCCGTTTATACTCCCTGCCTTCTTGTTGCTAGCACTTTGGCACTAGTAAAAAAGGGGTGTGCGTGTCTGAGTTCCCTTGATGCCAGGTTGGCAGCTAAACCCAATGTAGTTACTGATGGAAAAGGCACCACCAACCTGAGACTGTTTGCTGATGCTGGGTATGGAGTTGTGAGAATCAGCTGTAAAATATCAGCTGGAGAAAAAAAAAGCAAGTAACAAGACTAACTTTGTAACTCAAAAATGCTTGGTGTTTTTAATAACATCTGTAACATATAGCCATATTACGCTTGAACTTTATCAGTTTCTTCAGTCAAAAAGAAAAATCTATCGAGCCTTTGCCAGAAGGCTCTGCTACACAAGGACCCATGCAACCTCACATTATTACTTTCATTTGGACACAAAGTAGGTCTTTTCAGTCATCAGCACATGCTTCCCCCAAAAGCTTCACGACAACAAGAGATTTACAAGACAAACAAAAAAGAAAGAAAGGGCAGATGAGAAGCTCAATAACACGATAGCAAGACCATCATGCAGAGAACAGAAGCAAGCAAATTATACTGAGGAGGACATCCGTTCCTCTGGGTACACTGTGATAGACTAAAGACTGGTGATGGCCAAATATGCCCCTTGCCTTGCAGGAGGAAATACAAGAGATAGCAGCAGCTAGAAATTATGAAGGAAGTTGGAAAGGCAGCCAAAGCCATCCTCCTTAACACTGCCTTTGGAAGAAAGATTTGCTACACTAGCCTATTGCCTCCAGGTATGATGGAAGACATGCCTCCATTGTCAGTGTTATGATTCAGCTTCTACACATGGATTTGGGGTAGGGGTGAATGGAGGGGGAAGCAACGCCTTCTTGTCCTTCACCTCAGGCAGCAAAATGTCTTGAGTGCCTTTTCTGCATCAAACTGCTCCCTCCCTGCGGCTCCAGGGACATATGTGTGGGAATAAAGGCATTCTGAAGCTCCATGTGGGGAACAGCAACGTGATGTGGGATGCAAACGTGGCAGACCGGGAAAGAATGAAGCACCCTTCCTCTCCTGCGTCTCCAGATTAGTCCCTCAAAAGGTGGCTTTTCTTCAACCAAAGCAGCCATCAGGGTTTGTATATGCATGCTCACATTTAACTTTCAGTTGAGCCCCCAAGGCAATCTCACACAGTTCAATTTTTAAGGATGGTTTTATTTTTGACATCACTATAGGGTAGAGCCCCAGGTTCACACACCTACCGCAACACACAGAAAGCTATGGATGAACCAGTGCCAATGTCTACATATCCATCCACAAGTGTATGTCCAATTATCTCTCTGCCCCCAAAAGAGGCAGGCAGACGGCAAGGACAGGGTGCATATGGATGTATGGCCCTTGGTCTTGGTTCACACCAGGGATGCTCTCTTGCCCCTCTGCATCTGCAGTGCATGCTAGTGGGAGCGGGGCTGGTATGACCTGGCTCTAAATAGTTGGCAAAGCTTTTCATAGGCAATACCATACATCAGAGGCATGAAGCAGACTGAGAAGTTGGTAGGTATATACACACGTGAGTTGAGGCCCCTGAGAAGAAACAAACAAACATGCCAAGCAACCAAGGTGAGAACAGAAAGACAACAGGAACACAAAATATGTCTCCATTATAGGAAACACGAGACTCAGATGTTTGCCAGAATATTAAACACAAATACTACAAAATCACTAACAACAATGAATACAAATGGCAGGCATTTTTCTTTTTGAGAAATGCAGCACTCTAATGTCCTTCTGTTCACGTCTGTATATACCTATTACCTATTTGTCCACTTTGTGAATCTGATGGAATAGGCCTCTAATCAGCAACTAATTTTTTAACTGGTATTTTGGATTGATAAAATGGGCCAGCAACACTGACTACATCCATTGACCGATTCCCATTCCAGCTGGGAAACTGAGATTCTTTAGCGGCTCTTTTCTGGCATGGACAGCCAAAGAGGATCTGCCAATTTATGCACCTCACCTATTTTGGCTTGTGAATGGGTGAATGACATAAGGGGAGGCCTATATAAGGTCTGATAGGGCTCAGGAGGCAATGTTGAATGCCAAAGCTGCCATCTGCCTATCTGTAAAATAGACCCCTGCCTACAAAATGTCACGCCGAGTAAACCAGTTAATCTCTTAAAACCTTATAAACAGATTTTGCGAAGATGCTGCTATGGGCTAACATGGCTAATCTCAAATTCCCAAAGAAATGCTCATTCTGCAGTGCCAAGCCACGAGACTGACAGGGCTGCAGATCACAGAATAGGGCAGATGTCCCCCAACCCAGAACCCTCCAGATGTTTATATCTACAACTCACATCATCCCAAGTCAGTGCGGCCAATGGGCAGAGATGATGGAAAGTGTAGTCAAAAACATCTCGATGAGACCCTTGTTGGGGAAGGCTGGATTAGAGTTTTCAAATAGGTTAGACACCCTCTAGTAGATCTTCTATTTCAAACAGGGATAGGCACTCTGTTTCCTAATTAATGGAAGAAATGCTGGAAGTTGGTCCAGCATCTATGACAGAATAACTGTGATCTCTGTATCATGATATTAACAGAAAGATGTGCAAGACTGCAGTATTTAGGTTACAGTAATATGGGATTCTGATTTCACTTATAAATACATAACTCTGTTCTTCTAATTAATGACTAACTTGTCCATTGATTTCATTGGGTCTTCTTTGAGTATAACTAAACGCTTTAAGTCATTTTCATTATACTATGGAGCAGTAAGGAATTTTCGACCAGGATCAGATACATTGTTTTTGTGTGAGAGCTTTTGTTGTTGTCGTCGATAAGATCTCTGTGTTACATGATGTTAACTTGCTGCTTTGGCTACTTTCAGGGTGTACCTTATTAAACTTGCTTTCCAATCCAAGCTGGTTATAATTCCTTCTGCTGTTTTTGCTTGCAATGCAGTATATGTTTAGTTTGATCTGAAACTGCTTGTCTTTTTGAGGGCTTTACCTGTTAGAGATAATGAGGTTGTGGCCCATGCAGGCAGCAATATTGGGGATAATCTAAATGGAGGGGGGACTTGTGGCCCTCCAGATATTCTTGGACTTCAATTCCCATCAGCCCCAGTCAGTATGGCCAATGGTCAGGGATGATGGGAGTTGTAGTCCAGAAACATTTAGAGGGCCACAGGCTCCCCACCCATGATTCTAATGCATGCACAGACAGGACTTCCTATTGTCAGCAACAAAAATGGAGGCCTGAATGCACATAGGGACGGAGGAGGAGGAATCTGCTTTAAATGATTTATACATGGAACATGGCAGTTCTGACCCGAATGAGCTTTGCCTGCATGAGATCACCTCTTGTATTAAGCGCCTACTTATGCCCAGAGCAGTCATGCATTGTCAGTTTTTTAAAAAAAACCCAACTAGTTATATGCAACCCTTCATGTGTTTTATCTATCTATCTCTCTGTCTATCTGTCTATCTATCTATCTGAAAGAGTCAAGGCCCATATAGTACTCTAGTTCTTCAGCATAATTTTATAAATATTCATACATAGGTTTTATACAGTTATATGCATTGTTGCATGCATTTATGTGCTGGTTACTTTAGGAAACCTGGAGTATATATGCAAACAATATGATGCATATAATAATACTTTCAATAACGCATATAATAATGCATATAATATATGAGAATTATCAATACTTTTTAGCAGAAGGGAAAAATAACTAGCTTCTTGTTAAACTCAAGGAGTGGGAAGAGAATTGGGAAATAGCTCGACATCAAGTTTTTCAGAAAATTCCACCCCTAATCATGGCCTGTATCTTATTCTGACTCAAATAAAAGAATTAGACTCTGGATATCTCTCTCAAAGACCTAAAATTCTTCTAGTCCCTAACTGTGGCTTCCAGGAACAAAAGTGCTTAAGTTGATATGTAATGCCTTATGCAGTTGTTTTCTGAAAGCCATAAATAAAACTACCATTGCTAAGAGGGACATTCTTCATACCTCTTCCACTTAGCAACTGTTCACAGTAATTAAGTGCTGCTGTTGCTACTCGCAGTAGCTGGTACTGGCAGTAGCAGCGACAACAGTAGCAGCTCTGCTCTTGAGTGATTGCTTTAACTAGAAACGGTATCTTGGTTCTTCTATAACCAGGACTGGTCTTGAGAAGCCATTCAAACTACCCAAGTACAAGCCTAAATATGTTCACAAAATTAGGGTTGACAGGTCCATGGCCTGAGACTGATCCTGTATCTTTAGGAGACGAGAAGGTCAGCCAAGTGCAAGTGTTCTTGCAACTCTGTAATGGGAAAAACCACAAGGTGGAATTCTCCCTTCCCCCTGCACAACTTTTAAAGATACAAAAGACTTCTTGGAGGCTGGGCCTGGCAACCAAGAGGTCTTCTGCAAAAGTTCTGCAGGAGGAAGGGAGAATTCCAACTTGTGGTTTTTCCCATTACAGAGTTGCAAGAACACCTGCACTTGGCTGACCTTCTCTTCTCCTAAAGATACAGGATCAGTCTCAGGCCAAGAACCTGGCAACCCTAGTTCTCATCCTGCAAGAAAAGGTACAATTTTGTGAAGAAATATTAGCATTTGCATTGTAAGGCACCATGACCCTTTAACAAGGCAAAACCTGTTTAGGTCTTGGTACTATGGATGCCCAGAACAGAACTTTGTTAATTTTACCACATGTATTCTGCACATGTATTTTTCATAGTATCATTCTTAATATTATAACTGTTAGTGTTCCTACGGTGATTACAGGGAAATTGCTGGAGTGTCCACCACAGCAATAAATACTCACTGTTTACGGTACCTGCTAGTGCATTAATATTATTCAATCCAACAGTGGCTCCAGCCAGTCCTTGGAGAGTCCCCAGAGAAGTCAAAGAATTCATGGCCGCTCCAGCTGTAGAGTTTGCCGTTGATGCAGCCACTAAGTGATACAAAAGCAGGACAGGTAAATGGGACATTCACTTATTCACACAGTGACCTTCATAAATGCCATGCACCTCACAACTACCAATCACAGAATTGCTGCTGCAAATATAAGAAAGCAGACAATCCCTGGTACCTGATTGGACAACTTAGGCTTTAAAAACACATAAAGGGGTAGAAGGCTGAAACCAAGGATCAAGTCACATGACACCCCTTTTCAGGACAAATGCACTTTTCCTGGTGAATACATGGTAGATGTACAAGTGTGTGACACAAACCAAAGCTCCAAGGTGGGAAAAACAAGAGTTGTGAAAAATGCAAACATAATAATGGTCTGTTGTCATAACCTATCCGGAGTTAGAGTCCTACCATAGACGGGGAACAATTTGATGCTAGTGAGGTACGAAGAGGAACAAGCAGCACTTTCTTAATTCCAAGTGGCACGCTTGAACAGAATACTGGTGTTATTTTCTAAATATTGTGCAACTCTGGAATAAGATGTAAGAGACTGAACTTAATTGTTTCTTAATGCAGACGTTAAGTTGCTTCCCTTGAGGAAACACATTATTTAGAAATTTGTTGGGAAATTTGAAATCTCTTGGGATAATAAAACTATGATCCCTTGCGCCTATTTTCTGGGAGCAGTGACTGCAATGGGACTTACTTCTGAATAAAGACACATAGTGGTGCACTGTAAGGCTGCAGACCTAAGGTGCATGGGGTGACATCTGAAGGCGGTTCAGTTGCCTAACTAAGTGTAGAATTGGGGGAAGAACCCTCAGGTGTTCCTCTGTCTTTTTTTGGGAGGTGGTTGTTATTGCCTAAAACACTTTCCTCCTCCCATTGGAACCAACTGGAAAATGAGAGGGAGAGATTTAGACTTGTTCAGGAGCGTGTCTAAATTCCTCTTCAGTTTGTACAGTATGATCCTTTGGATCCAAGCCGATTTCTGGTCATCCCTTGGCATGCTCCTGAACTACCCTGACATCCCCTTTGGCCCTACCAAAGTTGGCACTCCAACATTGGTTGGGCCAAGCTGTCAGAGGCTTCAGCAGTGGCAGTAAGGAGGATCCAGCATCAGATCTCCCACTCTGACATCGGAGAGGGATATCCTATATATCTTGGGGCCATAGGATTCCATCCTAAATGTCTCTTGAACCTTTTTTGTTTTTGGCCTTTTATGTTATGCATCTTTTGTGGCCATTTCTGGAAATTAATGTATGTATGGTGTTAATACATTGTTATCATACCACATTATATCAGTCTGACGAATACCACATTTTGTCACTCACCCAGTGTCATATAAAAACACTTGAAGAATTTAGTTCCACAAATTGAACACTGACATGACTGCTGGAGGCAGAACTAGTTGCCCCTCCACTCCCTATATACAATGGCTATGTCCACTCTACTGCTTTAGCAGCTGACATATGGCTCAAAACACAAACAAGGCATATTATTGCAAGTATGATGAAGAAATTTTAAAGTGGTTGAACAGGGACTGCTGCCTACACTTTCACTGCACATGAAATGATGCGTGGGGTTATTAACTTCCATAGGGTACATATATGATGGGAGGAGCTTAGTTTGATGCTGACATGGCAAATGATATATTCATTAACAGTAAGTGGATTATGAAAATCTCTTTGATACTGGGAGTAAAAAAAATGACAAACTGCCGTGTTCCAGAGCTCCCACCACAATGAATCAAACAGATACTGAAACTCTTGTTGTTCTGAATTGAATAATCTCACAGCAGTGCTTAATAAACAGCTGGTAGTTGTCCCTGGATTCTTAGAAAATGTGATGTTGCAATGGTGTAATGCGGTTAGGCAGCTTTTCTTGATGCTGCCATCCCACTGTTGGTTAGCCTAATTGTTACAGAAGGTGAAATGTATAATATTCAGACATCCAGGGGGGTTTGCCTTCTGGAGTTATACCTTGGTAGCACTTTGTCTTGGTCACAGCAAATTGATTATTCCATCCTTACTTTTTTGCAGGGAATATTATCTCCTGAACATTAATACGCTACAAAAGGATAGTATTCAGCAACCAATGAACGAATCATGATGACATGCCCTGGGTATGTTCAATGAAAGTGCACTTGAGCAACTGTGAGCTTATTACTAGGTTACACTCCTTCTCCTTGGCATGCTAGTCTTGTGTCTGCAAGGATCTATTTTTTGTATGGGGCATCATTCCATCACTGATGCTCCGCCCACCTGCCATCGGTAGTGATACAGCCCAGAAACAAGTTAAACCCTCAAAGTGAGAACCATGATTTGCAGATAATGACCAAAAGAATGAAGCAGTTCATCCCCCTCTATTTTTGTATAATAATAATAATAATAATAATAATAATAATAATTTAAGAGGACAAGATCCTGCCTTTAAAAAGAGAATCCACAATATAGGTGTCTGTTTTCTCCATCATGGCCTATAGCAGCTTTCTGTGTGTGTGTGTGTGTTGGAAGATATGATGCTGGGAGATGAATTAAACCGTATATCCCAGCACCATGTCCCCGATCCAATCCCCACCCCCATGGCTGCTCAGGCAAATAAAAATACATTGGGAGATATTACAAATCTCCCATGTCACACCTGTTGTTGTTTTGTGCCTTCAAGTCGATTACGACTTATGGTGACCCTATGACCTCCAACAGCATCTGTCGTGAACCACCCTGTTCAGATCTTGTAAGTTCAGGTCTGTGGCTTCCTTCATGGAATCAATCCGTCTCTTGTTTGGCCTTGCTCACACCTAGTTTAGCCCTAAAAACTCCTGGAGAAACTCATTTTTAGAAGAGAAATATAACACTCTCCCCACCTTAGACTTACAGTATACTTTGAAAAATGGATTTTTTTTTTGCTGTGCAACTAGAACTATGCTGCAATGCTACGCTAGGGAAGGAAAAAAAAAGGTAAAGGTGTCCCCGCACTTGTAGTGCGAGTCGTTTCCGACTCTTAGGGTGACGTCTTGCGACGTTTGCTAGGCAGACCGTATATATGGGGTGGGATTGCCAGTTCCTTCCCCGGCCTTTCTTTACCCCCCAGCGTATGCCGGGTACTCATTTGACCGACCATGGATGGATGGAAGGCTGAGTGGACCTCAACCCCTTTTACCGGAGATTCGACTTCCTCCTTCCATTGGAATCGAACTCCAGCCGTGAGCAGAGCTTCGGCTGCGTTACCGCTGCTTACCACTCTGCGCCACGGAGGGTCTGTCAATTTTGGTTCTTTCGGTTTCTCATTTTTCCAATCTTACATTCAGTTCTGTACATTTCTGCAGCAATTTGCGATTTTCTATATTAAAAAATCCACATGAAAATTCTCCATAATTTTAGTGTGAATTTCTCTGAATTGCAATATACACCCAGTGTCAGAGACAGTATGACTCTGAGTGGCAGTTGAATCACAACTGGGGAAGAGTGCTGCTGTGCTCAGGTCCTGCTAGCGGGCTTTCCAAAGGCATCTGGTTGGCCACTGTGACAACAAGATGCTGGACTAGATGGGCCTTTGGTTTGATCCACCAGGACTCTTCTTATGTTCTTGTCTCACCCCTCCCATTTTGCTAGTTAAAAAATAAATAAAAGCTTTTTGGCATCGATGCCACTAATAACAACACAGGAACTAACCAACAGGTGCCCAAGAAATGTCAATGGCCATAGCAGCTACAATAGCAACTGAAACCTACTCTCCAACATTTCACAGATAAAAAAGGGGGTGTGCTTGGAACACATCCATTGTCATGCATGCCTGATATCACTTCTGGAATCTCCACCCTCTTTCCCGCCACTATACAGTTTGGAAGGTTTCTATGTTGGCATTTGTTTTATTCTATGAAGCTGCCTCATGCCAAGTCAGACCACTGGTCCATCCAGCTCAGTAGTGTCTACACTGGCAGGAAGTGGCTCTCCAGGGTTTCAGACAGGGGTCTTTTCCAGCTCTACTTGGAGATGCGGGGGATTGAGCCTGGAGACTTCTGCTCTGCCCCTGAAGTATGGCCCTCCCCCAGAATATACTTACAGCAGCTGTGGTGAGTGAAAGGAATGTAACTGCATGTGCGCACTGCATGATCATGTATCTCTATGACTGAACCACGACATGGAGGGAAGGCCTCTGGACTTTGCTTAGCAAAACTGTGTAAAAAACCGACCGCCTGCTAGAAAGGTCCTCACTCTCATTTCATCTTCCAGACAGGTATTTGTCAGTTTGGGGAATGACACATAAAAAAGCCATTTATGGCTGGAAGACAACTGCAGCAGCCAAACAGTGAAATAAAAATAGACAGAAGAAAATATCCAACATAACTTTTCCCATTCCCCCAAATTGCCAGCAACCTTACCTGAAGATTAGATCTGTAATGAGTTAACAGTGGCTGATATAATGATCCTGTGTGATCTAAATTTTTTTAAAGATCAAGCCGTATTACATGCCTTCACAGCATCTGATACAAATTGGTTCCATGTGTCAACTTGCGCATTAAATGAAAAAGTGCTTCCTTCACTTACATTCGTCTTGGGACATTCTACATAAAGTAAGAAAAGTGTTGCTAACCTTATTGGGCAGACTCCCTCCGGTTCTGAGCTGGCATGCTGTAAATAACTAATGCCCCTATTACATTACAGTGCCTTTCTAAGGTCTCAGTTAATTAGCATTTGATGGATTAGATAGCCTTTAATATGCCACAAAACATCCAGGTCCACAAAAGTGCCCCAGCAAATTGAGTGAACTGTGAGTCCTGACGCTTGTGGTTGCACTGAGCCACTTAATATTAAAACTCTTTCAGGTGTGCAGTTTTATTAAGCTTTAAATTAATTCTGACGGCATAGAACTCACAGTCTGCTCCTGGTCAGTGCTTCTCATAAATCGCTGTAGAATAAAGGTAGCCTGTCTACCCTGTGTGTGGCGTAGCTGACAGCAGCGCTTGATAACCCCATGAGAGAAAACAACCCCAACAAGCTGGCAGTATATTTATTTATTTATTTAAAATATTTATACCCCGCCCTTTTTCCAAAGAACCCAGGGCGGCTTACAAAAATAATCATGAAGAGTTAAAACAGTAAATATACAAAATTAAAATAGTTAAAATGAATTAAATCAAATACAAGGTAAGAGTTAATTACCAATTCAATTAAAAGCCCGTCTGAATAGGATCGTCTTCACCTTAGCACGGAAGGAAAGAAGTGAGGAAGCTAATCGTACTTCACTGGGGAGGGAATTCCACAATCTGGGGGCAGCCAGCGAAAAAGCCATATTTTGTGTCTTTACAAGAGAAACTTGTGAAAAAGAAGGAGTAGAAAGTAAGGCCTCACTGGATGATCTCAGAGTCCGGGCAGGATCATAGGGGGAGATACGATCTAGCAGATATAGTATATATATACAGTATAGCTGTGCTCTGGTCTGTACGTGCAACCTGTGCTAATAGTCTCTCTTTGGGACCTCTGTGTCTATGTGAGTGTGCCTATGAAGGGAGTGTGGTATATGGATCTGACTAGATGCGGGTGGGCTGGACCCTTCCAGATCCCTTGAATGCATCCCCCACCCATGCTGCAATCTGTAGTGTAGAAAGAAAGAAAGAACAATACGTCCTAACATTTCACTGACAAATGCAACATCCTTATTCTCATACGAAAGATAACTGCCCAACCTCTTTTCTTTTACTCAGTACACACACACACTTGCACATTGCTGAAAGGTTCTGTCCTTTGCTCTGCACTAGTATGCACTGCAGTGATTTAAAAGCCAAACACATCTGTTAAAATATATACCAGAGTACCTACAAAAGGACTACTACAGACAGACTTTTCTATATATATCCCACCACCATTTGAAGCAAAGTTGATGGGAATTATTCATCAGCCTTTCTAAGGATGCAAAGAGCCTTCTGTGTTGTGGTGTTTTTCCTCAAGACAAACTGCTGCAGTATCACCTAAAACAATGCTCCATTTCTGATAGCATCTGTTCATATAAAAGGTTACACCCAGTAGCCATCATGCCATACGCAGAAACACAGGAAGCTGAATCAGACCACTGGTCCATCTAGCTCAATATTGTCTACACTGACTGGCAGCGGATGTGTGGGGTTTCGACAGAGAACCTTTCCCAGCCCTCCCTGGAGATGGAACCAGGGACACTCTGCATGCAAAGCAGATGCTCTACCATCTACAGCTACAGCTCTTCCCCCAAAGTATGACTGAGAGACAGGGCAGGACAATCCAGATAGGAACAGGCTTGATTCTCAATTGCTGGGAACTCTGGGATTGGTCATCATTGTATACCATTACTGTCTCCTATGTAAAAGCAAATTCAGGCTTGCCATTCAAGGGTGCACCAAGCTGGTCTTCTACACACCGTTCTCAGTAGTGTAGTGGCAAATTCAGAAGTGCAGGGTGCCTTCATATTAGTCACCCTTTTTTTGCTGCTGGGTTGAGCATGAGATCCTTGTTAATGCCTTTTCCCACAACAACATACATCCTTAGAAGTCAATAATCATGAAGGGGGAGAGAGTTAGCTGCTGAGAAGAGCCTTCTCAGTGGCTGGCTCACCGCCTTTTATTCTGATTGGCTCCAATCAGCAAGAAAGGACAAGGAAGCATGTTAGAAGACTCTTCTCAGAGGCTAACACACTCCCCTTTCATACTGATTGGCTTGTAGAATGCTGGAGACAGAGGGACCTTGCTGGGACCCAGCTCCCCAAAACGTAAAGGGTGTAAGACCCTCCCCCGAGACCCTGGATGACTACACCCCTGACCATGCCCATTGGAATGACAGGCATTTTGTCAGTGTATCATAACTACTTAGTCAGTTTAACAACAAGGTTTAGGGCCAATCTAGATGTGACAAGCAAGACTCGCGATACAGATCTCTGCTGTTGTTGTTTTAGTTTAAAGCAGCCATGTGCGTATACCTGTGTGTGAATGCACTCACACATTTTACCCTGCAGCAGTGGTAGAGAACCATTTTCACTCTGAGTGCCACATTCCCTGCTGGGCAACTATCCAGCAGCCGCATGCTAGGGGCGTCTGAGGCCAGGGGCAAAAGTAAACAACCAAGGAGCTGGCTCTTTCCTTGGTACGGTCGGCAGCCTTCCTGCCACGCAAAACTGAGAGGCTCCTACCCACACACACCTCTGCAACCAGGCAAGTAAAAGCCATTATTATAGTTCAAGCACACATTCCAGAAAGGCCAAAGCACTCAAGGAGAGTATGGATCAGAGTTAGTGAGGGGCAAGATCTAGGGAGAGTCCCGAGGATGAAATAGAGAGACCTTAAGGGCTACCTTTGCATATGGGCCAGGGGTTCCCTATCTCTGTGCTACAATGTAACAGAAGCTGTGGAGGGGGCGGTGGATGTTAAACTAAAATTAAAAGGAATTTAAAATATAAAATTGAATGGGGGAGAGGGAAAAACACTCCCCTAAAGACACACAACTGCCTTGAACTTCAAAAAGTCATGGGAGACCCTTCTTGGTCATGGATCTTCCACATCACATAATGTGCAGAGGTTGAACAAGATACTGACAAGTTAATTTTACTTTTGATGACTTCTCAAAAACACCTTGAATTAGGTGACTCTACCCACAAATTTCAGATGTATTTATATCACCAAGTATGATAAAATAATTGCCAGCATGTTTCTTATGTAGCAAAATACACTGTGTACCTTTAGATAAATAAGATGCAGGATTTTGAAAGAGCCACCTTCCAAGATGAACCATCGATTCATTTAGAAAACTGTCATACAGGTGCAGCTATTCTTAGAACATTTTTAGAAGCAAATCACAGATAGCACAATGGATGTACTGGCCCATAACAAAATGTCACTGTGGCAGGCTTGAACTGCTTATTGGAGAGACACACATTGTGCCAAGGAGTACAAATCAAGAAAAAAGCTTTTAAAGGATGTTGGGTTTCGACATTTTGTGATGCTTCTCTGCTGAAGCATCCTAAATTTTCTATAAATATGGGCTACATTTCAAACAATTGTGCTCTAAACTTGAATGCCGTTACCTAACAAAGGCAACCTTATGTGCTAGCAGAGCTTGGAAAAGTTACTTTTTTGAACTACAACTACCATCAGCCCCAGCCAGCATGGTCACTGGATTGGGCTGATGGGAGTTGTAGTTCAAAAAAGTAACTTTTCCAAGCTATGGCTATGGGTAACAATGAATAACCCATAAGTCATTTAGCTGCTTCCCAAGGAAGAATAGAAATTCTGTCTGTGCAAATAGATTTTTGAACAGACAAACTGGTCAAGAATGCCAGAGACAATCCTCTACATTTATCTGGGAGATCAATTAATTGTAGGAAAAGAGGCAACAGTTGATTTTATTTATCTTGTACAAAGTTTTAAAGGGGAAAAGTTCCCAAGCCAATCAGGTACTTAACGGGGGGGGGGAAGCTCTGTGGATACAAGCCCCACAAGTGGATAATCTCTCTAATAATCAGTGTGGCTAGAATAGAATGGATCCCTGGAGGATGCAGTGATTGCTGATCTGACCATATTTCATTTCAATTAATTAATCAATCAATTAATTAAATTTATATCCTGTCCTTCCTCTTAGAAGGAACCCAGGGTAGCCATAGTGAACCTGGTCCTCGCATTTTCTTCTAGAAGCAGCAGCTGATGCCATGGATGGTCTAAAACGTTTTGGTACCCGAGGCAAAAATATATATAAAAAAATCCAAAGGGCCCCCTTCAACTGATGATCGTGGGGCACATTCCACTGGGGCGTTCTCCTTCATGAGCCTCATTTAAACTAGCAGGTGCTGTGTTCTTGCACTACACTTGTTAATGCAGCTGGCACGTGAGATTTTCCCAGTTAATTGTGACTCATGAGTCAGATCCAGAGCTTGGAAAAGTTACTTTTTTGAACTACAACTCCCATGAGCCCAATCCAGTGGCCATGCTGGCTGGGGCTGATGGGAGTTGCAGTTTTAAAAAAGTAACTTTTCCAAGCTCTGGTCAGATCTGACTGTCTCCTTTTCCTGCCACCCGTAAGGGCATCCATAACTTGCCACCTGAAGCACCTGCCTCTGGCTAGCACAAATGGGGTATGCCAAAGAGTTTGATTATCTCCGTTTCAGTAGGGAAATAATATAATTTGCCCATTGCACCCTGCTTCCTTCCCTGTGATCCTCCTGAGATGGCATCAGTTAGTGCTAGTTCCAAGAAAGATACCCTTAGTATCCTTTTCTCCTTGTCATCGCCATCACCCTTTTGCTCCTCCTTTCCCTCTGGGCCTAATTTCCACCATCATCCAGAAGAAAAGGGCAAGTGATTGAACAAGCATTGGCGACTACTATTCTGCTTCCTCACTGTGGCTATGCACTGGGGGATGAGTGACATTTCCTTCGGATTTAACTCCTCATGCGTCATGGCCCTCACCCCAGCATCACCCTCCAGACCCCTTGGCAAGCAGAGCTTGGAAAAGTTACTTTTTTGAACTACAACTCCCATCAGCCCAATCCAGTGGCCATGCTGGCTGGGGCTGATGGGAGCTGTAGTTCAAAAAAGTAACTTTTCCAAGCTCTGTTGGCAAGTTTGCTATGGGGTGTGGCTCACAAGTTGCAGACTAGTGCTGAAAATAGAATATAAGAGCCCTGCTGGATTAGAGGTGTGTGTGTGTACACACGTGTGTAGGGTAAGAACAGTGGAGGATTCTGACAGAAACGGAAACGGGTGCAAATCGCCAAAGTCTGCTTACTTATCCCATGTCTAGAATGGAAACCAATCCAGGAAATATGATCAGTATCTGCTGTTGTTGTTTTCAGTACACGAAGGATATGTAATTGATGATGTCCCCCCCCCATTTTCATTGCATTTCCTTTGCAGTGAAATGGTGTGGAAGAATGCAATGGTAATATAATTAATTATGTAAAATTCCTCCACAGTGAGCCAAAATAAGTTTTTTTCAGGAGCTGAACTGCAGTGGAATGGAAACAGCCCTGAATGCAACAAACTGGAGTTGGATCAGAAATTAATGCCTTCTTAAATCCATAGCGGGGGTGGGCTCAATGTGGTCCAATGTTAAATTAAAAACGTGGAGTTCAGTCCTCGGCATCTCCAGGTAGGGCTGGGAAATATCCCTGCTTGACACCTTGCAGAAGAGAAGTAACGCTGAATGCTAGTCCCTTCTGTCTAAGGTCTTGAGTGGGAGACCTGAGCTGAAAGCCCAATGCTCCTTACTGAGGCTTGCCAAGACCAGCCACACCTGCAAATCCTATAAAATGGTACATTTTAAGTTTGAAAAATAGAAATGGGCTGCCTTCAAGTCAATCCCGACTTATGGCAACCCTATGGAGAGGATTTTCATGGTAAGCGGTATTCAGAGTCGGTTTTACCATTGCCTTCCTCTGAGGCGAAGAGGCAGTGACTGGCCCAAGGTCACCCAGTGAGCTTCATGGCTATGTGGGGATTCGAACTGTGGTCTCCCGGGTCGTAGTCCAACACCTTAACCACTAAACCACATTAGCAAGTGCTAATTAACATGTATAGACGCAAAATTTAGAAATCATTAAAATGTAAATGTACTGCCTTCAAGTCGATCCTGACTTATGGCAACCCTACGCATAGGGTTTTCATGGTAAGCGGTATCCAGAGGTGGTTTACCATTGCCTTCCTCCGAGGATGAGAGGCAGTGACTGGCCCAAGGTCACCCAGTGAGCTTCATGGCTGTGTAGGGATTCGAACCTTGGTCTCCCAGGTCGCTGTCCAACACTCTAACCTCTATACCACACTGGCTCTCACATTTTAAGTTTACAGGCTTATTAATCACAGTTTTTAGGTCAATAAGTTACATAGCCAAAAAGTGTTCCTCCCTTAAAGTGTATTGCCACTTGTAATAAAACACAAAATTGCCTTCAGATGCAAGACAATGGAATGTTTGATATAATGCAATATCCCCCCCCCATCCTCTTGTGACTGAAAGAAAAACAAAAATAAATACATAAACGGAGGGGACAATCCCTCCCTACCATCAGCGAAAAGCAAATATAAATGTTCCATTATAGTCCAGGTTTTAATGGAAATGCTTTAGAGATGGTACATGAGGCTTTATGGAACCTAAATGCATCTTCCACTGAGCAGAGAACAACCAGGAAGAGCTTTTATTCAGGTTTACAAAGTATTTAATGGAGTGGAAAATGTAGAGCCAGATAAGAAAGTTGAAATCAAAGGACATATTAACAAGGGTTGTTTCTGGGTTAGTTGTAGAGTTTCTAAGGAGGAACGATGCTATTAAACCAATGCTTTAATTTGATAGGATTCAAAGAGGGCTAAACCATTTGTTGGTATTGACTTTATGTTTCTTTGAGATCTCTATAGTCAATATAGAGAACAGCCTTATGGATGAGAGCCAGGTTGAACATGCCAGCAGACTAATCAGCCTCTTGGGTGCCCCAATTCACCCTCCTTGATGGAAGGGGCATGCAAATGAAGGACCTTACTGCTTTCTGCATGGTTGGCTCTGCACACAAAGAGTCAGCATACACCGGAATCCTCAAATGGAATTGCTGGGGCCTGTGACAGGGAGACATCTTTGCCCTGTCTTGGTAGCAACAAATCTTAAGCCAACCCAACTTTCCACAGTGAACATAATCTTAGAACCTGGCTATGTGATACACTCAAATTTTCCGTGGACAGACAAAAGAATCTAGAGATCACTGTACACCGCTGCCTGGCTTTGTCCATTTTTTGTTCTGTGCTCATTTTATCTCTCATTATCAGCTAATTCTCCCCTCCTACTCATCCTTTGAATCCCTAGGGACAATTAGCCACTAAAGGAGAGATAAAATAAACAGAAATAAATAATGGATACAGGAAGGTGGCTAGAAACTCTACGATCCACTTTTCTTTGTCTCTCTGGGGAAACTCTAAGAATAGAACTGGGACCATGAATGACTACTTTTCACAGGATGAGGGTAAGGTGTACCAAGACTCTTAGATGGGGCCACACACTAGCCAGAGGGACACTGATTACATCTAAGGGCCAATTTTACATGATTCCATGCAGTGTGTCATGGAAATGGACTGCCTTCAAGTCAATCCCAATTTATAGAGACCCTATGAATAGGGGTTTTCATGGTAAGCGGTATTCAGAGGGGGTTTACCATTGCCTTCCTCTGAGGCTGAGAGGCAGTGACTGGCCCAAGGTCACCCAGTGCGCTTCATGGCTGTGTGGGGATTTGAATCCTGGTCTCCCAGGTTGCAGTCCAACACCTTAACCACTACACCACACTGGCTCTCTTGCAGTGTGTCATAGGGATGAGAAAATCTGTCAATTTTGGTTCCCTCAGTTTCTCATTTTTCCAATCTTAAATTCCGTTCTCCACATTTCTGTAGCAATTTGTGAATTTTTTAATTTAAAACATCCTCATGAAAATTCTCCAGCATTTTACTGTGAATTTTTCCTAATAAACACATTTTATAGGCAGTTTTGACCAATGTACACATTTTTGCAAGCTATTTCTTGTCATGCAATGCATCATCATTGTATGTTATTTTCACTCATATATTCATTTTTATGCATATTTTTATTTCCCCCACATATGCATTTTTGTAAACGTTGGTTGATTGCCTAACTGCACTGTAAAACACAAATAAGTGCGAATTTTAAAAGATGGCTGTGTTTTGATTCGCATATTGTTTCAGAAAGTGTGAATTTGATAGATTCGGCTTGACATGCGAACTGAATCGATTTTCTCACCCATCCTGAGTGTGTCATTCATGTGCTGGCTGTCACAAACATGGCAAAGACAGGAGAAACAATCAGATCTAGGTGGCAATCTGAATGGGCCATCACGTGGAAGCAGACATCATGGAGAGCAATTTAATGAAGCCTCCACACAGCTACCCCCTCTCTTCTGAATATTAATCAAGGCAAAGTTAAGGTGTAGATCTAAGTTCAGGGAGCAGAGGGAAGAAGATTTTGTAACTGGAGGAACAGACAGTATTATTTGGACCCAGTGAGGATCCCCCACTGCCTGCCAAAAATGATTTCCATATATGTCCTTCTTAACACAACACACTATTAACTTAAAGAATCCACTGCAGCAAGAAATGGTGATGACCACTGGATTAGTTGGGTTTATAAAAGGATTGGATGACTCCTTGAAGAATAGGTCTATGAATAGATCTTAGCCATGACACCTAATGTATTCTCTGTGTTTCAAGGCAGAGCACATTCCAGTGTTCAGGCTGTGAGTGCCACTGCTTATATAACCAAACCAGCAGCACCCATGCACAAAAGGGACATATCACTGGGGATGGCAGAATGCTGAGATTGACAGGAGTAAAAATAAATAAAATAGAAAAATTAAGGGGGGAAACTAAGAGAGTGGGCATAAAAATAACCCAGTGAGGACTAAACATGTTCAAGAGGCATGGAATACTGATTGATTGTCTCAGAAGGGCCAATGGAATGGAGTGACTTGGCTCCTTAATGAGATGCAGTCCACACAGCAACATTTTGTTCCTCTGAATAGAAGTTATGGGGGGATAACAGGAAGGAGCGTTGCTTTCATGCTCTCTTCAGGGGCTTCATAGAGGCCTCTGACTTTGAAATCAAAATGCTGGACGACGGACCACTGATCCAATCCAGTAGGGCTATTTTTAAATACTTACATACTAGAGTTGTTGATGCCTGATCCTATCACAGTGCACTTTTTTCAGTACCAGAGCTCTTTACCTCTCTAATTTTATAGTTGATTTATGAAAGCTAATAACCTTGGGCTTCTATATAAATTTACAATGACTCTCTAAGACCATTCTCTAGCCATTAAACACACTTCCGAGCATTTCCAAGTTTAATAATGCTTAGTACATGTTCATCAAGGGCAGCTTCATTAAAGTCAATGGAGCTGGGGCTTTCCTTGTACACAATTTTCACATTAAGGAAGAATGCTAAATTAGCCAGAACAGTCATTTCTGAATTCCATAATGGCAAAAGGATTTGGGAGTTGCTTTGAATGTTGCAGAGGTATTATAAGTTAGTCTTGCTGAAAATAAACACTTGTATCCTATGGGGCCTGTGGTTCTGAGACGGTGCAAAAGGGTAAAAAGTATGCCCATTTTCTTAAAAAAGCAAAGAGATTTATACATCCAGAATGAGCAGATTGCCGAGTTGTCACTCACACACTGTCAGATTTCTGGAACCAGAACAAACAGTAAGGGGTGGATGGATTGCTTCACAACATAAACTGTTTCAGTACGTTGCTTCTGAAATAATAATTAGACTGCTTTAAGACAGCTTTAAAAGGTGATTAGAAAAAATCATAAAGAAAAGGCTGTCAGTGGCTGCTAGTTATGATGGTTATATGCTATACGCTACCTCCAGGATCTCAGGCAGCATGTCCCTGAATACCAGTTACTGGGGAACACAAGCAGCCAGAGAGTGTTGTTGTGCTCAAGTCCTGCTTGTGTGCTTCCCATTGGTGTCTGGTCACTGTGGGAAATAGCATGCAGAACTAGAATCACAGAATCATAGAGTTGGAAGGGTCCTATAAGGCTATCAAGTCCAACCTCTTGCTCAATGCAGGAATCCAAATTAAAGCATACCTGACAGGTGGCTGTCCAGCTGCATCTTGAAGGCCTCCAGTGTTGGAGAGCCCACCACTTCCCTAGGTCATTGGTTCCGTTGTCGTACTGCTCTAACAATTAGGAAGTTTTTCCTGGTGTTCAGTCAAAATCTGGCTTCCTGCAACTTGAGCCCAGATGGGTTTTTGGTAGGGGGGTTCTTCTTCTTCAAATTTATATCTCACCCTTCCTCCCAAAAGGAGCCCAGGGCGGCAAACAAGTGATAAAAGATTAAAAACATCTTAAAAACAATTCCAATACAGATGAAGACTGAGAAAAGTCTCTTGTACTCTGATGATGATGAGTCAAGTGAAAACAGCGGGAAGGACATTAGAGATTTACAAAAATATGCATGTTGTGGAGAAAGAAAGTCGAGAGATTTTCTTCCTGCCTCTCTTATTATTTATTTATTTATTTGATTTATATCCCGTTCTTCCTCCCAGTAGGAGCCTAGGGCGCAATCATACTAGATCGTTATACTGGGATCATTATACTAGATCCCAGTGTCATCCAATAAACCAGAATGGTGGGAGACTGAAGACAGACGAAAGGAAGGACTTCATAGAGTGAATAGCTAAACTATGACATTTACTTCCACACAATGTGGTACTGGCTACTAACTTGAGTTCTTACGATGAGAACAGCTACGTTTCATTCCACCCTTCCTCCAAGTAGCTCAGGGCATCATATGGAATTCACCATCACTCTGTTCTCCCAAAAACACCGTCAAGCTGGATGGCCCATAGCCATCCAGTGAGACTCTAATATTTTAAACCAGGACTGTGTGCACACCACACATTTAAACAACTCCCCCCAAATAATCCTGGGAACTGCAGTCTGTAAAGGGTGCTGGGAATGGTAGCTCTGTGAGTAGTAAACTACAGTTCCCAGAATGCTTTGGGGGGCATGTTCTTTAAATGGATGGAGTATAAGCAGCCCAGGCTTCCACACTGCAGCACACTGCCTCTGTATCTAGCTTTGGCCCGTCTATGATCTCTAGTATAGATCAATATGGCAACTGTTTTCCTTTCTCTTCTGTCTCCCCGGACATCCCTTGTGCATTCTTGCTCCTTTTACCCCAAACACCATCATCTGGCTTTATGCCCCAAATACCATCATCTTCCGTTCTCCTCTCATCCTCTCCCCCATATGTAATAAACGTATAGTATGAAACCTGGTCCAAAAATAACTGGTGCCTCTTCTACATTTTCAAATTCAGCAAACACCAATGAAATTATGAGTTGCCAGCTAGGAAGCTGCTACAGATCCAGGTGACAAGGCAAGAAAAAGTAAAGTTTCAGATCAGGCATCTGAAAACTGCAAATACCAAGCTCCACCGGTCACTGAGCATTTGTCCAGCTCTGCAGCTGAGAGATAAGGAAGAACGTTCTTAGAAGCTGAGCTGGAGGGAAGTGGCTAGAATGGATTTCCTCCCTGCAATGCATTTCCTTCCTAAAACAACCTGAGACAGAATGCTTTGTCTTGTCAGTTGTGAAAAAGCAGCAGCAGCGGCAGCAGCATATATTCACATTCACATCACAAAGAGAAAGCAGACACGAGCTTTCTGCAGGGCTGCCACGAATCATAAAGTTCCACAACTGAGTTGAAACTGAGCACCACAGAAATAAGTTATGATGGAAGTGCATCGGCTACAAATCATTGTAAATATAACTCTTGCTCCAAGCTAAATAGGCCTCTTGCATTCAGTAGCCCCAACATGATCACCTTGGCGCATATGTGTGGCCAGCACCAGGCTCATAGCCCAGTTGAGAGTGTGTGGAGTGGCCATTTTTATGTATTGGCACATCTATGCGGGTAGTGTTTCTATGGATAATCAAATTTTCACAATGGCTGTGGTTTGAAAAGGGTCATTACCATCAAGAAACCAAGGGCTGTAGATGCAAACCATGCAGATGCAACAATTCATATAGCTCCATCTTCCAGATGGACTGTTAGATGGCTAGGAGTCATATACAATGGCTGCAAGTATTCTAGTGGCAATTGCTTGTGTGAGATTTTTGATTGGTCCTAATTAAAGGCCAATGTGCTTCCTTAATTGCTTCCTCCAAAAGTATGCAGAAAGGTTAAAACACTGGTATTGGAACCGACACTGCTTAAAGTGTTGGACCAGAAGCTCCAAAAATACTTGATAGTGTTCTAAAGCTGTTGATGTGTTTGGTAAAACCAAAAAGAGTTCTTATCACTTTGAATTTGATTTGAAATTGGCAACTGAGCTGCATCTACAAGCTGTGGGCAAGACACTGTGTGTCTGGCTACGGGTGTCAAATCAAGTCTGTTTCACATATTACATTTTGAACTTTTGTAAAATGGTGGGGAATCCTAGTCAAACACAGCCTTCTGTGCGTATCTCTGTGTTAGTACACAGTGCCTCTAAAAGTAGGTGCTTTTCTAAAGATATAAAATGGAAAGCAGCCTTTGTATAATACTTATGTATTTCATAGCATAGTTCACCTTTATGGAAATTAACTATGATTAATTCAAACTCTGTCTGATGGATTGGAATGTATGATTTGGAAGAAATAGTTATGATGTCAGTGACAGGGACAGAAAAAGATTTATCCTCATATGGGGACTGACCAAAGAAATGGGAAGAGCTAGGCATCAGAGAAACTTGCTGAAGGTAATATTATAAACTGAGGTGTATTGGCTGTTGGTCAATATAACAATAAAAATATAAAATGTTATGTAAAAAAAATCCGTATTATACCATCACATCACCCAGTAAACAAATATATAACACAGAATTCAATCTCTTTTAGGGATGGATGCATCTCTGAGTTTTAGTTTCTTTCTACATCTCACTTTTCCAATCTCAAGTTCAATTTGCCACATTTTGACATTAGGTTGTGATTTTTTTTAAAAAAAGTAATCACAAAAGTTTGTCAGTATTTTAGTTCCCATTTCTCCTAATATACACACTTTTTATTGGCACTTTTACCTAATAAAATCATTCTTACAAGCAATATTCCCTAATACAATGTACAGTTTTCTTTGGGTTGAAGGGCTGGACTATAGAATTCAGAAGTATGAACTGAGGGTAGCTGTAGCTGTGTTTCAGTCTGTGTATCGTTTTGGAAAGTGCAAATTAGATAGGTTCAGAAGTGTCTTTCTCCCCATTCCTAATATCTTTACAAGTCAGTATGTGTTGTGCAATATGTATGGGAATATTTTTGTTATACATTGTGCTGATCATCTAAAATCTAGCCCTTTAAAAATTGGCAGCAGAGTTAACAGCTGTTCTAGGAACACTGGTTTGCAATCCCTACTGGCTTGTTTAAACACCAGAAATCGCAGAACCAGACTCAGGTATGTGAAATCCTTCATCAAATATTAGCCATTGCACATTGCCCTAGCAGAGATACGTGGATTTAAGCCAAAATGTGAATCTGACCTAAATTTCTTATAAGCATTTGGCTTAACTTTAGCAACCACTTGTCTGACTTCCTGCAAAGATATGTTTTCAGAGAGATGTATCAGGCAGGAAGCAGAAGGGGAAAATAAGACAGATCAAAAATAAAAATAAAGGGAGAACATTGCAAAAACAGTCATAGCAAAAGAAAGACATGTGGAGACTGGGAATTGTGGGTCTGAATAAAGGTGAACAAAGCAAAGCTCCACTATTTTACATCAGACATTTGTTTGCATTCTGAATCCTGCTTTGAAATTTTCATGCACTGGCTAGACTGTAGTTTGGTTACCACTTGACTTGTAGAAGAAAGCAATGTGTACGTAGCATAAGAATAATATTCAACAAGTATACTTGCTTTTGAGAAAGTGCTATCTAATTTTACATTTATGCTGGCACACCGCACTGAGAAAATCTTTTTTTTAATGGAGCCTGTAACACATTCACCAACTTTCCCTGATCCATATTCAACACATGGCTATGATGTCTTTTGATCTCTTCTCATAGTTTCTCTCCTTATAGCAAACAAATGAAATGGCAGCTAAAAAAACCGAGAGCCGTCCCCTCACCTCTACCATACCTGGACTCGTGAGTGCACCAAGGGCACCAGTTGTTGTGGAGAGAGGATTTGCATTGGTGGTGGTAGCTGAGGTCTGGGCGGCGGCTGCTGCGGCTGCTAGCGTCGCCAAATTCTGTAGCTGTAAAGCATTCATTCCTGTGGAGAGAACAGAAAGGAACTGCAGCCGTGAGGTGGTTTACAAAATACAAATCAAGTTTTAGTTTTACGTGACTATAGCTTGGAGTCTCCACCCTAACCCTAGGGCCTCTCCAGACATCCTTTTTATTGTGTATTCATTACGATCTGTGCTCATGATGCTATTGGGGTGGTCACACATGGTCCCACTTGCATTATTGTTTTGCTCCTGCTGATGTTTTGGGACAGTCACACTCCTTCGTTTCCAGTCAGTGCATATCTTGTAACTTCCTGCTGAAATTCTGTTAACTTTTTATACCACAAATGTTTCAGTTTATTTTTTGCTCCTTTTGTTGCACTATAGCCCCTCTGGACAGCAATAACGTGGGTAGCACCGGGGAAGCATTGCAGAGCGAACGAAAGCAGAATAAATCCATCATTAACGCACTATTATTGTGTTAAGAATATGTTGCAGAATAAGCCCGCAATGAAGCACCAGTCTGGAAGCTGTTATTCTTGGACGGAAAAAAGAGGGTATAACCAAACAGTTCATCACACTGAGATTCATCTGTGACACATCATCTGTCACTCTGTGCCCATAAGGAACTGCATTCTGTTGAGCTGTTGGTCCATCTAATCTAGTATTCTGTATGCTGCCCAGAGTAGCTTTCTAAGCTTTGAGGCAGACATTTTTCTCAGTCTTGCTAGCTGAGATTTATTGAACTAGAGACAACAGGGATTCAACTCATGTCTCCCCAGCTATGGTCCTTCTCCCCATTAAAGATGCAGAAGCAACCCTCTTTGGGTGGCTCAGAGCAGCTTGTCAAAGTGTGCATCAAATAACACCGTAGCATAATGGTGTCATATCAGAAGTCTAGTAAGCTTGATGATTAAACAAGTCCAGTTCTAACAATGTTTCTCTCCTTACATTTTCCACTCCTAAAAATAAAAACAAAATAAGTCAGTTGCACACTTTTTGTTGTGAACTAAATGAGAGCCAGCCCTATCAGCACACTAATGGATCAGCGTGGCACTATCTATTGTGACAGTTTGCCAAGAGCAGTCCTGGATGGGGGACTCCGCTTGCAAACAGAATGACCAGAAACATTCTGGTCACATGTTTAGAAATGACTTGGGCACTGGGGGGAGCCAAAGACTTTCAGTCATATTTTGTGATCATATTAAGTGATAAACTTAATAGGAACCTGCAGGGGGGAAAAAAACCCACCAACTGCTAGAGGTGCAAACCACCGACACCATTGCATTTTAAATACCTGAAAAATAATGGCTGTCCTCCTTTACAGGAGCTGAGATGATGCCAAATCATAATAACCTGGGGGGAAATGTCCTGGAAGTTTTTAAATGTGATTCTATAACCAGATTGTGAAAAGAACTTGGCAGCAAACAAGTTGTGACCATTCTCAGTGAGACTTGGCTTTAGTTCAGTGTGAAGATCTAGCAGATGCTGCTACGGACCTAATATAGTTGAAGTCTTGGAAGCAGGACACCTGAAGGACTACTTGTCTCCACGTGTGCCTGCCCAGATGGCAAGATCTTCAACAAAGACCTTTCCTTGCATAGTTTCCCAGGGTGGTTACTATGGAAGAAATCTTACTTGATTGGTGAATGCTGTCATGAGTGAGGTTGTGATACCTTGAATGATGCTACCTGTTAGCAGTTAAAACATGAAGACCCACCCAATAATCACGCTACATCAGAAAAAACAACAGTCCCTTCTGTGACATAGACCCAGACATCTTGAACCTAAAGCTCCAACAAAGGAGTCTACAAGATCCCAGTACTATCAGCTCATACCAGTACATAATCCAGATAAGACTCCTGACTGTGGAGAAAAAAGTGGTCATTGTATATGACTGAAATCCAGAGCCAATTAAAGAAGGAGGAGGAGAATGAAACCACCATTTTAGGAACATAGGAAGCTACCTTAGACCGATTGGTTTATCTGATTGTCTGCACTGCCTGACAGTGGCTCTGCAAGACTTCAGGCCTATCTGGAGATGCCAGGGATTGAACCTGGATCTATACTGAAAGCCATGTGTTCTGCCACCAGGCTAATATCCAAAGCAACCCTTGAAATGGCCAGCACTGTACTTTTGTGGGCTGAACATTCTGTCTGTCTCCATTCCTGAATCCCGTACTTTTCACATTGCGCAGGGTGGTTGTCGTCGTCGTCTCCTCTCCCTTACATCCCACAGCAGAATCGGACATAAAATAATTCGATCATTCCCCCCCCCCTTGAAACCGTTGAACATTCCACAGACACAACACTCTCTGAAGAAATGCAAATCACTTAAACTCTAAAACACAGCCTGACAGGCATAGTGGCATTAAAAAGCACACATGCCCCCACCCTGAAAAATTCCGCCTTCTGGGAATAAGCTGCTGGAAACTAAATAACTCTTAATCTTTATGATGGGAGAAAAACGTTGTGAATAAAAGTGGAATTTAACTCTACGTTCAGTAATCTGTATATACCAAATTCGGCTCATGTTATGGACAGCAAGAATCCCAACTTTGATTTTGCTGCTTGGCAGATTAAAAATACAATTAAATTATGTTCATAACAGATGCACAATATGCCTGCTTGAAATGTAATAATTTTTTTTTAAAACAACAACATATTTATAAGGAGAGGGGCCATGAAAATTTAATTTAATGTTCACCTTAGGTAATTTCATGTCTTATTGTTCAGAGCAATTACCATAAATCTACATATCAATAAGCAAGAACAGATGTCAGTTGTTACAGCCGCTTGCCAATCAGGCCTGTTAAAAACTGGCAGATGGATCGTTGCAGAACCTTCTCATACGGCCTATTAGCACATTCACAGGAAACCCATGTACTATATCACTGCAGTCACTTATGCAGCCCTGTTAAAACACAAGTAAAATAGGAGATGTGATTTTTTTAATTTCACAACTTGGGTTGCAAAGCCTGCAGGGCTAACTTTCTTACAATGAGGCCACTTGCCCTTCTTTTAAACCACTAGTCCCCAGAGATTACTACCATGTGCTATTGCCCAGTCACTGGCTGGGACAGCATATAGTCTGGCAACAGACAATTTCTCACATCATTTTCATGATGTCTTTTTAATTAGTTTTCTTAAATATGTATGTATATACTGCCTTCAAGTCGATTCCGACTTATGGCGACCCTATGAATAGGGTTTTCATGAGGCTGAGAGGCAGTGACTGGCCCAAGGTTACCCAGTGAGCTTCATGGCTATGTGGGGATTCGAAACCTGGTCTCCCAGGTCGTAGTCCAACACCTTAACCACTACACCACACTGGCTCTTTTCTTAAATGCATTTCATTATTATTTTAAAGGGAGGGAAAGAAAATAATCAATATTGCTTTAATTTTTCCAATGGACCTGTTCCTATTTAAGTCTCTCCTCCTTTGGAAAATAATATAAAAATTCACAAAAAGAGGAAAAAAATATGAGATGATAAGTATAATATTAATTGTTTTGGCAGGACAAACCTTTCATCCCTTTAGAAACTCTTTCTTAATAATATCTGAATTTCACATTGAGCTTTAGAGTGTTCATACTTCAGTCTTGGAAACCCAACCTAAAGTAGACACTTCCAATGTCTTCTGATATCACCCCCCCAAAAAAGAATGAAATTCGAAAGGAATCCATAGTTTCTCTGTCAGCACAGTATTAGATCTTTGCATGAAATGAGAGATCATCCCAAGAACCCACTTTGAGTGTGCAATTATGTGGTTAGTGCCAAACGTTTCTGATGTGGTAAAGACGTATCTGAAATCATCACTGGACCCTGACAAATATTTATAGCATTTGGAAGCTTGATCTGATGATCCCATCTTGGGACACTGGAGCTCTGGATCTTGTAGCAACTTCTAAGCATATTGTCATTGGAATTCATCATACAAGTGGATGGCCAACAATGGAGCTTAATGACTCTCAATGGTCAGTAAGCAGAAATGACCAAGAAATAGATCTTTCCAAGACCTCAGATTGCCAAAAACTGGGAGAGAAACATAGGGACTCTCTTGACTAGCTGATGATTGAGATAATGAAATATAAAACAAATGAAAATTAACTTTAAAAAGTGTATAAAACATGCAGATAATGCATACAAAACATACAGTTAAAATAAGGCAACTCCTATCCTGGGCCATTAAATTCTTGTTTGAACTAAAATGTAATGAGTGATTTCCAGAAGACACCTGGGTTCTGATTTTGATGAGTCTCCCGGGGAACACAATTCAAGTGATGGGAAGAACCTACTTCAAATGCTTTTATGCCATCAACATTCAGGCTTTATATAGAGAGAGTGTTGGGTCTTCAGCTGGTTGGGTCTTCAGCTGGTCTTCATAATGTTGGGTCTTCAGAGTGCTGGACTCAGAAGAGGGTTGTGCCTTAACTCAGGGGTGGGCAGACTGCAGGCTTCTCAGATCTACTTTGCTCTTTTTAACTAGAACCGTAAGATCTGCCAACCACAGCCAGTTGCAAAAGACAGACTTAAATAACAGGATACCTCTGACCATATTCTGAATCTGGGGATTTGTTTTCAGCACCAGAACTGAGCTCACAGTACTTTCACACAATAATCTACTCCTGTTTGCCCCAAGCATTAATCATTTCAGCCTAATTTGGGTAGGAAAAGTCATTTTGTTGTTGCTGTTGTTAAACAGCTGGGAGTCAGAAAGCCTTGCAAATCTACTCCTAACTACCACCCGAAGATCTAAGAGTAGATTCCAGTCTACCTTTTGCACATCCTTGCCTTAACCTAAAATGAGTTGCACCATTTCCTTTCATTTGTGTCAGGCAGTGAAAGAGACAGAGACAGAGAGAGAGAACTGAGCTAGAGAATGAGAAGAAGAGTAAAGGAGAAGAGAATATTCTTGAAAAAGAAAACAAAAGAGGGTTCCATATTGTAAGCTGATGTTAAGGATGTTTGGAAAAATGTATGTCAAGAGGCCACTCATAGGTAACTAGCAGAGACTGCACTAATATGTGGGAATAGGAAGAACCAGGCTCAAGCTGTTCCATCAATGAGCCATAATTCTGGCAACACAGTATGGCTGTACTTATATTGTACAGGAAAATATCTGAACACTGTTTCCTTCTTTGGTTTTTCCATTCTTCATTCATTCTGCAGGACTAACCAAAGCAGAACTTAACCAGCAGCCCTTAAAGCTCAAAGCCAGTTCTGACAAAATGCCAACTGTGAAAATGTTGTTTATCATATTAAGATATATTTTTGATGGGGGGGAACCCCCCCTGCTAGATTATGAGCGTAACATAATAGAAGCCGCAAGTGCTTGCCAACGGATCTGAGCCAGAGAAAATAACTCAGAGATATTGTCATCTGTGGGCCAATTTATATTGTCAGACAGCGGATTCTGCATTAGTCTCTGGTGCCAGTGCAATAATGGCATATTGTAAGGATGAAGCACACAGTGCCAACGGGGAGAAGCTCATCTCTTTTTCATAGGCAAACTTCAAGATCCATTCAAAAGCAAAACATTAATAAAAAAAAGGAGAGAAAAAAGAAAAAACACAAAGACGACGTATGGGTAGCTTAAGCCCTTTCTGGGTTGCGAGGCGGGAGAAAAGCGCTACTAATTTGCTGATTTAGTCAGAGCATAATTAAAAATAAACTACCGTGCCAATTTGATGACAATGGTGCTAAGGGAGGAGCTTGTGCTTTTGTGATAATTTTTTAATAAAAAAAATCAAACAGGGAGGGGCAAAACGGCTGTCAACAGTTTTGCACAACAGGCATAGTGTGCATCTGTGCATATTTTTGCCACCTTCTCTCGCATTGTGTTAAGTTAGGGGACCGGCATGGTAGGTCACCCAGCAGGAATGACCTTTTGTTAATCACGATACATCAGTTACTACAGGTACGCAGCTCACTACTGAGCAGCAGTCCAACTAAATGTCTTTCAAAGGCACTTTTAAACTTATTCTTTGTCTTTCCTGCTTTCTACAACTTTCTTCTACTTCTTCTCCAGCCCTGGATGATTAATACCTTCAAAACAAAACAAAACCTTGCTTTGTAATATTACAGGTTAAGGTTTATTCCTGAAATCAAAAAGGCCCTTAGTTTACGGTGATCATAAAAGAACGCCAATGCGCCTGCATCAAATATTTGCTACTTATTATCAAAATAATCCAGGAGATCACAATTTGAGATGAGCCAAGGACCATATTCAAATTTATAAAATTGTGATACAATAACAAAATAGGAAAGTGACTAAAGACAGAGAAAAATACAGAGCGGTTATAAGAAGTTGGGATTTTGTAACTCGATATATAAAGAAAGAATTACAAATCTCAGAAAAAGAAATAGATTTTTCTACTTGTAAGAAAAATAGAAAGTAAGAGAAAAGGGAAGCCAGTCTCCTAGTTGTGAAGCAAGTGCAGGTGATAAAGTTAATATCCAGTAGTAATATGTATGTATATTTAATATTTATTAATAATTTATTCAAATGTGGGTTTTTTTGTTTCCTTCCCAATGTTTGTAAGTACATAAATGTTAGCAACATTCCTTCAAATAATAAATTGTATCAGTCTGTATTGTGTATTCTATATTTCACTTTTTAATATGTATGATAAACTAAACTAAATGAGGGGAAAAAACAAAACGAAATAGTCCAGGAGATTATCATTAATGTGACTGCACAGAACACCTCGCAATGGAGATGAGAAATGGCGTTTCTCTGTTGGAATGCGGTTACCTATGCATTAAGAATTATAAAACTGCTAGAAGGGTGAGCAGGTCTCCAGCCACTAATAAACAGTTATCATGGACAACTGGCATGTGGCCAATGAAAGGAAAGTTAGGGCTATTCACACACTTCCTTTTTTAGGCATACACATAAATATACAGTTAAGATATTTAACATTTACTCCTAAAAAATATCAAGTATGAATGCAGCAAACGTGGATCATACAGATACACACGTCATGTATGAGTGTGGGCACTCTGTCAAACCCAACTTTGCCTACACATAGCATGTGACTTGCCCCTCGGGCCCAATTGGTAAAGTGAGAGGTGTAAGCATGCATGCTTAATTGCATATCCCATTTTGAACTAAGGCTGGAACCCTAAACATAACCGCTAGGAATTCCAGTTGAGCTCAGTTCTGAGTTGGGGGTGGAAGGATGTCAAATTTGGTTCTCTCAGTTTCTCATTTTTCCAAACCGAAATTCAGTTCTCCATATTTCTGCTGCAATTCCTCATTTAAAAAAAAAAATCCTCATGAAAATTCTCCAGCATTTGAGTGCAAATTTCGCCTACTAAACACATTTTTGTGTGCAGTTTTGACTAATGAACACATTTTTTGCAAGCGATTTCTCCTAATATAATGCATTTTGTATGTTATTTTCACTTATATTTTCTTTTTTATGCACACTCCCCCCTAATATATGCATTTTTTAATATATTGCTGCCCTGGGCTCCTGCTGGGAGGAAGGGCAGGATATAAATCAAATAATAAATAAATATTTTTTTTTGGTAAACATAGGTTGGATGGAGAACTGCACTGCAAAATTCCAATAAGTGAATTTCAAAGGCTGGCTGTGTTTCGGTTCTCATACTGTTTCAGAAAGTGCAAATTTGATAGAGTCGGCTTTAAATGTGAATTGTATCAAATGCCCCCCCCCCCGCATACCTAGTTCAGAGTAAACATGCCTGTGACTGGGCTTTAAGAATCCTTACCCGATAATTCCAACATTAAAGCTGGTCATGATTACTGGCAATGTTGCAGGCAACAAAGCACTCTGCACATGTTCTTATACATTATCTTCACAGGTTATGGGGCTTGATTCTTGGTTCAGAGTGAGCCTCTAGCAAACTGCATGCACAGCTTGAATTCTTCTGTTTCATGCCAATTCCTGAAAAGTTTCCTTCAATACTGACCTTCCTGCTTTTCTGCCCATGTATACTCTCCCATGGTAGAGCGCATGCATGTAGAAGATCCCAGGTTCAGTCTTTGGAATCTCCAGGTAGGACTGGGAGAAACTCCTGCCTCAAACCCTGGAGAGCTGCTGCTACTCAAAGTAGAGAATACTGAGCAAGATGGACTGCTAGTCTGACTCACCGTAAGGCAGCCTCCAGTGTTAATAATAAATAAATTATTTAATGCATTTATATACCTCTTAATCATTCGCATTTCTGAGAGGCGTACATAGAAATAAACCATAGAGAACAAAACAGTAAAAACTCATCATAAACTGGAAAAGAAACCTTCTTCCTTCTCCTCCTCCGCCTCCTCATCTCTCTAACACACTCTTATGAAAAATCATTCACTGCCAGGCAAGACTAACGTACGGGAAAGAACCCGTCGCAGAAGAACAGTTGAACAAAGACTCCTTCGCCATTTGTTGCGCCTGCCAAACGAGGAGCTGTCAGAAAAAGGCTGGCAAATCAGAAAACACAGGGATGAAAACCAAGGGTACTGCAATGACAAAGAGGAACAGAGAGATGGGTCAGAAATTTGGCCCACAAGAGAGATGACCCTGCCAAGGAGGGCCATTTGGGAGGAGATGCACTCTTCAGAGCCACTCTTTGGACAAGGAAGCACAAAAGTTGCATAGCATCAGTTGTGATGTTGTGATGCCAGTTGTGATCGTCGTGGTATCCCATGCCACTGGATCAAAGCCTTTTTCTGTCAAGATTGTGTGTTGATCGTTGTGCGCCGATCTCCCCACATAAAACAAATACACGCACAAGCATCTTCCAAACAAATCCATCTGGAAACCTGTGTCCTCACTGTGGGAGGCTGTGTGGATCCAGAATTGGCCTCCACAGTTACTTATGGACCCACTGTCAAAGACCTTATCTTGGAAGACAATCTTACTCGGCCATGAGTGATCGCCAATGATGAATGACAAGCCCTGCTGAGGAATGTCGATAATCTTATTAGGACTTTTGGAGGCTTCCTTAGGAGTTGTGTAATTTGGAGTAATTACGTTACAGCACTGGGTTCCGGCAGCCAAACCCCTTTTGACACAGTGGGGTGTTTCCAGAACATCTTGTAATATGGCCTGGTGGGTCTGCTGTTCAAAGAAGGAAAGAAAGGACAATCCATGGAGAAAGTCTAAGCCTTTGGGCCTGCTTAACACCATTCTTTGGATCCAGGCAATATCTTCTGAGATTTGTCAGTACTACCGAGTCAGGAGAATCTTGCCATGGAACTTCTCCCACTGAAGTCATGCAACAAGTGGCTTACTAGTTTACATGGCTCTGTTGGGGAGGATAAGTATATTATTGTCTGTTAATTAGCACAGCAATGGTGTTGCCAGATTTGGGGAAGCCCTGGGCAAGATGCCTTTGGGGGAGGGGCACACCTTTCTCATACTCCCCATGCTGTCCTGGTTGCTTGCTCCCCGCTGCTGCTTATCATCCAGGCATTGGGAAGAGAATGAAGAATCCCTTTTTCTTTCATTGGTGGACCTATTTGTTTACTTTCTGCTGCCTGGACAGTTGGAGCCAGTGTGCCCGACGAGCTCTGTAAGAACTGTTGAAAAATGATTTTGAACGACCTCCCTTCTTTCTCTTCCCTGCTAGTTGCTGCCACCTGCCTGCCTGATCACTCTCTACTCTTCCACACTGGAAGCTCTCTGTCTCTCTCCCTCTCCCTCGAGGCAGCGACAACAACCCCGCATCTTCACTTTTCCTTTACAAGAACGTTGTAGGGAGTGGGCTAGCTGCTGCTGAAACCAAATGCCAAACACTTGTGCCTAACCTCTTCAGTTTTCAGAGTGCCTATGTGGGACCCACAGTCACTCTTTGGAATCAAAGATGGGGTCCCTGACTCTCTGGAGCATTGCCTCTCCCCCTCTCTCTCTCTCTCTCCCCCTCTCTCTCTCTCTCTCCCCCCCCCTCTCTCCCCCTCTCTCTCTCTCTCCCCCTCTCTCCCTCTCCCCCTCTCCCCCCTCTCTCTGTGTGTGTGTGTGTGTGTGTGTGTGTGTAAAAACAGGGGTAGTGGTGCCAGTGGATATGTGGAAGCTCCAAGATTAGAGGCAGCTAATGACATCCAACATTATGCAAGAGTCAGCAGGGCCTCCCCTTCCTCTCCTCCACCCCTCCAATTCAGCACCAATGGGCCACCCAACCCACCAGATTCTGAGGTGCACAGGGGGCTGCATAAGGAAGGGAAATCTGTTTCATCAGTGATGCATGTTCCATGGGTGGATGGACACTGTTGGCTTTCACCCAATGTACCATATAGATGCAGTTGGTGAGGGAAGAGATTTAATAACAGAGCGGACAACTATCTTCAGCTTTTGCTTACAGACTTCATAAAGCAGCCTGGTTGGCCACTTATTATGTCATGATTACATTTAATATTACATTACATTAATTTTCCTCCAAGCAGCTCAAAGTAGCATGCATAGTTCCCCTCTTCCCCATGTTATCCTCACAACAACCCTATGAGATAGTTTAGGCTGGAGAGACAATGACTGGCCCAGTCACCCAATGAGCTTTGTGGGTGAGTGGGGATTTGAACCCTGGTCCCCCAGGTCCTGGTCCAACACCCTGACCACTACACCACACTTTAGGAAGCAGGATGCTGGAGTAGATGAACCTTGGGCCTGATTCAGCAAGGCTCTTGGAGAGGAGGGAACAGGGACTGGCATTTTGATGCCAATGACATTATGTGAACATGGTGGAAAAACTTGCACGGATCCAACAATAAAAACTTGCACAGATGAGCAGCGCCAATGCAACAATAAACACCTGCCTGGAAGAAGCCTTAAATGGCTGGACATCTTTAAAATCCTGTGAGGACAGAGCTCAACAACAAAGAAGGAACAAAAGAAGAGGAGGAAATAGATGAGCAACAAACTACAACTCACCAGCCATTTGCTGAATGCCACTGAAGGCACCCAAGTTACTGGAGGAGGTTGCTTGCTGCAGAAGCTGCAAATAAACAACAACAGCAACAACATTAATGAGGTTAATAACGCAACAAGTTAAAGATTAAAGCAAAATTATCTGAATCAAATTAAATTTGGGATACTTATAGTTTCCTTTACATTTATACAGTCTCTTGCTTCTGCCTGGTGTTGGAATGAAGGTCCCCAGAGTCGATGCTGTAAATCCATATTAATGTCTAATCTCTATTAAGAAACACACAGACACTGGGGAAACTCAATAACATTGCTGCTTTAAAACAATTAATCAATTTACTCTTTTTAACAGCCAGGTGTTAAATCTATTTCAGCCCGACGTAGCGTGACTAATCATTGCCCTCTGCAGTCTAGCAGTTACTATAACTCATCTCCGTCAATCACAGCCTATTTTCCACCTCCCCACTTAAAACAGAGGCTTATTTCTTTGGTGTATGTCTGTAGTGTATGTTCAGGTGAGAGCGCACAACTTTGCATATTCCAACATGCTGGGGAGGGGAGGGATGCTTAATCAAAGGGCCCAAGGACTTTATCCTGAAGAACTGTGTTTGGGTACTTCTGAAAGTAGTGCAGCCCTTTTCCCCCAAAACAGCTGCATTCACCAGGCGCACCAAAAGAGCCACACAGAAGGCTAAGCTCACATATGCATGTGCACTACCTGATGGCTACAACATCAGGTGGCTATTTGCATGTGTGAATGGTCCACTGGACACATAACATCGCAAATAGAACATTTACATGGAGACAGTTCACACATCCAGTTGCCCTCCATCCAGTATAAGGAAATCAAGTGATACTCAGGCATGTGCAAAACAAGTTCTAGCCACAGATACACACAGATCTAGACACCCCTACCCTGTGATTCCCACTGCACATTATATTCTGCCTGGTTGTGTTCTATTCATCATGGTGAGCAGAATCTTCCCCCCAAACCCCCCCCCCCCCCCAGGGATATAGATACTGCTCCGTTTGTAAGTGAAAAGTCATACAAAGTGAGGGAAGGCAACATCTTTCACTAGGTGTTATTTTGGAATGTTGAACTATATCTAAACCCGATTCATGCATTGCTCTCAAGTGGGGCATTCCCATGGCAACTGAGGAGCGGGGACATGCTTTAAGCGCCCCTGACATTGCAGCTCCTTCTGCAATAACTGTGTGTCGCCTATGCTTCTCTGTTGAGAAATCCCTACACACAAGTCTCAGAAGTCTCCACCATGCAGAGCAACTGCATGTGCAAAGGTGAACACGTGCAGGGATTTCTCTGGAGATAACCACGTGCAACATACATTTATCTCAGAAAGTAGTTGAGATGTGGAGGGATTGAAAATGCATCAACACTCTATAGTCACCACAGAAATGCAATACACATGAGTAATGTGTGAATAGGGGTATAGTAATACCTCAGTTAACCAATCTTCCAGGAAGGAAGCTCCTTTCAAGGGTTTTTTTAAAGCTGAAACTGACCAGCTTTGCTTTGCTTTGCTATGGATAAACTTTCAAGCCTGTGCCTTTGCTTTAAGGTGAAATTGACTAGCCTGTGCCTTTGCTCTGCTATCAATAAACTGATAAGCCTGTGCCTTTGCTTTGCTAGAGTGAAAGTGACAAGCACCCGCGGTGTGTTTGCTTTGCATTAAAGAGATCTCTTGCTGGGGAGGGAAGGATCCAATATGATTCAGAGGAGGGGAGGGGGTGGGTGCCAGGTAGGCACTCTTTAAAGCCCCTGTTGAAGATGCTCCCACCATCTATGAGCAGATGTAGGAACTTACCCCTATTCTTTCCATGTTATTCCTACCTCTGGTACCAAAGTTCCTGTTAAAGAAGTAATGTCCAGAAACTGAGGTATTACTGTACATAAAATTCTTCATCAGGAAGTTGCCTCTTCAAACAATGAAAAGATGATCCCATATAAAGATACTGCATTTTGCATCATCTTTACTGGAACTACAGCTGCCTGTATCGACATAACAAAGGAACATTGGCCAAGATCTGAACTTGGGGAAAGGAGGATTTTATAGGAATTCAGCAATAGGCCAATCCATTTTGAGAGGGGCTGCAGTCTTAACTTCACACAGGCCTATGAATATTGCATGCTTGCACTTTTAAAAAATATTATTATTATTATTATTATTATTATTGAAGCAAGTTTCTAATCCTTAATATTGTGAGAATAGGATTAAAATGGATTGCATCCAGACTAATTATTGTGTCCTACATTCTACTCAAAGGAGACCCACTGAAATTAATAAACCTAAATTCATCATGGCCATTAAAATAAATTGGTCTGCTCTGAGTAGGATTAGCACTGGACGCAACCCTAAGTTATCTGAAGTTAGTTCCCATCAAAATCAATGGGATTTAAGCAGTAAGTAACTTGTACCTTTGATTTTAGTTAGAACTAAGTTCAACTAACTTAGTTTGGGTCCATTCCAGGCTATGGGCAATGCCTAGTTAAATCTGAGAAGGTAAAGGGATGGCTGAGCAAATTCCAGTGGACGGGTATGGGAGGTCCAGTGTTTTGTATAGCTCTTTGTCTCTCCTGAAACCTCAGAACAAATTATACAAAGCAAGGAATATATGCAAATCTGCATATTGTATAAAGAGCATAGCATACAGCTCCTCTTAGCATAGGCTATGGATTACCATACATAGTGTAGAAATGTGTTTTTATTCAATACTACCTTGACTTTATGACATCATGGCTGATATAGTCCTGTCCTGTTATACAGTAAATATCAAAGTCAACTCTCTTTGAAAAGCTGGCTTTTATTTAGAATGACTTGCAGGGATGATTCTGATGTAACACTTCTGAACTTTCAAACCACCAAGGCTTGCACAAACCACAGTTTGCAAGTTTAATGTCATGACAAACCATGGTTTGATTGAACCAGAGTTGCTCATTCAGCTGAGCACATTGAAGGGAAATGGTCAAGGGAACTTATTCCTGACCTTCCAAATCATGGTTTGGATGATGGGAAATGTTAAATCTGAACCAACTCACAGGATAACAAAGTGTACAAAGAATCTCTTTATCAATCCATATCCAATTATTTAATATAAAGTATATATGTTAAATGAATGCATATGATGTCATTCATTTGTGCTGGTGGTTCTGCATTCACAATATATTTATGCAATAAAGCCTATTTTATCCAGATTCGATGCAGGGAATGGGGGGAGAGAGGAGAGTCACTGTGTACATTTAGATAATCGAGATTTGGATAATTATTTTTCTTGAATTGCTGAGAGCTCCACTGAATATGTCTATATTTGCAAGCCCATACTACGTTTATAAACATGTAATATAAATAATGAAGTAAATAGCTAGCATAGACTGAGCACTGAGCTAGATATTATCTTAGCAAACACTGAAGTTGAAGTCTTCAGATAATGGAAGTTTAGGGGTGGGGGCCCAGACAGGGAGGCTCAATGGGTAGGAGGGGAGGGGTGCTTAGACTCTCCCATGCCTCTGATTCTCCCTTACAGATTCCTTCTTCCTCAGCTATTTTTCGCTTAGCTAGACTTACTTTTGATTTTTGGAATCTAGATGGTGGAAAATAATTTTAAAACATCTGGGAGGAGGTCAGCTCCTCTTGCAAGCAAACAGCAATGGACCAATTGATCAATTGAGCGTAGTACTGTCTACACTGATTGGCAGTGGATCTCCTAGGACAGCCTTTCCCAACTAGTGGGCCACCAGATGTCGTTGGACCACAATTCCCATCTTTCCTGACCATTGGCAATGCTGGCTGAGGCTGATGGGAGTTGTGGTCCAACAACATCTGGTGGCCCACTAGTTGGGAAAGGCTGTCCTAGGCTGTCAGACAGGGGACATTCCCAGCTCTACCCGAAGATGCTGCTGGTGACTGAATCTAGGACCTTTTGAGTGCAAAGCAGATGCTCCCTGTATTAGCTGTTCTGTCCTAAGATAAATTGTTGATCTATCCTGCCAGGTATTGCCTGCTCTGAGTGGCAGTGGTTGTCTAGTCTATAGTCTTTAGCAGAGGCCTTTTCCAGCCCCGCTACCTGAGATCTTTTTAAACACAGATGCCAGGGATTTAGAGGCACACCCAATGCAGCCAACATGGGGCTGAAGTTTGCTTTGCATGCACACACAGACCCATTCAGCTGCATGCAAAAGAAACCTGTGTAGTCAATCTGTATAGAAGAGAGAGAGAAATACGGCCTGATCAGACTGGCCAGGCCAATGAAGAGTGGCAGCTTTTTCATCTTTTATAGCTTTGGCAAAATGCTTCAAAACTTGGACACTTTCTCTCTTCTCACATTACTTTTTTAACTCTAATTTTAAAGTGTGCACCTGAAATGTTTTATGCTTTCACCTAAGTGTGTGACATATGCCTGCTTCGAACCATGTGTACAAGAACAGGGGAGCAAGGATTGGCTAACTGCATATACACGTGGTAAAAAAATGAGTTTCACTGAGGAGTGAATCTCCTCCTTCAAATACATTAAAGTGAACCCCCTCCAAATGCATCACACTTCATATCTCTACATTAGAGAAAATGAGCAATTTCCCTCCAATCATTTTTCAAAGAGATTTCTCTTTTCCATTTTCCTTACAAAATGCAAGGAAACTTCTGATAATTATTGCTCTTCTTCTGTAATGCAAAGTGGACCTTGCAGAGTAAACCAAACATAATGAATAGTGCAATTAGACACATGTCTACTCAAAAGTAAACACCACTGAGTTCACTTTCCAGGTGAAAGTGCAGAGAATTGCAGTCTTACGCTGCAAGATTTTAGGAGTAAACCTCACTGAATTCAACGGAACTTACGTCTGAATAGACCAGCCTTTCCCAACCAGTGTGCCTCCAGATGTTGTTGGACCACAATCCCCATCTTTCCTGACCATTGGCAATGCTGGCTGAGGCTGATGGGAGTTGTGGTCCAACAACATCTGGAGGCACACTGGTTGGGAAAGGCTGGAATAGAGAGTTGTATAGGATTGTGATGTTAGCTTACAGAATGCTTGTGTGATAGCCATTTACAGAGGGAACATTTCAGAATGGAAGAATAAAATGGGAATGTGTGAAATGTACAGGCTTTCAAATAGATTCCATAACCTAGCCAGAATTGAGAATATAATTAATATAATTATAATTAATCAGACATCTTTCAATTTCTCTGAAAGGCTCATATTCAGCTTTCAGGTATGTGGTTTTTGGTTGCTTTTTAAAAAAACTGACTGGATTAAAGGAGAGACATACACAGAACTGAGCATTTGAAACAAAACAAAACAAAACAGTGGAAAGCACAGTGAAGCCACAACATTTTTACCATTGAAATAGTGCAGATATCAATTAGATCTGCTGTCTGCCATTGACACATACATATCTGTGCGCCTGGACACACCATGCCTCAGAAAACTGATCATTCACTCGGAACTTCATTTAAGCATCAATATTTGATATTCAGATTGTGAAATGTAACTATGTAAATTTGAGAAAATGACTGTGGATCATTTCCCCAAATTTCATTTCAGTCCTTGCCTTATACTCAATTGCATCTTTAACACAGTACTGTCAATTTGCATGACAGTTTAATGAAATATATATTCCCTGCTCTGCTTAAAACATATTCTGCTAAGTATGGCAAGTTTGCTTTGAAAGTGCTTGTAATCAAATTTGATGATTACTTACAGCCAGGTACTGTGGCGTAAGTCCTCCAAGACCTGTGAGATTCCCCCAGGTGGCAGTGTTGAGCTGTTGCATTTGTTGTGCCAACTGCTGTTGTAAACGTCTCTGCTCCTTGTCCTTTTGGGTATCAGCAAACTTCACGACTATTGGTGAAGAACAGCCCTGCGATTGGACAGATTGGTGGGGGGAAAAATCATTCTAGCATACATTTACATGAGTCTTTTCCTGAGGAGTCCCTCCCCGACCATCTTGAGATGACTTGTATTAATTTAATTTAATTGATCATATGACTCATGTAAAGGTGTGCAAATGTTTGGGCTTCTATGCAGCTTGGCAGCGAAAGAGAGAATGATTCCTAGTACATGATGTTACTATTCCCTGTCCTCAATAGAACACTCTTTAATATACTTCTAGATAGAACATTAAAAATGCTTTTTAAAGTTAGCATTCATCTTCCTCTGTTTTAAGGAAAGGCTAGTTCTGTTATATATCATTGGTTTTGAAGAGAGAGAGAAAGAAAGATCAGAGTTGTAGATTCTTTGTTACATCTGAACTCAGGAGGGGGGGCGTCGCTCTAGTTTATTCATACCCTAGCTGGATCAAACCATGGTTTATGACTTTAGCTTGCTTACTAATCTTAATTCAGAGCAGAAGTGGGGAGCCTGTGGCCCAACCTGCACGGCCAATGGTCAGGAATGAAGAGAGTTGTAGTCCAGGAAAATCTGGAGGGCCTAAACTCCAGTCTAAACTTGTGGTTTAGCCTAACCTGCCCATCCAAGTTCAGATGTAACAGGGAACTCTGGCTGGTTTAAAACCAGAAGCAGATGCTCCTAATCCCATCCTCTGGTACACATCAGAGGAGTATAAGAGAGGGAGGACTGTGGAAGCATGAAACTCAAGCACATAATTGTTCTGAAAATGTTAACATAACATGTGATTGCTCATATAATGTTAAGTCATGGTTTAGTGTTACATTTGAACTGTCCCAAAGATGATAAAGATTGAAATTCCTCATCCTTTTCTTTTGAGTGCTACACAAAATTTTGAAGCAGTTGTATTTAAATGAGTGGTTTCTTTTGCAAGTCTAAAGTTGCAATCCTAAACACACTTACTAGTGTGTAAGTCCCACTTGAACCTATTTTCAAGTAAACCTTACGACTGAGCAACAGATCAATCTACAGAAGTTCTTTCTTTTCTTTTTGCCATCAAAATAAATAAATTAATAAACAACGCATGCTTTTCTCTAAAGAGATACACAGCAGAACAATAATCAGTTTTTTCCCCTAACAATAAAAAATTATGAGATGAAACTGTGATGATAATCTAGCTGGTGCAGAAAAGTCCCAGTGATATGCTGGCTTTCAAATGATGAAGCTGAGAAATTGATTGCTTCGGGGTGCAAACCACATCACAGTTCATTGCTGAAACATCCATTGTTTTTAATGGCTCTAAATTGCACTCCAGAACAATAGCATTATGGGTGGTATTTAGTGCTAGTCCTAGTGAGAGTAGACTCATTGAAGTTAATAGGCAGGACTAACTTAGGTTCATTCATTTCAATGGATTTACTCTCCAAGCCCTACACTTGCTTAATTAAGTGTAAGGAAACATCTTTCTATTTTGGGGGTGGGGAGGACAAGTAAAAATTAGACAGAAAAAAATAGAACTGATGGAAGAATGGCCTGTAAAGATTACAGATGAGTCATCAAGGCATCATTGTTGCTTCCTCAAAATAGTTTAAACATTAATTCAAAAATATGTTAAATGTTGGCTCTATAAAAATTGAGGCTGTCCCCCCCCCCCCTTTACAGGACAGAATAGGCAATATGGCAAGTTTGGATTCTGTTTCTGGATTCTGATTTTGTAGGAGATGCAAGCTGCTAACTGCATGCTCCCAATACACACATGAATGAAATTCTTAAAATCTCTTTTCAAAAGAAACAGAAACAAATTTCAAGGACAGGAATATGGGATAGCACATCCAGAGTACAATCTTGCAGCTCTGAGCTTCACATGACAGCCAATATTGTATTTATGAATGCTTAACTGGCAGTAAATTGTATAAAACAATATTGCAGCATTTTATGAATCTATAATTCCCCCCCCTCTGTCTGCTTCATATTTCATCAGGGCAGAATTTGAAGAGAACAAACATCACAAAGATTGAAATCGTACATATCAAAGTGACTTCGTATGAGAAAAGAATTGTTATTGTCATAACTAATTTGTTCCATGATAAACAAGAAAATTAGTGCTTCTATCTAATGCAGTGCTTGAGCATAACCTCATCTATCTGTCTGTCTGTCTGTCTATCTATGAGGTTAAAATGAGATGCTGTTTGCAGCTTTCTTTTTTAAAAAAGTGGGTACAGAGCATAGGGGTTTAAATAGCAATCTAAGAAGCCATTAATTTGAGGGAACACTAGTTCCTCACAACATTTTCATGGTCATCATTCTGGATTTTGCACTTGCACTGAAAAATATGTCACAATGGTGTGTGCTGAAGAAGTGAAAATAATGAAATCAGGGGCAGAAAATAACGTTTCAATTGAAAATAACTATTTCAATTGAAACCTGATTGTATAATATATAATCTTCCATTTGAAAAGAATTCTCTTTGCATTAAACATGAAATCAAATTGCCCAGGGGTATTATAGTTTCTGGTTGAGTGTCCAGATTTAATATTAGCTATTGAAAGTCAACTCTTTACCATAATAGCATTGATATTAATAACCAAGGAGTGGGAAACATAACAGTATATAAACATAAGAGTATATTGGCCTAAACCAATATACACTTCCTTTTCCCCATCCTATTCACCATCTTAAGATGAGCAGGCATTTCCCCATTTAGTTATTCTATGGTCTCTCTCTCTCTCTCTCTCTCTCTCAAATCCAGCTTTTGTACTTTTCCTTTCAGCAGTATTCCAAAAGATGCTCCTGATGTTTCTTTCTGAAGACATTGGTATACTCTCAGGAGTCACACCCATGTCTGAAGATAGTAAGAAAGCAAAACGAAAATTAATGACATACTTCAACATTGCTTTAAAGACTATCTTCAGACACAGATGCAATACATAAGAACACACTCAGTCTTTTAAAATAGCCACATAAAACGTGATCCCCCATATTCACATTATGCTTGGGCCAGGTTTGCTCCAGCCTTGATGCAAATCTTGGGGTGTACTAACTGGAAAACCCCTTATCAGCACTGATACATGCTTGATGGCCTTGTAGTAATGCACCAGAACCTTGTACATTGGTAATGCTCTATCCTCCACTTTGGATTGCATGCTCATCTCTGCACAAACATGTGCTGCATGGGTTAGCATGAGATGCCCATATCTATGGCTGGCAGGATTTGGTATGCTGTATGAGTGCAACTGAGGCAGCTTTGCATGTTATAGGAAGCAGCAGGAAAGTGAGCCATGTTTCCTTGACTCCTGCTTCTCAGGTAATGTGCAAAGGAGTGTAATCATGCATTACTGTACTACCCTTGGAATGTCACCCCTTGAAGCATGGGGTGGGAAGGAGCCTTGTAAGAGATGTTATCTAACCTCTGGCTCAATGCACGGAGTCCAGCATCCCCCCCCCACAACTGATGGTTGTCCAGTCTCTGCTTGAAGACTTCCAGTGAGGGACAGCCCACCACCCCATTACGTAATTGCTGTCATTAGCCAACTACTGTTACAGTCAAGAAGCTTCTTTTAATGGGCAACTGGAACCAACCCTCCTGTTACTTATGCCTGTTAGCGATAGACCTCCCCTCTGGGGCAGTAGAGATTAAGTCTTTCCTTGCTTCTCAGTGACAGCCCTTAAGGGCTCATTCAACTTTCCTGTTTCAGTGCTTCCGCATCAAGCGTGGACTCCCCCCCCCCGCACTTCATTTCAAGGAGCTGCTGCACGTCACTCTTTGTATGTCTGGCTGGTTTCATCCCTAGAATGCCCAGAGATGGGCTTGATTGAAGACCCTTATGGTTAATAGCAAGCTGGGGAAAATTCACAGAACCTGGCCAGAACATGACATGGAGACTTGCCTAGTGACATTGCTCTGCAAGGGAGAGATTTTTGTGTGTGTGTTTTTGCTATATAAAACATGGCTGAGCTGAACTGTCACCTACTTACATTCCAGGGTTGATGGCAAGGTCAGCTTCAATGCTGATGATAGTCTCCATCACCATATCTACCTGTCTGAAACCCAGTTTAACAGCCTACCACATGATAGCAATTACCCGATCAAGTACTTGTATGGGACATGATTTGGTATACCTGCTCATACAAATGGCTTCCACTGAGATCAGTGAAGTTATGGGACTTGAAGATTATCAAATATAAGAAAGGCATTAATTAAATAGATAAACTTACATTGGTAATCTCAGAATAATCATATATTTCTAAGCAGATTGTAAATACAGTCTCAAAAGTAAGTTCCCAAGAGTGTGGCTAATTTTATATATTTATTTATTTATAAACATATTTGTATACCGCTATTTCATTTCAAAAAACATCAAAGAGGTTTACAACAAATAAAAACCATTAAAAATATAGTAAAAACAAGGCCAACTACTACAAAGAGAAATCTTCTTAACTGCCTGCATAAGCCTGGCAGAACAGAAAGGTTTTCAGTAGGTGTTTAAAGGTTAAAAGAGAAGGAGACAGCTGAATCATTTTTGGCAGAATATTCCAGAGAAAGGAGCCAATGACACTGAAGACTTGATTTTGTGTCGATGGTAAATGAGCCTTGCCAACTCAAGGGACAACTAGCGCCACTCCTGTAGATGATTTCAGTGATCAAGCTGCGATATAAGCGGCCCCTAAAGTACCCTGGACCTAAGTTGTTCAGGGCTTTGTAAATTAATACAAGGACCTTGAACCTGGCTCAGAAGTAGATGGGCAGCTACTGCAGATGTTTTAAGTGTGGTGTCATATGTTGCTGGCCATGTGTCTCCATCAGCAATCTGGATGCCACATTTTGCACCAGCTGAAACTTCTGAACCAGGGCCAAGGGCAGCACCACATAGAGCGCATTGCAGTCATCCAGCTTCAAGATTATCAATGCATGGACTATAATGGTCAGGCTATCCCTCTCCAGGAATGGACATAGCTGATGAACCAGACAAAGCTGGTAAAAGGCACTCCTAGCCACAGAGGATACTTGGGCCTCTACTGACAAAGATGAACCAAGGAATACCCTTAAGCTATGGACCTGCTCTTTCAGAGAGAGCGCAACCCCATCCAGGACAGATAACTTGCCTATCTCCCAGACATGAGAACCACCTACCCAAAGAGCCTCCATCTTCCCAGGACTCAAGCACAATTTATTGGCCCGTATCCAGTTCACTACAGCATTTAGACACCGATCCAGACCATTCACAGTTTCTTCTGATTTAGTGTACTGATGAAACCTTGCTCCAAATCTCCTAATTACCACTACAAATGGCTTCATATTGATGTTAAATAGCACTGGTGAGAGAACCTTACCCTACAGAACCCAATAGCACCAGTGCTAGAGGACCGAGGAACACTCACCCAGTGCTACTCATTAGACATGGCCCTGAAGGTAAGAGCAGAACTGCCATAATACAGTGCCTCTGATGCCCATCCCACTGTCAGTCCTGGAGAATATAATGGTCAATGGTATAAAAGGCCACTGAGAGACTGAGCAGAAGTAACAGAGCTGCATTTCCCGTCTCTCTCACACATCCATCAGGATGACCAAGGCTGATTCTGTTCCGAAACTGGGTCTGAATCCAGATTGTAATGATCTAGATCAGCCTTTCCCAACTAGAGGGCCACCAGATGTTGTTGGACCACAATTCCCATCTTTCCTGACCATTGGCAATGCTGGCTGAGGCTGATGGGAGTTGTGGTCCAACAACATCTGGTGGCCCACTATTTGGGAAAGGCTGATCTAGATAATCAGTCTCATCCAGGAATACCTGGATTCCTGGCTGCAGTTACACCAAAGGCCACTGTAGTATTCTCCTTTCCACTGTGGTGTCATCAGGGAAGGACTTTGGGGCAGAAGCCTGGGGGCCCCATTCAGAAGAATGGGCAGGAGTGCCCCCATACAGAGTAGGCTTAGCTTACTACAATTTGAAGTAAAACAATACACATCTAAAGAAGGCCTCATATGATCATTAAGTCTAGAGATGAAAATTACCTAACCACACCACTGCTTTGCCACCTCAACTCATGCCTAAAGAGAACAGCAGGGTTGCCAGTAACCCTGGCCACACCAGCCACACTGCTCAACACTCCCTTAATTTTCTCAATGGACTACTTCTAGAATCATCAGAAGGTTCTAAAATAGGCCTCGCCAAGCTGGTGAAGTCCAGATATTTTGGACTATGACTCTTATCACCTGCAGTCACAAGTACTGGCTGGGGCTGATGGGAGTTGTAGTACAAAACATCTGGAGGGTGCCAGAATGGCAAAGACTGCTAAAAAGTAGAGGTTGTATCCAGTGCCGCAGATGTGGAGTTCTGTTCATGCAATCAGTAGCCTCAAAATTTCTGCACAGCCTCAAAATTTGCTCTCGACTGGAGGGTCAACCCATTGGGGCATATTTTGAGGGTGGGTCAGGGGCTGCAGGACAGAGGGGGGGAAAGTTCCACTGTTCAAGTGGAGGTCTGCTGTGCTAGCAAAACAGCAGTCCTGGATACAATAATTTTCATATTTTTGAGGATTTAATCCACTCCTGTTTCAAATCTTCTCCAATCAGGAGAAGTTGAGTTCATTACCAGGGTTTTTTTTTAACTTGAGGTCCATGGTCCCCTAGGTGGTCCATGGATGGACTTCAAGGGGACCATGAACCAGACACAAACAACAACAACGCAATAAAATATTGTATTATTTATTTATTTATTTATGGGAGTCCATAGCTTTCATCAGATTCTCAAAGGGAATCTGTGACCCAAAAAAGGTTAAGAACCAGTGTTTTAGACTCAGACTATGACCACACTAGTCACCTACAGCAAAGCGTTTCCATTGGCCACAGCTGGAGGGGCAATGGGTTGATCTGCCAATCACTTGCGAAATCTTTGTGAAGCTGAATTTATATTATATATATATATATATATATATAAAGCACTCCAGCTGATCCCACCAGGTTTTACAGTAAAAAGGGGCAGGGTTTGACTTGCGATGAGTGCCCCCATTTTCAGAAAAGAGAGGTAGAGACACACTGGAACCAGCAGAACAGTAAGTGTGTCTTTACCCTGCTATACCTCTCCTTTTTGCATTGAGGCAAAAAATAATAAAATGCGTTTGCTAACATTGCAGGGTAGGGCACAGAAGATGAGCAAAGGTTCCTTACTGAACCCAAAGAGGTTTCTTTTTAAAGTTCCTGTTTTTTTAATATTAATGTGTGCATACAGACACATCTTTCTATTTAAATGTCATTTAATAGTGAAGACAATTTGGATTCCTTTCTGTGGCAAAAGTCACATCTAACGATGTAGACTCTCAATGCCTAAAAAATGGATCACACTGGAAAGAAAAACAGATTGATTATAAAATATCAAAATAATCTCAACTAAAGTCAGGAGATATTGGAAAGACAATAGCTTTGCAATGCCGATATCAATATTTCCGGAGAATACAGAAGACAGTGACATTTTCATGCACTTTTATATTTTTAATTTCTTCTTTGTTCAATACACAAAGCAGTTCAATGACATGGACACACTGTTGGGATTTTTTTTAAAAAGTACCCAGCATGCTTTGGGAGAGTAAAGCATTGCAAAGGGGGGGGGATATTATTACAGAAAGTCGAACAATCCTCATTTAAAAAGAAAAGCAAGAAACAAGAAAAAAAAGCAAGAAACAAGTACACACTACATCAAAATGCTGTTTTAGAGGAGATAATCAATACACAGATACAGTATACATAATACAATATAACATGCATTCTCAGATGATTAAATTAGAAGATCCAGAATAAGACATAGTCAACTTGTGAGGCTTTTTGTGCAAAATTCTGAAAGACCATGACATAAATCACAGACTGCAAAAAAACCACACCTTTATTAAGGCACATATATTTGAAAAGTTGGTTTCTTTCACTAGTACATGCCAAAGGTGGAATGGAAGTTTGCTCTCTCACGGAGAGACTAGCAATTTATTGTTTTCTGAGATAATTTGAATTTTCAGTGCAGTAGGCTAGTTGCAGTAATGGATGCTTGTATGCAGGGAAAAAAATATCTGCCCTTCCCCAAATCGCTTAGCCAGCTTGAATTTATGACTGGTGGCCTGAAGTTCACAGATTGTTTTAAAGTAATATAAAGGACAATTCAGTGTGCCAAATGCATACGTATTTTGCCAGATGGCAAAGTGGCATTTCAACGGACTATTTCATATTCTGCTAAATGCCACCACATTGCGAAATCACAACAGAGGAAGAGATCACCCTGCGTTCTCAGACAATTAAGGGAACTAAATGTCACAGAAATGGGGAAACAAAAGAGAGGAAGTGGCAGGGAGTCAGCGGAAGTTTAAGTCTGTGATTGTCATGTGCCTGATCTTCTCCAGGAGAGCATGGCTTTACATTCTCAATCATTTGCACAAAGGAAAGAAAGAAAAGGGCAGACGATACAGTACTGTACCTCCATGGTCTGAGACTGGTGCATGGCTTTGATTGCATTCTGTGCCATTGCCCTTGTCGAAAATGTGACAAACGCACAGCCTGTGGGAACAAGGGGACAAGGGAGCAGGAAAGACAAAAAAAACAACAAGACAAAAGGGTTGGACGCTTGTTAAACCAACACAGTCTACGAGAACGGCCACAAGACGACACTGTTCTCTGTAGTACATAACATTAAAAAAAATAACAAAAAGAAAATAAAACCACTTTTCTAATTTATTTGGCTCCACAGAGTGCTGGCTTGCTACTCTGGCCATAGACTGGCGGGGGGAGGAGGGAGGAAAGAGGAAGGAGAGAGGGAGGGAAGGGGGAAAGTGAGTTTGGGTGAGAAAAACAACACAGTTTGGGTGTTTCCTCCACCTGTCTAGGCAATAGGGTCTGAAAACCAGTGGGGGACTCCCAGAGGCATCTCCCATTCACTGAATCTTTGCTGGCTGGCTATTTAAGATGTTCAGGCATTTAAAGGTATTTATTTAAAACCACAGTGAGAAACTACTACACACTTCATGAGCTAACACATGGTTTAATAACTGAATTAAGCCGAATTCAGCGTTGGGCCAATGACATAAGCAAAAGCTACAGTATAAATATGATGGGTTTTTAGTTTAAAGTACTAAGGGGCGCAGGCTCTGGCACGTGGCTGCTGCTTTTGCAAGCAAAGCTTTACTACAACAGTTTCAGGACGTCACACTCAGTCCGACACAAGTGCCTTCAGATATTATTGAACAAGCACAACTAGCCAGTTATGAAATCACTGATTCAGTGTTCAGCTGCTGGTATTTCTTGCAATGTAATCTAAGGAGGCTTCTCCATTGCTTTCCACCCAACATGATGAAATATGCCAGCTGACCATATGTTATGAGATTATACAGGGTGGGATTGAGGGAGATGCGTAAATTACATTATGATGGGGGTACTACTTTAAAATAATGCCCAAACCATCATCAGTCAACTCCGCAATAATGTGTCTGTATGTGTGTGTAGGTGAGCGCGTGAGATTTTACTCATCCCAAAATAAAATATTGGTTTTAAATGCTTACCAAAAACAATATATTTCTGAGGACAATGACTTTGCACTGTGACTATGCTGTATTGTACGTCGCTCAGAGTGGCTGGGTAACCAGCCAGATGAGCGTCTAACAAATTGAATGAATGAATGAATGAATGAATGCACTGAGCATACAAGTATCTACACTTAAATGACCCTAAAAGCTCATTGCTCTGATCCAGGCATCTGCCTATGCTTAGGTGTGTAGATGTGCTATGTCATGATGGGAGCAGATTGGTTCACACAAACAAATGCAAAGAGATCTCCTTTGTCCATATGAATGAATAGTCATGGGAAGAAGCAGGCATATTATACATTGGGGCTCCTGGGTCTGGGACAGATTGCTAGTTAAAATAAACAGTAGGTACCCTCTACAGTAGACTATTTACCTCTGGTGACTACCGAAGACAGAGCAGTAATTTGCATGGGGCTCCTTCAGAATTATCCACAGCTGAGAAAATTATGTTTCCTCATCATGGATGAAAAATAGTGGCCTTAACTCCAGGAAAAAAAAAAGAACACTGCTAAACCTGGACAGCCTTAGAAACATGACTCATCTGAACCTTACATTGAACCTTACCAGTCTGATCAGCAGCTTAACACTGTAGCAAATGTCTACAGTGTAGAGGGACTACAACTGACTATACCTAATATGGCATACCTTTTCAAAACAGCGTGGGGGAGAGCCTTTCATTTGCGGTGCTTTGTCTTGATGCTACTTCTCTTGCCAGCGTTTCCCTAGCTCTTGGCCCACACTTTCTTGGCCTCCATGTCCCAGGCTGCCCTTTTATTCTTTGTAAGTAGTTTTCTGATACTATTGATGACAACATGGTGCTACATCTAGATGTGATGGTTTCACAAATGTGTAGAAACAAAATCGCATCGGCTGCCAAAGACAATTGTGTTTAAATGACAGCATAGGCCAGGGTTGAGTAACCCTTTTCTTCTTCTTCTTCTTCTCTTGAGGCTGTGTTCTGTCAGGGGCCACATGCTGTCAGTAGGCAGGGCCACGGCCCAAAGTGGTCCCTTCTCTCCCTGCCTTTCTCTGTGACATCCCTTCCTCTCCCTCCTTTCCTCCTTCGTGCTCAGAGAAGGGCAGATCACTCTTTTCAGAGGTCTGAACTGATCACTTGCAGAGAGCGTCTGAATTAGGCCACAGGTTGCCCACCCTTTGTGTAGGCAAATGATGCTGAGGATAGGGAGGGCAAAGAGGAGGAAGGAAAATGGTACAGAAGCAGATGTAAGGGAAATGAAAGGATGCTGAATAGCACTAAAACTGTAGGGGGGTATATACAACCCCATTCATGGGCTGAAAGCATGAGGGATCCTGTGTGTGTGGGAGGGATGGGCAAATGGCTCAGCTTCACTTTCTGTCCATTTTTCATATTTCTGGTTTTAAGTTCAGTTCTCCACATCCATTTGTGATTTTTTAAAGTTCTCATGAAAATTCATCAGCATTTTAGTGCAAATTTCTCCCAATATACACATTTTTGTATGCAATTTTGCCTAATATGCACATCTTTGCAAGCAGTTTCCCCTAATATGCATTTTATGTGTTATTTTCACAAAAAGTTTGCATTTTATATGCATGTTATGTATATATTATGCATTTTTGGTACAAGTTATTTGGAGAAATGGATCGCAACATTGGAAAAAGCGCAAACTTTGCAGGATAGCTGTGTTTCAGTTTGCATATTGTTTCAGAAAGTGTGAAACAGTTTCACATTAAAATCCAAACCAAATTACCACATGTGTTTTCAGTGTGTGACTGGATTCATGTGAACTCCCTTAATATGAATGTTTGTCAATGGATTTTCTTTTCCAGTAATATGTTTGGATGCATTGAAAATTTTACCTTGGAAGGCAATTCTAAAACCCCAAATAAAAGTTAATGTTCTACATATTCTACATTTTGTAGCTGACCTGGCTAATTTGACTTAAAATATCCTTACGGTACGGTATCATTTTTATGGACAGGCATGGATTTCATAGACATAAGTAGAGACTGACGTTTCTTTTGGTCTGCCTCTATGTGAGTGCTAGAAATGTTGTCTGGAGGTCCAAGATGAGTCCAACTTCAGAATATTGTGTAGCTTTATTTCTAAATGCTAATTAGTGACAAAGGGCATTTCCACATGTTCAAGCAGCAACCACTGCATGACAACTGATAACCAACCCATGGCTGACATTACATCACATCTTGACTACCATTGTTTGGCAATTGCCTTGGGTGCAAATGGCCAATGGCTATATGATAACGGATTATTGCAGATTTCACACAGTCAGATTGTGGATGACAGAACAGCGCAAGACATTTGAAAAAATGTACTGTGTGAATTAACCTCCCCACCCAAACAGAAATAACCAAAAGTTGGGTGCAACTTTTAATGCATTTGAATTAAAAAAAAAACACTAACATTGCACGACACTTGAAAGTGTGTACCTGAAGGAGCATCATATTCATGACCAATGGTGGAAAAGACAATGAATGACTTAGGCCTGGGGGGGGGGGTCGGGGAGGAAGGAGGTAACTTTGCCCTATTTGTACCAAAATCAGTAAATAATGGACATCAGTTTTAGTGCTGCCCAGCTAGTTTTCATTTTTAACTCATCCTTGTATTTAAGCATTAATCCAGTAGATATAGGGTAGAAGAAATTGCAGGCAAGTGCATGGAATGTCAGGGAGGCGAGTGAGTGAACTGGTGAAGGAGGCAGAACATTCCGTTGCTCTTCTGCGTACAGCACAGAAATGCAGTGGGTTGCTGTAAGAGGGGCAAAGATCTCCGCCTCTCTTCTGCCAGCCCCCAGCAGCCTGGTAAATTCTTTTTGCATGCTAATAAACTTTTGTGAACTTATTTACAAGGCTGCTTTTCACGAATGAAAAAGACGGCTTTTGAAATTGGCATTTTTGTTCTCACATTCTCCAAAGGTGACTTACATGAAAAGGCTGCGAAATAGTGCATATTCAAGATGATTTTATAGCAATTCTGAGACATACTGAAAGCTTAGCCAACACAGCTTAGCCTTATTTTGCTTCTGATCTCTAATGACTTTAAAAGTGCATTGATTTTTAGCTTTTTTAGCCTGGCATTGTTTGGAACTTGGTGGTTGTTTTTTTTAAAAAAATCTCAGCATGTTCCACTCAATTTCTTCCAAACATTATTATTATTATTATTGCCACGACTTTAAAAAGGTTTTCAAATGAAGCAAGTCTAAATATACAAACAGAGGCTGAGGCACATTACCATTATAGAGCTAAGGCATGAAACTTACAGAAAACCAAGGCTATTTTTTTTTTAAAGTTTCAATATCTTTGCCCCTGTGGTCAATGAGCAAAACAAAGAATACATTTTACAGTCAAACAGACTGTTTTATGGAAAGCAATTTGTGAATCTAAAACATTGCTGGCTTGTTTATTTGTTTGTTTTTCTATCTGCATCTTCCTGGAAAGAATATCAAGTCAAGAAGGCATTAACATTTTAATTGAACTACATGATGGTCTGGTGCAAATGCAATGCTGGCACTTTGCAAACCATTGCATGCATGTCAGAGCCGGCCTCAGGTATGTGTCCTCCCTCTTCTGTTTACTAGGGTGAATTCCTCCCATATTTTCCCTGTTTGAAATAGTTTTGCAAACCTTGGCCAAGAAGATTAAACTTGTTGGTAATAATGCCCATGTAACAATAAAACATTTTATTGTTACATGTGCAACATGGTCTCTCTTGAAGACCTTTTTATGCTGACGAGCCTATGCAGCAGTTTAAATTTTCTTGATTAGCCAGTCATTTTAAGGATTATTTTGTACTGTTTTTATGGTGCTTTTCTGTTTTATTGTATACATTGGTACACTGCCTTAATATTTTACATAAGTTGGTGGTATATAAATACTTTTATAAATAAATAAATAAAATTACCAAACATAGCTAATCTCAACCAGGTCTCTTTGGGGCCGAGGTTTGCTAAATTCCTTCAAACCCTGGTTTAAAATTCTGGTTAAAAGGGGGACCCCCTTACCATGGCATTAAACAGGATGGATGAGTATGTCAGTTTCAGGTTCTCATTTTTCCAATCTTAAGTTTAGTTCTCCACATTTCCAACTCACTCTGTGATATTTTTTGGGGGTGGAGGGGGGTGGAAGTCTTTTTGAAAATTCTTCCGCATTTTAGTCTGAATTTCTCCTATACATTTTTGTATGCAAATATACACATCTTTGCCAAGCAATATCCCCTAATGTAATGTGTTTTTGTATGTTATTTTTAGTAATATATGCATTTATATGCACATGTCGCCCTGCTATATGCATTTTTGTACACATTTCTTGGCGGGAGAACCACACTGCAAAATTCAGAGAAGTGTGGATTTTGAAAGATGGCTCTGTTTCACTTTGCATATTGTTTCAAAAAGTGCAAATTCAGTTAGTTCACCTTTAAATGCAAACTATATTGACTTTCTAGCAGTGGATAAGGTAAAGGAGGGAAGAGGGGATTTTATTTGGGAGGGGGCAGAGGAATATGCATTGCAGAGACTGGCTCTTCATTTGCAGCAATACACTGGATCTCAGAGGAAGCAATGTCTGCTTGAACCCAAAGCTAATTTACACTGGCTCATTAAATTCTACCAATGCATTTTAACATCATACAGCGTTTTGTCATCATTAACATGGAAGTCCTTAACACCAGAGAAGACAATGCCCTCATAGGAATTAATGGGCATAGCTGAGCAATATCAACAAAATGGAACATTAAAATTTACTAAGAGATTTTGCTACTTTGTATTTTTCCAATACAACCAACCAGGTGACAATATTTTAACTATTTAGACACATGACAGGTTTTTGCAATCATATTTGAGGAAACTTTTTTTTTGGACAATTAAAAAATTATTCAAACAAAGCAACAACTTTCTATACATAATGCTAGACAAACAGGTTTAGTAGTAAAATGGTAAATGGTCTACAGTACCTCGGCTAGATTCCATATTGAGGCTGTGCACTAAAATTAAAGAGGTCCAAATTTACCATCAGTCTCAAAGTCATCTATCTTTCAAACATTACTCATTGTAAGCAGATAAATAAGGGTTACCCATTTTTATTATCTCAACTGCAGTAAAATCATTACACAAGATGAAGGCTCTGATGCAGCTGTTCCCAAGTTAGGTGAACCAATTGCCCTCTCTTATCCCACCTTCCCAGCCTTTTCCCAACGTCTTGTGGGTTGCTTCTGCTCTCTGCTTCTTGGCACCTCTGAACCTACTGTGCAGTGCAATCTCTTGATCTGCTTTCTCCCCCTCTATCATTCCTCTATGGAAACAAGAAGTTTAATTCTTCATGGTTCTCATAGAGCAGTGGTTCTAAGGCATGGAACTGAAATCGCCCACCAATGGCCACTCAAGGAAAGAGACCTCTGGATGTCATTTTGCTCATCACATCTGCAGCCCATTGCCCTGGTTTTTTCAACAGGCAAAAGGAGCAAATACTTTTTCTACCGCAAGTCTTCTTGAGAACATGAGGGTTCATATGCCTTTTATTCAAGGAAGGAAGCAATTGAAGACTACAGCAGCATCTGGAGGTGTACATGTGTACGTGTGCATGTGTTTGGTGGTGTGTGCGCATGTGTGTGTGTGTAGATGATTCAAAGATTTACTGGACTGGACTGCCTTCAAGTCAATCCTGACTTATGGCGACTCTACGAATAGGGTTTTCATGGTAAGCGGTATTCAGAGGGGGTTTACCATTGCCTTCCTCTGAGGCTGAGAGGCAGTGACTGGACCAGAGTCACCCAGTGAGCTTCATGGCTGTTTGGGGATTCGAACCCTGGTCTCCCAGGTTGTAGTCCAACACCTTAACTACTACACCACACTAGCTCTCGATTTACTGAAAGGATTCCCTTAAACAAATGCCAAATATGCAAACAATATACAGTAGGATAGAAACAAGTTGATGACAAAGCCACAATCCACACCCCAACCGGATCAGGGAGCATCTGTGGGCTGGGATACATGTTCCAGCAGCCATATGGATGACAACTGTAACACTGTCCATGTGGTAGTTGGCTCACTCCATGGCCACAGAAAATACTGTAACTCACCATATAGATTGCCACCATGTAGAGAACAATCTACTTGATGGTAATAGCAGACATTGCTGGTGAATAATATGTGACCACTGTATGCAGAAAGCACCAGCTGTAAACTCTTTCACATGGTATCTTGTAACATGCAAACCGGATTATTATTATTATTATTATTTATTAAATTTATATACCGCCCGACTAGCGATAGCTCTCTGGGCGGTGAACATAAAATAGTATAAAAATACAATGAATAACAAAATAATATTAAAATACAATCAACAATACAATAAACATTATTAAAATTAGATCAATGTAACTTAAAATGCTTCAGAGAATAGGAAGGTTTTGACCTGGCGCCGGAAGGAAAGCAGAGTCGGCGCCAGGCGTACTTCCTCAGGGAGACTGTTCCATAGTTCGGGGGCCACCACTGAGAAGGCCCTAGATCTTGTCATCACCCTCCGGGCCTCCCTGTGAGTTGAAACCCGGAGGAGGGCCTTCGTAGCAGAACGTAGTGCACGGGCCGGTTCATATCGGAAGAGGCGTTCCGCAAGGTATCGTGGTCCCGCACCGTATAAGGCTTTATAGGTTAATACCAACACTTTGAATCTAGCCCGGAAACATATTGGCAACCAGTGCAAGCTGGCCAGAACAGGTGTTATATGCTCGGACCGCTTGGTCCTTGTCAGCAATCTGGCCGCCGCATTTTGCACTAGTTGTAGCTTCCGAACTGTCTTCAAAGGTAGCCCTACGTAAAGCGCATTACAGTAATCCAAACGTGAGGTTACCAGATCATGTACCACTGATGTAAGGTCCTCTTTACTCAAATAGGGACGTAGCTGGGCTACCAACCGAAGTTGGTAAAACGCATTCCTAACCACCGAGGCTACTTGAGCCTCAAGTGAGAGGGAAGAGTCTAAAAAGACTCCCAGACTACGAACCCGGTCCTTTAGGGGGAGTGTAAACCCATCCAGGACAGGGTATATATCCACCATCCGATCAGAGAACCCGTCCACCAACAGCATCTCAGTCTTGTCTGGATTGAGCTTCAGTTTGTTAACTCTCATCCAGTCCATTGTCGAGGCCAGGCAACGGTTCAGCAAATCGACAGCCTCACCTGAAGAAGATGAAAAGGAGAAGTAGAGCTGCGTGTCATCAGCATACTGATGACAACGCACTCCAAAACTCCTGATGACCTCTCCCAACGGCTTCATGTAGATATTAAAAAGCAGGGGGGACAAAACTGACCCCTGCGGGACCCCATATTGGAGAGCCCGCGGTGTCGAGCAATGTTCCCCAAGCACTACCTTCTGGAGACGACCCGCCAAGTAGGAGCGGAACCACTGCCAAGCAGTACCTCCAACTCCCAACTCCGCGAGCCTCTCCAGAAGGATACCATGGTCGATGGTATCAAAAGCCGCTGAGAGATGAAGGAGAATCAACAGAGTTACACTCCCTCTGTCTCTTTCCCGACATAGGTCATCGTACAGGGCGACCAAGGCTGTCTCAGTGCCAAAACCGGGCCTAAAACCCGATTGAAATGGATCTAGATAATCAGTTTCATCCAATAGCGCCTGGAGCTGGCCAGCAACCACCCGTTCCAAGACCTTGCCCAGGAAGGTAGGTATGCCCAGCTTCAAGAAGCAAGCTGGTGTACATCATCCTCATTCCAGAATGCATGGCTCAAAGGGGAATAAACAGCGGTTAGTTGTAGCCTGAGACCTGCTCTGGCAGCTCCTGCTCACCTTAGAGTTTTCATCATGGGACTCACCAAATGGGAAACAACTTCAGAAAAAGGAAGCTTTTGTTGAGGAGTAATTGCTCCAGCAATTCTCAGGGTTTTTTCCCTCCTGTTCATAGAAATTTCAGTCATGGCAAAATATACAGGCCTGCTACCAGAAATGATAGCACCATGTTGAGATCCCTCCACACCCTTCATAACATCTGATGAGACATAGCTCAGTGGTCCCAGGATACAGGTATGCTGAACTGGACATTATGGGGAGGAGAATAAAGGACTTAACATGGGGCTGTTGCTTTTGGCAGCAACCCCATGTTCAGTATTGCTTGTAGTTCTGTCCTCTCCCCCTGGCTTTCTTAGCGCTAATGGTACATGCCAAGTTAGCCATTGTCTAACAGGCCGGACAAACTTAAGCAATAAGGAATAAAGGGAATCATTAAGGTGTAGTTTATGCATTTATCACAATTTCTACTCGCTAAGAACTGAGGGAGCTTCCGAACTGCCGCTATTTTGCAGGCAGGATTCAATCACGAATTGGCAAGTTCAGATTGTGCAATTACAGTGGATTCGGTGCAACAAACCCACCTCCCCCCCAACACTCCCCAAATATTCCCCATTCTCAGAGTCTTCTCTGAGGAAGGGAACTCAGGGTCCTTCACCACAACCCCGTGTCTATGGTAACCTCCTCTCACTGTAGTCTAGGAATGCACTCTGCTGAAGTTAGCAGATAACAAATTAAGTACCAAGTGGGATGTTTATTTATTTATTATTTATTTATTGCATTTATACCCCGCCTTTCTTTCCATGATAGAAACCCAAGGCGGCTTACATATGGTTCCCAGGCAGTCTCCCATCCAGGCACTGACCAGACCGGACCCTGCTTAGCTTCAGCAGGATGCTGGCCTCATGTGCCTTCAGACCATAGCCTGGGATAGCACAATTGGAGCCATCTTCAATCTGTTTACCATTTGTTTGGTTTCCCTGCCAGTCATTAATTTAAAAAATGTGCTAGTAACTGGGGGGGGGCAGGGTTTGTGGGATGCACTGTGGAAGCAAGGGAAAGTTTCTGCCTTGTGTTTTTTCTTAAACAGGGATGGAATTGAAAATCTTGATGCCAAGCTTATCCAAATGGGGTTTTTTTTCTAATGACCATCTTTGTCTTTGATCTTGATGAGAAGCAAGCTATTTTTGTCCTAGTTTTTATTAGTTTACATATTATATTCATTGTTATTCACTTTATTATACATTCAATATTATACAGTATACACTGCAGGTTTTCTAAAGTAACCAGCACTTAAGCAGATAATATAACTGTATAAAATATGAATATATTAATACTCATAAAATTATACTTCAGAAATAGAGTACTGCGTGGGGCTTGACTCTTTTAGTATGACATGTATAAAATATGTATTTTTGCATATCATTTTGCATATATTTAGACTTTTTTAAAAAGTAGCATAAGCAAGCACTCAGTGCAAGCAGTGGTCTTATGTGGGCAGAGCGTTATTGGGATGGAACTGCCAAATTCCATGTATTAATACACTGAAAATGGATTCTTCCTCTATCCCTAGGCACAAGCCTTCTTCTTGGCAAGGTGAGGGTGCCCCTGCCATCAAAGTATTGTGAATAGTTTCATCCCTGCCTCCAAAACTAAAATGTCTTTCCCAAATTCACCACTTTTGAATGGGGGCAAATTTATTGCAGGGGGGAGTGCATTTGGTTCAACCCTAGACTTATGTGCTAAGGATATGCATACACAGTGAAAATATTTTGCAAACTTTCCTTCTGTTGACACGTGTAATTTACATGCATCCTTTATTTAATGTAGTAAAAATCAATCAATGGGTCCTCTATTTATGCTTCCTTCTTGCACAGAAAGAAGACCTGAGCTAGAGGAGACATTTTAATAATGCACCTTAATGATGGGCAAATACCAAAGGTGCTTTTTAAAACACTGCACGCTTCCTTGAGCCTACAAAATAGGGTAGGTCATAAATCTCAACAATAATAATACCACCCCATAAAGAGCCATAGCTCTAAGCAGTCATTTGAGATCAAGAGGACAGCTAGACAGCTTTATGTCCACTAATAATGTTTACACTTATGCACATTAAGATAGGACTAATCAAATCTCATGCTTCAAGGTGCAAACTGCAAGAATTAAAAAATATCTCTCCCCCCCACCACATCCACACACATTAGACATCAGAATGTCTACATCACCTCACACCTTTCTCTAAAGTACCAGTGTTGTGTCGCACAGCAAAGACTAGTTTCTTTAACCTGGGGTCCTCCAGAAGTTTTGGAGTACGACGCCTATCAGCCTCAGCATGGCCAGGGATGATGGGAGTTGTGGGCCAAAACATCTGGACAGCACCAGGACAGGGAGGGCTGAAACAGACTCTGCCCTTCTGTTGAAAAATTAGACTTTTGCCCTAGGCTCAGAGTACAGAGATGGGGGAGAGGGTTAGAGATGAACTGCCCTAAAGTGGTCCACTCTAGGCCTTGTTCTGGTTTCCGTAAGGTACAACTCAGTTGGATTACTCCTACACAAGTGAGAGACTGATGTGGTTAACATGGTGTCTAGTTTGGTCCTCCGTATCACCCTGTTAGTCAAAGCTGGAGAAGGGTGAAAGACTGGTTAAGAATAAGGAAAGAACAACACCTCGGAAGGCCAAGGGAGAGCATTGAGGGGAAAGGTATGGTTGACCAAGTGCAATGTGACAAAGAAGAAGAAGAAGGACTGATTGGAGGCCCTTGGACTGAGAGTCAGGATGAACCCTGGCAACTGAAAGAGCGGGGAAGCGCGTATTGAGCATGGCCAAGAATCAAATTGGAGGATGGAAGCAATAGTGCATTTAGATCACACACAGCTTGTCGAGTTTCCATCTTGGAATTTGTAACTCAGTGAAAGAGCATGCAGAAGGCCCCAGATTCAACCCCTGGCATCACCAGGTAGTGCTGAGAGAGACTCAGAGAGCTGCTACCAGCCAGTGTAGACAATACTGAGCTGTGTAAGGCAGCTCTCTACATTCCTATGATTGGAGGTCTGGTGGCAGTTAGAAGCTGAATGAGAAACAGGCAATTAAAACAGTCCAGAAAAGGCTGATATAATGATTGTTCCATGCAAAGTCTTGAGAGGAACAGTGACAATCACTATTGATGGGGTTCCCTGGCCACACATCAGGTGTAGATAGAGAGGTCGTGGGCTCTCCGACCCTGGAGGCATTCAAGAGGCAGCTGGACAGCCATCTGTCGGGAATGCTTTGGTTTGGATTCCTGCATTGAGCAGGGGGTTGGACTTGATCGCCTTATAGGCCCTTCCAGGTTCGCTATTCTATGATTCTATGGACACAATGTGTGGCAAAATGGTCCTCTGAATGGACCTTGGTCTGTACAGTTTTCAAAACCTTTCAATTTGGGCAATTGTTTTCTGGGCAAGCTGAACCCTGGTGCTCTAATGGTTCTGCATTATATACTGTTGCAAATAATTTCATATAATTTAGGCTAATACGGCAGCTATGCTCATTTCTGGGCAGGGATAACATAGCACAGGGATCATGCACTGGTAACCTCACTGGAATATTGCAATGAGCTTTATGTAGGGCTGCCTTTAAGGTTGGTCGGAAGCTGCAGCCACTAGATTGCTATGTGGAGCAGCGTATGATCACCATGTGACATCCTTGCTAAGGGAAACTGCACTAGCTGCCAGTATGCTACCGGGCCACGTTTAAGGTTTTATTGTTGGTATATAAAGTCCTATACCCTTCTCCGACCACTTCAGTCGTCTGAAGAGGCCCTGTTGACAGTACGTCATATTTTGGTGGCTTGCCTCTACATTGGGGGTGGGAACCTTTTTCCATCCAAGAGCTGGATTCCCTCACAGAGGGCCGCATGCCAGTAGTCAAGGTGGGCAGAGGCTAGGGATGGAAAGATCTGTCCGTTTCGGTTCTCTCAGTTTCTCATTTTCCCAATGTTAAATTCAGTTCTCTCCATTTCTACAGCAAACTGTGAATTTTTTTTTTTAAATCCTAATGAAAATTCTCCACCATTTTAGTGTGAATTTCTCCAAATAATTTTTTGTAGGCGGTTTTGACAAAGGTATACATTTTTGCAAGCCATTTCTCATCATTTCATGCCTTTTCGCATGTTTTTTCCACTCACGTATTCATTTTTATGCACACTTTCCCCTAATATATGCATTTTGTAAATGTTGTTTAGTTGCTGAACTGCATCCCAAAATTCTAATAAATGTGAATTTCGAAGGATGGCTGTGTTTCGGTTCAATTACTGTTTTGGAAATTGCAAATTTGACAAATCCTGCTTGAAATGCGAATTGAATCGAAATTCTCACCCATCCCTAGCAGAGGCAAAAGTAGTTATGGTAATGGATGTGACTTTTCCCTTTGTACAGTAGGCTAGATTGAAGCCATGTCAGAGGTACAGACACACACACACACACACCTCCATCCAGGAAGCAAGAGGCATTATCACAGTTCAAGAACACATTCCAGCCAGGGAAAAGCACTTAAGTAGAATGGGAATCAGAGCAATTAACGGGTGTACCTTGGGGGGGGGCATGGCCCAAGAGAGTCCCGAGGGCCAGACAGAGAAGCCTAGAAGACTGCATGTGGTCCCTAGACCTGAGGGTTGCCTTCCCTGGAGATGGGACCTGCTGGTAAGGGTGGTAATAAATTTCATCATCGTCATCATCATCCCTGCTCTACATGAAACAGGACCTGTAGTGTGGTGGCTCCCTTCCTCTCAAAATATGCCAGCCGCTTACAATAATGGGCTTTCACTGTATGCAACAGATCATTTTATTCACCCAGGCTTTCCCAGTTTAGCATTGGTATTATTAATTTGACTACAGCCAGCACTGTGTTCATGCTGCTAGTTGTTTTATTCTGTTTTCATGATGCATTTTGTTTTTATATTATGCATCCTTTTCCTTTTAGGCCACTTGAATATTGCTTTTGCTTTTTTATTAAGCATAGTAACCTGCAACAAGCCTTCCGAATAGGGCAGGCTAGAGATGCAAATACATAACAAATGGCCAAATATGCTTAAAAAAGTGATGGATATAAACTGTTGCCAATCTTCTTATCAGGGTTCTTTTTCAGTAGCCAGGGTTGTTGAGCCAGATTAATCAGCTCTACTTCTAGAATGTCAGGGATTGCTACTAAACTCTAAAGGGCGTGAGCTTTCACTATTTTTCTGTGAGGCTGTCTTCTAGCTGTCCAGAACAGATCAATGATTGACTGGAGAAAGGTTTCTTAAAGCAATTTCCTCCTACAGACTGGTTCAGAAAGAAGCACAAGAACTTGTCACTGAACAGATTTAGGGATGCATCTATTACACTTGTCATCTCAATTGAAATGGTATCTTAACTCAGATTTGCTGTTATTCATCAGCACTGCAAGAGAACTTCAGTACCTGCAAACTGATAAGGACACTCTCTCCTTGATTTCATTCTCCCTTGTTCCCTGGTAGCTTGGTGACAAATATTCGTTTGGCAAAATAATGGCTATGGATGGACAAACTGGACTATTTTTGGTCCATATCACTACTGTATGTGTTCACCTCAAAATCTATTCCATTCTACTTATTGTGCACATTTAAAAATTCACATTTAAATACTATTCTTAAACATATTTTATCTCAAAATACACTTTTTAAAGTGTATTTATGTGTTTTGTATACATATGTATGTATTTTGTATTTATTTAACAAAATTTATATACCGCTTGATTGTAATAAAACTTCAAAGCAGTCTACAAAAATAAAATTTTCATCTGAGAACTGAGTCAGAACACTCAGAAAGTTTGAAAACCAGTGGATAATGCAAGTTATGATCAACACAGTAGTCCAGGAGGTATGGATGAGTTCAGTTCATCCTGGGATTCACAAAGACTGGATTTCTGAAGCATCCCTAATAATGGCAAATCTGGGGGGGGGAGTGATTCCCATCCTTCCTTTTGCCTGTTAAAAATGTGCACTTGTATTTATGTGACCCTTTCCACAAGTTCAACCATGTTTATCTTTTTCAGAAGGTCACCAACCTTCAATGAGAAAATCTGTTCCATATTTATGGTTGTAGTTTTGGGAAGCCTCACCTGTCCATTCATTCATTCATTCATTCATTCATTCATTCATTCATTCATTCATTCATTCATTCATTATTAAATTTATATCCCGTCCTTCCTCCCAGAAGGAGCCCCTTTGGTCTCCAAAGTAAGATGCATTGGTCTCTAGATGTCCCCCACTGATTTCACCAAAATCTGAAGGAGGACTGTGGTGTTTTCCCTCAAACTCTAGTCTATGATACCTGGAAGATGCACAATTTAGCATGACAAAGACAAGCTGCAGCGAGCCTAGGGCTCATGTGCTCTCTGCTTTATGTATGTTTCCGAGCTCGATTCAAGGTGCTGATTTTGACCTATAAAGCCTTACACGGCTTGGGACCACAATACCTGATGGAATGCCTCTCCCAATACGAACCCACCCGTACACTACATTCAAGATCAAAGGCCCTCCTCCGGATGCCTACTCCAAGGGAAGCTTGGAGGGTGGCAACAAGGGGGAGGGCCTTCTCAGTGGTGGCCCCCAAATTATGGAATGATCTCTTTGACGAGGTGCGCCTGGCACCAACACTGTTATCTTTTCGGCACCACGTCAAGACTTTCCTCTTCTCCCAGGCATTTTAGCATGTGTTTTAAATGGTTTTATATTGTTTTGAATTTTTAAATTGTGTTTTAAATTGTTTTTAAAAAATGTGTTTTAAATTGTATATTTGTTTTAATGATTTTGAACATAAGAACACAAGAACATAAGAAGAGCCTGCTGGATCAGGCCAGTGGCCCATCTAGTCCAGCATCCTGTTCTCACAGTGGCCAACCAGGTGCCTGGGGGAAGCCCACAAGCAGGACCCGAGTGCAAGAACACTCTCCCCTCCTGAGGCTTCCGGCAACTGGTTTTCAGAAGCATGCTGCCTCTGACTAGGGTGGCAGAGCACAGCCATCATGGCTAGTAGCCACTGATAGCCCTGTCCTCCATGAATTTGTCTAATCTTCTTTTAAAGCCGTCCAAGCTGGTGGCCATTACTGCATCTTGTGGGAGCAAATTCCATAGTTTAACTATGCGCTGAGTAAAGAAGTACTTCCTTTTGTCTGTCCTGAATCTTCCAACATTCAGCTTCTTTGAATGTCCACGAGTTCTAGTATTATGAGAGAGGGAGAAGAACTTTTCTCTATCCACTTTCTCAATGCCATGCATAATTTTATACACTTCTATCATGTCTCCTCTGACCTGCCTTTTCTCTAAACTAAAAAGCCCCAAATGCTGCAACCTTTCCTCGTAAGGGAGTCGCTCCATCCCCTTGATCATTCTGGTTGCCCTCTTCTGAACCTTTTCCAACTCTATAATATCCTTTCTGAGATGAGGCGACCAGGACTGTACACAGTATTCCAAATGCGGCCGCACCATAGATTTATACAACGGCATTATGATATCGGCTGTTTTGTTTTCAATACCTTTCCTAATTATTGCTAGCATGGAATTTGCCTTTTTCACAGCTGCTGCACACTGGGTCGACATTTTCATCGTGCTGTCCACTACAACCCCGAGGTCTCTCTCCTGGTCGGTCACCGCCAGTTCAGACCCCATGAGCGTATATGTGAAATTCAGATTTTTTGCTCCAATATGCATAATTTTACACTTGTTTATATTGAATTGCATTTGCCATTTTTCCACCCATTCACTCAGTTTGGAGAGATCTTTTTGGAGCTCTTCGCAATCCCTTTTTGTTTTAACAACCCTGAACAATTTAGTGTCGTCAGCAAACTTGGCCACTTCACTGCTCACTCCTAATTCTAGGTCATTAATGAACAAGTTGAAAAGTACAGGTCCCAATACCGATCCTTGAGGGACTCCACTTTCTACAGCCCTCCATTGGGAGAACTGTCCGTTTATTCCTACTCTCTGCTTTCTGCTTCTTAACCAATTCCTTATCCACAAGAGGACCTCTCCTCTTATTCCATGACTGCTAAGCTTCCTCAGAAGCCTTTGGTGAGGTACCTTGTCAAACGCTTTTTGAAAGTCTAAGTACACTATGTCCACTGGATCACCTCTATCTATATGCTTGTTGACACTCTCAAAGAATTCTAATAGGTTACTGAGACAGGACTTTCCCTTGCAGAAGCCATGCTGGCTCTGCTTCAGCAAGGCTTGTTCTTCTATGTGCTTAGTTAATCTAGCTTTAATTATACTTTCTACCAGTTTTCCAGGGACAGAAGTTAAGCTAACTGGCCTGTAATTTCCGGGATCCCCTCTGGATCCCTTTTTGAAGATTGGCGTTACATTTGCCACTTTCCAGTCCTCAGGCATGGAGGAGGACCCGAGGGACAAGTTACATATTTTAGTTAGCAGATCAGCAATTTCACCTTTGAGTTCTTTGAGAGCTCTCGGGTGGATGCCATCCGGGCCCGGTGATTTCTCAGTTTTTATATTGTCCATTAAGCTTAGAACTTCCTCTCTCGTTACCACTATTTGTCTTAGTTCCTCAGAATCCCTTCCTGCAAATGTTAGTTCAGGTTCAGGGATCTGCCCTATATCTTCCACTGTGAAGACAGATGCAAAGAATTCATTTAGCTTCTCTGCAATCTCCTTATCGTTCTTTAGTACACCTTTGACTCCCTTATCATCCAAGGGTCCAATTGTCTCCCTAGATGGTCTCCTGCTTTGAATGTATTTATAGAATTTTTTGTTGTTGGTTTTTATGTTCTTAGCAATGTGCTCCTCAAATTCTTTTTTAGCATCTCAAGGCCTAACACTCTCCGCCCATGGCCGGGCCATTTGGGGCTTTAACAGTAGTTTGAATTGTAGCAATCACCAATTCTGGAGCTGGTTTAACTAATTTAATATGACTCTTAAGAGCAACGTCAGGTTAGAAAGTACCCCCAAACTGCACACCCCTCCAGAGGAGTGTGACTCCCACCCGCATCTGACACAGAAGAACTGCAAACTCCCAGATCAGTTGAGCTCCCACTATTAACATTTCTCTCTTGTTGGGTCTGAGCTTCAGTTTATTCACCTTTATCCAGGCCGTCACTGTCTCCAGCCACCTTTACAGATCTTTCACCACTCAGGTGGTTCCATTGACAAGGGAAAACAGAGCTGAGCTTAGTCCACATACTCTACCATAAATCTCTGGGAAACCTTTTCCCATAGCTTCATATAGATGTTAAAAAGTGTGTGTGTGTGTTTGTTTAAACTGAACCTTGCAGCGTCTCACAGGGCAAGTCCTGTGAAGCAAAACAGTAGTCCAAGAGCCTCAACGGGAATCTGCCTGAGAGGTAGGATCAAAATAAATGAGCACAGAACAGTGGATTGATTCATTTACTCTACATCCTTCAAAGTACCCATTTTTGGATCAAATCAAGAAACAAAAATAGTTGGCTACCCATCCTTATTACATTTCATCCTAAATAAAATTGACAACAACAACCTTAAGCATCTTAACTAATTGCCTAAACATGCATTGGAAGGAGGTTACTTGGGCCCTTTCTTCAGTGGCAATTTAAAAAGGTTTGGGAGGACAACAGTATGACTCTGCTCCATGTCCCAATCATCCTAATGAGATGCACAGATGGGATTTAGCACAAACCTCCTCCTGTAATCTCATAAAATGGAAAGTATGTGTCCTGTATGACATTCACTGCCATCCCAGAAGACTGTGCTGCATGTATTCAAAGCTAGCCTGTCTCTCCTAATTTATGAAATTAGGTGCCCCCCTCACACACACACCAGTTTTCAACAGATGTAACAATGTGTTTGCTACCAGTTGTGTCATCTTTGATCCTAAGCCAGAAACGTCTGTGAGGTTTCTGGGCTTGCATACACAACCCAGTGAGCTCCCTCCATCTATTTGTGTGTTCAATCAAGAATTTGATCTTAGCTTGCAGAGAGGAGGACCCAGCGTAATAACTGTCATCTGGCCAATGCACTGCACCGCTACACTTCACCAGTTTGTGGCTTGTTGTGTGATTGCAATCTAGGGACGAATCGACACACACAGCCAAATCCCATCATTTGTGACGGCTCACAGTGGTCAGGGACTCTTTCATGGCTGAAACAACATGTTAACCTCAGCCAGGCAAGTGAACAAATGCAGGATGCTGTTTACCTTTTGATATGATACATGGAAGACTCAAATAACTTTTGCAGGACTTAAAACACTTGACTCTCCAGTGGCTACAATTAATATTGAACTAATTGCCCAGGTACCTGCACTCCATTTCCACTTACATAGCTAATCCAATTAGTCCTATTAACATGCAGAATTAAAATGTTTAATTTGCCTTGCTGTAGTCAGGGCTCAGGCCTATAATATGGCTTGAACTATAACTATATATAAACAATTTCTACCAAATTTATTTTGGGTACACATGCATTGTTCCCTGGTCACAGGAAAAGACGATTCACGTCTCTTAAATGCAACTATTTCTCCGAGGAGCATGGAGTGATTTATCACAGAGTTTCTAGACCAGGATCCTCAGCCTTTTTGGGGCTGAGGACGCATCTGAAAATCTAAGAAACTGTCACGACCACCACAAAATACTCATTTCACAACAGAACTAAAATGTTCAGAAACCTAATCCTCAAAACACCTACAACCTGCACCTGAAAAAAAAGGACAACCCCGAAACCTTCATTTTTTAAAAAAGATAAAAAATAAAGATAAATTAAAATTGGGAGGGTCAGGGGGGATGTCTGAGGATCCTATGGGACCACATTGGGGACCCTGGCCCTAGGCACTCTTCCACAGGGCGAGGGCGTTTTGCTTTGGCAGTAGAACTGTGTTGAGAGCCTTTAGCTCGGCCTTCCCTAACTAGGATCATGAGATGCTGGAGACTGGACCTGGGACCTTCTGCATGCAAAGCAGGTGCTCTGCTACCGAGCTCCACTCTTCTTGAAGTCTTCATCCATCCTGAACACCTGCTCAAAATAACTTTGTCTGAGTTTGACTTTCTTTAGCTTGTAACTTGCCATATCTAGAGCTGGCCAAGACATTTGACTGCCTAGGGAAATTGCAAAATGGCACCCCCATCGCCCCATTCCACATACAGGCTAGCTCTGAGGAATCAGTGCAGGTCAAATGACAGCAGGCAATTTTGTCTCCCAGCAGAGGAGAATGGCTAAGGGGTTCAAGAAGGAAGACTGGCTGCTCTCCTCTCAGCATTTCTCACTTGATGCAGTCACAAAATCAGAAGAAGGCTAGGACTGGGGAGGGCAGCTATGAGAGAACTAGAAAAGATCCTCAAATGCAAAGATGTATCACTGAACACTAAAGTCAGGATCATTCAGACCATGGTATTCCCGATCTCTATGTATGGATGTGAAAGTTGGAGAGTGAAAAAAGCAGATAAGAGAAAAAACCAGCTCATTTGAAATGTGGTGTTGGAGAGCTTTGTGGGTTTCATGGACTGCGAAAAAGACAAATAATTAGGTGTTAGAACAAATTAAACCAGAACTATCATTAGTAGCTAGAATGATGAAAAAGAGGTTATCATACTTTGGACACATAATGAGAAGACATGGTTCACTAGAATAAGACAATAATGCTGAGAAAAACAGAAGGGAGTAGAAAAAGAGGAAGGCCGAACAAGAGATGGATTGATTCCATAAAGGAAGCCACAGACCTGAACTTACAAGATCTGAACAGGGTGGTTTACAACAGATGCTGTTGGAGATTGCTGATTCATAGAGTCGCCGTAAGTTGTAACTGATGTGAAGGCACATAACAACAACAGCAGCCCCCTTACTCTGTCTGATGATAGGGCTGGCCCTGTGATGTGATCTTCTGGCACTGACTTCCAGCCTTTGGCTTGGATCCTAAGATCAGTTAACTTAAGGGAAATAAGTACATAGAAAGAAAGCCACCCCATCCTACTCCCTGAAGCCATCTATGTCCAAGAGCTTTTCTGGAGGGTCGATGGCCCCTCCTGAACCATGTGGAATGGGGCACAGGGGGCTGCTGAGGAACGGGCAGATCATTCTCAAACAGACTTGGGCCCTACTGGGAGGAAGGGCGGGATATAAATCTAATAAATAAATAGTTAAGGAATGCTGTAAGTAGGGCTGCTGAATGATGGGTAAAAATGGTCTGCTTCTCCCAGGGTTAGGGACCCCAAGGACTCCAGACTTAGCTTTCTTTTCTTCTTCTTTTTTTAAATAGGTAAGCTCCTAAGCGCTCTGTATCAAGAGATATACACCAAAATATCAGCTTCCCCTGCCGCAACCTCTGTTAAAAAAATTAGGAGCAGGCTGCTCCAATCCCTGCCCTTTCACGTTAGTCAGAGTTGTGATTGACAAGGGATTTGTTGACCTCCAGCCAACAGCTAGAACTCCTTGCAAGTACTGAAATCAGCTGCCTGTTCTTTTCCTGCTTGTCTGCATATTACATGAGTTTAGTAAGCTTATAGCAGCACATTTGCCTGCCACTTCCAGTTTTCTCACTGTGTGCACACATCCAGCATGAGGTTCAGAACAGATCACAGCAGGATCTTGGTACACAATTTCAGTGATGATGAATATCAAAGTGTACATGTGGGGTTTTTTAATTGCAAAAATAGCATATGATATTTTTTATTTATCAAATAATTTTTGAACAGAAAGAAAAAAGTGTACATGCAACTTATGATGCCATCACAATGTATTTTAGTTTTATAAATGACTCTAAGGAGTCAAACAAGTTCAAATTTCCTGGGCTGTTGAGGAAGGCAGTTTGTCTAGTTCACAGCCTGTTTTGAAAACCTTCCCAATATGAAGCTTGAACCTGATACATACTTTTCTGGGAGTAAAACTGCAATGCTAATCCCACATGCCTGGGAGTAAACCCCACTGAATTCAACAGGACTTACTTTTGAGTAAGGTCCTGTTGTATGGTTAGGATTGTGCTATAAATCAATGGGACTGTTGCACAGACATATGAACTGTGTTGTAAATCTTTCTCTTCCCCTCCAATCCTATTTTTAAGCAATTAGGCAGGGCTTACGTAGATGTCACTGCTGTTATTTGGCAGGTAACTAATACTGTTTTTTGGAAAAAAAATGTTCTGCAATGACCAACTGGTTTTGACAATAAACTATTATATGGGGTGTATGTATTTTTACATGTCCAGTTTGTGTGTACATGGAGTCTTTCCAACAAACCTGTGAGGTTGGTTAGGCTGACAGTTTGCTCACTCAAGCTACATATGTTCAGAGTATTTGTGTGTTTGTGCTGACAAATTTTGTAGGGTATTTTTTGTTGGTAGTTTGCTGTAAAATATCAGAACTGTGGAATTTTGCAGTTAAAGCAGTGTGTGTATTTGTGTGTGTGTGTATTGCCTGTGTGCATGTTCCCCCCCTTCACTGTATGTTTTGTGAATATGACATGATGTATTTGTACCTCACTTTTCTTCCTGGGTCCTTCCCCTCTTTTAATAAATAATAATAATAATAAAATTTAATTTATGTGTCGCCTATCTGGCTGATGGCCACTCTAGGCGACGTACATGTAAACAGTTAAAACACAATGCGAGAAAATACATTAATACAATATATAAACAATACAGCAGCAACAACAATACTAGTGCAGGGTAAGAGGCATTTCAGTCATAGAAGTTAACCCTCCCCGGAAATCCCAAAGGCCTGTTGAAAGAGCCAGGTCTTTAAGGCTTTACGAAATACATTTAGGGAAGAGGCGCGCCATAGATCTTGTGGGAGGGAGTTCCAGAGGGTGGGGGCCGCCACTGAGAATGCCCTCTCTCTAGTTCCCGCCTATCTAGCTGTTTTTGTCGGCGGGATTGAGAGAAGGCCCTGTGTGGCTGATCTTGTCGGACGGCATAATTGGTGGCGTTGAAGGCGCTCCTTTAGATAAACTGGGCCGAGACCGTATAGGGATTTAAAGGTTAATACCAACACCTTGAATTGGGCCCGGAAGACAACTGGAAGCCAGTGTAGATCGAACAACACTGGTGTGATGTGATCCCGCCGGCGACTATTTGTAAGTAGTCGAGCAGCCGCGTTTTGTATAAGTTGTAGTTTCCGGACCGTTTTCAAGGGTAACTCCACGTAGAGCGCATTACAGTAATCCAATCGAGAGGTGACCAGGGCGTGTACTACCAGTGGGAGCTGATGAACAGGAAGGTAGGGTTGCAGCCTTCGTATGAGGTGTAGTTGATACCAGGCTGCCTGGCTCACTGCCGAAATCTGAGCCTCCATGGACAGCCTGGAATCAAGCACAACCCCAAGGCTGCGGACCTGGTCCTTCAGGGGTAGAGTCACCCCACTGAACTTCAGGTCAACATCTCCCAACCTTCTCTTGTCCCCCACGAGTAGCACCTCGGTCTTATCGGGGTTCAACTTCAGCTTGTTCCTTCCCATCCATCCACTCACGGATTCCAGGCACTTGGACAAGGTCTCCACAGCCAACTCTGGTGAAGATTTAAACGAGAGATAGAGCTGAGTGTTATCCGCATATTGGTGACACTGCAGCCCAAATCTCCTAATGATTGTCCCCAGCGGCTTCATATAAATGTTAAATAGCATGGGAGAGAGGATAGAGCCCTGTGGCACACCACAATTGAGAGGCCAAGGGTCTGAAACCTCCTCCCCCAATGCTACCTGTTGGTACCTATCGGAGAGAAAGGAACGGAACCACTGTAATACAGTGCCTCCAATTCCCAATCCCTCCAGGCGCTGTAAAAGGATACTGTGGTCGACAGTATCAAAAGCCGCTGAGAGATCGAGGAGGACAAGAAAGGTGAATTCTCCCCTATCTAATGCCCTCCTCATATTATCTACCAGAGCGACCAAGGCTGTTTCAGTTCCGTGACCAGTCCTGAAACCCGACTGGTATGGATCCAAGTAATCCATTTCATCTTTGCAACAACCCTGTGAGGTTAGACTGAGAGTTGGTTCAGTCAAGCTGCACAAGATTTTTTAAAGCTACTCCTATCTTTTTAATGTTGAAATGTTATTTAATAATTATATGATTATGGTTTTTAAACTATTTATAACTGTTGCAAAATGCCTCATGACAGCAGGAACTCTGAAAGGCAGGTTGAAAAAATAAATATAAATTAAATCAAGACTGTGGGTTCAAAACAACTGTTCATGTTGGTAATATATGTACACAAGCAGCGGTTCTTGCCAATAAATTGTGGGGAGATGGGTGGTGGTGGGTGGGAATGTAGGGGGCTCAATCTACATACAGTATACCAGGCCCAAGAACTCCTGTTGGCACCCCGGCTATAAATTAGTTTAAGGGAAATCACAGAAGGGAAGTGTTCTGTTCCCTCCTCATCCTGCATGTCCCTGCACCCTGACCTATGTTGTTCAGAAGGGTCCCCTGACCAGAGCTTGGAAAAGTTACTTTTTTGAACTACAACTCCCATCAGCCCTAGGCAACATGGCCACTGGATTAGGCTGATGGGAGCTGTAGTTCAAAAAAGTAACTTTTCCAAGCTCTGCCCCGACTCTCTTTGTGGAGGTCACAGCAGGTAGCTGCGAGGGGAAGGAAAACAAAGGAGACTTCCCATTCTGTGAATTTCCTTTAATTAACATTTTAGGATCCAAGCCTTTTGACTTGAGAGTAGCCACTCACCCAGCCTCTTCTTATGCCTATTTGTACATGGAGCCAATTCATTCTGCACAGAGGGCCCAAATCAGAACTTTACACAGGGAGACAATTTTATTTCCTTCTCAGATGCCCTTATTTATTTGTTTGTTTATTTCAGAGCGGCTCCTTGCTAGTTCATCATCTCACAGGCACAGTCAGAACCCTAACATGGAATCCTATGGGGCAGTGATAAAAGGAAGCAGAGTACAGCAGGAAGGCTTGACACACTGAAGGTATACCAGCCAGAGCTTGGAAAAGTTACTTTTTTGAACTACAATTCCCATCAGCCCTAGCCAGCATGGCCACTGGATTGGGCTGATGGGAGTTGTAGTTCACAAAAGAAACTTTTCCAAGCTCTGATACCAGCAGAGTCGGGTCCTGTATTCCTCTTCAGCCTTGCATGCAGGTTTCCTTGTGTATGTGCAGGCCAATCATTTAGCAACGTGCTGCATCTAACTAACCCATTCTTTGCTACATTCTGCCTCCGCTGTCAGAGGCAATATACCTCTGAATGCCAGTTGCTGGGAATCACAGGCGGTGGGGGCACTGATGCCCTCAGGTTGTGTGCTTCCCAGAGGCATCTGGTTGGCCACTGTGAGAACAGGATGCTGGACGAGATGGGCCTTTGGCTGGATCGAGCGGCCTGGCTCTTACGTTGTTATTATTTCTCACTTGCCCATTCTTACTTGGAAATGCTTGGTCTACACCTCCAATATTTTGGCAGTGAAATATAGGAAACTTAAAAGTACACAGGCTCATTCAAGAACCTACGTACACAGAAGCTCACAAAATGTACACAAAACTGTAAGGTCAGAATCCCCAATCATATTATGTTTTAAGTCAATGCTCTAGATCCCAGGGAGTGTAAGAGAAAGCTCTTGTTCTAGGATTGATGATCACATAAACATAAAGATATCTTATGCAGGCATTGCTAGTTTTTAAAAGATAATTTTGGTGCTTTCAGACTCTTTTTTTTCAAGGCAGTATTTCTTAGGATACATGTAGGAATTATAATAAAAATGCATAAATTGTGATTCCCTTGATGCAGTTGTATTGTCATAGATCTATTGCACATCAGATTCACAGCCCTATATTTATGCAACAATATGGCAGGGCCATATCTTCCTGAGTCCCTCATGACTGAATGGTATAGAGCCAAATGAGCCTTTTGACTGGGCTCTGCATAATCAGGTCTATGTGAAGTCTGTGGATGCCCAGAATTTTATAATGGGTACAGGACACAACATTATTTTAAATCTCAGCAGTCAAGTTTCTAGCCCTTATGGCTATGGAGATAGGCTTGAAACTGTTAAGTTCTGGAGCTAGGCTGAAAATCCAACCGTTAGCTAGATGGGTGGGAGAAACAAAACCCACTGAAAGATCATGAGTGGGGAAAGATTTGGGGTGGTAGCCCATGCACTACCCACAGCAGCACGAAGTTCTCTCTGCTGTTTCCTGCCAGCCACACTTCCCGAATACCTTGGGAGCCAAGCCATATCATGTCATAGCATGTCTGTTCCATGGCATTCTGGGTAGTGAGGCTGGTGGGAAGCGTTGAAAGGTTTTTCTCTACAATTTCCCTCCACCTACAGTTCCTGGAATGCCATGGGAGCAATGTGATGTCATATGTCATATGATGTCCAAGCCATTGTAGGAAGCACAGCGGCGGGAGGCTGTGGAAGAACCTTATGTCACTGAGCGATTTGAGGCTTATGTTCTGAAGGAAGGAAAAAGTAAAGCAAAACAAAACAAAACAAAACTCTTGGCCACCTCATACGTTTTAACTAAGGTATGCAACCAACCATATATTTTGGAAAATTTCTCCCACCCTCAAGAAAACAGTAGAAAATCGGACTTCCGGGAAGGGTGACTTCGCTTGTGCCTGCTTTTGGGACGGGCTCCCGCCTCAAAAGAAGCTTATTCAGATATAAATCAGTCAGAACATTTTTTTTTTGACTGATGAAATTTCTCCCGGGCAGGGAGAAACGTAGAGATCAACCTCAAAGCCTGTTTTTGTTGGGAGGACTGGATTTCATTAATTTATGAGATAAGGTCCAGCCAACAATGCCGGACGGACTTTCTAACAAGCTCTATCTGCTTAAGCGATACGTTTATCTTTTCTTCAAAGAGAGAACAGACTAACAGGCAAGCACCCTTCTTTCTATTATTTTTTTTACTTGGTTTAAATTGTTGCAGCAAAAGGAGATTTGTCAGATTGATCGGCTTTGGATGACTTCTGGGTGAGATATAGCTCTTCTCTGTTATTCACGAAATTAACAGCTTATCTCTGTTTCTGTCGCAAAAAGCTGTCCTGGAAGTGCATTCTAAAGATAATAAACAGAAGAGGGATTTCTATTCCTGATTTCTATTCCGAGGAATATTATATTGTCTGGGACTATTCTCTTTTTGGTCTATTTTATTTTGACGAATCTGCTTCTTCACGACGCCACTAACTGTTTTGATGCTGGGAACTAAATTTGTTTTGCATTCTTGCACAAGAGAGATAAGGCAGGTTGCTCTGTTTATACTGTGATGTCATCAAGCCTGGAATATTAACCCAATTGTTGCTGAAATAAGAAGTGGTTCTTCTTTATTTTTGTTTTGCTTTGTTTTCGTGGTTTTAAAAATGGCAATCAAGAAAGTGGCTGAGAATCTGGAAGTAATTATGTTTCAGAAAATAATGGATGAGATTGAGATAACGAAACAAACCCTGCGACAGGGTAGTAAGGAGCTGAAAATTGAACTGAGCAAAATGACGCAGGAGCTTAAAGAAATAGGGGACCCTGTGAGAGAGGAGAATGAGATCAGAGATGAGAAAAGAAAAAATAAAGGGAAGATACAAGCCCTGGAGATTGGAACAAATGTGGAATTGGAAAAAGATCTGGAGTTTATGGATTTTAGAAATAAAATCTACTGTTTGGAATTTAACGTTATCTCTGAAGAAATTAATGAAGATATTAGAGATAAAGTTATCAATGGCTTGGATAATCTTCTGGACTGGAATGATGTGATGGAGCTTGATATAGAGAAAATCTATGGAATTAACTGCAGCCATGTGACAATGGAAAAACTCTTAAGAGATGAGCCAGTGCATTTTGTAAAAAAGAAGAACACAGATATGACTTTACAACAGTATTTCAGCAACTTATTCAGAATGGATGGCAAGAAAATATTTGGGATAGAGGAAATTCCCATCAGACTCTTATTATATGACTATGGCTACAACAGCAAGATTATTATGGAATACTGATAATGGAAGATTGGACACTGAAATTACTGGACTTAACAGGACTATTGAAGATGGAAGATGGAATTAATAGGGATAATGGAATAATGGCTATTGAAATTATTGGACCTAACAGATTCTGATGAGATGGATTAATCGAAATGTTTATTTGGACTATGGTTATGACAATAAGATTATTATAATTATTAACGAGATGGATTAATTGACATGTTTATTTGGAGAAAAATTGATAGATATATTTCTTAAAGAATTGAAACCTCTCTTTGACTTTTTGTGGAAAGAATAAAGTAATGTTTATGAGATTTGATGATTAATTAAGATAACTACTGGAGGAAAGTGATTTTATAATATGATTTAAGAGACAGGATTGTTATATATTGTAGACCTATAACTGATTTGATATGTGACAAATGGGAAGTCAACATTTTATTTTATTTTATTTTATTGTTTAATCATTTTTGTTTTGTTTTGTTTTTTGTCTTTGAATGTTTTATGATTTTGTTTTCTATGTTTTATGAAAATTTGAATAAAAATTATTGTAAAAAAAAAAAAAAAAAGAAAACAGTAGAAAATCAGGTTCCGTTTTCATAGGGGAGAGTATTTTTGGGAAACTGGAAGAGGAATTTCGGGCCATACTTAGTGTCAAAGTATGCCTGATGAAATCTCTATGATTTCCAGAGATCAAAGTCTTCTGCATAGCTCTTAGTCCCATCTCATGACTGGCAGATGCTGAATAAATTACATAAAATAAGTACACATTTGCAAATAAGCTTAATTAGCATAATTTATCTAGCGGTTATAATTCAGCTGGATCCCCTGGAATTTTATTTAATCTTTTTTTATTAAGTGAGCATATATTCTTGTGAATATATGATTGTAGCCTTTAAAATATATGATTGTACCCTTTAATACTTGAATTCTGCATGGAACTCACCAGTTCAAAGATCTGAACTACTGCACAAACGGAGTCAATATGCATCTTCTGAAGATTTTTATATGTTATGGTAAAAGTCAGAAAGTTGGTGACTGTTGACATTTATTGGCAAGGTGATGTATGCTTTTTTGTGTCATGAACATAACTTTTTTTAAAAAAGGCATTTACATCTATGGCCCGATGAATCTCCTTAACGGGTAAATGGTGAAAATGATGCCATTTCTAGTACAGTAGGGCCCTGCTTTTCGGCGATTTGCTTTACGGCGATTCGCTAATACAGCAGTCTCAATTAGACGCAATTAGACTAAAGCCCTACTCATATGGCGCTTTTATGGTGGTTTTCGGGCATCGTGCGCCACTCTGTTCAATGAGTTCCGCTTTACAGCAGTTTTCACTTCACAGCGGGGGTCCGGAACGTAACCCGCCATATGAGTGAGGCCCTACTGTATAGAGCTACAGGCTATAGATTCATCAGTAAATTTCAGGCATTTCTCATTGAACCTCACACAATCTTACAACAAGTAAATGTCTACATCTGCCAAATTTCAAACATTTATTATGACATATACAGCTACCGGCACAATTTCCCTTGTACAGAATGCTACATATATTTCTTTTCTAACAGAGTGGATGTGATTAGGCAGCTTCGTCATGGATGGTTGAGAGAATCTACATGGTCACACCGCATGCTTTGGGATTTAACCTCTTCCTGCAGCTTCCAAATTTCCCGTGGGATCTGCACTGCGGCAGTTCCCTCTTCCCACCTTGCATTACACCTGCAAATTTGTAACATGCGCCAAGTTATGTCACCCCAAATGCCTTGAAGTAGTGATGCCATGCTAAATGTCTGCAAGTCCTTGATCTAGTTAAGGTACAGCTCAAAACATTCCATCACATTTAGCCGGGGGGAGGCTAACCTGTGGCCCTCCAGATGTCGTTAGATTACAACTCCCATCAGCCCCAGTCAGCATGGCCAATAGTCAGGCAAGATGCATAGTCCAGCAACATCTGGGGAGCCACAAGTTCCCTTCCCCTGCTCTAGTGTGATCAAGAAACAAAACACAGGGTGGGGCTAAGCAGATGAAGAGGTGCATCTGTGCAGACAGGACAGGACCAGGCTTGATAGTGAAAAGCTGGAGTCACCAGAGGCAGAGAGCAGGGTTCAGCTGTCCCCAAAATGCACCCTCTTACTTTCTCCAATGTAAGTGAATAGTTGATGTTTGCTCCCACACAGAAAACTGAACCACTAGACTTGGGGACAGCATTGCAGTGAAAGCACAACCACCCCCCATGATCTTAGTTGAACTGGACCCAGAGACAGGCATTCCACAGGTGGGCACAATGCATCTGGCCATGCACTGCCTCCCTCCCTCTGCCCCAGGCACTACTGCAATATAAACACCATCCCACCCCCGCACACATCCCACCTATTAGAATGATGGGCATTAAAAAAAAAAACTGTGGGAGAAAAGGGCCCAGTGTGGAATTTCTCTGCCCGACATGAGTTAATATGTCACCAACAGAGAATCTCTCTAGCATTAAAAGATAAAAGGTGATAATTTCAGCTTCTGTTTAAAACATTCACAGGGGTTCATCTGTCACGTGGCAAGCTTCCGTGCATAACCTCTAGCTGCTGAGAGAGGCTTCCTCTCTTCCCACCGTGACATCCAGTTCCAATTAGCCCTTAAAAAAGAAGAGGGTTTTGCAGGCTGCTTTCACTCACCTCTGCTCAGCCCATCTGGTCCCCGAAGGATTCGGCATTCTTCTATCTGGCCAAATGGAGAAAACATCACCCTGATGTCGTTCTCATTACACTTCTTCGAAACCATTCCTATGAACAATTTTCTGTCTTCCACAGCTAGGAGATAAAAAAAAATGAATGAGCAAAGGGCAGTTTATCTCCCTCTCTGTCCCACTCCCATCCCTTTCCTCATCTGTGATCAATGCTTCATTTCCACATCAAACCGAGCGCTGGTCTTGCGAGTGGGGCAGCATAGCTGACAACAAGTCCCGTGGAAAACATTTCCCTGTGCATACAACTCTTCCCCTCCGTTCTGCTTGCCTTTCTCTTGAGACAACTTCTCCCTTGCCCTGGCGCCCTTCTCCCTCTTCTGATCGCTGCTGTTTCATTCACACACATACCAGAAGAACTGGTCATCTCTGCCACTTCTTTCCCTAATTTCGCTGTCTAAGAAGAAAAACCATCCTCTGCTGCTTTAGCGGATGGGAGGAAAGCGGCGTGTGAAGATTCTAATTTAGATAAAGCCGCTCCCAACCCGCTTTCTAATATATGAAAGCGAAAGGAGAATGGTTGCTGGAACCAAGCCTATGGAATGAAATGGGTTAACATGGGGAAATGAACTCAGTGAAGTCTTGCAAGACTTGCATACAGGATCCCCATGATCAATTTCGACCAGCTGTAGGGAACAGAGCTCAATAGACAGGTGACAGCAACTGCGCCAAAGACAGAATTTTGAGGTAGAATTTCTTCTACCTATAATGATACAGGGATTCCTTCTCCAAACAGACATGGCTAGAAAGCCTTCCTCTTCAAAGGCAGCACTTCAGTAAAAGGTGTTCCAAGATTACTACGAGAAAACCAAATCCCCAGCAGACTTGTAATGCTGGGTTTGCAAAGATTTTTTTCTTTTTAAAAGGAGGTGGGGTCAACTTATTGCTACATTATTTCTTTTTCTGCAGAGGCACACATAAAGTAGGTCAAGGCAGCAGCTGTATGCGCTGGACTGAGTTTAAGCAAGCGCATGTTCAGAAGCTTTAAAGTGACAGAGCCTGAAATCCCTAGAACTGAGTTGGAATGTGTTGACAGATTTGATCACGTAGAATTTGGACTCAACAGGCACAGGGAGTGGATTTCTCACTACAGAAATTAATTGTCCCACTTGATAGGTTAATTTTAATATATAGATATTTAGAAAAATGCATAAACTGCTCAATAAAAAAACTCTCTACATAAACAACTTAAAACAATTATCTGTAACATACAGATATAATCAGCAAATACTAAAAGCAAATTTATATATTCGTATTATCTTGCTATGCTGATTTAACCACCAGTTGGTAGCTGGTCATACCCAAACAGAGGCTCAGACTAAGGACTATGCCATTCACATCAGTAGCAACGGTGTGAACGGCTCTTTAAAAGTAAAAGGATGGAGTAGGGTCCTTATCCAGATTGGGACCCTGGCATGGAGGATAGGAGGCTTTAACTCAGTCTTTCCCAACCTTGGGTCCCCAGATGTTGCTGGACATTGGCCATGCTGTCTGGGGCAGATGGGAGTTGTAGTCCAACAACATCTGGGGGCCCAAGGTTGGGAAGCACTGCTCCCCCCCCTCTCCCCCACTGTTCTTAGTTCAAACTCCCTGAGCCTGCTGTGTGCATTGGGGGGGGGGAGCCCCTATTTGTTCCAATGGGACGTTTTAAAAATGCAAATAACAAGTTCAGGGGACCTAATAAAGATCAGGATTGCAGTATGCGCAAAAGGCCAAGACCCCCTGCCCCCAATTGCCAAGGTCCAATCTGCATTGGGTCCCTTGCATTTGTAAAAAGCCATTCATGCACTTGCTAAGACACACAATTTCTCAGTAATTGGGGCCAATTTCCTGACTCCGTATACAAGCAGCTTCCTATGCTTCTAATGTGCTGCATGAACAGAATATGTACCAAAAAGCATGCCCCGCTGTCCTACAACATGCACCGGTTCAGTGGCCAACGGGCTATGCTTCCTCAGCAAGCAGGCCAATGTAGAAAGTGTTCCCTGAAGGAAGAATGCTTGAAAACCACTGATCTAGTCTCCCCCACACCTCAGGGATCATGCGCAACCCCGGCGGGTGGGGTGGGGGAGAAGGCACCATTAAGCAGCAGGGGACAGACGTCAGATAAAAGCCATTCAAGACCAGACCCACGGCATGTTGGATCTTAAAGATTTTGGAGATTGCCAAGTCGCTGTTCTTGTCCATCCTCCTGAAAACCCCAAGTATTTATTATACAGCAGGTATCCTGTTCCTTTCTCAGCTCTGGAAATGGCATGCAAATTCAGTGCGCTGCTAATGAGCACAAGAAGTTTGCAGAGAAGCATGGAGAAATCGTTACTCCAGAGATTCTGCCGTTCAGTTATTTATTTCTATTATTGTGCAAATTATTTTAGTAATGAAGGAGTTCTTTTGTTCCCATTCCACCGGGGGATGGAGGAACAGACGAAAAGAGAGAGAGAAATTTTCCTTAACCCCCCTCCCCTTCAACCCAACCTGGAATACAGTATTAGCAAGCATTTGCTGGCTGGGTGGAATGTACTGAAGGAGAGTAAACCCAGCCTATTTTCATTCTGTTGTATACGTCTTACAGCTTTGATGCTTTTAGTGAATTAAGCATAATATTCTAACAATGAAAGTGTGTCTGCATATCTTGGGTTAGCAGTGGTGGAGGAGCTCAACTGTTTATTCATCCCAAGAGTGCTATCAAGTAATTTCCAACAAAATATTCATGCACAGTTAGCAACAATATTCTGCTCTTTTATACTAGCTGGCGTAGGGAAAACATGGTTCCACTTTCACCCCCACCCCCCCTGGGGAAAATATTATTGGAATGAATCTATTTTTTAAAAAAAAATATATATAGGTGGATGCCACTTTGGGCCTCAGTCCAAATTTCATGAACCACAGAGATTTACTGTAGGGCACAATTCACCAAGACATTTTCCTGTACAAGGTTTCCATTCATTTCAACAGAGCTCCTGTGAGAGAATGGATTGGGCCCCTAGTGAGAAGAATGTTGGACTTGAAGCTAGGTGTCAGATTTCGTTTTTGCCATGGATTCGCTGGGAGCCTCAGAGAAGTCAACGTAGACCACTCTTAGTTGATTAATTGAGCAGCCATGAAATGGACGCATTAGCAGTTCCATGCTGGGCTAAAGACTAATTTATTCACTATTCTCATTTATTCATTATTCTCCTTTGGGAATTAAGTACCCTAGGAACCCACTAGCAGTGCAGGTGGGACTGAAGTGTTCTTAGATTGTTTCTTAAATTTAATCTGATTGGTGTTATGAATTTTATTTTATGTCACTGGTTTTAATTGTTTACTTTATGTTGATAGTTTAATTACACTGCACACCACTGGGCTCCCAACTGGGTGGAAGAGTGGTATAAAAAATTCAATAAAAATAATGCAAAGTAAAAGATGAATAAGAAACAGATTGCAATGACAACAATAAAACAATGCTGAATCTCTTTAAGAATGTAAGAACTACAAAAATAAAACAAGGAGTAAATTTTAAACAGAGACCCAAATTCCATCACCAAGCTGCATTATTCTAATGCAGATGACCTTTCTACTCTAGGCATCGGTGAGAAGTCTTGTGCTCACCCTGATTCCCCACCCCAAAGAGGAATTCTTGATGTCTTCAGTAGTAACAACACAATCCTAACTATGGCACTCTCGGGTAAGTGGTATGGGATTGCAGTCTAAAGCTCAAAAGGTGCAAGGCTAGCCTACCTCCTACTGCTCTCCCTCTCCTGAGGGCAAAAAAAGTTCTTCACCTCGCAAAAAGGGGTGGGGATAGCAGGCGATGGAGGTTTTCAGCAACCTTGTAAGAGGCTCAGATGGGCTTCTTCTCAGACAGGAAATGATGTCTAAGCATTCGATATTGGAAGATTTATGACAGACAAACAAAAAAAAAGGACTTGCTCCCACAGAACTTAGTTGAACTGGAATTTGCTCCTATAGGAAGGAGTAATGGCCACCAACTTGGATGGCTTTAAAAGAGGATTAGACAAATTTCATGGAGGATAAGGCTATCAATGGCTATTAGCCACAATGGCTTATGTTTCTCCCTTTACTGTCAGAGACAGTATGCCAGTTGCTTGGAATCACAAGTGGAGAGATTGGTGTTGCATTCAGGTCCTGCTTGAGGACTTTCCATGGGCACCTGGTTGGCCACAGGATGCTAGACCAGATGGGTCTTTGGCCTGATTCAGCAGGGCTCTTCTTCTTAAGACTTCTTGTCCGGCATATTGTCTAATTAATCAGGAATGCCTCTTAAGCAAAATTTAAAGGCCCAAATAATCAGTGCCTCATTAGTTGATAAAAGGTTGTAGCCTTAGTATAACCAGTAGTGTAGTGGCAAATTCAGAAGTGCAGGATCCTCTCATGATAGTCACAGCCATGCCCCTCCCTCTTTTTTTGCCGCCGGGTTGAGAATGAGATCTTGTTAATGCCTTCTCCCACAACAACAGACGTCCCTAAGAGCCAATAAGCATGAAAGAGGAGAGTGTTAGCTACGGAAAAGGGTCTTCTCAGTGACTGACTCACCTCCTTTCATTCTGATTGGCTCCAATCAGCAGGAAAGGACAAGAAAGCACGTCAGAAGACTCTTCTCAGTGGCCAGTGCACTCTCCTTTCATGCTGCTTGGCTCAGAGGATGCTGGAGACATAGGGACCCTGCTGGGACCCTGCTCCCCAAAAAGTAAGGAGTCTAAGGCCCCCTGGGACCCTGGACGACTACACCACTGAGCATTACCCTATGTAAATTAAATGATTTACATGCAACTAAAGGGCGCAAATTAGTGTGGAATGGGTTATTATGAAAAGCTCAGGGTTGCCACCCCAAATGACATCCCTGTGTTGAGCATCTCGCAGACACCCCATGTAACCTGTAGCAAAACTTACCTTGTCATCCTGTTGTGCATTTCCCCAGCCTCCCCAGTGGCAGCCAGTGGAGTGTGGGCAGGGAACGAATGATGTCATTAGAATATGGTTATGTTCTGCTACATTTCTGAGGGGCACGGACTTGACACAAGGCTGATGTCTTGGCAGCTCCGTGTTCATCGTAACACATTTGCATATCAAGAAAGCCCCTTAAGAGTGGCCCTTCAGCTCACAAGATATTTCAGATGTGATCGTCAGTGTTAAATAACTTATCTAAAAGGAGCAAGCATTATAACAAGTGGAATTAACTTGTGTGTATATATGGGAGTGGGGCGGAACTTCATGAAATCAGACACCCTTCTCTTCCTGTATAGACACATTTACAAGCAATCACTGATTTAAGCATTACCTTTCTCTACTGCCGCTGAGCAAAAGCGATGACAAGGTTTTGTTTTTAATTTTCCAAACTGCTGCAGATGACAAATTCCCTACTGGCCTGCTCAAGTTTCACTGGTAAACTGATAAATATGGCAAATTAACTAAAACGATTTCACAGGTTTTCAGCTGGAGGCTGATTTCATAGTAAATTAAACACCCAGCTCATGTATACTGTATATCTTTTACAAAGCGGTGCATTCAAGAGAACTGACTCAAGAGTAAAAAAACAACACAGAGATGCACTTCCACACACACAAACAATACATAGCTGTGGATCAGCGTCCCTGTTCTGCAATTGCTGCTGACAGATCTTTGGAAGCAGCCAGTAGTATTGATGCATCAAGGTGCAAACTGAACTGGTTTTCAGCAGAGAAGCAGAACCAATCAACCTTCATGACACAGAATCTAACCCTCCTGATTCTTACTGATTTTAAAACTTGGGGCTGAAGAGCATTTTCCTTCACCCCAAACCTGGCATTCTTGGTTTAGCACAGGGGTGGGGAACCTTTTCCAACCAGAGGGTCACATTCCCTTCTGGGCAATCTTACAGGGGCCGCATGGCAGTAGTTAGCAGAGTAAAAAAAAAAGTGGGTGCTGCAATGGATGTGACTCTTACTTTTGTGCAGTGGGCTATGTGCTAGCTACATAAAAGTAACTTCTCCCTCCCTCCAGGCAGACAAGAGACATTATTACAGCTCAAGGACAATTGCAACTAAGCAAAAGCACTTGAGCAGGGCCAAGGTGGGGTGTGGAATGGGGAGGGTGCACGATTTAGAGTGAGTCCCATGGGCCAAATTGAGAGACCTTGAGGGATGCGTTTGGCACTTGGGCCTGAGATTTGACCACTCCTGGTTTGGGGAAAAACGTGCTAACTGCTCTGTTCTATAACCTATCTTCCAATTAAGGACGTAAGGAGGCAGCTATAACCAACCTGTCCTGTGTTTATTGTAATCAGCGCTGTTTCCGTTTCGGTACAGTTCAACTTCAGCTAAAACCTGTTATTCGTCTCACTATCCTCTATGGTTGAAACTAACATAATTAATTATGGAATCAATTCTGTAATTAACTTCAATGCATTTCAATGGAACGGAAATTTCAAAAACAACGTAATAATGTAAAGTTTGCAAAATGATAGCAAATACCACTCATATTTGTTTGTGTGGTTTCCATTCCTGACTTTGGGCAAACATGCAGATTAGAAATTGCCACAATTTCCATTTCTGATGGAATTCTTTGACATTCCTACTTCTCTTAAGCCGTACCTGCGTTTTAGCACACTGCTGGACTGGTTGGTGCCAAGACTGGAACCTGGGACTTGAGGGTTTCAGCTTGTAGAGCACCATCCAGGCTGCAGCTAAATGGAAGAAGTCCTCGGAGAGCAGGTCACACTCACCAAAGAAATTTCCATATACCAATAGGCTATAACAGGTTATATGACCCAACCTAAAAGCTTCCAGGTTTGACTCTTCCTGGCCTGATCAACTAGGGAAGGGCATTGCTGTTGCTGCTGGTGATAGGCTACATTTGCTTTCTTCCTTGCTACACCTACTGGGCACCTACTGGGAAGAAGGGTGGGATATAAATTTAATAAATAAATAAATACATAAATACATACATACATACATACATACATACATACATACATACATACCAGGACAGTGTCTTCTACTGTGCCTGAGGGTAGTAGGTTGGCTGGGGGGGGGGGCGTGAAGGGAAGGTTATGTATCACATATAATTCTGTCCTCCAACATTTACCTCCTGAGGTGGCTGCCTCACTCTGCCTAATGGTACGGCTGGCCCTGTTTACCTGCTCAATAACAATTTAATTGCATTTCACTAAGAGGTTTGATGCTTTTCTCTGACAGCACGAACATTAATGCCAATTTCAGGTCTGCGTCTTAATAGACAAACACTTGCACAAAACAGCTGAGAGAAAAAGAGACTGGCATAAGCCTGCCATGTAGTTATTTTCTGACTTTGCAGAAAGCCCGTAGAAAAGATTTCAAAATTCTAAAAGGAACAAAATGCTGAGCTGAAAGTCGTAATTAAATGCCATATGTTAGCACTAACACATAAGGAAAAAAGTTGCTAATTAATTCAGGCAGCTTTAGATCCAGGTGTGACATGGACAGATTGTACGCTAGGGGTTTTTGCAGACTTACAAAAAGGGATTTAAAATTTCTCCCTTTTCCCCTCCCCCCTTCTTTCTTCTAAATATGTTTTTAAAAACAACCTTTATTTTATAGGAAAAGCTATTAACTCTTTCCTTATGAGTGCAAGTGACTTATCTCAATACCCATGTTTATAAATAGATTCAAAGATCTGTTGAGGCCAGTGCACTCTCAATTCTTCCTTTGAATTGCCGGCTTCAATTCAAGCCTGTAAAGCAAAGGATCTTACTCTGCAAGCGCGTTTCGAGCTGCACCTACAAATGAAATGTTCCTTTGGGTCTTCTGACATCATTGTGACATTAGGTGACTGACAGGTGGGCACCCCTGCCCAGCTGTCAAAATGGCAGGTGGGGGGGCTCAGGATCCAGCCCACCAGCCAGATTTTGTTCCCCACCCCTATTCAGGGGTTCAACCTGAGAGCACATGCAGGCCGGAATAGAGCTGCCAGCCCTGTCCTCTATGGCTGCAGCCTCAGCACGTTGGGTGGAAGGGCTGCCAGCCACAATGACTATGTTCTACATACACTGACAAAGGCAGTATACCTCTGAATGCTAGTTGATGGGAATCACACATGGAGAGACCGCTGTTGCGCTCAAGTCCTGCTCATTGGCTTCCCATTGGAACGTATGGTTGGCCACTGTGAGTACAGGATACTGGACAAGATGTGCCATTGGCCTGATCCAGCAGAGCTCGTCTTATATGAAGACCTGAACAAGGATTCTTCACGGTTTTAACTACATATGCTAAGAAGCCACCCCACAATTGGAGACCCTGATCATAAAGAGTTCCTAATCTCAGGAAGCATTCTAAGTGTGTTTGGCGGGATGTGCAAATAATCCCCCTTCAGGCTTTCCCGTTCATCATGTGAAGGTTGGGGACTGAACCAGTAGGGACAGATATTTTCAGGAGAGTGGGGAGCAGGGCCAACATTCAGCCCTGCTCCTCAGCCAACTGTGGGGCAATAATGTGTGAACAGGGCTTCTGATTGGGGCATATGGTTGCCACTCTGAGGAAAGTGGGCAAGAGGCACCTTTGGCTTGATCCAACATGGCTCCGCTTATGTTAAGATCTGAAGGGACCTATACTAGAAAGCATTTGTTGTTGTTATATGCCTTCAAGTTGATTACGACTTATGGCGACCCTATGAATCTATCTATCTATCTATCTATCTATCTATCTATCTATCTATCTATCTATCTATCTATCTATCTATCTATCTATCTATCTATCTATCTATCTATCTATCTATCTATCTATCTATCTATCTATTCATAGGGTTTTCATGGTAAGAACATAAGAACATAAGAAGAGTATAAAATAAAACTGAATGCAGAAAGAGGAATTCAAAAAGCAAATGCAAAAATGGTAATGTTTGGGTTTTATATCATTTGCAACCCACCTTGCAGCCTGTGCTAGACCTACAAAGGCGGTCACAAAGTGAAGAAAACCATTCAAAGGTAAGAAATTTTCCAATGTCATTAAGAACAATGAAGCTTTTAAACAGGCAGTAAAAGATCTACAAAATCAGCACCAAGGAACTATACGCTATCTATCTATCTATCTATCTATCTATCTATCTATCTATCTATCTATCTATCTATCTATCTATCTATCTATCTATCTATCTATCTATCTATCTATCTATCTATCTTTATTTATTTATTAGATTCTGCTTATTCTAAGAAACCGTGGGTTTCCAATTTTGCATGGGTGATAATAGTGGGTTTTTTTTTTTTTAAAGAATAGTAACCATGATGGCCCTCAGTTTATATTGGTAGTGTGGCAATGGTTGGGGGGGGGAGCGTAGATATCCATTTCCACCCATGCTATTTTCCCAATAAAAATGGACCCCTTGGAGATGCTATTCAACCTGGGAAAATGGGGGAGGGAACCTATAGTTATTGTATGGGTACCTTGGAATATGTTTTCCCCAGTGGGCTAAATTGCAGCTTTTTTGGGGGGGGGAGTTAATCAGGAAAATGGAGCAGGTGGAACCAGCTGAACCCTCTCCATCATAGCTATGTTCCTGATCCAGTCTGAGAGTCAGCATGGTGCAGTGGTTAGAGTGTTGGACCTGGAAGACCAGGGTTCAAATCCCCATTGAGCTGTGAAGGTCAATGGGTGACCCTTGGCCACATTGCTTAGCCTAATCTATCCCTTAATGCTGTTGTGGAGATAAAACTAGGGAGGGGGTGGAGCATGAATGCCACCCTGAGCTCCTTGGAGGAAGGACAGAGTATAAATGTAATGAACAAATAAAATACATCATAACCTGATCACAGATTTCATGACATCCACTCATGCAATGGGACCTCTGTTTCCTTCCCCCCTCCCCCCAACATTTTCTCTAGAGGGTTCCCCAACCCTTTGGAGCTGTTCTGAGGGTGCATGGGGGGGCTGGTGGAGGCAGGGAGAAAGAGGGTGTTCTGTTGCTCAAGTGGAGGTTCAGCATTGAAAACAGTCCATCATGACTAGTTACACCTTCAGATAGCACAAATGTGGGGTGGGGAGGGGACATGTAGATTAATTGGCAGATGGAAGGCCTGGCAAATCTGCCCCCCCCTTCAAGGTCATTCCACCTCTCCCACAGCTGGAGTTACATCTGGAAGATCTCTATATAAATACTTGACAATATTTCACCACAGTCAACCCCCCCCCCCACAAGACAGACCATTCACAACATCCGGCTGCCTGGGCACAAACACACTAGCAACAAACCAATCAGAAAACAAATACTAACCAAACTCTGCTTTTTTGTTCAAGCGGTCTTTATAAAAGGATAGCGTAAAGATTTGATTTTCTTCAGAACTTTACAGGATGTGCAGAGAAAGGACAGAAGGGGAACTACCCTAATTATCCACCCTGCCCCGCCAAAAGAAAGAAAGAAAGAAAGAAAGAAAGAAAGAAAGAAAGAAAGAAAGAAAGAAAGAAAGAAAGAAAGAAAGAAAGAAAGAAAGAAAGAAAGAAAGAAAGAAAGAAAGAAAGAAAGAAAGAAAGCCTTGTCTAACTCTGCAGAGAGATTTAGGGCCCAGCCATCATTTACATTTGCAGGTATTTAAATCTCTAAGTGCATGGCTTCTGCCCTGATTACTAATTAATGAGGAGCAAAGATGCCTGCTGGAAGGAAGCCGCTATGATTATTTCTGCCATAAGGGAAAAGCAAAGTTCTTGCAATCTAAGAAGGCAGGAGATTTCTTTGAAATGCCTCTTAGCAAATTATAGGAATCAAGGGGCCAAGCAGGGCTAGATTAAAAACCAAACACGCCAAAGCGGCCCTGCTGCTCCTTGCAGAGGCCTCCTTGGCACCATTCAGAGTCATTTAAGCTTGCCACATGTTTTGCATGTCACAGAGATGCCGCTCAGTCGACAAACGCTGCCTCTGGAAAGAGCAAGTTGCCTGACGTCTCTCCCAGCTTGTGCAATGTTGAGGCAGGGGAGCCAAGGCAAGACCAGCGAAGGCTGGTCCATTCGAGTGCATGGAGCACCGCTCCACCGCCCTCAGCCCGAACACAACCAGACCCCAACTGCCAGCCTTCTTAATTACAACCAGTCAAGGGATGGCTCTGCCTGACATTGACTCTGGCTTCACCTACTGTTGGTCTCCCTGCCTTCCTCCATACCAGTCCCAACGGGAGGGTGCCAGCCACCACTGGACTCTGTAGGAGGAAGCAGGGGACAGCAGAGTCCTTTTCTGCTCACATCAGAGAAGCTGCTCCAGTCTCACAGCTTCAACTGGTCATTAAACTTGCTGTGGCCTCCTAGGTGTTTGAGTGGTTCTCCGTGGAGGTCTGGCTGATCTATACCTGCTCTAGCCCAGGATTCCTCAACCTGGCATCCTCCAGATGTTGATGGACTACAGCTCTCCTAAGCTCTGACCATTAGCCTTGCTGGTTGGGGCTGGAGTATAAGCATCTGGAGGACACAGGGTTGGAGAAAGCTGTTCTACCCATAGGTTGCAGCCCAGGTAATAGTTTGCTGGTTTGAGTGGTAAAACAGTGTTCTGGGACTGGGAATGAGCCTTCAAATAACTACCTCACCCTTCTTCTTCAGACCTCTGCGGTCTGAAGGAGGAGGGTGGAGGGGACTGAAGGCATGCTCTGATTGGCTCATCAGTTGATGAGCAGATTAGAATCATAGAATCATAGAATTCTATGGGTTTGGGAAAATGGATTCACAAGCCAAACTGTGAAGGCCAGAGGTTCCTCACTCCTGTTTTACATATTCTTCATCCCATGTGAAAGAGGCTGCTTTTTCCCCCTCCCTCCTTCTCCAGCTGCTTGAGAACTTCTTTTTATTTTTTAATTTTAGCAGGGTTTGTGCTGACTTTCTTTACGTGGTGCCCAAGGGGTATGTGCAAGTGTGTGTGTACAATAACCTCTTGGCAGTCTGCAGCCTTCCCCTCCCATGCTTTCCTGTAAATGTGGACACACAGGAAGGCGGCAGACTAGACACCACTGGAGGGATGATTTGTAGAATGAAACAAAAGGTACAAATACCCCTTGGCCACCTTGAAATTAAGGTAAGTGCAACAGCAGCAGCAGCAACAAGAAACCCCCACCTTTTCCCCATGAGAATTTCTCCCAAATTCCACTTCCTCCCCTTGATAATTTCTGAATGCAATTTCTTTTTTCATTAATTAACAGAGAATTAAAAAAAAAGATAGGAGAAATTTGCATTACAGTGCTGATACTCACCTCTAAGGAGATCTATTGACTAGAGTATTAGCATTCATGTGCTCCATGTGGCCACAGCATACAACTTGTCCTTGAGATTGGGAAAGTTCATTTCTCCTAATCTTTCCTGGGGAATGGGAGTTAGCAAAGGCCTGAGTTTTTCCTAGACCAGCCATAGTGTCATGGACGGGCCTATGAAGACTGAAATGAGCACATAGCATGAGAAGAACCCCACTGGATCAGGCCAAAGGGCCTTCTAGTCCAACGTTCTGTTCTCAAAGTGGCCAGTCAGATGCCTATGGAAGCCCACAAGCAGGACCTGAGTGCAACAGCACTGTCCCTACTTCAGAAGCATACTGCTTCCAACAGCAGAGGTGGAATGTAGCTATCATAGCCACTGATAGCCTTTTCCTCCATGACTTTGTCTAATCCTCTTTTCAAACCATCCAAGTTGGTGGGCATCACCACCTCTTGTGGGAGCAAACTCCACCATTTAGCAAAAAGTATAACTGGCAACCTGTTCTCTCTCCCCCCCCCCACAATAAGAGATGGCGACACTGAAGTAGAAAATGGGTTGATCACCTACCATTGGACTTTTCACTATCTGCCGGTTTCATCTGAATGGGATGATGCATCTAGAAACAACAGACAACAACAAGAAAAAAAAAAGTAAAGCGGGTTGGAGTGACAGAAGCAAAGCACAGCTGAGTTTTCATTTGCTTTGGGTATATTTGCTTTGGGGGAGTTATACAGGAAACACGAACAATATTTAGCAGGGGACAGTCGTAGCTCAGTGGCAGAACATATCTATTCTGTATCAGACAGTCCTCTATTCGAACCATGGCATCCCCTAAATATCTTGGGTAGCAGGGCTAGGAAAAAGTCTATCTGAGCCTCTGAAGAGCTTTAGCTTGTCAACATAAACATAATTTAGCTAGATGAGACAGAGATCCAATCCACAGTATATTATTTAACAGGCCAGCAATTCAAAAGACATCAGTTCCAAACACCATCGGCTTTTCAGCTAAAAGGAAACATTAACAGATTGGTTTAACAGCTAGTAAGCTTTTAAAAAACCCAAATTATCGTGCCCACAGGACTCATCCTAACAGATCGGGTTTCAATACTCTGATTATTGTTATTATTACACACTGAGGGTCAATACTGGGTTTATTTGCACAAGCAAATTGGCATGTTAGGAATGCAGATTGAGCGGGCCTGAACAGATTTCATCGTGTACCTAAGTGGCCCTGTGATTCATTGTTTCATCACCCACTCAATGATCCATTGACTACTTTGGTTCATATGTTTTGGAGCAGACACAAAATTGCCCTGTTTTGGAAGAAAGGAAGTACACAATCGTATTAATGTGGTTTTATACTCCCAGTTACCCTATACATATGCCACCTTCTTTTCTCTTCTAAAGGAAAATAGTAATAATAAAGGCAGAGCATTTTTAATAGTCAACAAGGCAATATTGCAGAACTGGAAAGCTAAACTCACTCTAGAAATAAAATCGGAGATGGCGTCTGGGGTCAGCATCACTGAGCACTTGATGGGGCTCACATGCAACCCAAGGCCCAGCTCTGTAGCCAGCCTACCTTTTAGGTGGCAGTCACATATCGAGGGGAGGTGTTTGAGGGAGGAGGCGCAGAGTGCCAGCCAAACTTGCACCCTTCTGGGGAGGATGGGCGGACTAGACCAGGAGAAGGGAAGGAAAAAGCAGTGTCCTTCCCACACATTTCTCCTCCTGCAGAGAGTGCGTTAAGGTACATAATGGGCCTTGTAAAGGTCAGATTAACAGACAAATTACTATGAACACCAGAAATTAAATGACTGTCATTTTTGTTTGTTTCTCTAGGGGCTTTACTCCTGCATGCTTGGTGTGCCAATCCCCCTGGGACTCCCAAACACACACACATACACATGGAGGCAACTCCCAAAACTGCCCCCATACCCAGGCAACTTCTAAAATGGCCTAGGCACTCATCACCACCCCGTTTAGGCAGCTTACCAGCCTCCTGCCTGCCTAGGCTGCTGCTGGCGGTACTCCACCTCAACCGCTTACCTGCCGGTGCTCTCTCACCTGTTTCCCTGCTCATTTGCCCCCAACTCACCCACCCCCATGCTCGCTCCCCCACCTTGCTTGCTCCCCCCACCCCTGCACTCATTTGTCTCCTGTGCTTGCTCACCCACTCGCCTGATATAATAACCGTAATAGTTATTTTATTTATTTATAGGAGTATAGGTTAACCACTAACTCGTAAAGGAAAACCACGATAGTGTACAATGCATGTAATATTAATATTATATAAATACTCGTGTTCATTTATATAAGACTTCCAACTGGAAAGTCAATCCATAGTGACCACGACATCAGAAAGCTATGCAGAGGCAATCTGGGTTCAATTTTATTTATTCCATTTAAAACATTCATACCCACTTTTCTATTTAAAACAGGGGTGTGGAACCTTCTGGGGGCCATAAGCCATTCATTGGCGGGGTGGTGGCAGAAGATCAAGGAGCAACATATGTAACATTTACCTTTGTGCAGTAGGCTAGTTTCTTCACACTCTGACACCCCTCTCTCTATCCTCCATCCAGGCAAGCGAGAGGCATTGTCAGGGTTCAAGGACACATTCCAGCCAGCCCAAAACATTCAAGGAGGGTCTGAAGCAGGGCTGGAGTGTGGCCTGCGGAGAGGACTCGGTGGAGCCTCGGATGTCAGTGGGGCAGGGAACCTGCTCCAAGTTTTAGTCTGAATTTACAAGGAGCTGTCCAAGGTTTTCGGACTAAAACCCAGAGTGGATTCACTACTCAACTGACATTGGAGCCACCAACCTCCGCTGGGAGAGGTGTGCAGCCGGAAGGGAGCTGCAGCCTGGACAGAGTCCAGATAAAGAACCCTGGAGGGCCACATTTGGCCCCCAGGACTGAGGCTCCCCACCCCTGATTTAAAAGGTACTTGGCTCACAATGAACAATCCAACCAAAACAGTACAGCAATACAATGGTGCCAGGGTTTTCTTAGGCAAAGCTGTCTCTATTCCACACAAAGACATTAATGGCACTCTCTGAATGGTACCCTCTCTCTAAAAAATACCCAGACACAGGATTGATGCCTATACTGTATTTATGTAGACTCCAAAGTTAATGAGATGAGAATGCTACCTCTAATGTATAAACGGGCCACGTTGTGCAGGTCTTTAAAGGCCAAGACAAGAAATCCAATGCTAATGGAATATATTTTTAGTACAAACTTAGCAGTTTTATAACACATTTACTGCTGCAGCTTTCCCTGAACAAGCCGGGAATAGTTTGGTGAGGCGTTGAAAAGTCTTTATTAGAGTTTCCCAGCTCTTCTCTAAACAATTCATAAAGTCCCCTAGTTTGTTCCCCCAGCTCCCTTCCTTTCAATCACATTTTCCTTTTCTTTTCTTTTTTGTCACGCCTTTTAAACTGAAAGCCTGGGGTCTTATTATTGATCTTGGTAAGCCATTCTGTGGGCATTTTATGGCTGAAGAGCAGGGTAAAATGCTTCAAATAAATCAGAAGTGGGGAACCTATGGCCTTCCAGATGTCGCTGAACTACAGCCCCCGTCATCTCAGGCCAATGGTCATGCTTGCTGGGGCTGATGGGAGTTGTAATTCAGCAACATCTGGAGGGCCAAACATTCCCCACACCTGAAATAAATGAATGTTAAATAGCATGTCCTAAGATTTGCCCCAGCATTGTCAAGAAGGCTAATGGATTGTCAGGTCCAATTTTCCCCCAAGGAGTAAAATGTAGCTTAAATATGGTTTCCCCTAGGCCACATTCACACCAGATATTTATTCCACTATTATTCTATTCTAATCAGTCATGGCTTCCCCCAGAGAATCCTGGGAAGCATAGTTTGTGAAGGGTGAATAGGAGACCCCCTATTCCTCTCATAGAGCTACAGTTCCCAGAGTTCTCTAGGAAGAAGGACGGACTGTTAAACCACTCAGGGAACCATAGTTCTGTGAGGAGAACAGAAATCTTCCAACAGCTCCTAACAACTCAGCACCCTTCACAAACTATACTTCCCAGGATTCTTTGGGGGAAGCCATGATTAATTCAAGTGGAATAAATGTATAGTGTGAATGTGGTCTCATCCTGTCAGAGCTAGGCCTCTTTTTCGGAGAAACAGAACTGTGCCATGCACTTTTCACTGTGATGATGGCCATGTGTAGCACCAATGAAATGCCTTTATCCACATACGAGCTGCAGATGGCTAGGGCCACACTGAAAGTGCTCTTATTCTACCTGTGAGCTGCACATTGGCACTGGCATAAGAACATAAGAAGAGCCTGCTGGATCAGGCCAATGGCCCATCTAGTCCAGCATCTTGTTCTCACAGTGGCCAACCAGGTGCCTGGGGGAAGCCTGCAAGCAGGACCAGAGTGCAAGAACACTCTCCCCTCCTGAGGCTTCCGGCAACTGGTTTTCAGAAGCATGCTGCCTCTGACTAGGGTGGCACAGCACAGCCATCATGGCTAGTAGCCATTGATAGCCCTGTCCTCCATGAATTTGTCTAATCTTCTTTTAAAGCCGTCCAAGCTGGTGGCCATTACTGCATCTTGTGGGAGCAAATTCCATAGTTTAACTATGCGCTGAGTAAAGAAGTACTTCCTTTTGCCTGTCCTGAATCTTCCAACATTCAGCTTCTTTGAATGTCCACGAGTTCTAGTATTATGAGAGAGGGAGAAGAACTTTTCTCTATCCACTTTCTCAATGCCATGCATAGTTTTATACACTTCTATCATGTCTCCTCTGACCCGCCGTTTCTCTAAACTAAAAAGCCCCAAATGCTGCAACCTTTCCTCGTAAGGGAGTCGCTCCATCCCCTTGATCATTCTGGTTGCCCTCTTCTGAACCTTTTCCAACTCTATAATATCCTTTTTGAGATGAGGCGACCAGAACTGTACACAGTGTTCCAAATGCGGCCGCACCATAGATTTATACAACGGCATTATGATATTGGCTGTTTTATTTTCAATACCTTTCCTAATTATCGCTAGCATGGAATTTGCCTTTTTCACAGCTGCCGCACACTGGGTCGACATTTTCATCGTGCTGTCCACTACAATCCCGAGGTCTGGTCGGTCACCGCCAGTTCAGACCCCATGAGCGTATATGTGAAATTAAGATTTTTTGCTCCAATATGCATAATTTTACACTTGTTTATATTGAATTGCATTTGCCATTTTTCTGCCCATTCACTCAGTTTGGAGAGGTCTTTTTGGAGCTCTTCGCAATCCCTTTTTGTTTTAACAACCCTGAACAATTTAGTGTCGTCAGCAAACTTGGCCACTTCACTGCTCACTCCTAATTCTAGGTCATTAATGAACAAGTTGAAAAGTACAGGTCCCAATACCGATCCTTGAGGGACTCCACTTTCTACAGCCCTCCATTGGGAGAACTGTCCGTTTATTCCTACTCTCTGTTTTCTGCTTCTTAACCAATTCCTTATCCACAAGAGGACCTCTCCTCTTATTCCATGACTGCTAAGCTTCCTCAGAAGTCTTTGGTGAGGTACCTTGTCAAACGCTTTTTGAAAGTCTAAGTACACTATGTCCACTGGATCACCTCTATCTATATGCTTGTTGACACTCTCAAAGAATTCTAATAGGTTACTGAGACAGGACTTTCCCTTGCAGAAGCCATGCTGGCTCTGCTTCAGCAAGGCTTGTTCTTCTATGTGCTTAGTTAATCTAGCTTTAATAATACCTTCTACCAGTTTTCCAGGGACAGAAGTTAAGCTAACTGGCCTGTAATTTCCGGGATGTCTGCACTACAGTATGCTGGAGTGCAAAAATGTACTGCCTGATGATTTGGCACATGGCACACTACTGGCTGAAGGAAGCTCCTTTATGGGTAAGGGCTTCCGCTCCTACACAATGTACAACTGGCATCACATCTAAATTGGACGTGCATTTCTTTACGTAAGAGGATTCATGTTACAAGCTCCCTTAACCTTTGCAGCCACCAATTGATAAGTTAACTGCCTTTAACATTGGATTCAATAAAACATGCGCCATTGAGAACCTAAAGTAGGTTTTAACAGAGTCAGTGGTTCACATCTTATTATTAAACCACAGGTGACCTCTGGAGACTGCAACCATGACAGTACATATTCTAAGCGTTCTGCCGATAAAATATTTAAGAGTGCAAAGCGGAGGACAGGCAGAGAAAGAGAAAAGGTGGGTCAGAAGAATCTCAGAAAGGTGTGCAATGAATAAGAAAATTAACGGGGCAGAGCGGAAATAGGAGGAATGTTTTTGCTGTTCTTGTGCTCTGTGCTAAGCAATGGGGATATAAGCCAAGCATTTTATATCCTTCCTGCCTTACTGTAGGCTATAAAATAATAAAATAGTTCTCTACTTTCCCCCCCAAAAAGCGATTACAGATGATATAAAACTGGCTTCAGATCAGATCCCTCCAACCTGAAGCATGTCACCAAGATATCACACCTTATCAAAAAAGCAGTTATTGTAGTTCTACATCATAAAGCAATACACTTACGGTTATCTCTCTAGGTAAGTGATTTTTTCAATACGCGATGCTGCCGTGCTAAAACAGCCGAGCGTGTGTGTCTCTCTCCACCTGGCCCCTCCCTGCCGACTGTGCCTTGAAGAGGGCTTCGCTTGCAGACAGCACAGCCTCTTTTAAAATGATACTGCAACTCAATAAGAGGAGGAAAGCAGTGTCTGTCTGTCAGGGCACATTCCCAAATGTACTCTTTGGGATAAATGGTATCCTAGGACAGGGTTACCCAATGTGGTGCTCTCCAGATCTTGCGGGCTACAATTCCCATTTTCCCTGATCACCAGTCACCTTGGCTGGGGCTGACTGGAGTTGGTAGTCCAAAACAGCTGAAGGGCACCGTGTTGGCTGCTCCTGTGGGGCATTTCCCTTGCGGCAATGAGAGGTGATGTTCCTTCCCATTCATTGGCACTGGGCCTTGAGGAAAGGCCAGTGGACTAAAGTAAGCCAGAGACCCCTTTGCCCAGTTACACAATATATTATCAATATTAGGGAGACGTTATAGCAAAATCTCTACAGAACAATTTTTGAAACCTTGAAAACTGGAGGCTTAAAGAGTAGCATGGGGCTGCTTGCAAAGGGCTTTCAAACAGCCCCATGCTGCTCTGTGAACCTCCGGTTGAAATGACTGCTTTTTTTGGAGGTTCAAAGAACAGCACTGGGAGATGCATTTCCCACTGAATCAGCTGACGGCAGACAGAAGTGTGCCTTGTTCCAGCAAAGAAGCCATTTGGAGCTCACTTTAAGCTCTCAATTGTTCTTTTGAAGCCCCACCCTTGCCCGCCGCATGTATGATGTCAGGTGTAGGATGGGTGGGTGTGGCTTCCCCAAAATAGCCTCAGGGATCAAATGGAGAGGCCTGGTGAGCCACGTTTGGCCCACAGACCAGAGGTTCCCCACCCTCTGCTTCAGTAGATGGAGGCAGGCCCTGTTGGATGATGAATTTTAAAAAGGCTTTATTTTATGCTCCCTGAGCTAAAGACTGATTTGTGAGTGAGTCACCACATGGTGGCAGCATGAGGCTGTATGGGCCAAGGGAAAGCCATTAGCGGGCTGAATTGGACCTATGGGCTGTAAGTTGCCAACCATGGCTTTAAAGCAGAAAAGCATTCATATCAACAACAATTGCTTTGCCTGTGTATGAAGCTCTTAAAGGAAAATGATGTGTTCACATGACAGAAAATAAGTAGGGCAAGTAGTTTATTTCAGGTACAAATACACAAAGAAGAAACAAAAGAGGGAGAAAAACACAGCACGAAAATTAGATTAACCTGGTAGAATTCTGTCTGGGAATTTGGCGGCTGTTGTGGTGATTAAGTCATCATTTCCACCAGATTACTCTAATCAGCTGTCAAACAACATTCCGCAACCGCATCTGTAACTTGGCATCCGGGACATTTAGTCTTCTGTATGCAAAACAGGCACAGCACACAGAGGTCTGCGTGCAGCCTGGCATTTATCAGAGTCATTAGATTTGATTATATTTTGTGTTTCCACAAGGTGCAGTGGTGAAGACTTACTAGTTGTTTTAATATTTGCTGCCTTTCCCCCCCTTTGAAAAAAAAAGTCTTGGGGAATAACAACATGACAACCTCAGGCCAGCAGTCTGAAACCAGATGTGGCCCCTATGGGCTTCTTTAAAAAAAAAAGGGGGGGGGAGCTTCCACAGAAGAGTGAGTACTGCAATTTCTTTATTAAACATGTCTATGTTGCAAATGCTGTAATGGGAGTGATTTCCCATACAGAGATCATAAGAGCCCTGTTGGACCTGACCAAAGGCCCATCTAGTCTGACATCTTGTCTTCACAGTGGCCAGCCACATCCTGATGGGAAACCCACAAGCAGGACCTGAGTGCAACAGCGTTCTCCCCACCTGTGATTCCTAGCAACTGGTGTTCAGAGGTATACTGCCTCCGACAGTGGAGGTAGAGCATAGCTCCCATGGCTAGTAGCCTTATCCTCCGTGGATTAATCTAGTCTCATCCTAGCACCTGAACAATGGGAGAATTCCTCGTTTTGCTCTGCTATCATCACTGGGAGCTGGCTTTTCTCCTAAGAAATAAGAGAGCCCCCCAAAGTCCCTATTCCAGCATCCCACTCACAGTGGCCAGCCAGATGCTCCAGTGGGAAGCCCGCAAGTAGCACCTGTGTACAACAGCACTCTCCCCACTTGTGATTTGCAGCAGCTAGTATTCGGAGACATACTGCCTCCAGCACTGGAGGTAGAAAGGATCACAAGCTGCTTTGCCAGGGACACCAAACTCAAATTGCTGCTGTTTGTTTAGCATCATCAGCCCTGCCAGGAGGGTGACTCAGTCTTTCGAGATTATTAAGTACCTCTCCCTCTCATAACAGAGAAGAACATCATTTTCTGTCCAGAACAAGCTTACAGCACAATTGAACAAGGTGCTGCTTTTGGATTTAGCAGGAAGAGGAGTGGGGGGGCGGGGAGGAAGGGGAGAAATAGCAGAAATGCAAAGCTTCTGGAAATGTTCCAAGTCTGCCATTTGCTGCACTCTATATTTCCATTTGGTTCTAATTTGAATTAAATTGAACATTAATTTGACTGACTAAAAAAAAAGAAACACCCAACAACAACCACCCCACATATGCAGCATAACAATGCTGCACTTTTTAAAATAAAGCTGCTCTCGAATCCAAATGCACATTTTCTGGTAAACACCATCCGTTGTTCCTCATCTATTTGTTGACACTTCTTTTTTGATAAACACCCCCAGTCTCATTAACCAGCTTAAGCTTTTCAGAACTTTTTTTTTAAAGCCACCAAGGACATATTAGATCTAATGCTAGTCTGCAGTGTTCAAACTGGGGTCCATTGGTGACCACAAGGCACCTTTTGAAAGATTCCATGAATTGGAAGACCCCTTATATACCCAGCCAATCAGTGCACTCTGTAGGTGAGGGCCTCCTGCAGACACCATCTTATCAGGAGGTCTGTTCCTCACAACATAGGTAGCAGACTCTTAGTGTTGTGGCACTGACACTTTGGAATTCCCTCCCCATTTTTAAACAATAAATAAATACCCAGGGCACAATGCCTTAAAAAGTGGTGTGATCCAAAATGTGATGTAACTTACATAAATTTTACTAACTTTTGCTATTCTGCATAAAACATGCTATTCTGCATGTTTTACATTGTACAGGACAATGAAACCCTGAAGCTTTTATTCAGCACCCCCTCTGACTTCTCCAATTCCATCATGTAATGCCATGCATGCTTTCAAGACTATCTTTGCAACCATATGGCTTCGAAACTTGATGCCCCCTTGAAACACATGAAAACGAAAAGTTCCATGAACCATACTAGGAGGGCCTGCTCTCTGCTACATTTCAGCATCACACTGCACAGCCAGTGAAGGCTAGTGGCTCCAATGTCAGTAGGGCAGTGAAACCACTCTGGGTTTTAGCCCGGACTTTCAAGGAGCTGAAAGTTGGGACTAAAACCTGGATTCACTGCCCAGTGCCCCAATGACATTAGAATCAAAAGCCTCCAGCGTGCATAGCCACAGTACAGGATTGCAGATATTTGCACAGCAGGGTTTGGGTGACACTCACAAGTCGATCAGGGTCCATCTTCTCCTATTAAGCAGGCACCTCTGGCTTGGCTGGCTATGGAATTCAATCACACAAGATGTTGCGGTGGCCACCAACATAAAAAGAGGATTAGAGAAAATGCATGGAGGATAAGGCTATCAATGGCTACTAGCCACAATAGCCATGTTCTACTTCCCTTGTCAGAGGTAATATGCCTCTGAATACCAATCACAAGTGGAGACTGTGTTCATGTCCTGCTTGTGGGTTTCTCAAAGGCATCTGGTTGGCCACTGTGAGAACAGAATGCTGGACTAGGTGGAACTTTGACCACAACCATCAGGGTTCTTCTTATGTTCTCATGTTCAGCTCTTTAGTAGGAGTAACTTGTTGCAGAGGAACAGACTGATTTCTCAGACTACCTGTCCCTGCCTACTTTCTACCCTTCCTCCTGGCTCATGTGAGGTAGCTGACCCTGGCAGAAATCTGATGAATTCTGTGCCCGATCAATACCGCAGTGTGAAGTTTTTCTTCACCCGCCAGCAAACGTGGCACAAATACAGCTCTGTGGATAACCTACAGCCTTTTGCAAATCACAGATATGAAGAGCTCGGAGAAGTAAAAAGGGCCTGAAATGCAACACCGTGCCATCCAATCAGCCCGTGCAACACAGTCCGCATACCTCTCCATTTCGCGATCATCATGTCGTTAGGTAGACGAGATCCAGCTATCCCTGCTGACCGATGGGTCCCTAAAGGCTCTCTTACAATCAGACATAGACCAAAATGGTAGCTCATTTAAGTTGTTACTCCCCAACAGCCACCGCACCATTTCATCAAGAAGGGATCAGCTGGGAGTTTGCTCATTATCTGGGTTAGGTAACAAGCAGTGGAAAATGTTAACAGCGAGCAAGGGTCAGGTAAACGTTGATCAGGCCTTCTGCCTGCCACAGGGCTCCAGATTCACAACTGACGGTAAATACAGTGACCTGTATCACCAACACATACAGGGAACAGGTGCTTAAGTCCAGCACTTCTCAACAGGCCAAGTAATTGACCCCTTGGGCCCTGGTTAAGCCTGCTGGTAGCAAGCAACAGGCCACCATCACAGCACCTCTTGCAGAGAAGTGTCGTGATTGAACTAGCTACACCAAACGTCGGTCACATTGCTTTTTTGTACTGCTTTTTAATAACAGCAATCATACATAATCCCAGCACACGAACACACTTTTCGGTCTCGTTCTGACTGTGAGCAGGAGCCAGTGGGGTATGATTCTATTATTCTAAGGAGCTCAGGGGTAGGGTAGATCCAACCATGAGCAAAGGACAGAGACCATAAATCAGGAAGGAAGGAGTCAGAATGGAGCACCAGTGAAAAGTGGTAGTGAAAAGGAGATAAGCTAGGGAAAAAAGACCTTGCTTTTTAATAAAAATAGGACACAATCTTCTATCACAATGCTTTGGGGATATGTCAAAGACCATGTGCAGAGAGACTTTACTGCCTCCTCATTCCTTCTCCTCATTCTTAAATTTATTAACTGCCCTTCACCAGTAGGTCCCAGGGCGGGTCACAGCAATATAAAATACATTATTAAAAACAGTTGAAAACATCACAATCACGATTAAAGAGGGTCCTAAAAATATACATCTCAAATGTCAAAAGGCAAGGTGAAGAGGTGCATCTTCAGCATACGATGAAAGCGCTACAGTGAAGACGCCAAACGCACCGCTGTGCTTGCAGTGAGGATTTTTCTAGCAAATACATGAACACAAGAACAAAAGAAGGGCCCTGCTGGATCAGGCCAGTGGCTCATTTAGTCTAGCATCATATTTTCACAGTGGCCATCCAGATGCCCATGGTAAGCCCACAAGTAGGACCTGAGTGCAAGAGCACTCTCCCCTCCCGAGATTTCCTGCAACTGATATTCAGAAGCATACTGCCTCTGACCATGCATCATAGCGAATAGCCATTGATAGCTTTATCTTTGGAGAAAGGACAGTGTCCCAACAGTTGGCCACTGGAAGAGGAAGATCTGGAACATCATAAATAAAAACATCAGCTATAGATATGTATGGGATGGAGGAACCAATATGGCTTAAAAAACAAACAAACACCAAACAGATTCACACCACTTGTTTTTTATTGGAATCAGAACGGGATGAATCAATGATTCTGGATATACTAAGACATTGCATGTAAATATGAAATAATAATAAAAGGGCACAAGTTCTAGCAGGCAAACCTAATTGAAATCAGACAGTAGGGTTGGGAATGTTCCCTGGGAAACCTTGGAAAGCCGCTGTTAGCCTGTGTAGACCAGGGGTTGCCAATGTGGAGCCTGTGGGCACAAAAGTGCCTTTTAGATCTTTCCCTGATGCCCACAATGCCTCTGAGCCCACATTCTTTTCTCACTTGAAAAGTCCATGGGGCTGAAGGATGCTCTTTCCCACTTCCTCTTTTTTTAGCCTTCTGAGCCTTTTGAGGCTCAGATTAATTCTGCTGGATCCAACTTTTACCCAGATTCCTTGGAAATCTGAAGTGTGTGTGCGTGCGTGACTGAACCAGAGGAAGAGGACTGTCCATAGCAGGGTTGCCAGGTTCATGGCCTGAGACTGATCCTGTATCTTTAGGAGAAGAGACAATTCAGCCAAGTGCAGGTGTTCTTGCAACTCTGTAATGGGAAAAACCACAAGTTGGAATTCTCCCTTCCTCCTGCAGAACTTTTGCAGAAGACCTCTTGGTTGACAGGCCCGGCCTCCATATTGCTTACTCTAACTGGCAGTATCTCTCCCTGGAAATGTCTGGGATGGAATTTAGGGCATTTTGTGGGCAAAGCATGTTCTCTAACACTGAGCTACAGCCCCTCCTCAGTCCAAGCTGGGGAAGTAACATGATCATGGCAGAAGCTATTTCTGTTCCAACCATAACATCTAAGAAAAAGTGTCACTCAAAGGCTTGCATCCAGAAAGTGCAGTTGTGCTCATGTCCTGCCTGTCGGCATCTCATAGGTGTCTTGTTGGCCTCCGGTTGACTGTGACAACTGAATGCTGGTCTGATCCAGCAGGGCTCTTCTTATATTCTTATTTTCTATAACAATCTGACTGGAGATATTGCTTCAACAGCATCGTGAATCAGGACGCTTCCAGACTTGGCTATTTTCGGGTGGGATTCAATCCCCTACCAGTGTTGTGCAGTGGTTAGAGTGTCAGATTGGGACCTGGGAAACCAAGGTTCAAATCCTTTCTCAGCCATGAAGCTTACTGGATGACCTTGTGCCAGTCCCTTTCTCTTGGCCTAACCTACCTCAAAGGGTTGTTGTGAGGATAAAATCGGGAGGGAGACAACCATGTCAGTACACTACCTTAAGCTCCCTGGAGGAAAAGTGGGATAGAAATGTAATAATAATGAAAATACCAGCAAATTCAGGTTGCACAACTATAGTGAACTGGGAGGCCCAGCGCAACAAACCTGCTTCTCCCAAAGACTGTTTTTTTTTGCAATTAGGGCAGTGCCCTGGAAAGTATGGGATAACACTTGCTTTGATGCAAGGTCATGTAACCTCCCTGCAAACAAATCAGGATGAATGCTCAATGAACGGGTCATCTGGAAGCGCCCTCCGTGGCACTTGCTCATTACCATCCAGCACTTTTGCTTTCTTTACAAGTAATTGCAGCCTTCCATTTTTCAAAAATGACTTTGAGAAATGACAGTCTCATTTAATGATTTACACTGCTCTATTAAGCAAACATATTTGAGGCATTTAATCTTCTCTTTTCCTCCTACCCAAACAATTTGGCTCTGAGGCACTGGGAGGTCAGGTGCAACAGAGGTATGGAATGGAGAGGGTGATATTATGACAGAAAATTCCCTCAACTTCACATTTGTGTGTAAACACCCATGATTAACTATCACTTCTTCAAACAAATGAGCCTTTACAAAATTCATTTAATCCTAAAATAGATATTCACTCGGATTTGACAATCGCGCTGGAAATATTGCCCCCAAGGCGATTTCATATTATCCATGCAAAAGGCAAAGCCATTAAAAACAAGGGAGGTAAGTAAGCTAAGCACAGAAGTAACTGATTCACCTTATCCACAGTGGCAACAACTGTTGACAATATCTTATACTGGCTGTTTTGGCACTTCTTACCTGGTTTTACAGTGCGCTGTGCCCAGCAATGGCTTGATTACCAGTGTAGGCTGGTTCATTACAAGGGATGGGGCACTGGCCCACCAACCTCAGTCTGCCCTCAGCCAGCCCCCATTTGCTTGCCTTCTTACTTGCAACTAGTCCAGGGCCGTTGCATACTTGTTGGCTTCCTCCTCCTTAAGTCTCAGTGTTGCTCTTGTAGACCTCAATGGGGAGGAGGAGGATGGGGACAAAACTAGGTTTAGTTGGCTTTGCCTGTTGTTGGCTCTGGCGCCACCTACTGTTGGTCTCCGTGCCGTCCGCCCTACCCGTGTCAATGGGCACAAGCCACTACGGGTGATTACCAAGTGGAAAGGGGAACCATCCCAAACCACCCATTCCCACTGTCTTCCCTCCCCATTCCTCCATTGCCTTTGGGGGCCCAGGAGATGATCATTTCATGCATTTGTAGCATTGCAGTGAAAGCATGCCATGGGGAATCTGGCACATTTATTTGCTTTATACCTCACTCTGTCTCTGAAGCGCTGAGAGACTGACACACGTACTGAACGCTTTAATATATTTTAAAAACTTAAATAATCTAAGAGCACACCTTCCTCCAGTAGTGTCCTGTGATCATAAGAACATTATTATTATTATTATTGTTGTTGTTGTTGTTGTTGTTACTGTGGAGTGGGCTTCTGATATTTTTGGAGTTTGCAAGAGGAGCTCTACTGGTCAAGAACATAAGAAGAACCTGGCTGCTGGATCAAGCCAAAGGCCCATCTAGTTCAGCACTTGGTTCTCACAGTGGCCAACCAAATGGCCATGGGAGGCCTGCAAGCTGAGTTGTGGCATCAACGTAGAGACAAGCTGGTGGCTTTGATATACATTCTTGCTGTGAGCACAAGCCTCCAACAGTTCTTGATCCTCTGTTCAAAGGCTGTGGACAAGTGGATCTCTCTTACACCCTGCTGGTAATAGTTCAACATGGGAACATAGGAGGCTGCTTTATACTGAGTCAGACCATTGGTCCATTTGGCTCAGGATCATCTACACTGACTGGCAGCAGCTCTCCAGGATTTCAAGCAGGGGTGTTTTCCAGCCCAACCTAGAGATGCTCCATCACTGTGCTACAGCCCTTTCCCTGGCCTGTGACTGGGGCCAGAATATCCTTCCTCTTACTTCTGTAGCCACAGGGCAAGCAACAGTATGGAAGAGAATCTAAGCTTATTTTATTTATTGATTACAGTTATTTCCTTTCCATCTTCCGAGGAGCTCAGGGCATGCATAGTACATTTGTATGTTATCCTCACAACAACCTGGCAGTGTGGGTCAGTGTAGGCTGAGTGTGTGACTGGCCCAAATTTACCCAGTGAACTCTGTGGCTGCATGGATATTTGAGCCTAGCCCTAATCCAACATCTTAAGCAGCATCCTAACCAACACATCATGCTACATCAAGGACAGTGATATGTGCCTAGAGCAGCCTTTCCCAACCAGTGTGCCTCCAGATGTTGTTGGACCACAACTCCCATCAGCCTCAGCCAGCATTGCCAATGGTCAGGAAAGATGGGAATTGTGGTCCAACAACATCTGGAGGCACACTAGTTGGGAAAGGCTAGCCTAGAGTGTGCCCAGAGGACAGCAACCAGGAAGGTGGAGGGTCTTATGAGGAATGGTTGAGAAAAGTATGGAACAGAAAAAAAGAAGAGCCTGAGGAAAAAGAAGAAAAAAGAGGCACATTATTCTGTATAGCTGTCACGCAGACACAGCAGACTTGTTCTCTGTTGCTCCCAGGGGTGGGGGAGAAACGCAATTCAGTTCGCATTTAAAGCTGAATCTACCAAATTCGGACTTTCCAAAACAATATGAGAACTGAAATACAGCCACCTTTTGAAATTTGCACTTATCTGAATTTCATGATGCAGTTCTCCAACCAATGATTATAAAAAATCATGTACTGTGTTAGGGGAAAATGCGCATGAAAATGAATACATTGGTGAAAATAACATGCAAACATGCATTATGGTAGGAGAAAATGTGGACACTGGTCAAAACTGCAGACAAAAATTTGGGTATTAGAAGAAATTTGCAGTAAAATGCTGGAGAATTTCCATGAGGATTTTTTTAAAAAAATCACAAATTGCTGCAGAAATGTGGAGAACCAAATTTAAGCCTGGAAAAATGAGAAACCGAGAGAACTGAATTGACAGCTCCTTCCATCCCTGCTTCAGAGGGCAGGATTAGAACCAATGGGTAGAAATGGAAAGTTATCAGGTTCTGGATAAATATTAGGAGAAACGTCCTAATGGGAAGAGGTGTTTTTCAGCGGAGCCGACTGCCTTGGGAGCTGGTGGGATCTTGTTCGCTGGAGATATTTCAGTGGAAGCTGGGTGGCCATGCTGTACTTGCAAGATTCCTGGACTGAGCAGGGGGGTTGACACGGATTATCTCTAAGGTCCCTTTCAACTCTAAAATTCAATATTTCTATGCTGGCTCTAATTAGTGTCATTTAATGTCACAGGAATCCAACATCTAACTTCTGTGTTTGTGGAGCAAAGCTTTGAAAGGTGTAGTTTTTCCCAAAGTCTCTGTACTATATTCAGCAATGGACTGAATGAAAGCCAGCAGCCGCAAGCATACCTTTAGGAATGAAGGTAATCAGTCAAAAACTAATTGTTGTAAACCGCCCAGAGAGCTTTGGCTATGGGGCGGTATACAAATGTAATAATAATAATAATAATAATAACCTAAGGTAATCCTTTCACTGTCTTCACTGTCTATATTTGTTCAAATATGTTCATAAACTATTGGGAAATTAGATGTTTGTTTCATTCCACCAAACAAATTCACAAAAATGTTTTGGCACAGCTGATGCAAATGTTTGCTTTCTCCATAGAGTAAATAATCTGGTCTTATCCAACACATTTTGAACTGTCCACCACGTCCCAGCATATGAAGCTAAAAGAAATCATTTTGCTATGCATGATCAAGTGGCTCTGTGTAACTCACAAACCTGAGTTCTTTTCCTTCAAGGCACATTTGTTCAATAAATACTCTTGGTGTATATGTTATGTTCCTTAAAAGTGAGAATGGTATCATGAGATCACAAGGGCAAAGAACAACCCCAGCAAAAGACAGTTCTGGTCTATTTGTCCATGAGCTATGCCCTTTTCTAAACCAAGAATTCTCTATCTAGATTATCTTGTAGTGCTGTTTTTTGTTTGACAGACATTTGTTCATCTTTTCAGTAGATTTTTCTGCCTGATGCTCTCTCGTCACAATAAAGGTCACCTTGGACCACTGAGTTACTTAGTTCATTATTTCTGAACTAGGTACCATGCTTACCAACAATGTTTTAGGAAGTTTTCTCCTTCCACCCCCATTTTAAAATAACTAACACTTGACAATTTATTTTGGAATTGAAATATATCTGCTCTACTATATAATAGCAAAGGCCATTAAAGATGTTTAAGGAGTATAATCAAGCTAGCCCTGTAATAAACAAAAATATCCAACTCATTGCATCCTCTGAAATGTTTCCTTTCAGGCATGAGTCAAGGGCATGAACCACGAAAGATTTCAAGTTGTTGAGGCCTATGCACATTCTGCTTGGATAATTAACAGAAGAGTTCCACCTTTAAATCCCAGAAGCTTATGAAATCTATACTGGATTGCACTTGCGGCTGTGAAGCCTCTGATACTGATTGCTGAGTTGGCACAGAGCAGCCTGACTACTTATGCAACAAAGTAGAGCTTGGAAAAGTTACTTTTTTAAAACTACAACTCCCATCAGCCCCAGCCAGCATGGCCACTGGATTGGGCTGATGGGAGTTGTAGTTCAAAAAAGTAACTTTTCCAAGCTCTGGAACAAAGCAGTCAGCAACAAAGGGTTCACAGTCCAGCTTCTGTGAGAAAGGGTAGTTGTCAGTTTGGCTGAGATTACATGAAAAGAGTTGTGAGGAACAGTATACTGACTGGAAACCTAACCGAATTTAACCAAAGGTTGAATTCTACCTCCTTATAACCCTAGCTTCCACTCCATTTCCTTTGAATAGTACTGAAGATATGAAGATACAAGGTTGTTTTGCACTGAGTCAGATTGTTGGTCCATATCGTCCAGAGTTCTGTCTACTCTGTTTGGCAGTGGCTTTCTAGAATCTCAGGCAGAGGTCTTCCCCATCACCTGTGGGTCCATATGTGCAGTCTGTGGCCTGCTGTCTGGAAGGAAGGAAGGAGCGTGACTGCGATGGGGAGGAAGGTGCATGGGGAAGTAACCTCGGCACACATTTCTCTTCATTGCAATTACCTTCCTCCCCGTGTTCATCTAATCTTTCTTCTGTGTTTGCATGTGTGTATGAGCCCACACCCTGTCCACCACTACTTCCAGTGATATATACTAGCAAGGGACCCCCAAATGCTCATCCACTGCCACATGTGGCCCTTAGGGCCAAAAAAGGTTGCACATCCCTGATGCTGGGGACTGAGCCTTGGACCTTCTGCATTAAAAGCATATGTTCTACCCCTGAGCTTTGGCCCATCCTCAGCTACTACCAAACTCAATCTTAAAGCAAAATTAAACGTGAAAGTGAGTTGCGCGCAGCTGTAACACCTGGCAGGAATTTGGAAGACTTTTACTAAGCTTGGCAAAATTCTTCCAGTGTAGCTGTGTGCCACACCTTCCTCTGCAGTGAATTTGTTTGCTCACTTTCATCCAGAACTTTTAACTAATGGTACATATAGCCAAGCATGGTCAAATACAGTTCCTGTCTTTCACTGATACGACTGTGTGCCACAAATACTTGGCCCTTGAGGAAATGGATATTTCATCAAACACCTTTGCTGCTGCGAAGCTGAGTTGTTCCCCAAAAGGCATTTCATCACTTTGGTTTTAATAAAATCTCAGGACTAAACACACAGCACCATGCAATATTCTAGCAACACCTCTGCTCCAAGAGATTGTCAGGATTTGGTAACAAAATAATTGATTGGTCCTCAAGAGGATACCTGCTTGCATGAAGGGCGAGAACAGACGCAGAAGCTAATCTTAGTCAGCTAGATCACTTGCAGATTAGAGAAAGGAAAAAGGGACAGCGTGCCTTGCAATTCACCATGGGGTGTAATCCTGTGGAGAATGCCTGGGAATAGGAATGAAGTCTTTTAATTAAGAATAAATGAGAGGTTATTGTTGCCTTAGTCAAGATTCACCTGTTTCTGGTGGGCTGCTTTTGCCATTCTCCCATGGACGGATCCAAGGTGCACTGGTAGCGTTTGCATTGTAGAAATATGTGGGATAGACAGATCATGTGGAAACTTGAAACATAATCTTCTGTACTCTCAGAGGTTAAGACTATGGAGAAACTGCAGCCATGTGAAAGATTTTCAAATTACGGCTACTTTGTGAATGAAACAATTGCAAGTTCAGAAGATCTTGAAACGTGCATTATACAAAGCCAAGTATCTTGAATGAAGATACTTCATTCAACCAGAATGATCAAGGGGATGGAGTGACTCCCTTACGAGGAAAGGTTGCAGCATTTGGGGCTTTTTAGTTTAGAGAAAAGGCGGGTCAGAGGAGACATGATAGAAGTGTATAACATTATGCATGGCATTGAGAAAGTGGATAGAGAAAAGTTCTTCTCCCTCTCTCATAATACTAGAACTCGTGGACATTCAAAGAAGCTGAATGTTGGAAGATTCAGGACAGACAAAAGGAAGTACTTCTTTACTCAGCGCATAGTTAAACTATGGAATTTGCTCCCACAAGATGCAGTAATGGCCACCAGCTTGGACGGCTTTAAAAGAAGATTAGACAAATTCATGGAGGACAGGGCTATCAATGGCTACTAGCCGTGATGGCTGTGCTCTGCCACCCTAGTCAGAGGCAGCATGCTTCTGAAAACCAGTTGCCGGAAGCCTCAGGAGGGGAGAGTGTTCTTGCACTCGGGTCCTGCTTGCGGGCTTCCCCCAGGCACCTGGTTGGCCACTGTGAGAACAGGATGCTGGACTAGATGGGCCACTGGCCTGATCCAGCAGGCTCTTCTTATGTTCTTATGTTCTTAAGAGCTTTATTAAAACCCAAAGGTGAAAGAAAACTAATGGACAGGATGAATGACAGATGATGCATATACGACCCTAGTTAAGGCAGTTATGAGTGATATTGGTTTCTGTTAGAAAACATTTCTCGGTGTGGGAACAGTCCTATGCTTTCTCACAAACACACAAAATGTTAAGGAACTCCTCACATCAACATCTCATCTTTCTGGAGGCTGGCAGCACTGATATGGGCACATATAATATTGTTGCGCGCCTCCCCCAATCTCCGAGCGGTGAGATTTCGGGGGTCCCTGCGCCCATCCAGGGTTTGGTTTCCTTTGCGAAGAAGGTCAGCGGAGACTGCGGTGTCTTTATGAAATATGGTTTATTTATTTACACACATTCCAACCTGAGCTCAAGAATGGAGGGGTTCAAGGCATCAGCAGTCCAATATCCAGCTTTTCCATGTAGGGTGCAGGGGCATCCTACAGCCATGATGCAGAGGGATAGCCTCTCTGCGTGCCTGCAGCCCTAGCTATTCTTTTTTACACACTCAAAGCTACAAACACCAAAACTGTCCTCGGCTCCAGGAGGGGAGGGAATGCTCTCCTGAAGAGTTTCGATAACAAAAGGATCTTCCTGGCCCATTTCACCAGTTGCTGGGGCAACTAAATAGGCCCATCGTCTTACCTGGCCATTCTATTTGATTAACAAAGGAGATTCATCTGGCTAGCAGAGCCAGCCCCCAGGGCATAGGATTCCAAATCAGAGGCTGGAAATATGACCCATAGAAATCATCCATTCCAACCCCCCCCCATGCTCATAACACTATGATTCTGCCATCCAACAATTTCTAAAGATTTGGCGTGCGGATAGAGGTGTGCATTCATTTTATAAAAAAAATGCAACCCCTTCCGAAACAAATAACACTCTGCTTCGTTTTACAAGTGAATAAAAAACAACTACAACTTATTTGAAAAACTACTATGAGCACATTCTTTTTTGTTTCATTACCGGGGGGGGGGGAGCACTGGAGGTTGATCCCTTTGGACAAATGGGGCACTGCCAGCCCCCACTCACCTAACTCCTTACTCAAGACCAATCCAGGAGTTGGCACTGGCTGCCAGCCTCCCCCTCCTTAGTCTTGCTTTTGTAGAATTTAGGAGGCAGAAGGATGGGGGCAAAATCTGAATGAGTTGGCTCCTCCAGTCATTGGCTCTAGCTCTGCTTGCCATTGGCTCTGGCTCCACCTACTATTGACTTCCCTGCCTTCTGCCCTACAGGTCCCAATGGGCACCAGCCACAGTTGAGTGTGGTAATCATGGCACACAGGGAGAGATATCGACTCTTCCCCCGCCCCTCCAAATTGTAATCCCCATGAAAATCGCTCCCCGTATTGCTATTTCTATAAAGGCCCTTTCTGATCCTGCTGTTGGCTTTGGATGCAAGGATTTCCCCTGAGGTCATGGTAGGAAGGGAAAAGGTTACCCCCCTCTCACCACATGTCAGAACCTCGACCCTGACCAGGGTTGTGTGTGCGTCTGTTATTTTGAAATGAAAAGAAGATATGTGAAAGGAAACACCATGTCGAATTTGGTCCTCATTCTCCTGCTTCCAAAGCCCTTTGCTGGCATTATACAAGGAACTTAATCTTTGCAAGAGGCTCCTTTTGTATCAGAAATTGGGGAGGCAGTTCAGCTCTGCTCTGCACTGCTCCAGTGGAAATGACAGAGGCTGATCAGTTGGTAAGATGCATTGACAAATTGTTTGTGCCACACATACACTCTTCTCGTAGAAGGGAAAACACATGCAGTTTCCCTTTTCTTCCTTTCTTACGCTTCAAGATAGCCCGTCTACGAGTGACAATGGGGACAACAATGCAGGATTGATTGCCGGCAGATTTAATGCCATTCTTAATGACAGGTTGTGAAGATTAGGAAGTTGTTGGGATCAGATATCAGTAAAGACCTGAGATTGCTTTGTGGAGCTGGTCTGAATTAATTAATGGGTAGCTTTCCTTTGATATTGCTTTGATATTCAGCTTGATGCCAGTTAAGTCTCAAATATAAAGGAAACTTCACTTTGTTTATACCTCCTTAGAATTTTGCTTGTAGCCTGGAGTTTTCTGTCTGGTGTCTCTCACTCTGCCTACCCTGTGCATTTAAAAGATGTTTAAAAACAGAGCAATGTAGTGACGTGTCTTTTCACTGATTGCCCTGTTCAAAATAATCACAGGCTAGATCCCTTGAGGCAACCTTGTTAGCAACTCACTATAAGTTAGGGCACTTCCAGACTGTTGCTATTTTTGGGAGGGATTCAATCATATAGACCAGCAAATTCAGATTGTACAACTCAAGTTGATTTGGAACTCTTGTACAAGAAACTTACAATGCCCCCCCCCACGTTGGACTTTTTGCAGTAAGGAAAGTGACAAGAAAATGCATTGAAAAGGGTAGGACAGCATTTGGTTGAAGCAACATTGTCTAACCTGCTCACAAACAAATCAGGATGAACGTTAAATAACAAGTCATCTGGAAGTAAAGGTAAAGGTGTCCCCGCACTTATAGTGCGAGTCGTTTCCGACTCTTAGGGCGACGTCTTGCGACGTTTGCTAGGCAGACCATATATATGGGGTGGGATTGCCAGTTCCGTCCCCGGCCTTTCTTTACCCCCCAGCGCATGCCGGGTACTCATTTTACCGACCACGGATGGATGGAAGGCTGAGTGGACCTCGACCCCTTTTACCAGAGATTCGACTTCCTCTTTCCGTTGGAATCGAACTCCGGCCGTGAGCAGAGCTTCGGCTGCGTTACTCTGCGCCACGGAGGATCTCATCTGGAAGTAGGGATGGGCAAATCAGCCCATTTTGGTTTCTCTCTCTCCCATATTTCCAATCTCAAATTCAGTTCTCCACATCACTGTGATTTTTTAAAAAGAAGTCCTGATGAAAATTCATCAGCATTTTAGTTGCATTTCTCGTAAATTACATGTTTGTGTGCAATTTTGCTTAATATATATATATATTGAAATTAATTTTCTCTAATATAATGCATTGTTGTATGTTATTTTCACTAATGTGTGCATTTTTATGGACACTTTACCCCAGTATTGTACAGCCACGAGAGTCTGGTTCACAGACTACCTGTAATCCTATTGCTGACCCTGTTCCATACTCAGACCTTTATCTTTTGCAGTTTAAAAGTTAAAAAATTGCATGGCTGATTTTTAATTAATTTAAGAAATTTAACATTTAAGTCAATGGGCATGCCCCTTAAGAACCAACTGTCAGTGTTCTAAAAGTCAGACTCACAGCTGTTTGGATTGGCTAATCAGGAGGCCACACCCACACCAGACATTGATTCCACTTGAGACAGTCATGGCTTCCCCCAAAGAATCCTGGGAAGTGAAATTTGTGACAGAGCTCCAGTGGCCAGAGTGTTTTAACAGTTAGCCCCTCTTCTGGGGATTGTAGCTCTGTGAGGGGAATGGGGCCTTTCCTGGCAACTCTCAGCACGCGTCACAACCTACACTTCCCAGGATTCTTTGGGGGAAGTCATGATGGTGTAAAGTGGAATAAAGGTCTGGTGTGGAATTGGCCATGGACAGCTTTGATTTAAATTTGGGTGGGAGACTACATGTGTCTGCTGTAGAATAAAAAGGTGGGGGAAACCCTGAAAAACAATAATATTGTTCACAATGTTTTCCTTTTGGATAGGAAAGGGGATTTCCCTCTGCCCAGAGCCCACCCTCCCCCATCTCCTCCCCTCCCCCTCCCTCTCCATCCCTATCCTTCCTCCCCTACTCTCCCCCTTCTCCTCCCTGCCCCCCACAGGTCACTTTCATCTATCTTAAGCATGGTTGTATAGGAGTAAATCGCATTGAACTCAAAAAGCATGCAAATGATCAAACCTGCCCTCCCCCATCCTTCCTCCTATCCCCTCCCTTTCCCCCCTTCCCTCCCCCTTCCTTCACCCCTCCCTCCCCCTCCTTTCCTCCTTCCCTCTCCTGTGCCCTCTCACTCGCAGTCTTCCTCTTCCATGGTCATTTACCTATTCTAAGCATGATTGTATGGGAGTAAATCCCATTGAATTCGATAAGTATACAAATGATCAGACCAGCCTTTCCCCTCCCCCTCTCCTTCCCCTCCCCTCCTGCACCTCTTCTCTCCCTCCCCCCTTCCTTCTTCCTCCCCTGCCCACTTCATCCACTCTCATCAATCCATTCTCAGCAAACTTGCACAGGATCCCATTTCTCACCTCTCGGATTAAAAAGCAGAGAAATTCACTACGAGGCAAAAAAACGCTTGTGGTTTAGGAACATGTAGTCAACAGATATTTCTATCAAACTTTAGAAAGTAGTGAAATTGGGCAGCTATAGTGAATGCACCAAGGGAGCAGGAGACCTGACCCCCTCCCTGAGATATTGTATTGTCTACAAATCTGTAAAAATCCAAACATAATTTGGTTTTGTCTTTCACAGTCCAATCCACTTCCTGTGTAGCTTGGAAGAATTTGGTTTTTTTTTGCCTATTAGTGAATATGCATTTCTATCCACATTACTTGGCTGGAGATCTGCACTGCAAAATCTGAAGAAGTGTGAACTTTGATCTTTGAAGGATGGCTATGCTTCAGTTCGTGTATTGTTTCAGAATGTGTGAATTAGTTTAGCCTTTAAATGAGAACTGAATCAAATTCCCCCCCCCAATCGTAACTGGAAGTCAACTTTCAATGGCATAGTTTAAATCCAAACAGCAGCTCCCTATACTCAAATTTATGTATGATCCTCAACCAATATTTTTATTTATTTATTTATTTATTTGATTTATATCCCACCCTTCCTCCCAGCAGGATATAATTATTGCTTTTGGTCCACCTGTGTAAAAGTCAGTTCCTTATATCTTTCTTCCTTAGCATGAGCCCGCTAATCTGCTTGCCATCACATCTTCAAACTATCTCTAGGGCTATAGGATAGGAAGGCTAGAAGCTTTCCTTTCGTCTGAGAGACAAGCTTGGATTCCCTGGTTTCTAATCAAGAACACACAGGATGTGTAATGGTGCTCAAAGACCTACGAGAGCCCACGCCTGATAGGGATCAAGGGCCTCAATCTGAGACGCACACATTTGCACCGGTTGTTAGGAGTTGGAACTGAGGCACATATCTTAAGACACAGAAGGAAGGAGAATTTAATTACCCCAAAATAGAATTTAAAGCAGAAGTCTGGGATTAACACCTTTGCCCTTTCGGAAAGCACCAGGGGATCTTAAACAACTACTAACATGAACAAGACTCTATTTCTCATCCAGCGTGTGACACCTCCGGCAGCACAGCATTCCTTCAACACCATGCTGCGGCACTGGTTCATTGCATATGGAAGGGTGCCAGCTCCTGATTCTCTCACGCTATGGCAGGCAGCAACCTGGCTTGTCCGTGGAAGCCTCCTGTCCAAGTAGCAATTAGGCTTTGCTTTTGTCGACCTCAGGAGAACTATTCAGTCTAAGGTAGGAAGGCTACAGACAGTTTAGAATGCACCTTCAGGAAGGGGTGGTAGGGCTGGGCCGTATCAAACAACCAGGGCCGGGCTGTGTCATTAGGCAGAGGGACATGGCAGCTTCCAGTGGCAGATCTGGGGGACAGTGGCAGCAGCTCCCTGGCTGTGTCCTTCTGTTGGATGGACAGAGCTGTGCCTGTGTGGGCCATGTGGCCTGTTCTGCACCCCCATTACTAGCCTGTTGCCCTCAGCTGCAGGAAAGGATGCCATCCCATGGTCAGCACTGCAATAAGATGAATCTGCTAGTCCAGTTGGCTCCTGTACACTGGATGGTGGAGGCCCAAGCTGGTCCTTCCCCTCTGGCAAACAAACATCTTGGGCCAGCTCTGTAAACAATACCACCCTGCTGAGTAGCTAGATGATGGCACTGCAGGGCAGCCTCTCTAAAGTGCTTCTCCACCCTACTTGCCTTTAGGATGGGTCACTTGAAAGCAGTCCACATCGTTCTTTGGCTATGCTAGAGGGGAGATATGCATTACACCAGGGGTAGCCGACGTGGTGCCCACCAGATATTGTTGGACACCAACTCCCGTCATCCCTGGCTATTGGCCATACTGGTCATTGCTGATGAGAGTTGGCCCAGTAACATCCCGAGGGCACCTCACTGGCTATAATAAAATAATAAAATAATAAAATTTTATTTCTGAGTCGCCTATCTGGCCGAATTAACAGCCACTCTAGGCTACACCCGTTTTACATGACGAAGGCAGGGTTCCCAGAAATGCATTTGTTACATATTGTTAATGTGTGTGTGCATCATTTGCAAATGAGAATCAGCAAATGGGAGGGGTGCTGAGCTAGGAGGAATCTCCTCCTTTTGATTCTGCCCTGCAACCCCTTGCTTCCAGCCATTTGTGTCTGGTTTTGCCCTAGCCAGTTTCCAGGACTGGGAATAAGCCCTGCTAGGGAAGGAAATGGCCTGGAAGAAGGTATTCTGAAGGATAATATACGCCTCTCTTTGCCAAGCTGGTGCCCTTTAGATGTTTTGGACAGATAATTGCCACTCTGGGCTCCTTCTGGGAGGAAGGGCAGGATATAAATAAATTAATAAGTAGGAGGCTGGGGCTGATGGGAGTTGTAGTCCAAAATATCTGCAGGGCGCCAGGTTGGCAAAGGCTGATTCATGCAAGCTCCATGCCCATCCACAAATGGCCTTCACTGCTCTCACATTAGCATTACCTGGTAACGATACCTGGATGTTTGCCCAGATAGCCTGTAGTTCTGCTCTGACTTTCCTTAGATATATATACAAAAATATACACGAGTTATACAGCCAGAATAGAGTTGATAGCAAACTCTGGAGAGATCCAGACTTTGAGGATTCTGAAGGTCAGGGTCCTGCCAATACATTTAAGATTGGACTACAGATCATCCTGAAGCCAAGTTTGATCTGAAATTATGCAAAGTGGGGAGGATTGGTTTGCTGTTTGAAGCGGGTGGTTGGGTGGGTATGAGAGGTGGATGGCATTGCAGACATCCTAAATACAGATTTGGAGCTACATCTGGGTAAACAGCCTTGTCTGAACTATTTCTAAACTGAATTGTGAGAACTTTGTTTATGTCTGCATACAAACATTGAACAATTCCTCTATAATCTTCCCATACAACTCAGCTCAAGTAGCATCTCCTGGTGCAGATCTCAGATATTAGTCTTACGCTGGTGTAGAGGAGGGGTCAGGGATGCAGAGTAACTAAGGTCACTAGATCAAAACAACAATAAATTTTCCCCCACCCCACCCCCTGGTCTCATATCAAGACCTTGTGTCCCGGAAGCATCAGTTTATGTGACATATAAATATTCTTGTAAAAGGTTTTTATGAGATGTTTATGGTTTCCTGCTGCCATCAACACCCTTCAGGCCTCTTGCCATTAAATCCTTCTCAAAAACTGCTTTGGCAGCCCAGTATAGGATTTTCCATCCCCTAATTTGTGGACCGCATAATTAAAGAAGGCAAATGCCATCCGAGGGCAGTTCGCATATACTGCCTCCATTTCTGATGTCTGCAACATTGTTTACCATTTGCCTTCCTAAGCTCATTGATGTTGCAAAGGCATCGGAGGCAGCGTCAAGGGTGGCTGTCTCAAACACCCGCTCATTAGAAGGACAGTTTTAATAGTGTTGCTGTAATGCTAATGAGGTTGCTGGAAAAATCCTGTACTTTCCTCTTTTGGACAGCAGCAAAGTGGCTGATACCAACAGTGGGACAGAGACACATTTAAGGACCTCTGCTCGTCTGCTTGCTTTGGCTAAGTGCCATCACAGAGTAAGGCCAGGCTTTTAAACATTCCAGACCCTCCTGGAGATGGTCATGTATGTTTTCATGACCTCTTTATGGGAGGCATCTGGCCAGTTATTATACAAAACAGGATGTTGAACTAGATGGAGCCTTAGTCTAATCCAGCAGGGCTCTTATGTCCAGAGCCGTCCGAGCATTGAACTGGGAACCTTCCAGCCTGAGCAGGTCTGGTGCCAGCAGGCAGCCAGGTTGGGCACTGGACGAGGGTCCCTGGCTCTGAGAGGGGCCACTGCTGTTGAGGCTGGGTGGATATAGCACCTGCTCTGCAATCCGTGCTAGCATCGGGTCATGGAGCATGTGCCCCGTGATGTGATACTGGTGTGGATCGCAGAACAGAAGCCACCCTCCCAGCAACATCCCCGCACTGCCGGTGTGAGAGCCAGGTCCAATAGGTTCATGCTGTATCATCTAGCTCAGTACCGTCTACACAGACAGGTAGCAACTCTCCAGGATTTCAGGCAGGAGTCTCTCTAACTGGCAATGCCAGGGATTGCACCTGGGATCTTCTACTTGCAAAGCAGATGCTCTACCATTCAGCTATGGCCCTGTCCCTTTTCCAGGCACACCCAATCAGCTCCACATGACAAGCAGACCACCTGGCGGTTTCCATATTGCACCTACATTCCCCATGGGTGACCACAGAATGAGCCAAGAATACAAGCCAGTTTCTAGGTGTGCTGTGAGCTTTCAGTTTGCGGCAAAGCAATCTCGGCCACACATCTGGACAATCTGCGGTAATCTGAAACTATCAGACCATATCACATTATCTTCTGATTTTTTAAAATAAAAATTAATTACATCTAGCATTCTAATCATTCATGGTCTCAGTAAAGCAGCGGGGGGGGGGGAGGTTGGGTAGCACAGTGAACTCGGTCTGTTTAAATCCTCCTTGCAGACATGATGTTCAGAGGCGATTTACACATTATATGAAAGCAAATCCTTGTTTACCATGAAGTGCGCATTCTGTAGGGAGCAGCAAACAATCCTTTTCTTTAATCAAAGCAATGACACACATACACTCCCCAGTGGGTAACCTTCCAGTGTTAGGGGCATTACTAATATTCCAGAGTGGCTGGAACATGTTTCATCAATGCGAGATCATAGTTAGGGCAAGGGTCACCAACCTGTTGCTTGTGAGTGCCATGGTGCCTGCAAAGGCCTTCAGAGGTACCCCACTAGGTAGCTCAGAATCTGAACTTTCTTTTCTTTTCTTTTTAGCCTGGTTGCTCCTGCCTGTCAATGTTATTAGCCAATGAATGAAGCCAGAGCTGTGATTGATAAGTGAGTTGTTTGGCAGACTAGACGTTGGTTTAGGGTTGGCATTCGGAAAAAAAGGACTCTTGTGCCTTTAACAGCTATATGGCAGCCACAAATTCAACAGGTCAAGCCTTTTCTAGCATGGAAATACAATCATGGAAAAGTGTCACCATTGAGTACTTTCTAATTTTATGCCACACCCCCCATGACAGCCATTTTGTGTTATGCCATGCCCCGTGGCAGCCATTTTGTGACTGGTGCCCCCAGCACTCTCTCAAAATTTGAAATGTGCCCTCTGGTCCAAAAAGATTGGTGACTCCTGGGTTAGGAAATAGTTCGAAGCAGTATATGTGATGGGGTGGAACTGCACACCTGACACCGCCACTGCTGTTTACCTGGAAGAGGGCGGGGCGAGGTTCCACAGTTGCACTGACAGAACCACTGCGGCCAATCTGATGTTTCCATTAGTGGAACCAGGCGCCCCTAACCTCCCCCCCTACCCCAATCCTGTATAAGCTTTTGCTCCCTCATTTTTTTTAAAAAAAACCTGTATAGTCCATATCAGTTTATGCCATGGGTGGGGAACCTTTTGATTTCGAGGGCCGCATTCCCTATTGGGGGTGATCTTCCAAAGACTACATGCTGGTAGTGGGTGAGGCCAAAGGCAAAAGTGGGCAGAGCAACAAATGTAAATGGTAAAAGAGATACAAGGATGACAGATTCATTCACGGAGGAACCGTATGATGAAGAACCAGAAATTTTAGAATGTGAGGTGAAAGCTGCTCTTAAAATATTTGGAAGAAACAAATCATCAGGAACAGATAGCATACCAATAGAGTTGCTACAAGCTACTGAGACTGAATCTGTCCAAATTTTGACAAACATTTGTCAAGAAATATGGAAAACTAAACAATGGCCCACAGACTGGAAGCGTTCAATATATATCCCACTTCCAAAGAAAGGGGATCCCAGGGAATGCAGTAATTATCAAACTATTGCCTTAATATCCCATGCAAGTAAAGTAATGTTCAAGATTCTACAACAAAGGCTCTTACCATATATGGAGCGAGAAATGCCAGATGTCCAAGCTGGATTTAGAAAGGGAAGAGGCACCAGAGATCATATTGCAAACATACGTAGGATAATGGAACGGAGCAAGGAATTTCAGAAGAAAATCACCCTGTGCTTTATAGATTACAGCAAAGCCTCTGACTGTGTAGATCATGAAAAACTATGGAATGCTTTAAAAGCTATGGGAGTACCACACCATCTGATTGTCCTGATGTGCAACCTATACTCTGGACAAGAGACTACTGTAAGGACAGAATATGGAGAAACCAATTGGTTCCCCATTGGAAGGGGTGTGAGACAGGGGTGTATTTTATCACCCTGTTTGTTTAATCCATACGCAGAACATATCATACGGAAAGCGGGATTGGACCAAGATGAAGGAGATGTGAAAACTGGAGGGAGAAATATCAATAATTTAAGATATGCAGACAATACCATACTACTAGCAGAAACCAGTAATGATTTGAAAAGAATGCTGATGAAAGTTAAAGAGGAAAGCATAAAAGCAGGACTACAACTTAATGTCAAAAAGACTAAAGTAATGACAACAGAAGATTTATGTAACTTTAAAGTTGACAACGAGGACATTGAACTTGTCAAGGATTATCAATACCTTGGCACAGTCATTAACCAAAATGGAGACAATAGTCAAGAAATCAGAAGAAGGCTAGGACTGGGGAGGGCTGCTATGAGAGAACTAGAAAAGGTCCTCAAATGTAAAGATGTATCACTCAACACCAAAGTCAGGATCATTCAGACCATGGTATTCCTGATTTCTATGTATGGATGTGAAAGTTGGACAGTGAAAAAAGTGGATAAGAGAAAAATCAACTCATTTGAAATGTGGTGTTGGAAGAGAGCTTTGCACATACCATGGACTGCGAAAAAGACAAATAATTGGGTGTTAGAACAAATTAAACCAGAACAGTCACTAGAAGCTAAAATGATGAAAATGAGATTATCATACTTTGGACACATAATGAGAAGACATGATTCACTAGAAAAGACCATAATGCTGGGAAAAACAGAAGGGAGTAGAAAAAGAGGAAGGCCAAACAAGAGATGGATTGATTCCATAAAGGAAGCCACAGACCTGAACTTACAAGCTCTGAACAGGCTGGTTCATAACAGATGCTGTTGGAGGTCGCTGATTCATAGGGTCGCCATAAGTCATAATCGACTTCAAGACACACAACAACAACAACAACAGTCTAGACCATCCCAACATCAGCACTGAATGAGACAGTTGCCAAGTTGCGGAGACCCTCTGGGCTCAGCTTTTCAACTCCATGGTATTAACCCGTCAATTTCCCCTCATGATCGTGAATTAAATAAAAAGAGCAGCTAGCAGGGAAAAACACTTCCTGTCTATTGGAATTTATTTATTTATTTATTTTCATTTCTAAACCGCCCATAGCTAATAGCTCTCTGGGCGGTGTACAAAACAAGATTAAAATACAATATTAGAATAAAATCAGTAACAAAGAGCAACAAAATTAAACTAAAACATTAAACATAGAAACATTGAACATTAAAATGCCTGGGAGTATAGCCAGGTCTTAACCTGGCGCCTAAAAGAAAGAACCGTAGGCACCAGGCATATCTCCTCCGGTAAGCTGTTCCACAGTTCGGGGGCCACCACAGAAAAGGCCCTAGATCTAGTAACAATCCTCCGGGCATCCTGGTGAGTTGGTACCCAGAGGAGGGCCTTAGATACTGAACGAAGTGAACGGGTAGGTTCATAGCGGGAGAGGCGTTCCACGAGGTATTGCGGTCCCACACCGTGTAAGGCTTTATAGGTCAAAACCAGCACCTTGAATCTGGCTCGGAAACAAATAGGTAGCCAGTGCAAGCGAGCCAGGACAGGTGTTATATGCACGGACCGATTGGTCCTCGTCAACAACCTGGCTGCCGCATTTTGCACTAGCTGAAGTTTCCAAACAGTCTTCAAGGGCAGCCCAACGTAGAGCGCATTACAGTAATCCAGTCCAGAAGTTACCAGAGCGTGAACAACTGAGGCGAGATCATCACTGTCCAGATAGGGGCGTAGTTGGGCTACTAAGCGAAGATGGTAGAACGCATTCCGTGCCACCGAGGCCACTTGAGCCTCAAGCGACAAGGAAGGGTCCAAAAGGACCCCCAAACTACGAACCTGTTCCTTCAAGGGGAGTGTAACCCCATCTAGAACAGGAGAAACATCCACCATCTGGGAAGGGAAAGAGCTCACTAACAGTGTCTCAGTCTTGTCTGGATTGAGTTTCAGTTTATTAGCTCTCATCCAGTCCATTATTGCGGTCAGGAAACGGTTCAGCACATCAACAGCCTCACCTGAAGAAGGTGAAAAGGAGAAATAGAGCTGAGTGTCATCAGCGTACTGATGGCAACGCACTCCAAAACTCCTGATGACCGCACCCAGAGGCTGCATGTAGATGTTAAAGAGCATAGGGGACAAAACCGAACCCTGAGGGACTCCACAATGGAGAGTCCAGGGTATTGAGCAATGTTCCCCAAGCACTACCTTCTGGCGACGATCCGCTAAGTAGGAGCGGAGCCACTGCCAAGCAGTGCCCCCAACTCCCAACTCTGCGAGCCTCCCCAGAAGGATACCATGGTCGATGGTATCAAACGCTGCTGAGAGATCAAGGAGAATCAACAGAGTCACACTCCCCCTGTCCCTCTCCCGACAAAGGTCATCATACAGGGCGACCAAGGCTGTTTCAGTGCCAAAACAGGACCTAAAACCGGATTGAAACGGATCCAGATAATTGGTTTCATCCAAGAGCGCCTGGAGCTGGCCAGCGACCACCCGCTCCAAAACCTTGCCCAAAAAAGGGACATTCGCCACTGGTCTATAGTTGTTCAACACATCTGGGTCCAAAGAAGGTTTCTTTAAAAGAGGTCTTACTACTGCCTGCTTGAGACTGCCAGGGACTACGCCCTCTCTCAAGGAGACATTTATTACTTCCTTGGCCCAGCCGGTGGTTACAGCCCTGCCAGTCTTCACCAGCCAAGATGGGCAGGGGTCCAGAGCAGACGTGGTTGCCTGCACCATTCCAAGCACCTTGTCCACTTCCTCGAGCTGCACCAACTGAAATTCATCCAATAATAAAGGACAAGGCCGCGCTCTGGACACTTCAATGGATTCATCTGTCATAACATCAGAGTCTAAGTCCCGACGGATGCATACAATCTTGTCCTGGAAGTGCTCCGCAAATTCGTTGCAGCAGGCTTCCGATGTTTCCTTAGTATCATGAGGGCCAGAATGTAGAAGCCCTCGTACCACCCTAAAAAGCTCCGCTGGGCGGCAAAGGGATGATCTAATGGTGGTAGCAAAATAAGACTTTTTCGCCGCCCTAACCGCTTTTATGTACAACTTAGTGGAAGCACTTACCAAGGAATGATTACATCTGTCAGGAGTTCGCCTCCACCTGCACTCTAGCCTCCTTCTCTCTTGCTTCATCACTCTCAGCTCCGGGGTATACCACGGTGCTCTATGAGTTCTGCACCGAAGGGGGCGCGCGGGAGCGATCATGTCGATGGCCCGGGTCATCTCCGTATTCCACAAGTCAACCATGGCCTCGACAGAAGCACCAGTGATTTCAGCCGGAAAAACTCCCAGAAGCCTCTGGAAAGCTACAGGATCCATAAGCCTCCGGGAGCGGACCAACTTAATAGATCCCCCACCTCTGCAGAGGGAAAGGGCTGTCGTGAGTCTAAAACTCAGCAAGCTGTGATCTGTCCATGACAATGGAGTAGATGAAAAATACCCCACCCTCAGATCACCATCTCCATGACCAGTGGCGAAGATCAAATCAAGAGTATGTCCTGATACATGTGTCGGGCCAGTAACCATTTGAGACAGCCCCATGGTTGTCATGGAGGCCATGAAGTCCTGAGCCGCCCCGAGCAAGACAGCCTCGGCATGGATGTTGAAATCCCCCAGTACTACGAGTCTGGGACACCCCAACAATACCTCCGAGACTATGTCAGTCAGCTCAGCTAGGGAAGCCGTTGGGCAGCAAGGTGGGCGGTACACCAACAGTATTCCCACTCTGTCTCCTTGGTCCAGCACAAGATGAAGACACTCCAAACCAGTCGCCGTCTGGACAGGGTGCTTGGTGAGAGAGAAAGAACTCCTATAGACCACAGCAACCCCACCTCCCCGGCCCTCAGATCTACCACAGTGCTGCACCGAATACCCAGGTGGGCAGAGCTGGGAGAGAGCAAGTCCTCCCTGCTCACCCACCCAGGTCTCGGTAATACATGCAAGATCGGCACCTTTCTCCACGATCAGATCGTGGATAAGGGGGTTTTTATTAGTGACTGACCTGGCATTTAAAAGCAGCACCTGGAGATCCGAGAGCTGGCTGACAGTACAACCAACAGTCCTGTGGATATGAGGAGAACCGGAACAAGGCACAGACACAACTTGTCTGGGACGAGTTCCCCTTACCTGGCATGTTCTCCTCCCAACACCATACCTCCCATTACCCGTCACTACGTTAATTGGGGCCCCCGAAACTCCCCTTGCTAGGGCCAGAGTATGTTCTCCCAGGCACATCTTAAAATAAATCTAATACGACAAACCACTAAAAAACAACACACAGCACAAATACTCACACACATCCACTCAATCTCATTCACACAACAACCAACCAACAAACAACAACAATTAAAATACAGCCAAGCAACAACAATAAACAACAACATTAAAAGCCCTCCTCCATAACAAGCCTTGTCTACAGGAAATATCGTCAACAGTGCTGGAAAATGTCCCTCATACATTCTCCTGCCGCCGCCGCCGTCGCCAACCAGACCATGACGACAACCTGGCCTTCTCCTGCGGTGCTCTCACCACCGCCAGGCCAGGATGTCTATGATAGAACCGTTCCGTGCGGCAGTCTCTCGTCGTCGTCACTCTACGCCGGGCCGTCCCAAATCGCGCCCAGAGCCCAACCAGCCTCGTCAGTGCTCTCACCACCGATGGGCTGCTACACGGCCCCTGGGCATTCACTCGAGTATCCGCGCCATTCTCCACACCCCGGCCGTCTTGCTCTACCAACGTCACTCCACATGGCGTCCTCCACGCCCCAGCCGAGTCTCTCTCCGTCTCCCGTGCCGCTCCACGCAACGTCCTCTGCGCTGTGAGCCTGGACCCCTTCCGTGATGCTCTCACCATCACAGGGCCAGGCTCACCACAACGCCCCAAGCTCCGCACGCAACACGCCGAGCCCAGCCGACTCGTCAGCGCTCTCACCACTGACGACAGGCCGGCGCTCCCCGCGGGCTACGAGACCCAAACCAGCAGGCCCGGCCCAGAACTCCAACGGTCCGCAGCGGCGGCGGCAGCATAGCAACGATGACACCCCGGTGACACAGCCCGCAGCAAAAATGGACGGGCCAGCGGCGGCAACAACACCAGCTGCAATGACGGGCGACACAGTCCGCAGTGGCGGACAAGCAACGGAGAGAACGACCCAGCCACAACGAACCAGCCACAACGATGGCACCCCGAGGAGCAAACAAGGCAGCAGCGGTCCACAGCGACAGCAACGGGCGACAACGGCACCCCAGGTACACAGTAGTTGACAGACAGGCAGGCAGGCAGATGGAATGATGGCAAGTAATATATTAAAAGATAAAACGCGGAGCTCCCTGCTGAGCTCCCTACTGAGCATCCGCCTCAGTCGCCATTTATCAGATGGAATAGAATAAGATCAGCAACAAGCAGCGGGTCCCATGCCGCTGGGGCCAGTGAGGGGCCCCTCTGCATTCCTGGGCCACTGCTGGAGCCGGGCCTGCACATATGGAATTTTTGACTCTGGACGAGTGGTCTTATGGGAGATGTGTACTTCTTCATTGACTTAAATTGGCCGTACGCCTAACTTACTTCAAAATATAGTTAAGCTAGTCCTGCTGCATTTGGTGCCCTTCTCCTCTTTCTGAAGAGTGTGGACCTCGACATCAACTCAAAAGTCCTACCCTGGAAGCGCCACAAGTTGTGAGGCGAAACCCCATTCATGGTGCCTGGATCTCCTTAGAGCATGGATTGGGAACCTGAAGCCCGGGGGCCAAATGTGCCCCTCCGGACCTCTCTGTCTGGCTCTTGGGACTCTCCCCAGGCCACTTGCCTCACTGATCCTGCTTTGCACCCTCCTTGAGTTAATTTGCCTGGCTGGAATGTGTCCTAGTGCTCTGATCATGCTTTTGCTTGCCTGGATAGGTGACAGAATGGAGTGTGAGCGTCTGTGTAGAAATTACCCTACTGTACAAAGGTTAAATTGACAATTGTTGCTCTGCCGCCTTTTGTTTCTGTTCCTGTCCACCACTGGCATGTGGCCCCTGCAAGGTTGCCCAGAAGGGAATGTGGCCTTTGGATTGTAAAAGGTTCCCCAACCCTGGGATATAAATGTGATAAACATGTCACCCCCAAATGCTAACCAGGGATCTAGCATATGGTGAAACAAGGTATTGGCTGCTTGAAACTGTAAACTGGCAGCTCACTATACCATCAAAAGTCACCCACCAATGATATCCTAGGGATCAGGTAAATCAGCCTTAATTTCCCATTTGATGCAAGGAAAGAAAGATCAAGGCCTCAGAATCTGACTCTCTTTTCCTTCTTCACAGTTTTGTCAGCGAGTTTCCCTCCGTCAACATCTGGACAGCCCACAAATGTGATGAATTCCTTTAATATCTCTTCATGAATCAGCCACTCCAAGCACATTTATTTTAGTTGAATTCCCCCTCTAGGAGATTTTTTTTAAAAGCTCTTCCTTGTACTGAGCATAGTATCCCGGGTGTCACACTCACCAATGCCCCATTACAGGAGGGCTGTAAAAATGATATGGGAGGATGCCTTTTTATAGTGCAGGCAATCGCATCACAATGATAGCACAAGCACGACTAAGATAGAGAACTCATAAAGGGAAGCTGGCAGAAAGTGCATCATAGAGGATAAAGTCCTGACAAGGATGCTCAGGAACTGAACTGGAATGAAAACAGTGAATTTGGTTGCAACAAGCCTAGAGCTGGGAACCTGTTTAGCGCCGAAGGAACTCAGTGCCAGATGTCCACAGCACTGCATTTACCATACTTTGCATGAATGTGATATGTACGCTAACTTCCTAAATGACTTGGGACCCAAGTACCAAAGAGCGTGGCTTCTCCAGTAGTACCCTACCTGTCCATTAAGATCTGCTGAGGATGCCCTGCTGCTTATTATTCTGACTTTAGCTTCTGCTGGGTGGGTGATAGGGATGGGGAAGAATATCAGTTAAATCGGATTAGTACCGAATTTCAACTTAATCCGACAGTCAGCTATCTTTTTGGACCGGCGCTGGTTTCTTGCGGTGGGCTGTGGCTGTAATCGGCACAGTTTTTTAAAAAACTTTCCCCCTGATTTTATGTAATTATCTTCATAATTTCCTCTAAGTTTAGGCATCCGTAACAGTGTGTTGGTGTGATAGCAATTGCTAACATAACATTGTGATCATTTACATAAGCATTGACCTTAAAAGTTATGCAATTTTTTTTGCCACCAAAAAAACCAACAACAGCAGATTGAATCAAGTGCCAAAGCAAGCAGGAATAAAAAAAAGAGCGGACTTGGATTGAACAACGGACTATTGGAATACAAGCGGATCGGAACTAGGCAGTGAACCCCATCCCTAGCGGGTGACGATGCGAGAGACGGCATTCTCAGTGGCAGCGCCCTGATTATGGAGCTCCTTTTCCAATGACATTCAATTGTCCCCCACATTAGCTTCACTTAGATACAAGGCCAAAACTGTTTTGTTTACCCAGACCTGTGGAATGCACATGTTATGATGTTGTCAACCTTATTTTTTAAATAAGCAGCTGGTGCACTGGGACTACTATCATGAGGCTTTAGCTGGCTGTCCAATGTGAAAATCCTTCACCATTGGGATGCCCTTCATATCCCAGTTTTGATGGAGGGACAGCCATATTTTCCATTTTTGGATGTCTACCCCTATTCCCCTGTCTCAGTAACTAGGCCCTGCTATCTACACATTCATTTGCATACCAGATCTCAGGTTTCTAGGTGATGTCGAAGTACCGTAAGCCTTTTGCTATCACCACTAACACCAGTGAGGTTCCAGTGTCACCATACACATGAGGATAAACACTTGCAGAAAATCCTGCTTCCCAATTACAGCCAAACCAGACTATTCTGAAAAAATGTTTCACTGAAAGCAATCTTGTAAAATCCTTTTTCAAAAACCAACCAACCAACTCATGGTAATTCTTTTCTTAACAAAACTGGAGAATGTGCGTGTGTGTGTGTGTGTGTTAGAGAGAGGGCAGGTGGAAGGAGATTTTTTCCAAAAAACCCTACCACGCTCATAGATGACATCTGGTAGAAAGAGACTATTAATATTTTACAAGACATTAAGTTTCTGCCCGCTCCTCTTTGCTGTTAAAGTTTTAAGAGCGTTTTGAACACTATATTTCTTAGTTATTACATCCTTAATTTAATGGATACACACAGAAGGAATTCCCTAATGAAAATGGCTCTAGAGATGTTGTGAGACATCCTCATCTGAGAGTGTATATAGGACCCCAAATCAGAGTGATCAGTGCAGTCAGTCTGCCAGAGGGCACCTGAAGCTCAAGCAATGCAGAATTTAACTGAGGATTAAACTTGGTTATTGGCACTATAAGCCCATAAAAGTAGAGTACTAATCACCATTATCATGTTACATTTACTTAGCGTTAACTGCCCCAATGAATCCCAACAGAGCTTTTGAAAGCCAGTCACTCTAAAACAAAGGTGCCATATTATCTAAGATAGTATCTTGCATATTAGTATCCAAGGCAATATCCAAGATATTTTATTTTAACTGGACCAAATTATGTTAATGGAACTTTGAACTTTCAAGCATTGCAGAATTTTTGTGCTCAGTGAATAGGCTAAGAATGCTGGATTTCAAAGGACTGGTCCAATGCTAAGGAGGTGGGATTGGACCACTGTTTGGAAAGCAGATCACTGGGGCTGAACTTCCTGTTACCATTTATTTATTTTTATTTCAGGTATTTAATCTTCAAAATTTCTAAGCAGCATACATAAAATAAATTCTAAAAGAAACATACAAGAATGAGAACAAATTATCATTATCTTACAGCAATGGTAACCCTGCCCCCCTGAATACAGCTTACCATGAAAACTCTATTCATAGGGTCGCCATAAGTCAGAAGCGATTTGAAGGCAGTCCATTGCCATTTTTATCTCCTTTGGGACCCTTTAAATAGGCTCTGGGCAGGCTTTCTATTTGCATGGGGAAGGTTTCTCTGAATGGGACTGTGTGAGCAACCAAACACTCCTACAAACAGGTTGAAAATCTGGCACCTGCACATCAGCTGGCACATTCTTGGCGGTAACGGCGGCAGATCCTCCTCTAACACTGCCTCTGAGAGGATTTAAAAGGTTTCCAAGTAGATAAAGATAACGATAAATCGTGAGGAGACATGAGCGGTGGCTCAGGCGACAAAGCAGGGCTGAGGGGCAGGACAGGGCTCAGTGTCAGACTGAGTGTTCTTCAGTTGTAGCTGGAACTACAGGGACAGATTGTCCCCATCTAAACTTTCCCCAGAACCCATTGCTTCACCCCCTCCTCCTCCTGATCACTCTGCCAGGAATCCTCCATGGAGTCCATGACAGCAGATGACTTTGGGATACTCATAAGAAGTGATTCATCCTCATCCTCATATCTGAACCCAAAAGCTCTGTAATGTTTGAAAGTTCAAATGTCCGCTAACATAATTTGGCCCAGTAAAATAAAATATCTGATTATAATAAAATAATAATAAAGAAAATAATAAAATTATTGTTGTTGTTATTGTTATTATTTGATTTCATTTCATTTCACTGGTTTTAAGTTTGTAAGTCGCCTAGGCTAAAGAGAGTAAAAAAAATTGCATGAGTGGCAACTTAAATAAATACAGCAACATTAGCTAGAGTTCAGCAGAGATGGCTGGAGTGTGCAGAAAGTTTTTCTTCTTGTCTCCTAAATCCATACTTTTCATAAGATATGATTCACAGGTTCCTGTGCAGCCACTGAACAGATGTTCAGTGTTCTGACAGTGCCAGTGAGGAGTAGAGAAGGCAAAGGGAGACTTGGATTCGGGGCTTTCATCTCTCCAGAAGAGGTGGCCACAGCTGTACAATGCCCCAACTGACTGATGGCAATGCGTATCATCAGGACCGGCCCCAAGCATGCTGGGGCCCTTGGGTACCAGCCTGCCCTGGGCCCCTCCACGATCCGCGGAACTTAAGCATCCGCGGACCGCAAGACAGGAGCTTCCGCGTTGCCCGCCATCCCCCCGCTATCCCCACTCTTCACCTACCTTTCTGTTGTTTTTTGCAGCGCGCGCAGGTTTGCCATCAATCAAGATGGCGACTGAGGTTTCCCTAAGGGGCTGAAGCCTCTGCCACCATCTTTGTTGATGGCAGCAACGCGTGCGTGCAGCACGCATGCATGCCATCAACCAAGATGGTGGCAGAGGCTTCTCCCCCTTAAGGAAACCTCGGCCACCATCTTGGTTTATGGCAAATCTGCGCGCCGCAAAAAAACAACGGAAAGGTAGGTAAAGCGGGGGGATAGCGGTCTGCGGATGCTTCCGCGGATCGCAGAAGGAGAGCAGAGGGCCCTCCATAGCTCCAGGGGCCCTCGGGCCAGTGCCCCACCTGACCGCCCGTTAGAACCGGCCCTGCATATCATCCCAATCCTTGATTCAGCACCAATCACTTTGACTATGTTATCACCATCATTTGTTAACCGCCCTTCACCCAAAGGTCCCTAGGCGGGTTGCAACAATTTTAAAATATGACATTAAAAACAATTTAAAAACAACCTATACATGCTGATCTGGTTATGTAGGGACCATGTTTTTGTTTTGTGTTTTTTTAACCCCACATAGAATCCATTTGCAAACTTGGGTCCCAATCCAAGGGGTAATTGGCATACAATGTGCTGGCTTCACTGCATGCATTAGAGGTCAATTATGCTTTTGTAGGTTCTTTCTAGAAGTTTCTAAGGGAAGTACAGCAAAAAGCATTATTAACTTCTTATTAATTTCACAACACCCACACCCACACCAAAAGACAATTTCCTTAAAATAGTGGTGCTGCAACTTTAAATTACAGAACCAGCTCTGTGTTTAATGAGAGATTTAGCACAGCAGGGTTTCTGTTAAATTAAGTTGTGCCTTCACATCACAGTGGGAAAACAGGTGTATATTGGTTTAGAATTATGGAAATGTTGACTAATTCTAAGGCTTGTAATCAAACAGCAAGGCACCCAAGCAATATTTTCTTCCAAGAGGTGGCATTAATCATTCATGCCTAGCAATGTTTTCTTCATGTCCACCAAAAGGTACTGAAACCCAAAGGAACAAATAGGGTCTGAATGCATTTGTGCCTCTGTTGTTGAGGAGTAGGAAGAAGAGGAGGAGGGGATGGGGATGTTTCTGCTAGAGCTGCACATAAAATCAAAGCTACAGATACTTCATTTGAAATGGAGAATGCAACAGAGAGAACAGCACAGATTGAGCTAACAAGGCCTTACTGGATTTTTACTTTAATCAGCTCTGGGCCCTGAACTGAGTGGCTCTGTCCAAGAACGCACACAAGTTTGGTGTATTGCACTAAAGAATTGTGCACGCATCAAAACCAAAAGAAAACAACCCCCCAAAGATTACTGCAGGGGCCAGATGCCCAAACCTCACTCACAGCCCGTCTGCATCCCTCGTGGAAATTTGTCAGCCCGGAAGACTGATCTGGCTTTCCAGTGAGGCAGGACGAGAGAAAGCGTCAGCTTCAATTTGTACACAAAGAGAGAGGCAATGTTGGCCAATATGGGTGGCTCCCTTCTTTTACAGTGGAACCGGACCTAGAGGGGCTGATCTAAACTGAGGAGAGGAAAAATCAACAGGATTCATTCTACGCACTCTGGTGGAACAAATAAAACAACAGAAGGATAGTGCAATTGGGGGTGCGTGGAGCCACATTTTACAGCAATGCCTTTGGTGCTTCATGCTAAGAGACCTGCTCCACTATCATACAACCCAGCATTTCAGAAATAAAAAATACGGATGTGTGTTTAAAACCCCTATTCTCCAATCAAAGATTTCATTGCCTGAGGGTGCTTTCAGATGGGTGTTTATTATGGGATCAGTGCTCCTCATGCATGTATGTTTTTTGCAGTGTCCACACAATGTTGTTGACATTAAAATGCCAGACTGTATTCAACCCCCCCCCCCATTTAATTTGGATTTAGTCTTTAGGGAAAATCCAATTAAGTTACAAAACAAAAACCTGGGTGGTATTCAACGCTAGTCTTACTCAGAGCAGACACACTGAAGTTGATGGCCGTGACTAACTTAAGTTCATTACTGTCCATGGGTCTACTCTAAATAGGTCTTAGTTTAATACAACACCCTGTTTCCAGCTACTCATTTGCAATATTGCAACGACCTGTTTGCAAATTAAGCCCCTGTCTGAAAGCACCATAAGTCTCTACAATAGGCCTGTAGCGGGGGAGGGGGAATGGGGGTGCTGCCCCACTTATAGGTGTGCTTTGTCCTCCCCCCTAGATTTTTTTGGGGAAAAACTGTCATCTTTTTAATTTGTGACGTGACAGATGACACCCTCCATTTAAAGACTGACAGCTTGTTTTAAGAACAGGAGCAATTTAAGAACAGGACCCTCTCAAACTTCAGTGAATAAGGCAGGACAAGTGCACAACAAAAGCCTCATCTGGAAGAGCCCCCCAAAGTCTGCTCACTCCAGACTTTCCCTGACTGAGGGTCGATTTTTCATGATCACAATCAGCCTATACTTAAAAAAAAACCCAGTTGCTTTCTACAATTAGTTTCCAGTTGCTTAGTTCATCCTTTGTGTAGCAGCCAGTTAAAACGTTTTCGCTTGATTGCTCGACAAGAAGGAAAATCTAAAGGCCACAAACAAGACTGGGACTCTCAAGGAGGAGTTAACAAACACACCCTATAGTATCTACTCACTAATAGGCAAAAGACCTTTGTGGTTTAACAACGACCAATAGTCAACAGATATTTCTATCAAACTTTAAAAAGCAGGGAAATTGGGCAGCTATAGTGAATGCACCAGGGGAGCAGGTGACCTGACCTCCTCTCTGAGATATTGTACTGCCCTACAAATTTGTAAAAATGCAAACACAATTTGGGTTGGTCTTTCACAGTCCAATCCTCTTCCTGTGTAGCTTGAAAGAATTTGGTAACATGTACCTCTGAGCATATGGTGAGTGGTGGCAACACCTGCCATCTCCAAAGATGGAGAATGACATTTTTGTATGTTTGTTAGTGTTCTTCTTACTTTGCTTCTTTCCCGTGTTACTACTGTTTCTATAGAAAATTATATTTCTCTTATTTTTCATCCTAGACATCTGTGTCAAATTTATTTTTATTAATTTCAAAGCCTTTTTATTGGTCAGTGTCGTATGATGGTGAAGACAGCCTTTTGTGTTTCAAACTGGAGGTTATGTTCTATTTCTATTTTGGGTGCATTAACAGTTTAATCTGAAACTGCAGTTTGATGTAAAATCAGACTGATTACAATATGTTGCTACTTAAGCAATGACTCTAGCTGTTGGGAAAAACAAACCTGGCCTGCCCAAGATACATATTTTCAGCCTGCTCTGCTTAAACCACTCCACTTAAGGAAAGGTGGACATGGTCAATTAAAAACATAGAGCACACCTAGAATTTTGCTAGAATATATTCACCTCCCACTGTTTTATCTTGTGCAAACTGAGACACTCCTCATGTCCACTGGAAGCTATTCTGCAGAATAGTGAGTGCCATTATTCCACAATTGTTTTTGGATTTTTTTTTAGTGTTGCAAAGCTGCTGTACTTCACATATTCACAGAAGCAAACGAGAATGATTTACGATAGGAAACTTCATTAAAATTGCGAAGTAAATCAAATATATTCAAAGTGACTATTTGAACTATATCAACCTTCTTAATATTATTGCTTCCTCCCTGCTAAAACAGGATCAGCACAGCATATGTCTTGTTTCTGTTATTTGGGCTGAATGCAGGTCACCATATGCTCAGAGGTATGTTACCAAATTCTTCCAATCTACACAGGAAGTGGATTGGACTGTGAAAGACCAACCCAAATTAAGTTTGCAATTTTACAAATTGGTAGGGCAGTACAATATCTCAGAGAGGAGGTCTCAACCAGTCTTTGGTTTCCTTTTCTGGTGGCCATGAGTCCTACCTTACAGAGGACAATCTTCTGTAAGAAATGTTGCTTAGTTTAAACGTAGAGAAACATAAGAAGGTAAAGCAGAGGCCTTAAAGTTTCCCATGAACAGTTAGTACCAGGACACCAGACTGAGTAGCCCCATGGGTCATCTGGTCAGTTTTTTCCCCACAGTGGTGGTGAGATGTATTGTCGTTCCATTTAAATTATACAAATTATTTCTAAATTTGTATTTATACACATGAATTAGTAGACGCAAATCTGATTCCTCTTTTTTGGCCATGCATAAGCAGCCACCCTATTTCCTTTGGAAGGAGGTCACCTAAGGCTTATTGGCATTTTGTAATACTTTCACTGATTTTAAAATACACAAGTTGAGCATAGGTGGAGGAGACCCAGCTTAAACACTCCAAGAGATAGTCAAACGCCACTGCCCCCACATCAGATCACTTGGGAAACAGACAGCACATTAAGACGCTCACAGAGCCCAAACTCATCTCTCTCTCTCTCTCTCTGTAAGTATGTATTAAATTTCTATCCCACCCTTTCTCCTAAAGGAACCCAGATAGATCACAGCATCCGTACTGGGGTGGATGTGAGGGAAGAGATTTGCCTTTTGCTTCATGTCAGGTATTTCGTAGCCCTTCAAGAAAGCTTAAGGAAAATTATCTAACAGCTAGTTCCCATGGAAACATTTTGCCGGGCAATTGACACTTTTGTCAAATCTAAGGCTCTGATCAGGTATTGTCTTAGGGCAACTCACGTGAATAACCCTACTCACAGAAAGCTGAAAGGAAACCCACACCACTCGTTTCTGATAGACTGAAATGGAATCCAGTCATGAAAAGCACCCACCCCCTTCCGGGGACCATTTGTCGAAGAGACTTGGTTCACATGACTTTCATAGTGAGATCAGTTGTGTGGCCAGGGCTGGCTCCAAAGGGTGGCAAAGTAGGGTTACCAGGTTCAGGGCCTGAGACTGATCCTGTATCTTTAAGAGAAGAGAAAATGCAGCCAAGTGCAGGTGTTCTTGCAACACGGTAATGGGAAAAACCACAAGGTGGAATTCTCCCTTCCCCCTGCACAACTTTTAAAGATATTGAAGACCTCTTGGTTGCCAGGCCCAGCCTCCAAGAGGTCTTCTGTATCTTTAAAGTTGTGCAGGGGGAAGGGAGAATTCCACCTTGTGGTTTTTCCCATTACTGTGTTGGAAGAACACCTGTACTTGGCTGACTTTTTCTTCTCCTAAAGATACAGGATCAGTCTCAGGCCCTGAACCTGGCAACCCTACAAGCTGTGCATGCTAAGCAGATGCTCTTATCGCTGAGCTACAGCCTGCCCCCCCCCCTCTCTCTCTTTTTAAGTAAATTAAATTCTCTGCTAGTTCACACCTAGAGGGCAGCAACCATGCAACATTAAGAGCAATTTTCAACCACCCTAACAAGATCATGATTGGGCTGTCCAGCTGGCAGAGTTCATGGATGTTTAGCCATCAGGTCATTAGCCCTCCTTCGAATGCTCAAAGCCATGTGGGGCACTAAGAGCTCATAAGTAGCACCTTCTGCAACCAAAGTTTGTTCATTCTTTCAGCGTCTTTGCTTCCAGCTCTAAAATAATTACAGTGAAAGAAAGTAAATGTACTCACCCCAGGTAAGGTTTTAATATTGTGCAGTGCATTCTGTGCCTCGAGCGCGGCTTTTCTTGTATAAAATGTTACGAAACAACAACCTACAGAGAGAAATTGGAAAGCTTTCAGAAATTACCAGGAATGGTTTGCTCAGCGAAAGTTGAAAAGAAAGAGGGATTTGGCAGCATGGGGAGGGAGAGATGATTGAGCAACATTATTATATGTGAATTATAATGAGCCAACAGGAGTGGCATGAATCAGAGGAACGCTTTATTGTTTAAAAAGGTGGTGGGGGGGGAGAAAAGAGAGAGATTAAGATCAACCCCTCCCCCCACATTATATCCACATATAACACACCTACAGCTTCTGCAAACTGTTACTGCTCAGAAATTAAGTTAAGCAAAAGTTCAGTCAACACCACAGTATAAATGGAGGAGAAGTATCCTTTTTTTGCGGGGAAATGCCTCACATTTCTTGCAGAGATTTGACATGGTAGAACCCTGTCAGTGACAGGCACCTAGGAAAGGAATGCAGACTTACAACTCAGAACCAGGAGACACACACTTTCAAGGCACCTTTTCTTTTTGTGACCTGCCACATAGGCCCAGGATGGGGAACCGGTGGCACTCCAGATTGATTGATTGATTGATATCTCTGTCTCTATCTCTGCCTGTATCTATATCTATATATTCCTCCAAAAGGGAGCCCAGGGCAGTGAACAACAAGTGATAAAACAATTTAAAAAACCTTTAAAGCTTCTTTAAAACACCTTAAAACAATTCTAATACAGATGCAGACTGACATAAAGGTCTGTACTTAAAAGGCTTATTGAAAAATGGAAGTCTTCCATAGGTGCCAGAAAGACAGCAGAGACGGCACCTGTCTTAACACTTTGGCGGGGGGATTCCAAGGGGTAGGTGCCACAACACTAAAGGCCTGATTCCTATATTGTACAGAAAGGACCTCCTGATAAGATGCTTTTATTTTATTTATGACTGCATTTATATCTCATCTTTCCTCCAAGGAGCTCAAGGTGGCATACAAACATGGCTCTCCCCCTCCTGATTTTATCCTTGCAATAACCCTGCGAGGTAGGTCAGGTTGAGAGATGTAGTGACTAGCCCAAGAGCACCCACTGAAAGTCATGGCCGAGTGGGATTTGAATCCAGTCCCAGTCTGACATTCTAACCATTATACCACGCTGGCTCTCAGATGTTGTTGGGGCTCCAACCCCAGGTCAGAGGTGAAGGGAGTTGTAGTCCAACAACAAGTGGAGGACCGCATCTTCTCTATCCTTGATGCAGGCCGAAGGGAGAAGGTGTACCTCCTAAGACAATCTTTTCTCTTTCAGCAGACAAGAAATAAAAGCCATAAAACTGTGCAGGATGAGGACCATGAAAACGGAAGAAGTAGCTAGGATGATGAGGGAGGGGGAGGAGAGGAAGGAAAAGAGTCAAGGGCCTCAAGGGAGTTAAGTATTGGCTTCCACATAATATTTCCCTGTGGCTCCAAATTTCTTGTGAAATATTCCTCCTCGGCCCCAATGTTCACTACTGGCTCCTTTTCACATACAGAAAGGGTGAGGAATCATTTTTGGCTGTAATTGACCTTTGCAGAGTAGGCTACTTCTACAGACATTTGCACGCACCCCTCTATCCTCCATTGAGGCTAACAAGAGGCACGATCAGAGTTCCAGAACACGTTCCAGCTAGGCCTTCCACGGGCCAGAGAGGTCTGGGGAGCCTCATTAGATCCCTGGGATGTCATTAGATCCTCACCACTGATTAGGGAGGGAAAGTTCTGTCTATTTCAGGTCTCTCCATGTCTCATTTTTTGAATGTTAAATTCAGTTCTCTACGTTTCTACAGAGATTTGCAAAAAAATTTTAAAAAAATATCCTCATGAAAATTCTCCCCCATTTTAGTGTGAATTTCTCCAAATAAGCACATTTTTGCAGGCAATTTTGACAAAGGTACACATTTTTTGCAAGCCATTTCTCATCATATCATGCCTTTTTGCATGTTATTTTCACTCACACTTCCCCTAATATATGCATTTTTGTCAATGTTGTTTAGTTGGCGAACTGCATCCCAAAATTCTAATAAATGCGAATTTCAAAGGATGGCTGTGTTTCGGTTCTCATATTGTTTCAGAAAGTGCAAATTTGATAAATTCTGCTTGAAATGCAAACTGAATCGAAATTCTCACCCATCCCTACCACTGATATATAGCGACAAAGTCCTTTATCCACTATGTGTGGAGGGACCAGTGCCGGTTTGTTGGCTTAAAGCTATTGCAGCTGGGCAGAATTCCTGCTTTACCTGGGGCCAGCGTCAGCACCCAGTGTCCTTGGGTAACTGATGGGCCTCCTGCGGCAGGCAGCTAAGACCCACCATTTAATATTTCCCACAAAGCCGCAGAGCAAAACTATGTTGGGTGTTCCAAGGCATTGTGGGAGATTACCATCGGCAGCCCATGCTTTTCTGAACAGTTTACCCATGTATTCATCTAAACCAGTGGTCCATGTAAAATCCTCTAAATGTGGTTTTTAAATGGGAGAACACTTGGAAGCTTATTAGATGTCAAGACCAGCCAGTGCTTGCAGCTGGAATCTGATGTTGCCTCCTTGGAGGCAGAAGGCCTCATTGCCTGCTCCAGCTGATCGGAGACAGCGTACCCTGATGGCCACCCTGAGGCTGTCACCCTGGAAGATGCTCCATCCAAGTAGTCAGGAGAGTCTCCCCCCCCCCGGGCTGGTCACCTCCCCTTAGGCGTCAGACCTTGCACAACTGTCTCTGTGACCCCAGGAAGAAAGATGGAGATGAGTCTAAGATACAAATCAGACTACAACACACAGCACAAATCTGGCATAATCTCTGAGACCTGCTTGGGAAGAGGAATTGTGAACCTGTTAACTCTCTATGAGCATCAGAGGAGCCCTGATCCCCTGAAAATATACCCCTGCGGATGGGCTTCTTTGCAGTTGTGCCTTTTCCAGTCCTAGAGCACAGGAGTGTGGTGGGAGACTTAGCTTTTAAGAAAATGGTCTAGTGGAATTTGCAAGGGAGAATCAATGGCCAGGGGGAGGGTTAAATATCCCTGTGTTTGCTTGCTGACTGTCCACTACAAAGACTCACCCACCCCGCTTTAGCACTATGAGGAAACATGTTCTGGATAACCCCTCATTTGCCTTGTTACAGCATTTGACAGCTACCTTTTCTATGTGTCCCAGCCAACCCACTCTCCCTCTCAGCACATAATTGCCCATGCTGGAACCCACGGATTTCTCCTGTAATTACCCATGAAGGGTTTGCAATAACAGAGCAGCTACCAACACTATCTTTCTCTTGCAAACAGCAACAGGCATGTTTCCCCTCTTGTAATACACGGAGAAGTGTCCCAACTCCTTGCAAATGAGAGCTGAGGACTGGCGTTTCAGCTACGCTTACAAGGGAGCGTTGTTGAGGAGCTGTCAGGAGGAAGGCTTCTAACAAATGGATGCAAACGGAATCACCCTTAAATTTTCACAGTTGCCAAGAGAGACCATTTGGCAATTATTCCAGCCTTTTTAAGAATCATTATCAGCATCAGTAAAGGATCATTAAATCAGTCAAGGATTGTACCTTCTGTATAAAGGTTTGCTCTCTCTCCCTCTGTGTGTGTGTGTGTGTGTGTGTGTGTGCACGTGCGTGCACATGCGTGCACGAGCGCGTGCACGAGCGCGTGCACGTGCGCCTGGCTTTGAAGAGTACTCTTCCTCCCCTCATTCTCTTATTGATATCCATCTGTGCAATTTCAGATTAAATGGTGAATTTCTGTAGATGGGTACAAAGGAGAGGACTCCTTGCTCCAACTCTAAATGTTGTTTCTGAATGATCAGATCAATATTTAACCAGATCCTGGGAAATGATCACATTCTACATTCACATCTATGTTGAGCATACAAACATTTCACTATCATGTGCTTATAAGAATGAAAATTGCTCAGGAACCTTTTTTCACTGCGAGGGCCACATTCCCTTTTGGGTAACCTTTCAGGGGCCATACACCAGTGGGAGACCTGGACAGAGGCAAAAGAGTGCAGAGCAACGAATGCAAGTTTTACTGTTGTACAGTAGACTAGTTTCTACAGACACTCACACACCTCTCTATCCTCCATCCAGGCAAGCAAGAGGCATTGTCAGAATTCAAGCACACATGCCTGCCGGGCAAACACACTTGGGGTGAGAAGCAGAACAAGTGAGGGGTTTGGCTGGGCAATAGGGGTGGCCTGGCTAGAGTTCCAAGGACCAGACACAGAGGCCTGGAAGGCAATGGTGGGTGGTACCCACTGGGGCTGGTAGGGTGGAAAGGAGGGAGGCCAACAGTAGGCGGCGCCAGAACCAATGACAGTCAGAGCCAATGAGTTTTGTCCCCATCTTCCTCACTGCTGAGTGCTACAAGGGCAATAGACTGAGACTGAGGAGGAGGGAGCTGGCAGGCAGTAAAAACCCCTGGGCTGGTTGTTTTAAGTAAATAGGCAGGCAGGTGGGGGCTGGCTGAGAGTAGACAGAGGTTGGTGGGGCAGCACCCCATTTACCCCAATGGGCCAGTCCCCACTGCTGGAGAGGCAAATTTTGCCCCCAGGCCTGAGGTTCCCCACACCTGCCATAGCTAAAGAAAGTTTCTAGGGTCAATTGCCAGTGGAAGCAGAGCTGAAGATGAACTATTCTTGCCAGTCAGAGTAGACCATATTGGGCTAGATGAACACAAATGCAGTTGGAAGAAACCTCTTTGGACCAGAGGAAAGGCTTGAGAAAGTGACTGGTGGAGGAGAAGAGCCTTGCTGGATCAGACTAAAGGCCCATCAAGTCCAGCATCCTGTTCTCAGAGTGGCCAACCAGATGCCTCTGGGAAGCCTCTGACTGTGGAGACAGAACATAGCCACCATGGCTAGTAGCCACTGATAGCCTTATCCTCCATGAATTTGTCTAATCCTCTTTTAAAGCCATCAAAGTGGTGGCCAACGCTGCCTTCTGTGGGAGCAAATTCCATAGCTTAACTATGTGCGGTGTGAAGGACTTTCTTTCGTATGTCCTGAACCTTCCATTATTCAGCTTCATCGAATGTTCACGAGTTCTAGTGTTATGAGTGGAAGAAAAAAATTTCTCTGTACACTTTGTGTTGTGCATAATTTTATACACTTCTATCATGTCACCTCTGACTTGCCTTTTCTCTAAACTCAAAAGCCCCAAATGCTGCAACCTTTCCTCATAGGGGAGTCGCTCCATCCCCTTGATCATTCTGGTTGCCCTTTTCTGAACCTTTTCCAGCTCTACAATATCTTCTTTTTGAGGTGAGGTGACCAGAACTGTCCACAGTACGGTATTCCAAATGCAGTTGCACCATTTGTATAATGATGTGAAGGACTGCCAGGGACTGCTCCCTGACCCCCTGGGCTTCTTCCTGTGTGTATGCAGGATCAGGTCCCCGGTCAACATGGGCTTTCTGGTGAAGAAGGGCTGGGAGATCAGCCAGACAAGGATCAGCGGGGGAGAGATCCAGCTGTTGACACTGAGGCCTCCGAGTTCCATATAACTGTGGAATAAGGGAAGGGCAGAGGCAGAGAGAGTCTGACTGGAGTCCAGGCTGAGGCAAAGCCCAGCAGAGGATAGGGGCTGGGAGGCAACATGAGGGGCTGGCAGGCTACAGGGCAAGGTGTGAGGCCTCAGTGAAGAACTGTTGGAGGGTATTCTCTGGGGGAAGTGTGTGTGTGATTTAACACCCTGTCCCTAACAAACAAGGATAACCTGAACCGTCTTTCTGGCCGTGGCTCTTTGTGGAGAGGAGGAAAGGACCAAGGCATGGACACTGGGCCATCTGATGTTCCTCTGTCCACGGAAGCCCAACAAACAGCATTATGATGTTGGCAGTTGTATTTTCAATTCCTTTCCTAATGATTCCTAGCGTGGAATTTGCCTTTTTCACATCTGCCACACCCTAGGTCGACATCTTCATTGAGCTATCTGCTACAACCCCCAAGGTTTCGTTCTTGGTCAGTCACTGCCAGTTCTGACCCCGCGTGCGTGTGTGTGTGTGTGTGTGTGTGTGTGTGCGTGTGCGTGCGAGAGCGAGCGAGCGAGCGAGAGAGCTACTGACCTCTCATTTGATATATCTCTACTTATACTGGGAGTATGACACCTCTTCTTTGTGCCTTCTTTAAAGAAATCAAGCAATACAAATTCAATTACAGTAGGGCCCCACTCATACGGCGGGTTATGTTCCAGACCTCCACCTAAAACTCCTTCAATAAAATGGCGCCTGATGCCCGAAAAATGCCTTAAAAGCGGAACAAGCGCCGTATGAGTGGGGCCTTACTCTAATTGAAAGCTGCCGTATTAGCGGGGCGCCGAAAAGCGGGGCCCTACTGTATCCAATAAAATGCCACTGTTCTATTCCCTAACCAAAAAATCACAACCACCACCATGGAAGGTTATAAAAAGCAGTGTAGTGAATCCCTTGAAGGATGGAAAATTCTCCCTTCATCAACACGACACACAACTAAGCTAAGCTATGCTATAAATATGAATGACTAAATATATCTCATCTCTGTACAGGGATAGAGAAATGTCACTTTCACATATGTTCACTCTTAAGTCTGCTTTTTTCCTAATTCCACATTAATATTTTTTTTAAGTGTGCATGGAATTTAACCATGAATATGAATACATATTTTAAACATGCATTTTACCTGAAAATACACATTTAAAAAATTATTTCTGATTCATTGTGAGCCTACAGCTGTGTCAGAATATTCAGGAAGCAGAAACTAGGTGGACAAGTCAGACCAGTCTGCGCATTGATTCTAAGAGTGCACATCAAATCAGTTTGTATCTGAATTCATGAATTCTAGCCGCAATGTTGGAATTGTGATGGCCCATACACACATATTGCAAGTGATCAATTCAGACCTCTGCTTGACATGGCACTGAACATGCACATGTGAAGCAGCCTCAAGGGTGGTGTAGTGGTTAGGGTGCTAGACTAGGACTTAGAAGAGCAAGGTTCAAATCCCCACTCAGCCATGAAACACACTGGGTTACCTGAGCTAGTCACTGTCTCTCGGCCTAACCTACTTCACAGGGTTGTTGTGAGGATAAAATGGAGAGAGGGAGAAAACCAGGCTCACAACAGTTTCCCCACAGGAGCAAGGAATCAGGAGCTGAGCTGATCCAAGAGTCAGAATACGGAGATCAGAACCAGGGAACAAGTCAAATCACCAAGGATTATGGTTGCCCAGGCAAAGTGCCAACCCAGCAGAGGCTGATTTTATACAGCAAATAGGGCATTGCCCCGCTAACCTCAGTCTGCTCTCAGCCAGCCCCCACCTGCACGCCTTCTCACTTACGCCTGTCAGCTTCCTCCTCCTCAGTCTCAGTGTTGCTAGTTTAGAGCTCAACCGGAAGGAGGTTGGGGACAAACCTAGAATTTGTTGGCTCTGCCTGTCATTGGCTCTGGCTTCACCTACTGTTGGTCTCCTTGGCTTCTGCCCCACCAGTCCCCATGGGCACCAGCCATGCAATGTCTCAACCTGAATGGGAGGCTTCCATAGCCCTTCCTGAAAAAATGAGCCAATGGGTTCATGGAGTCAGTCCAGAACTTGGAAATCCTTTTGTGTCTGGGATAGCAGTGGACAAAATGTGCCCCATGGCCAAATTTCCCGAACCCCTGGGTCTAATTTCATGTGGGTGAGGGGAGCTTGGGCACAGAGAAAGATGGCTGGGGGGGGAGAGAAACGGATGTGTGTGGGGGGGGGGAGGAAAGCACTTTGCAAGTGATGCATTCAGGCATCTAGCAAGAGCAGTCTATCCATCCCCAGGAGCCTGCTAGGCAGGGGGGAGAGAGGGAGGGAGGGTGGGAAGGGGTTGCCCTCAAAGGAATGCAACCCTTGACAGAAAAAAAAGGTTCCCCATCCGTTGCAAAGAAGTGCTCCAAGCTGTGGCCCTGAGGTCTCACTGTACAGAGTGGCTGTGTATAGACCCATGGGTTACCGTTTCTAGGCTTGGTAGCTCCAGTGATGAATGATATGAACAAGGCTTAAGTATTATTATTATAAATGGCAGGGAAAGATTTTAGTCTAACAAACTCTGCCAAGTTAAAATTATTATCAGCTGCAAAATTTGCAGTTTAATCTTTCAACACCTGTCATTTGCAGCCCCCCAAATGACTTTGGGGCTCTTCTAAGTTGTGAATTTTTTTTTTTAAACCCTGCTACTGGCACTGAAAACTTGACAACATGGGATAGAAGTAAAAAGATCGTATCACTGTGAATCTTCAAAGGCTACTGACAACTTTCAAAAGAAAAGTGTACAGAATGTGTTTTTAGCCTTCTAGCCTAATAAACTCCTCAAAAAAAGAGGGTGGGAGGTTCTAATGATTAACTGATGATTGAGCTCTCCCTATTCTTTTAGCAAAAAAATAGAATCCCAATCGACAAATTCAATCCAAGATACATTCACATTCAGGACATCAACGGAGTCATCATGTTATGCATTGAAAACTCCTTTCAAGGCTGCCTTTGAATTCTAAGGGGCTGAGAGATTAAGGAATGGATGGCCCTGGAAGGGTAAATGAGTGAAGTTCTGCATGTGTGCTCTCCCTCTCTCCCCCTTCTTTCTGTGAATGAAATTCTCTTTTGTATCCACATTTGCAAGCAGAACAGGTGCCAGTTTCACACAAGCCTGGAATCGCAAGTGGGGATGTTGGCGGCTTGTCAGCGTGGCTGAATCTGAGCAAGTTTCAAGTCAAAACAGGGCCTGGCTCCAGATATCATGCACCTTTCCACACCTTCAGCACTGTTTTAAATGCCACTCTTATGACTGAACGGGGTTGGTATTTATAGGGGAAATCTCATGCCACACAGCTGTTGACACATGAAGACATGTGTGGAGCACAAAGCGTTTTGGGACAGATGCAAGGAGAACAGTCGACGCAACCTTGCAGAAAACTGCAAGCGCAATTTGCCGGCTGCAAGCTGAATATGAGATGCAAGGCAGGGCCCACAGGGAGGGCACCAATTGCCCTTCCCAAGACCTCCACTTTCAATTTCTAAAAAAGCAATTAAGATATATATATATATATACACCAAGCGGCATCCTGGGGCAACAGCTTTATAAAGGAAGTTGGACCGCAATTTCAGACATATGCACAGTGTTTAAATGGTACCACACTGTTTCTCAAACAGTGTGCTGGCACCCAAGAGTGGGTCTTGGGTCACTTTCAGGTGGGCCTCAGTGCTACACCTGGCCCAGGACCTTCTCATTTACCTGTCCTGCCCCTAGCTATGCCACATTTTTATTGCTGGACTAATGTCAGTACTAGAGAGCCAGTGTGGTGTAGTGGTTAGAGTGCTGGACTGGCTCAGTATAACGTAACGCCCTGTGTTTCTAATCAAACAGGAAATGCAGCACTAAAAAAAGAGGACCCATATATGCATAAAGTTTACACATGCTAATTTGCAAGCATAGATGCAAGTTTAGAAATGGTTGCTATGCATTAGCTAGAAACACAGCACCTCTCACCACAGTGGGGAAGCCTGTGACCAGGTGTCCCGAGTGCCTGCTCAGTCTGCTGACAGTTGACAGGCAACATCAAGGCCCATCCTGCTTTCCTTTGTGATGGTTCTCATCTTCAAAGAGGACTTAGATCAGGGAGCCTTTCAAGCACTTTCCTCTGGAAATACAGGACAGTCCGCTGTCAAGTGGGACACATGGCCACATAACCTAATCTCTGCTATGCAGGACTCTAGTTAGCCGGTAATAAAGGAAATGCACCCTGCATTTGCACTTCCTTGTCATTTCATATGGTAAACTTACAACAAATCATCCCTTTGATAAGAAATTGCTGGTTGATGGTCCAGAATTGGGTGCCGCCTGGGAGCGAATTGTGAGGAAATGGTCATCTTGCAGCCAGAGGTCTCTTGAGAGTTTTGAAGGGCACAGGTACCAGAGAAACACAGAAACCTTGGCAGTTGCCTTATATTGAATCAGACCAGTGATCCATCTAGTTCATTACAGTCTTCACTGACTGGCAGCAGCTCTCTAGGATCTCAGGCAGAGGTTTCTCCCAGCCCCGTCTCGCTGATAGAGCGCCTGCTTTGCATGCAGAATGGAGATGGAAAGTTGTGTCCATTTCGGTTTTCTCAGTTACTCATTTTTCCAATCCTAAGTTCAGTTTCTGCCGCAATTTGCATTTTTTTTTTAAAAAAAATCCTCATAAAAATTCTCCAGCATTTTAGCGTCTCCTAATAAACACATTTTTGTAAGCAGTTTTAACAAAGCTACACATTTTTGCAAGCCATTTCACATTATCGAATGCATTTTTGCATGCTATTTTCACTCATATATTCATTTTTATGCACACTTTCCCCTCAATATGATAGCCAGTGTGGTGTAGTGGTTAAGGTGCTGGACTACGACCTGGGAGACCAGGGTTTGAATCCCCACACAGCCATGAAGCGCACTGGGTGACCTTAGGCCAGTCACTGCCTCTCAGCCTCAGAGGAAGGCAATGGTAAATCCCCTCTGAATACTGCTTACCATGAAAACCCTATTCATAGGGTCGCCATAAGTCAGGATCAACTTGAAGGCAGTCCATTTCCATTTTCCCCTCAATATATGCATTTTTGTAAATATTGTTTAGTTGGCGAACTGCATCCCAAAATTCTAATAAATGCGAATTTCTAAGGATGGCTGTGTTTCAAGTCTCATACCTTTTTTTGGTGTAAATTGTATTGTTTTTATTTTGTATTTGTGATTTTTATTTGTGTGTAAGCCGCCTTGGGGGCCTTTTTGGCCAAAAGGCAGCCTAGAAATAAAACATAACATACTGATTCAGAAAGTGCGAATTTGATAAATTCTGCTTAAAATGCGAACTGTATTGAAATTCTCACCCCTCCCTAAAGCAGACAGTCCCAGGTTCAATCCCTGGCATCTCCACAAAGGGCAAAAGTGGTCCATTGTAGCCGATTGCTACCATACCCCTTTGGGAGACACTCTCTCCTCCAAATTCCCTGCCTCTTCCTCTCTCTCCCCCCCCCATTATGAACATAGGAAGTTGCCTTGTTCTGAGTCAAACCAGTGGCCCGCTTAGCTCAGTACTGTCTACAGTGACCAGCAGTTTCCTCTAGCTAGAGGGAGCAAGAATTGAACCAGGGGCCTTCTTCTGCATGCCAGGCAGACACTCTTCCCCGAGCTCCGCTGTGGGCAAGCACCCTCTCCTCCCCACAACAGCAAACAGCAGGAAACCTCCCACGCATAGGAGCAAAAAGCGAACGCTGCAGCACTCCATTTTGCTCTGTATTCAGGTTATGTCTGCATTTCTGTTAATTGGCCAGAACTTGCGGTTTCCTGTCAGCCTTTCGTTGCACTGGGGAGTGCCTTCAAAGAAGCCTTACTCTGTCTTGTGAATACAAGCGCTCGCTATAAACACCCTCAGTCTGGTAAATTGAGGTCTCTTCCTTACCTCCCACCCCCCATTTGACCTAGATTGAATCTGCTGCATTTTCAAGCCTTTTGGGGGGAAGCAGCTAAGGACTAATGGGCGCTGCTTCTGTGCGCCGCGACACTTCCTTATCCATTATTATGTAAATTTTGACTAAAGTGCTGCACATGGATGGCGGGCGGGGGAGAACATCAAGGACAACATTGCTAGAATCTGCTTCTCCTCCCCCTTGCTCTCTGTGAAATAAACCACTTATATTAAACAATTTTAAATACCTAATAGCTGTTAAGGGGGGGAGAAAGTATCTGAGGAATTTTAATGTACATTTCTTTTCTCATATAGGACAATTGCTGCTTTCAGCGGGTTCTTGAACTGTCAAGGCTGAATGCATAATGAATGGGAAGTTTGTGGCTCATCAGCTTGTATAGCAAAGCATTGTGGGTTACGGGCACGGAATGAAAGGGCAAGTTCTATCAGATCCGCTTCTGCCACGCTGACATTTATCGCAGACTGGCGAGACCCTGAGAAACTTGAGGAATACAGAAGCATTCAGAGTGGCCAGCAAAGTCGCCTTGTTGTACCCCTCCTCCCACCTACCCCCACACCAAAACAGACCTAATTTTCAAAAGCCATAAGGAAGGAGGAGAACCCTAAGCTGGTTGCTAGAAGCCAGCTCCGACACTGAGGAAAAGAGTAGCAGCTTCCCAGTGGCTCAAATGAGCCAAACGAGCTCTGGCTCATTTCCATCCTTGGAGACCATTGGCAGGAGTCCAGATTACTGTGGTCCAATACTACATGTAACATTGGCATCAACGCCAGCTCATTTTAATGCCTGGGATCTATTGGTCGGAAGGCGGAGCTCCAACTGAGTCAGGCTCAGCAATGGATTCCACTGCTGCGCCAAGATTCAGCTTTGGTGGTACGACATGATCTTCAAATCCTTTCCGGGCTGTCACATAGGTGATGTATTATGTTTGTTTTTAGTTGTTCCAGATGGAAGGCCTGAAACAATGAGTTCAAATTACAGGTGGTGGGAAAGGATTTCGACTAAACATTAGGAAAAACTTCCTAATGGTATGAACTGTTTGACTGTGGAACAGATTGCCTAGGGAAGTTGTGGACTCTCTGTTGAGAGATTTTTAAACAGCTGGGTGGCCACCTATTAGCGACACTGTTTCTTACATTAGTGGGAGGTTGGTCTAGGTAACTGGTGATACCCCTTCCATGATTCTTTGAACAACAGAAAATGCCACTGATCATGTGCAGAATACCATCCTGTTCCCACTACCTAATGGGAGATGCTGCTCTGGAAGGTCCTAAGCAGTATGTGCTATGTATTATCCAAAGAAACAATTCAATAAATGAAGTAAGCAAGCAAATGCTCGAAAATCCACACATGTATTCAATTCAAAAATCTACAAACATGAATAATTCACTTACACACATTCCTCAAACATTTTCTTTTCTTCTCCTGGCTTGGGCTGTTGCAATGACATCATTCCATTAATAGGCGCAAGAGAGCTAGACATAAATGGATTTTTCTTCACAACAATAACAACAACCCTGTAAAGGATTGTGACTGGTCCAGGATCACCCAGTGAGCATTGTGCCTGAGCTGGAAAATGGAGAGGCTAGAAAAATATGAGAGCACTAGGGGCTGCCACCCCTGCTTGCTTTGGTCACCAACCCTGCCTGTAGTCACCAAAGCTCCCCTGCCCCCCCACGGATCACAAATCTCCCCTGCTCCTCCTCACGGGTCGCCAAAGCTCCCCCTTTTGTAAGGGTGATACTTACAAAAACATATATATCGGGAAAAGAAACCTATAGCCTTATTAGCCTAATAGTTAATCCAGCTCTGTGGACAACACTGAGTTGTATTCAGTGCAGCACTACGTCAGGCCCCTGTCAGCACATGGATTACGGCAAGCATAACAAGACTCACCCCTCCTTCCCCTATGCATCCTCTAAGTCTGTCCTAGGGTTTCCTAGAGGAGGGAGGGTGCAGGGCGTGTGTGTGTATGAGTGGGGAAGTCCCGCTGCTTTACCAGTAATGCATGTGCGGACAGGATGGTTTAGCTGAATACTGCCCACTGACTCTCAGCCTAGCCTACCTTACAAGATTATTGTGAGGACAAAGTGGAGAGTGGGGGAAATGTACACCGCTTACCATTCCTAGGAGGAAAGGCAGGGGGGAAATGACCTGTGGAATGCCATTTTGTGACTGTGGAATGACCTCCTCACTGAGATGCATCTCATCCCAACTCTATTTTTTTCAGACGCCAGGTAAAAACAGACCTTTTCATGCCATACTTTAGCGTCTGATGGGTTAAGTCATTCTTACGGTGTTTTTAATTATGCTATGCATGTAATGTATTATTTTGATACTTTGGTTTTTAATGTAGGTTTTTTTTAATCTTATTTTTTGCAAACCGCCCTGCAGCCATTTTTGGTGAAGGGCTGTATAAGAAACCTCTTATATATGCCATTGACGGAGATGGCTTACAAAAAAGCATGCACACCATTAAAATGTAACACAAGAAGATGACCTGAAGATCTAGATGGAAATCTACAATTTTATCCCCTTTCCCCTACCTGGTGCCCTCCAGATGTTGCTGGACTCCAAATCCCATCAGCCTCAGCCAGCATGTCCAATGGTCAGGGGTGATGAGAGCTGTAGTCCAGCAGCAAGCGGAGGGCACCTGCTTGGGGAAATGTGCCCTGCATCAAACTCCTGTGCGACTACCTTGTGATTTTTTATTCTGGAAGAGCTGGGATGTCTGCTGGGTATGTCATATCTACTTCATGTTACATACAACTTCAAGCAGCATTTGATCTAAGCGGCTTCATTTTCAGCTTGTTAATGGAGGCATGTCTTTCTTAAAAAAAACCTTTTTCCCCTTTCTTTTTAAAAAACCTTTATTGGGGAAAAAAGAGGGGCATTAAAGGAACACTTAAAAAAAAAAAGGAATCTAAGTGCTAAAGCCAGAATCTTTTTTTCTCAGTTGAAACAATTATATGTAGAAGAAGACATAACCCTGCAGGCCTTTGAACTTTAAGGGCTAGCCTCTAGTTTGCTTTGAATCCAGGACAGAAGGATCTGAAACCTTTAAAAAAACACAGTCTGTCTTTGGAAGCTTCAAACCAACCATGGGATGACCACTTTCTCTCATTCTTTCTCTCTCAAAAGAAGAAAAGATCTTTGCTGTGATGGAGTTTTCTTTTAACACTTCATATATATTGCTTGATATTATGAGTGAAAGTGGGGAGATAGAAGTGCACAGCATCATCATACAGAAGAAGCTGCATATCTGGCACTCAAGAACTGCCCCAATCAATTGTTTAAATGACAACAAAAATAAATACTGCTGCAGAAAAGACAAGCAAAACACTAAGAGTTAAAGCTACACATTCGCATAAAAATTAACGGCAATTCCTAATGAGGAAAGACAGTGCCACCTGATGCTGGAACAAAACAGTGGCCAAGGTTTTGGTGGGCACCGAACAACATTCACAGTTTGTGGGCTGCAAGGATGGTATGGCAGGAAGTGGTTGATTTGTGTTGATGACACAAATGGGGTTAAGCCAGGAGAAGGAATTATACAGCCATGAGAGTGGCTGTATACTATAACCAGCATGATTTTTTTCACATTTCACCAAGTTAAATTGAAAATACCCCCATGCCATTTTACTGCTTCCCATAAACTCATTTCAAAACAAAATCTTATAAAACTTATAGTCCTGAACTCAGAAACATTTACTTAACAATCGTCGAAGTTTTCACAGCGATACACAAAACACTCAGAGAGAATCCAGAGTTCAAAGTCGAAAACAAGAGGAAACAAATCTAGACCCCTGTTGGACTTTTTTGTCAGTGGTCTCATAATTTGTTGAAATTAATTAAAAAACAGCCATGTTCACAGACTACCTGTAATCCTGTTACTGACTTTGCCCCATACTCTGACTTTCATATTCCACAGTTTAAAAGTTTTAAAAAAATGCATGGCTGATTTTTAATAATTTAAGAAATTTAACACTGGAGTCTATGATAGCGCAGGCATGCTCAGTAAGAACCAACTGTCAGTGTTCTAAAAGCCAGACTCACAGCTGTTTGACTTGGCTAATCAGGACGCCACACCCAATTTAATCAACTTTAAACAGTCATGGCTTCTCCCAAAGAATCCTGGGAAGTATAGTTTGTGAAGGGTGCTGAGAGTTGTTAGGAGAGCCCTATTCTGTTGACAGAGCTCCAGTGACCAGAGTGGTTGCACAGTCAGCCCCTCTTCCCAGAGAATTCTGGTGATTGTAGCTCTGTGAAGGCAATAGGGTGTCAAGTGACCCCCCTTCCTGAACAGTTGATTGTTGGGGCTTCAAAGTATCTTGGAAGAGCTCCTTGCAAGCCCTGATGATTAGCAGAGAGCCCTGCATGGCACTCTGAAGTCCTGACAATCAGCTGAGAGTCAGGGCTTCAAAGCGTCACACAGCTGATCATCGGTACCTGCAGAAAGTCCTGCCCACAATGTGACAGCAAGACAAAATGATAATGCTAAGTGTTGAAAGCTCACAATGCACGCTTAGTCGCTGATCTTTACAACAACTCTGCAAGGCAGGACAGTATGATTCTCTCCCTATTGCTGACAGGAAGACAGGGAGCCTGACAGATGACAGCATGCCAGAAAACTCATATCAGAGATGAGATCTGAGAGACTTCTGACCTGTACCTCTTACCCTCAAACAGGGAATCCCACCAGCCAAACTTGGCTGCTCTTCTGTAATTCACTGCTTTCTAGAAGCAGGAAAACCAAATTAAGACCTAGTGCATCTAAATGCTGATGGATTAGAAGCGCTCTTGTGAAATTGTCACCACTACCCTGGTCCAACCTAGTCATAAAATTACATGTCCGAATGCAATTATCATGTAGGGGGGTTTTTTGTTAAAAAAAGCATGCAAGTAGCCATTGCAGGGAGATCAAGAGGGCATGTTATGATCAGAGAGTTTAACCTCTCTCCCATGCTGTGGTCCCATCAATAATCATCTAGCAAGCAAGTGGGACTGGAGCTGGGGACATGATAGAGGCGTATAAAATTATTATGCATGGTTTGGAGAAGGTGAATAGAAATGATGTTACAACATTTGGGCCTTTTTTGATTTAGGAAAAAAAGGCGACAATGGAAGGACATGAGAAAGCAGGGTTAGCCAACATGGTACCCTCCAGCTGTTGCTGGACTCCAGCTCCCATCAGCCCCGGCCAGCTTGGCCAATGTTCAGGGACGATGGGAGTTGGAGTCCAAAAGACATCTGGAGGGCACCATGCTGGCTCCTGAAATAGTTTGAACTACCTCTTATGTGCCCTTAGGTAGGATACCAGTATACCGCCATAGTCTACATGGCTGATCTGGGTGAAGGAGTTCCAGGTTGGATATACAGTATGCTCATGAGCATGCATATGATAGAGCAGATGTATGTATTTGAGCCACAGAAGCAAAGGTAACTGCCTGGTTGGGAACAATGCCAGAGCGCTCTCCTGGAGTGATGAAGTATGGGCCAGTAGCCACAAGGGCAACTGACCCCTGGGCTGATGAGGGGTGAAATTATACCTCATTAACTCCCGAAGAAATGCCAGCTGTAGTCAACAGAGATGACATGGCTCAAGAATATGAGGTTTTGAGAAGACAATATTTATTTATCAGATAAGAGTTGTATGCAGGAGCACTTGCACCTGTTCCTGGAGGGTATAGGGAGGTACCCCAAGCATTGCCCATACAGGTGGTTCAAGGACTTGTAGGACCAACACCTGGTATGAAGGATGTGGCAATGTGGATTTCTCAAAATATGGCTGCTATAGAAGGGGTGGTCCCAATTCTGTCAGCAAATATACACAAGAGATTGATCAGTGCTTTAGTGCCAGCATCTTTGGCTTTGACTGAGAATGAATGTGGCAGTTGGAGTGATGCTGTGGCAGCACTTTATTTAAGGGCGCATAAGAGGTCGTTCAAACTATTTCACTACTCTTGTGGTAGAGGTATCTAAAAGGATGCCTGGTGTGGAGAAACTGGATCAAGATATGTTTTTCTCCCTCTCTCATAATACTAGAATTTGGGGCCATCCAATGAAGTTTCAGGACAGACAAAACAAAGTACTTCTTCACACAGCGCATGGCTAAGCTATGGAATTTGCTCCCATAAGATATAGTGATGGCCACCAATTTGGACGGCTTTGAAAGAGGATCAAACTAATTCATGAAGAATAAGGCTATCAAAGGTTACTAGCTACAGTGACAATGTTCTACCTCCATTGTCGGAGGCGGCATGCCTCCCAATATTGGTTACTGGGAATCACAAGTGGGAGGACTGCTCTTGCACACAGCTTCTGCTTGTGGGCTTCCCATAGGCATCTGGCTGGCCATTGTGAAAACAGGGCACTGGACTAGATCCAGTAGGGCTCTTACAAGTCCTGAAATGACTATTTGCAGTAGGAAGGAAACCTCCATTGGCACCAATGGAAGCTTCCCTGATGACACAAATAGCAGCTTTTGGGCGGGCGGGGGTGGTGGTGGATGTTTATTTGGATAACAGTAAGGAAGGGTGAACCTCTCTCTCTCCATCAGCCGCAGTGGTCCCACTGCTGTTTGTCCACACTGCAGATGCTTTAAAAAGCAAAAAAACACATGCAATTAATGCCGCATCTAGCGTGGTCCAGAGATACATATACATAAGAAATGAAAGCCTCACTTCTTAAACGAATTCAAAAGGCCTTACAATTTTTTAAATAAATAAATAAATAAATCTCACAATACCAACACCTTTCAAGGTGAAATCTAACGTATTTGTCATTGGGGGCGACAGACTCCTGTTCTGACACATCTCGGCTATTTTAACAACATGTCAGCTGTTAAGGCACACTTTAAAACAACAACACTGCCATCACCACACACACATTAACACCCATAAAATTTACCCTGCTTTATTGCAACAGCTGATGCCTCTCACTAGGTTGCTCAGGAAATGTGGCAAAGTTGCTGATAGCCAAAAAGCATTTACATCCAAATTAAGCTTCCTCTCTCAATCCCCCTCCCACTCTTTATGTCTCATGCAAATGTAGGAAGTTATTTTAAAAAGCTGGTACTTTGGATCCTAAAACAAATCCCCCCTGGTTAGAAGCCATAGTTATTTTCCCCCACAGCCTCCCTAGATGACCCTAGTTACAACCTGATGAAGTCAGCTCAATCCAACAGGCAGTACAGGCAGCTGCCTATAGTAGCAGTAGTAGAGACAATTGGCTAATCTGGAAAACCTCTCCCTCCTCCCTAGACCAGGAGATGGGGCCGGCACCAGCAGGTGGCCAGGTTGGGCACTGGACAAGGGCCCCTGCGGCTGAGAGGGGCCCCTGCTGCTAGGGCTGGGCAGGTGTACCTCCCATTCCATGTTCCACACTAGCTATCCTCCCAGGCAATTGTGGGCTGGCAGTGCCATTTCCTGCCTTGCTGCATCAGTGCACACATGATTACCATGCTTGTGATGGCAGATATGTGTGCACAGTGCACTAACGTGCTGACACGGCCGGGCCTATTCAAGGCTCTGGTGGCAGTAGTTCCGCCGCATCACTGCTGCCGCTGCCTTCAAAAGCCCTCTTCAGTCTGGTGGGCTAGGGGCCACTACAGTCCGGTGCTGGCCCTGTCAGGAGTAGCCAATGTGGTGCCTTCTGGATGTTGTTGGACCGCACCTCCCATCATCCCTGACCATTGACGATGACCATGCTAGCTCAGCCTGAGGGAACTTGGAGACAAAAACACATCTGGGACTACTGCTGCCCTGGACTCTTGGGGAATGATAAACGCAAACAAAGCAAGGTTTGAATTCTGGAAAGAAGGTGGCAGATGGGAGAGGCTGATGGGTGCTGGTGTGGATCTAAAGACTTGATGGCCAAGGGGAAACTTGGAAGTGGAATGATGTCTTCATAGCTATTCAGTGGTCTCTCTTCTGTCAAAAACTGTGGGAAGTTCAGTGGGATGCCGGACCCCCTTTTGTTGAATATGAAGAATGTATTTTTAAAGCAAAGAAGCCATCATTTATTGGTTTAAAAGCCTTTGATACATGCTTTTCATATGTTCCTTTTCTAACATTTGGCATTTTGTTCTTTTTTGGGGGGATGGGGGGTAAAGTTTAAGTCTCGTGGGCCCTGCCTATGTTGTAACTAACTGCAGAATACTATTTTGATGAGATTCCCCCCATCGCCCTGCAGGAAAGGGACAGGAAGAATACAGCCAGGCGTACATCTGAATTATAATTCCCCCCCAAAATGTCATAACAAGAGGCTTTCCTGATATTGGATATCCTAAGCTCTGATCCACCAAGCTGATGCAAATGAGTGCACATCACCATTTTTCTAATTTCATCAGTCTTAAAAGGAAATAAGTTTTTCATGCGCAACAGCAGGTCTGAGATTAGTTCTGCTGAGCTCACCGCCAAGGAACTAAATAACTATCAAGCCCAGCATAAAGTCACAAACTACTTATGAATGTCAACAACATTCAGCTATGACAATAGCAGCCCCGCAATTCTTTATATAACACTGTCACTGTGCAAGAGGCTTCCCGGGATTTTTTCTGATTCATCCCTGTGACCGTGCACATTCTCAGGCAGTCCTCCGCTCTTCCGTCATTTCAGTGGGGCCCGTGTGAAGTTCCTCTGCAAACTGTTGAAATGGATGGCGGTTAGGAAACCAGTGATCATCCAGGATGGCCAGTGATGCTATCAAGGCAAGAACTGGGGTGGGTTAGGGACATCCAGGGCCCAAATAAGCAGGAGTGCTGTAGCTCAGTGGTAGAGTATCTGCTTTGCAAGTAGAAGTTCCCAGGTTCAGTTCTAGGTACATCCTGGAGAGCCACTGCCAGTCAGTGCAGACAACACTGGCCTAGATGGGCTAATGGTCTGACTGTATGATGCAGCTTCTGGTGTTCCTGTGTCCCCAAAGGTAGCTGGCCTGGTTTACCATATTTTAAAGTAAGTGAAGCAATGCATATCACCATCTAAAGATTCCCTCTTCCTCTGAAAACCGTTAAGTTCAGAGTCTAGGGCCCTTATCTGCACTATACACTTAAAGCAGTATTATACCACTTTAAATACCCCAGAGTTACATTTCCCACAGTTTCCTGGGTAGAGGGACTGATTGTTAAACCACTCTGAGAACTATTGGGGGAAGCCATGACTGTTTAAAGTGAAATAATAGTGAACATCTCAAATACCTCAGATATCGTCTCATTCCAACCTGCTCTGCAGAAGAGGGCATTCTGCAGATACCATCTCATCAGGAGGCCAGTTCTGTATGATTTTGGAACTGGGCCTTTAGTGTGGTGGCACCTACTTTTTGGCCCTCCCTCCCATTACATGCCAGCCAGGTGCTGTCTTTATTGACTTTTCAGTGCCTGCTGAAGAGTTTCCTCTTTCAACAAGGCTTCTAAGTGGAGGTTATTTTATCCCAGTCGGCATCTGAATTTATTTGAAATTGTTTTATAAATGATTTTTGAAAAATGTACACAATTGTTTTAACTATTTTTATATATGCAATTCTTCTGCATGTTTTTTGTTGCACTATGAAACTGCTTTGAGATGCTTTATAGAATGTGATCCATAAATTATTTATATATTTAATTAAATTATAATGATGTCTAGATTGATAGACACGATAGCCAAGGGAGAGACAAACTTAAGCACCAAATGATCAGGTGGCAAGGAGCTCCAGTCACCACTGATCCGAGGTCAAAGGCACTGTTGTCCATAAATTGTCTAAGAGGTGTGCATAAATGTGGGCTATGGGCACACTAGTCACTTGAAAAGCAGCGAGAATGGTTTTTCTGGCTGTGTTTTGAAATGACACTGCCCTCTACTGGCCACACTACCCTTCCCCACTGCTGCCTTCAGACCTTTCAGGACTGCCCACAACAAAGTGTTGGGCCATTTGCTGTCTCTGCCTGAGCCTGTACCAAAGCCTTTCCATTGGCCACACCTGGAAGACAAAGGGGTCGATCTACCAATCAGTTGCAAAACGTTCTTGAAGCTGAATTAAAAAATAAAAGCACTATAGCTGATCCAATGAGGTTTTAAGAGTAAAAAGGGGCAGAGTTTGAGTTGTATCATGTGCCCCAGTTTGTAGAGACACACTGGAACCAGCACATGTGTCTCTACCTTGAGTCATTCTCTAGTCAAGAGTCAAATTTGAGGGAGCAGGATTCAGAGAGGCAGCAAACAGGTAGGGGACAAGGCACAGGAACAAGCAAGCTGGAGGTAGAACAGTATTTTTCAACCTTGGGTCTCCAGATGTTGGTGGACTACAACTCCCATCATCCCCAGCCTGCTTAGCCAAGGTTCAGGGATGATGGGAGTTGTAGTCCACTAACATCTGGAGACCTAAGGTTGAAGAACACTGGAGTAGAAGATGGTAGAAAGCAAGGGAGGCAAGGCAGTAACTTGTCTGTTGCCTAGGCAAAAGTCCCAAGCCAAGCCTGACCTGGATGTCTCCATAGCTAAGCCACATTGAAGGTTCTTGTATTAATTTACAAAGCTCTGAACAAGTTAGGTTTGGGGTACCTTAAGGACCGCCTGAACCCTCATATCCTAGCTCGATCACAGAGACCATCTGCAGCAGCGCCATGGACAAGTTGGAGAGGCTCACTGAGCATTGACATGAAATCAAGCCTTCTGTGTCATTGGCCAGTTCTCTGGAATGCTCTGCCAACAGAGATTCAGCAGCCGCCTTCTGTTTTAACCTTTAAATGTCTGCTGAAAACCTTTCTGTTCCACCAGGCTTATGCAGGCAGATAAGAAGATGTCTGTTTGCAATAGTTGACCTTATTTTTACTGTATTTTAATGGTTATTATACTGTTTTTACTTGTTGTAAACCGCTTTGATGTGTTTTGAAATGAAAGAGTGGTATACAAATATATCAATCAATCAATCAATCAATCAATCAATCAAAACGAGCCAGACCAGGAAGAGTCAATGGGTGCTTTAGGGATAGAGCTAAGCAGAAGCCTGACAAGGCCAGTAATGTCCTTTTTTACCACGCTGCAACCAGTGGTGACTTTACCACCAACTAGAGATGGGAGAGAAATTCAATTTCATTTCCATTTAAAGCCAAATTTGTCAAATTTGCATTTTCCAAAACAACATCAGAACTAAAACACAGCCATTTTTCAAAATCCAAATTATGCAGTGCAGTTCTCCTACCAAACAATGTTTACAAAAATGCACATATGTGGGAAAATGTGCATGAGAATGAATATATTCCTGAAAATAGCCTACAAAAATGCATTTATGTTAGGAGAAATTGCTTGGAAAAAATGGGCTCATTAGTCAAAACTGCATACAAAAATGAGTTTAGTAGTAGAATTTTTTACTAAAATGCTGATGAATTTTCATGAGGAATCCACACGATTTTTGCAGAAATGCGGAGAACTGAATCTAAGATTGGAAAAATGAGAAACTGAGAGAACCAAAACGGACAGATCTTCCCACCCTTCCCACCAGCAGCCCTATCATTGGACAGAGTGCGGTGTCCACCTCATGTGCAGGGGTAGACAGAACTGCTCCTGTAAGCTAGCCTGCCTCCCTCAGGCATAGTGGAGGATGCAGTCTCATTGCCAGTGCTGAAGTAAGATTCAGCGGACAGTGTGCTTGGCTTCTGCACATGAAAAAGGAGAGGACACCATCTTGTCTGTTGCCTGAGATAGCAAAATGTCTCCTGGTCACCAGCATCCTGAACAGATTTGTGTGTTTTTTTGGGGGGGAGGGTCCAATTCCTGGCTGATCCTGTCACCATGTCCAAACATTTATGAGACGTGAAAGCATGCGGGAACCAGAGATGCGCAGAATACAATACAGAATCATTTCCCACAAAATGTTAATCCCCTCCAGCAGGGGGTCATAGCGTGCAATGTGCATGGACAATGGGAATTTTCTTGTCCTTTAGAAAAAGAGAAAGAACTGAGTGTTTTTGTCATACTTAAAGTCCTTAAAGTATTTAGTCTGACTGCATCTGTGAATGAAGACATTAAAAAAGCCATTATGTTTTCAACTTCGGTTAATAATAAGGCTATTTTCCCACCCACTTGCTAGCCCAGCTGTAATGTTCTTGGGCTCAAGTGGGAGTCAATGTAGAACAAGGATTAAGAAGATAAATGATATACAACATTCAGTGCCAGTTCACATAAAATATTAGCAGATTGGAAATGACTGTTTACTGTCTCACTGACTACATGATGACTTTCGTGTCTCCCAGAGAACGTACAGAAAGCTGTCTGCCAATAAAGCAGACCACGCTGCACCTGGGTAATGACAAACTAATTTTTGAGCTAAACCTGTGGGGGGGGGAGAGGGGATGTCTGCCCATGCACACACACATACCTGTCAGTCAAGCCCTTAAGTGGATTCTCTCTCTACCTCACCCCCCTATTTTAACATGATACAAACTTAGACCAACTCATTCATCAACATTAGCAGACAGGAATTTTGGACAGCTGGGCTTTTGGTGGTTCTTTTTTTATGCTGCTCTTTTTTTTTTTTTGGCAATTGCTAAACAGTGCTTAACCACAGAGATAAGATAAAAACTACTTGCAGGGCTGGCCGGAGACGTTTCTCTGCCTGACACGAAGCAGCAAATGACACCCCGCAAGCTGTACAGGGCTTGACTAGAAACTTGAACTTGGCCCGATAGCAAATGGACAGCCAGTACAGTTCTTTCAGCAGTGGGGTGACATGTTAGAAATACCCTGCAGCTTCTGGACCAACCTCAAGGGCAGCCCACATAGAGCTCATTATAGTAACCAGCCTGGGGGTTACCAGTGCATGGACATCAGTGGACAGGCTATCCCAGTCCAGAAACAGCTGCAGTTGTCTTACCAGCCGAAGCTGGTGAAAGGCACCCCTAGCCACTGAGGTCACCTGGGCCTCTAGCGACAAAGATGGATCCAGGAGCACCCTCAGACTAAGGACTTGCTCTTTCAGAGGGAGTATGACCCCATCCAAAGCAGGCAACTGACCGATTATAGAGTTGGGCTGCACAATTTGGGGCCTGTCGGGGAAGGCCCTTAGCTCAGTGGTAGAACATCTGCCTTGCAGGCAGAAGGTCCTGGTTCAATCCCTGGCATCTCCAGGCAAGGCTGGGAATGTCCTCCTCCTTTAACCCTGAAGAGCTGCAGCCAGTCAATGTTGACAGTACTGAGCTAGATGGATGAAAGGACTGGCTCATGCTGTGTACACACCATACATTGATAGTACATGACTTCCCCCAAAGAATCCCAGAAACTGTAGTTTGTTATGATGCTGGGAATTGTAGCACCATAAGGGGTAAACTAGAGTTCCCAGTATTCTTTGGGGGAAGCATTAAATGTGCGGTGTGTACTAGTATAAGGCAGCTTCCTATGTTCCTGTCCTCATTTGTTTCATCTCCATAAGGACAGAGTCCAGCTCTTCCTAACTCAAGTTCCCATGCATGAAATGGGTTTAGTCTATTGTTAAGAACAAGGAAGCTATGATCTGACATGTAAATTCATGCCTCTCTCTCTCTCTCTCTCTCTCTCTCTCTCTCTCTCTCTCTCTGTGTGTGTGTGTGTGTGTGTGTGTGTGTGCGTGTCTGGGTTGCTCTTGTAGGTCTGGCAGATCTCTGTGTAATTCCTGTCTGATATCCTCTCAGGTTCCCAATTCAGGAACCATTGTGACTTCAATCTTCCGTGGTTTCTGAGTGCTCGCTATGTCAGCTTATACCCTATCTTCACCTGGGGGGCACTGAGAACATCATCCTTAAGGATGGAATCATCTGAAACTGATCCTCCTTAGCACCTGCCAGCTTCCTCCCAGAAGGCCATTTCAAGACTGCTCTGCAACTCTCTTGATTTTAAATGCAAGCTGCCTGGTTCCACTGCAGTTCAAGAAGAGCCCGTTTGTTTGACACAAGCACCTCTTCTTCAAAACTGTTTCCCATACTTAACAAATCAAAACTGGCCTTTTATGCCACTGTCCCATCTGCTCATTGAGACACCAACACTTAAGAACATCAGAAGAGCCTGCTGGATTAGGCCAGTAGCCCATCTAGTCCTGTTCTCACAGTGGCCAACCAGATGCCCATGGGAAGCCTGAAAGCCTGAAAGCATGAGCGCTCCCCCCACTTGTTATTCAACAATGGAGATAACCAGTGGAGGGCAGAGAAGCCAGCAGTAGGTGGAGCCAACAAATTCTAGCTTCCTCCCCCCCCCCCGATGAATTCTACAAGGGCAATGCTGAGGGAAAGGAGGAGCAAGCTGGTAGGCAGCACTGCCACCCCCTGGGCTGGTTGGAAGCAAGAAGGCAGGCAGGTGGGGGCTAGCGTAGGGCAGATTGAGGTTGTTGGGACCATTCCCTGTTTGTCCTATAAGAACATAACATAAGAACTGAAGAAGAGCCTGCTGGATCAGGCCAGTGGCCCATTTGATCCAGCATCCTGTTCTCACAGCGGCCAACCAGATGCCCCAAAGGGAAGCCAGCAAGCAGGACCTGAGAACAAGAGCACTCTCCCCTCCTGCGATTCCCAGCAACTGATGTTCAGAGGCACGCTGCCTCATTTGGGCACAAGTCAGGCACTATGTGGAGATGAAACAGACGGAATGAGCTGCTCCTATGCTGAATCTTCTAGCTATTCCAAAGATGTACTGTACTTTTGTGTGTATCCATATTCACACAGTAGTGGATGGCTTCTCACTGAATGTCCCAACAGCTCTGTCGCTGCTTCTTCTTGGGAAGGACACATGGAGGGGTGAGGTGGCAGGGAGGTCGGTGTGGTGCAAGTGCACTAGCAGAGACAATCTGGTGCTTCTGGTGGTGCATTTGCAGTGTGCCAACCCCCTGCTGCCTCATGTCTCCCCCTCCCAGGACGCAGCAGCATCTCAACTGACGGGAGGTTAGATTAGCTTCACCACCCCACCATGCTGCCCACTACTGCACCCACCCCCAGCCCTATAAAGCAATATTATAAAAAATAGTGGCAGTTCTGGGGAGAAAACCTTGTTCCGTGGTCGTGCACACGGTTTGCATGCAGAAGGCTGCAGATTCTGTCTCTGGCATCTCCAGAGCAGCTAAAAGGACCCGGTAACAAGATGCTGGGAAAGACCTCTGCTTGGGACAAACAGAGGCCTAAAACCCAGACAGTCCTGGGTTACACAAAGAGTCAGAGCTGGCATAAAACAGCTGTCCATGTTCCAGTCTTGGTAAAACCTGGGTGCTGCACTTTTAAATATGGCAGAGGTTTCCACAGCATCTACAGAATTAGCAAAAGTTTTGAAACAAGGACCTTAACAGAGTTTGAATTGGAACCCTGTCCCTTTATATACCAGGACGTTGCAAGAGCTGTCGTCACATGTAACAGCATCCTTTTCTACTTTGAGAAAATGCCAAATTTGTATGCACGCATTGCACCGCAAGGCAGAGGAAAGCTGAAACTGCCCTGTTGTCCTTCAGTCTTTATGGCATTAATAGCTTCAATATATTTTAACTTCTGTAAAAAGCCATGCAAATTTACATTTAAATAAGGCGGCATGCACTTCTGTTTAAATAAGACAATGCACTGAACACTGAAACATGTTATATATTGTGTATATATTACACATTGAAATTATATATATGCACACAGACCTCGGAGTTCAATACGTTGCCGTACAGTATTTAAATATTAGCTGGGCTGACAGATATATATCTAAAACACATAATGTAACAATCCAGAATGGACTGTCTGTCTGAGTATTACCATAATGCCTTATGCATATATCAGAATTTTATAAGCCAGGGTGGGGGAAGCTGAGTGAAATGGAGATGATTAAAGTTTTGGATGAAAGCAAGTTTTAAAAATCCATAAAGCTAAGAAGCGAGTAGAAGCAGTTCAGAAACTATTTCTTAGGTTTAGAACTTCAAGGAAAGAACTGTTTCCATATGAAAACAAAGCCTTTTTTATTTTAATGTTTTTAGGAGGAAAGCCTGGCTGGGAGTCCAGAGTCTGTGAGTTCAAATCCCTGCTTATGTCTCCTGGGTGTCAAAGGGCAGCTAAAGATCACCCCCACAGCGAGTGGCTCAGGGGTTACATGCCCTGCCACCTGTTCAGCCGTGGGCAAGCTGCAGAGTCCCAAGGAGCCCAGTTGTCCCCCAGCTGGCAGTTGCGGACAAGGAAGGGGCTGGCTTGTGCAGCTGTGGCAAGCTGAGCAGGCCCTGGCCAGCTGGGGAGGACTAGCCTCAGAGGGAGGCAATGGTAAACCCCCTCTGAATACCCCTTAGCATGAAAACCCTATTCATAGGGTAGCCATAAGTCGGGATCGACTTGAAGGCAGTCCATTTCCATTTTCAGTGGTGGTTTTCTCTCTCTCTCCTCAATAAATGCAGCACTTAATTTCTTGAATGGGGTGGGGAGCAACATTGCTATTTATTCAGGGATATGGTACCCACAGTGAACACGGTGCTTGAAAAGCAACAAACAAAATGTATATAAAAACTTGAAAAATTAGGGGAGAAATGGAGCGAAGGAAGGCAGGCAAATGTCAACAGACAAGGTAACCTTCTAGAGTTGGTTGTACACACCATACATTTAAAGCACATTTAAAGTACATGGCTTCCCCCAAAGGATCCTGGGAATGGTAGTTTGTTAAATGGTGCTGGAAATTGTAGTTCTGTGAAGGGCAAACTACAGTTCCCAAGACCCTTTGGGGGAAGCAGTGTGATTTAAATGTGTGGTGTGTAAGCCAGACCTTATTGATTGTTCCAAAAGATTGTTTTTTGCATTGGAAACAATATCTGAAGAATCTATGATTATAGTCATGTCCTGCTTTCAGGATTCCCATAGGTGGTCCACTGTGGGTACAGAATGCTAGACTAGATTGACCTTTGGCATGATTCACTAGGGCTCTTCTTAATGCTCTTATTTCATGGCTTGGGGATGAACCTTTGGCCTTTCAACTGGGGAAGAGTCTCCCAAATGCTCCACTCCCTCGAAACAGCACTAAGGAACTGGATCTTCAGTCCATAATTGGGGGGCACTGTGACACGAGCTATCTGTTAACCAATCCTCTCTCTTTTCCCCTGTTCTCCCCTTCACATTTGTATGATTGAAAATTCCAAGATGAAAATGGCAACTTCAGCCATGCTGCAGGTTACAAACATTCCCATCACTTGGTGGGCATCCCTCTAGGTAATATATAATATAATCTCTAAATGCATATTTAATGGTCAACATTACCCGGTCTCCCGGCTACTTTGTTTTTTGATGTGCAACACAAATTTATTTGAGATTGGAGTTGTATCCACCCATAACCCCATTATAACAGCAGTGACACAGATGGGCAGATACGGTGGCAGACATAATGCAGTGGATCATGTCAGAAAGCTTTAGAATATTCCACCCCCGACAGAAATTTGTTAGGCTTTTCAGGGCCATTGTAAGACTCAGAACAATGGGGTGATCACAACTTAGAGTGGTGGAACAGCAGCATAGTCAGAGCACCCTACAGTGAAAAGATCTGCTAAAGGTCTGCTGTGCTTCTCAAGAGAGTGGAAAGAGCAGCTTACTTCTGAGCAGTGAAGACTGGTGGCTCCAATGTCAGTGGGGCAGTGAATCTGCTCTGGGTTTTAGTTTGAGTTTGAACGTTTAGTTTGAACTTTCAAGGAGCTGTCCAAGGTGCGTCTTGGACAGCTCCTCAAAAGTTCAGACTAAAACCTGGAGTGGATTCACTGCCCCACTGACATCAGAGCCACTAGTCTCCACTGCTTCTGAGCATTCCTAGCAACTTGCAGTTATTGGGGTGGGGCTAAAGAAAAGAAAACTCAGTGTTGCCTTCTGCTAATGATGAGTTTGAGTTTTGAGACATTAGTATTATCCAAGAGTTGACGAAGAAGGGGGGAGAAGAAAGAGGGATAAGAATGTGGCGGAGAATGAGGCTGGAGGCTGTCCATAAAGCTCTCTTCGAGAATTATTAGAATCTCTTTCTTATAGCTGAAGGGGTAAATACAAAACTCAGGCAACCCGGTATCAAAGAATGGCAGAGGCTGGGTGAAAACATGTTTCTTTTGTATGGCTTGGGACCACAATATTTAACGGACTGCTTCTCTCAAGAAGAATATGCCTGGACCTTACAAGCATTATCTGAGGCTGTTCTCTATGTGCCTGCTTTGAGAGAAGCTCAGAGGGTGGCAACAGGGGAGAAGGCCTTATGAATGTGTGTCCCACTCTCCCCCCATGTAGAATGCTCTCACAAGTGAGGCCTGTCTGGTCCTGACACTGACATCTTTTCAGTGCCATGTTAAGATGTTCTTCTTCATACTGGTATTTGATGAAAGTCTTTAACCTTGAATGTAACTCACATAGAGACAGGGAAGGCTGGTCACTAGGGCACTGTTTGTTTCTACAGCCCCCACATCCAAAGCTATCCAAAGCACAGCAGTCCTCTTTAACCCCCGCTCCCACAGAGTCATATTAATAAATCACGTATCATTTAGAGACTCCCTCGATTCATTTCTATCTGTCTCTCTTGGTATACGTAGAAGTGAAAAATTACAGGTATGTTATCTAGGTGTTTGATGCTGACCTCTAGAAATGTGAAATTTCTAGGTGTCCAACATTTCAACTCTGATGCTTTTGCTTGGGAATTGCTTAAGTGCCCACTGTAGGTTTGCAAGGGAGGAGGATGGCAAGAAAACTAGAATAATTTGATTCATCCTCTAGTGACCCCCCCCAGCTCGGCCTCCAATAAGCTGCCCTGCCTTCAGCCCCATCAATTCCAGTGGCTACCAGCTGTCACTGTCTAGAGACTGCCCTCTTCCCCCTGTTGGTGAAAGAGGCTTGATAAAAACATCTTGTCTGGGCAAGTAAAAGACCTATTGGAACTGACTATAGACTGCCTTCAACATTTCCATGTCCCTCACCTGTTGTCAGAGAAGCAGAGTCCCTTCTCTCTCTCCCCCCCCCCAGTAGCATAGTGGCAAATTGTGAAATGCAAGGTCCCTTCGTGATAGTCACACTACGCCCTTTCACACCCACTCCCCCTTCTAATAGTATGCAATAAAATGAGCTTTCAATCTCTTACTTTGTTTGGAGTACTTTCCCTTTTTGAATCATTGCAGTGATCAGTGCAGATCGACACGGGTTGCCATTTAGCTAGATGTACTATTTTCTGTGCAGGATCATGGGTAAATGCAGAGCTTGGCAAAGTTACTTTTTTGAACTACAACTCCCATCAGCCCCAGCCAGCATGGGCACTGGATTGGGCTGATGGGAGTTGTAGTTCAAAAAAAGTAACTTTGCCAAGCTCTGGGCAAATGTACTAAGATGCTTTAAGTAAGGAGCTTCCTTTGCTGAGTTTCCCTTCTTGGTTGCCATACTAAAGGGAGTGTGTAAGCTATTCAGAAGAGCCTTCTCAGTGGCTGACTCGCCTCCTTTCACTCTGATTTGGCTCCAATCAACAGAAAAGGCCACTGAAGGCATAGGGACTCTGCTGGGACCCTGCTCCCCAAACAATAAGGGGTCTAAGACCCCCTGGGACCCTGCACTCACATGCACACACACACATAGAGCAATTACTTGTTTTCCATGTTATGGATTGCATTTAGAGTACCCAGAAACAGAATAAGACAGCATTAAGACTTTTAAGACATAAACTGTGGAAGAATGTAGGTTACCATCCAGCCATCAGAAGAGTTGTGGGGCGGGGGGAGGGGGAGAGAGAGAGAAAGAGAATTGCTCCACAGAGAGTTTCCTATAAATTTGAGCCAAGTGAATTAAAACTGACACAGGGTGGGGAGGGGGAATCTAATTGAACTAGCGAGAACACATAACACTTTGCTCTAGAAACAGAGGTCCCCACTGGGATCACTCGGGTTAATACCGTCCAACTGAAAACAATAATATTTTTATATCTCATGATCTGCAAACCGAAAAAAAGAGAGAGGAAAGCTCTTGTTTAAATATCCTGATATTAAATGGAAAAGAAATTGCCAGGAACAAACTAACAGAGAAATAGAACTTTCTGCTACTAGCACAAAAAGAGTGGTATATAAATGCTGAATATAAATAAATACATACTGTAGATCTATACCTTTTATCTCACAACGTGCAAGCATCATGGTGTGTGCCATAAAAGGGGTAGATTTATTTATTTATTCATTTCCAACATTTATATACATTTCTACACAGACAAAGCCATGGTTTGTCCCTAGTGAAGTTGGCTATGATTTATGGCTGAACTGGAAGTGTGAATATTTTCATCAGCATTGATAGTCCTCCCCTCTCATGTTGGCAGTTTGAGAGAATTACTGGAAAGAGTGCTGGAGTTGTAGAAACATTGCCCTCACTCTGAATAGATTTCATTTGCCCACAGTGACTGCAAAGGGGCAAGGATCACCTATATGGACCATGTGGAAGGCATTGCTTTGCTTGCCTTCAATGATGTCATTACACAGTCAAATCTGATTATCTTTGTAGTGTTGTGACATCATCATATCCACTACTCGATCCCTGGCTGGGATCACACCAGGAAGAAGATATAATCCAGAGGAAAACAGTGGCAAAACAGCAACAGAGGCATCAATGGTAGTGAAAAACTTTGTGAAATGGTTAACATCTGCACTTTTAAGGGTTATTTTAGAAACATTTCTTCATCTCCAAAAGCACTATTTTCAAACCCCACTAAAATGAGTGAATACATGGAATAGCCTTAAAAAAAAAAGACCACAGCAAGTATTGTGTAAATACTTTACAAACCTGTCCGCATTCATCCTTAGTCCAGTGAGGTTTCCAATTCAAGCCCCCAAATTCCTGAGAGTTTCCATATAAGGTGTGTGTACATAAGAACAGCCCTGCTGGATCAGGCCAAGGGCTTCTCTAGCTCAGCATCCTGCTCGCACAGTGGCCAACCAGATGCTCACGGGAAGCTTGAAAGCAGGACCTGAATGCAAAGCGCACTCTCCACACTTGCGATTCCCAGCAACCGGCATTTTGAGGCATACTGCCTCTTGCAGTGGAGGTATAAAATAGCCATCGTGGCTAGTAGCCATAGATAGTCATATCCTCCATGAATTTGTGTAATCCTCTTTTAAAGCCATGTCATCTTTGCATCGGCCATGAGTTTAATTTCTGCATTTCAGACCTTCATCGAAAGGGGACAACGATTACACTTTTGTAGGTTTCTCCCTTCCCCTCTTCACGCACACAGACTGATGTTTGTTTTAAATTACCACGTACAATTGTTTGCATCTCTGCTTTATGGCTTACATGTAATTAAAAATTTAATCATGGATCTATGGTATCTGTCCTAGAGATCACTAATTGGGTGGACTCATTCAAAGAAATGCAACCGAAACATGCCGGCCTGAACTTCCCAACACAATTTGCAGTTCATTTATTCTTTCAAATATAAGACATTCACTGTTAATTCTGGTAAGGGGGCAGCTTATGATACACATAAATACACTTCTCTTTATAGTCAGTTTTACTCTTCTATAAGACACTCTCAGAAACACCAGTTACTTAAAATCAAAGCTGTAACGTACTAGACGGCAGATTCTCCTCTTCTCTTCCTCTCTCCTTTCAAATAATCATACATTTATGCACCACCAAGTTTCATCTACAGTGTCAAAGACTGACAGATCCCACTTAAAACTATGTACTCCTGGGCATAGATTAGGCAGTAATGAGGTGCAGGGAAAAGCGGGAACACCCTAATGGAAACATTCCTTTTTAATTTGTGCACTTTTTCCTCTTCAAGAACTCTTTTTTTAATGATTCAGTTCCTCGAGGAACAACTCAACATGAGAAAAGGGCTGGGAATAAAGAGCTTCATGCAAAGGTCACCGGTGTCCTATCCTGATCAGCTGTAGGAGGGCACAATGAACACCCAAGGATGGCAGAAACAGATTAGGATGGCAAGACCTTGGATAGCTCCAAGAATACAAGTTGCTCCAAAGACAACTGGGGCTCAGCTGAGGCCTTTTATTATCCTTGCTTCTCCCAGGCTATACCCACTTTCTGAAGAGTGGGAATCCTTAAAGTGGCCATCCTCTGGCATGGGGCCTAACATCCTAAAGGTGTATAAAGTGATGTATGGCATGGAAAAAGCAGACAGAGGAAAGGTTTTCTCCCTTCCCCATAACATTAGAACTCTTGGATATCCAATGAAGCCGAATGTTGGAGGATTCAGGACAGACAAAAGGAAATACTTCTTCACACAGTGCACAGTTAAACTATGGGATTCGCTCCCACAAGAGACAGTGATGGCTACCAACTTGAATGGCTTTAAAAGAGGATTAGGCAAATTTGTGGAGGATATGGCTATCAGTGGCTACTGGCCATGATGGCTATGTTCTACCTCCACTGTTGGAAGGAGTATGCTTCTGAATACCAGTTGTTGGGAAACCGCAAGAGAGGAGAGGTGCTGCTGTGCTCAGGTTCTGCTGTCAAGCTTCCTATGAGCAGCTGATGGGCCACTGTGAGAACAGGATGCTGGACTAGATGGGCAATTGGCCTGATCCAGCAGCCAGGCTCTCCTTACGTTCTTATTCTGTCATCTCTCACGCAGTTCCTATGGAGGGTCGTAGCTCAGTGGTAGAACATCTGCTCTGCATGCAGAATGTCTCAGATTCAATCTCCAGCATCTCTAGGTAGGGTTGGGGAAAGATTCGCACCTGAAACTTTGGAAAGCTGCTGCAGTCCGTGTTGACAATATTGAGGTGGACGGACCAATGGACTGACTTGGTATATAAGGCAGCTTCTTATATAAGGCAGTTCTGGGGACAATGAGACCCCTGGTGTACAAGAGGGTGGTTTCTCAGGGAAATCTAGCTGAGGGAGTGCTGTCTCCAGGGATCTCAGTTAGAGGGTCTCTGGCTGAAGGCCCCTCCCCCACATGACAGACTCCAGCATGGTGTTGGGGCCGGGGTTCAGCACCTCTGGGGCTTGTGCTGCTAATATTCACAATCCGCCCTGGGCTCCTACTGGGAGGAAGGGCGGGATAAAAATCTAAGAAATAAATAAATAATAAAGCCAGTCCCGGCTGCTGCACAGAGTTGGGGTGATGACAATTGGTAAGATGGTGGTGACCACCAGATGTGACCATATAAAGCTATCTTCTTGGTCTATCTAGCTCAGCATTATCTACTCTGAGTGGCAGCCACTCTCTAAGTCCTACCTGTGAGTGAAACTACACGTCATTGGGAACTTCTTCACAAACCCAGAAAATTATCTTATACTGAGTCAGGCCATTCGCTCAGGCGTGGGGAACCTCTGGCCCTTCAGATGTAGCTGAGCTACAACTCCTATCAGCCCCAGCTAACATGGCCAAAGGTTCCCTGCACCTGATCTATCTCCATATTTTCTACGCAGTGGTTTCAGGAAGTGGAAATTCCCAGACCTATCTGGAGATGCCAGGAATTGAAACAGGGCACCTTCTGCATGCAAAGCAGAGTCTCTACCACTGAGCTGCAACCCTTCCGAGCTTCATGGCTATGTGGGGGAAGGCAATCTTCAGAGGGGGCTGACGGGAAGGAAGAAATAAACCTCCCTTCCCTGTGTGCTGTGATCCTGATAACAGATTCCCCCACACACGCCAGAGCTTGGAAAAGTTACTTTTTTGAACTACAACTCCCATCAGCCCAATCCAGTGGCCATGCTGGCTGGGGCTGATGGGAGTTGTAGTTCAAAAAAAGTAACTTTTCCAAGCTCTGCCACACACACATAGCTGTAGCAATTAATTTAAGGAAAACAGATGTTGCTGCATTAAGTGTAACATGTAGTTTGAAACCAAACCCTACCTTCCAGCCCATCTGCTCCCACGGGTGATACATGCTCTGGTCTCCTCTCGCTTAGACTACTGTAATGCGCTCTACGTGGGGCTACCCTTGAAAACGGTCCAGAAATTACAACTGATACAGAATGCGGCGGCTCGATTGCTCATGAATAGCCATCGCCATGATCATATTACTCCTGTGTTAGTAGATCTACGCTGGCTACCAGTTATTTACCGGGCCCAATTCAAGGTGTTGGTGTTGACCTTTAAACCCCTATACGGTTTCGGCCCAGTTTATCTGAAGGACCGCCTCCAGCATCACCAATTATGCCACCTGATGAGATCAGCCACACAAGACCTTCTCTCGGTTCCACCAGTTAAAACAGCGAGACTGGTGCGGACCAGAGAGAGGGCATTTTCAATTGTGGCCCTCACCCTCTGGAATTCCCTTCCTTTCAATCTTCGCCATGCCCCCTCCCTAATAGGTTTCCGCCGGGCCTTGAAAACCTGGCTATTCAGGCAGGCCTATGGGATCTCTGGGGCGGGTTAGTTATTAATGTTGTTATTAATTGGTAGTGTGGTGCTTAGATGAATGATGGTCTTATTGACTGTATATTGTATTTTATTGTATTAATGTACGTCGCCTAGAGTGGCCGTTAATTCGGCCAGATAGGCGACTCATAAATAAATTTTTATTATTATTATTATTATAAAGAGTCCAGATATTGAACCTGGGGCTTTGTGAATGCAAAGCACACGGTCTGCCACTGTACTTTGCTGCTCTGTGACGCCACCTCAAGCATTTGAAGGGATGATGCATGTCTGCAAATATGAGGGTGGGACTCACAGGACTGAATACAAATATATATATATATATATATATATATATATATATATATATATATATATATATATATATATATAGGCACACCCACTAGCATGTCAGGGAGAACAGCTAGGCTAGAATCATTCTGCTTGACTCCCAGTGCCTTTCCAGACATCCTTCTTATAGCACATTCACGATGATTTGTGCTCATGATGCTGTCAGGGCGATCACACACAATCCTGCTCTCAACACTGTTTGCACCTGCAAATGCTTTGGGCTGGTCACACTGCTTCATTTTCAGTCACTGCACATCCTGTCACTTCCTGCTGAAATCCTGTAACTTTTCATACCACAAATGTTCCGGTTTATTTTTGTCTCACTTTTGTTGCAAGTATATGATAGCACTGGAGAAGCATTGCAACCCACCCACCCCAAACCTAATAAAGCAGGGGAAAAACTTCTAACATTAATGCAGACTTAATGTATCAAGAACATGTTGGCAAATACAATAACACCAGTCTGGAGGGCTCCTAGTTTTCTATGAGTATGGTCGTTTTTTCTGCAGAGAAGCCCAAAACAGGCATCAGTGGCCACTGAGCCTTGCTGGGGGCCTGGGAACCACCTGAGGATGCCAAGTGCTGATTATGGGCCTAGTGCAGGCACAGGTTGAGATCTAAGAAGGTAAAAAGTATGCAGTGACCTTTTCCTCCCCTTTGTTGCCAGGGAAACATATAAGCTGCTGCTATTTCAGTATCAGCAATGACAATTTTTTTCATAAAAAGTAACTGAAAGAGAGCCACACAGACATAGCATTTCTGGATGTTGCAGAGCTTCAAACACACCTTGCAAGTGTAAGCCTGGCTCTTCTCCCATCCAGAGGAGTTCTCATTAGCTTGTGCTTCAAGACTTTTTAAAATTATAGCAAGCATGCTCAGGTTAAGCTTGCCAAATCTTAAAGGATTCATGCTTGCTCCTATAGACCTTTCGTGTGATCCCCCCCCCCACATTTCCTAGAGAATGGATCCAAACGCTGGCAATGGCAGAACTGAAATATGATCAGAAAATGTGTGCTATCTTCCATTCTTCTTCCTCTTCTTCATTGCAAACCCCCCTCTGTTCTGAATAAAGCCCTACGAGGAGAGACTGAAAGAACTGGGCATGTTTAGCCTGGAAAAGAGAAGAGTGAGGGGAGATATGATAGAACTCTTCAACAGTGGCGTCACTAGGGTTGGTGTCACCCGGTGCGGCCTGCAGCGCCTTCTCTCTCCGAGCAATCGCGTGCACGGCGGAGCGTGTGTGCGGCCTCTATGAGCGCGCGGCCGCCGCTTCCAACTTCTAACAGCCGAGAAAGGCAGCTGGTGTGCCACGTGAAGACTCTCGTTGGTGCCTAGGTGGTGCCTGGGGGCGGCGGCTCTGGGTGTCACCCCCGTCTGGTGGTGTCATCCAGTGCGGCCCGCACCTGCCGCACTGCCCTAGTGACGCCCCTGCTCTTCAAGTACTTGAAAGGTTGTCACACAGAGGAGGGCCAGGATCTCTTCTCAATCATCCCAGAGTGCAGGACATGGAATAATGGGCTCAAGTTGCAGGAAGCCAGATTTTGACTAACATCAGGAAAAACTTCCTAACTGTTAGAGAGGTACAACAATGGAACTAATGACCTAGGGAGGTGGTGGGCTCTCCAACACTAGAAGGATTCAAGAGGCAGCTGGACAGCCACCTGTCTGGTATGCTTTAAGCTGGGTTCTTGCACTGAGCAGGGGGTTGGACTCGATGGCCTTATAGGCCCCTTCCAACTCTACTATTCTATGATGCTATTCTATGAATGCATTTCAGGTCACAGAGTATGTTATTCTAGCCTCTTCCAAGGCTCTATCTTTTCATGACATCTGTGGTGCCCTAATCTGCTGCACATCTTCAGGGCATACTTTGACTCAAAACCTCACATTTATTCTCACCTCCATCCCTTCAGAGGTCGTTTCCATCCAGCGCTAAGGTGAACCCTTTCCTCCACATCTCGGAGATTCATTCCCTCCACAGCCCACCTTGTTTTATCTATAAACCTGCATTACACATTAGTGGTACTTTTCTTACAAAAGTCATTTACTGAGAAAGTGAAATAATATCGATCTCCAAAGCCAATTCCTGTACTGCTCCAATCACCAGGCTGACCTGTAACCTCTCTTACTCCAGTTTATATCTACCCTGTTTTCAGTCCCTGAAAGGCGATGTTGGGCCTTAGAGCTCAGGTCCTTCTTCACAGAATCATAGAATAGTAGAGTTGGAAGGGGCCTGTAAGGCCATCAAGTCCAACCCCATTCAATGCAGGAATCCAACTTAAAGCATATCAGATAGGTGGCTGTCTAGCTGCTTCTTGATTTCCTCCAGTGTTAGAGAGCCCACCAACTCCCTAGGGAATTGGTTCCATTGTCAGTTTTTCCTGATGTTCAGACAAAATATGGTTTCCTGTAACTTGAGCCCATTATTCTGTGTCCTGCACTCTGGGATGATTGAGAAGAGATCCTGGCCCTCCTCTGTGTGGAAAACTTTCAAGTACTTGAAGAGTACGCTTCCCATAGGCATGCAGTTGGCCACTAAAAGCAGGATGCTGAACTAGATGGGCCAATGGCCTGATCCAGCAGGCTCTTCTTATGTGCTTATGGGACCTGGAGGAACATCTAGCAGGCGTGTTGGCAGGCAATGGAATAAGACATTACCAGGTAACCCAGATCTAACCAAAACAGCTGACATTATCCTTCTCCCGCCCTAACCCAGCAGCATTTTATAGATGAATCAGGCCAGAGAAAAACAAAGTGGGTGGCCCAAGAGGACATCAGAATCCTGGGAACCTTGGGCAGCAGAGCAATGATCCAAAGGCGCCTAGCTCCTAAAAATGGGAAATTGCAAGGGTTCTCCACTTCTCTGCAAATGCTATGTGAATGCCTCAGCAGATTCCCTGGATTTATTATGCCCACAGTTCAATGCACCCCCAAGTTTTCATAAATCTTCTTTGCAAATGGCCCTCTCTCTCTCTCTCTCGTGTGTGTGTGTGAGTTTCAGGTGGTGGTGCACATTTATGCAATCCACTATACAGCTTTTGCGCTGCATAGAAACAGCTTGTGTTGATGTTGCTATTGAAGTCCACTTCTCTAATGGCAGCAGAGAGGCAACCCAGTCTATGACTAGAGATGGGGGGGGGGAACAGAAACATTTTGGAAAAATATTTTTTTTGTTTTTCTGGGAAAAAACCTGGAAAGTTCTAAGGGAAAAACCTGAAAGCCCCCCCCCCCAACAGTCCCCCCCATTCCCCCCATTTTTCCCCTTGGGCCTTCGCATCTCTGTTTATAACCCAGTCAGGTTAAAATAGTTCAGTTTAAGCTGGTTTGCATTCACACAGAGGGATTCCTTTTAGCTGCTGTAGTTAAGGAGAGGCTTGCAAGACACAGACAGAAGGTTCTAGGAGAGGAGAAGTCACCAGAGCCAACTCATAAGCTGGTGGCTGCCCATTGCCAATGTAAAAAGTGTCCTACATCTCCCTGGATTTCCTGTTTCATCAGCTCTCTGGCCTTCTGTTATCCTCCTTCTCCATCCTTGCTACCAGGAACACCCAGGCCCTGCAGTCACCAGAGGCTGTGTAAGGTTTCCTAGAAGGTTGGAAAAGTTACTTTTTTAAACTACAACTCCCATCAGCCCCAGCCAGCATGGCCACTGGATTGGGCTGATGGGAGTTGTAGTTCAAAAACATAACTTTGCCAAGCTCTGGGTTTCCTAGAAGGTTGGAAGCTGTCTTATACTGAGTCAGGTTATTGGATCGTCTAGCTCAGTATTGTCTACACTGACTGGCAGCTCCAGGGTTTCAGATTAAAATCCCTCCCAGCCCTACCTGGAGATGCTGGGGGTTGAACTTGGGACCGTCTGCATGCAAAGCAGATGCTCTGCCACTGAGCTACGGCCCTTTCCTCGGAGCTGGAAGTCTGAGGCAGGAGGGAAGGAGAGCATAGCCCAATGGAACATAGACAGTGGGGTGTGTGATGGGCGTGTAGACCGCAAGGTGTTTTGCCTGCCTGCTGCGAAGGTTGCAGATATCGCCCGTCGTTTAGATAGTTTGGTAGACAGTGCTGGGGAGGAGTCAGTGGTCGTGGTGCCCGTTGGCACCGACGACATGGGGAAATGCAGCCGTGAGGTCCTGGAAGCAAAATTTAGGTTGCTAGGTAGGATGCTGAAAGCCAGGACCTCCAAGGTGGCTTTATCTGAAATGCTACTGGTTCCATGCGCAGGACCAGCCAGACAGGCCCAGCTTTGCAGTCTCAATGCGTGGATGAGACGATGGTGTCGGGTGGAAGGGTTTGGATTTGTTAGGCACTGGGGAACATTTTGGGACAAGCCGGGCCTGTACAAAAGGAACGGGCTCCACTTGAACCAGAATGGAACCAGACTGCTGGCGCTTAAAATTAAAAAGGTAGCAGAGCAGCTTTTAAACTGACTGAGGGGGGAAACCCAACAGGAGCTAAGGAAGGTCCGGTTCGGAATAAACCTCCCCCCTGGGATAAAAACCAAAGAAATGATGAAATTTTAAAAGGGGTAGGCCTAGAAGTAGTCATTGTGAGAGCAGGGGCACAGGATATAAATTCAGAAGAGCAAAATTACCACAGGCCAAACCACAAGTGCCAAAGACACTTGAAGAGAGACACTGCTTACAAGTGCCTGTACGCTAATGCTAGGAGCCTCCGAACCAAGATGGGAGAACTGGAGTGCTTGGTCTTAAAGGAGAGCATTGATATAGTGAGCATAACGGAGACCTGGTGGAATGGAGAAAACCAGTGGGATACGGTTATCCCTGGATATAAACTATATCGGAAGGACAGGGAAGGACGTATTGGTGGCGGAGTCGCTCTATACGTGAAAGAAGGCATTGAATCCAGCAAGCTCGAAACCCCAAAAGAGGCGGACTCCTCCACAGAATTGTTGTGGGTGGCGATACCATGCCCCAGGAGGGGCTTAATACTGGGAACGATCTATCATCCCCCTGATCAAAATGCTCAGGGAGACCTTGAGATGAGATATGAAATTGAGGAAGCATCCAAACTAGGAAATGTGGTAGTAATGGGTGACTTCAACTACCCGGACATAGACTGGCTGCATATGTGTTCCAGTCATGACAAAGAAGCAAAGTTTCTAGATATTCTAAATGACTATTCCCTAGACCAGTTGGTCATGGAACCGACCAGAGGGACGGCAACCCTGGACTTAATTCTCAGTGGGGACCGGGACCTGGTGCGAGATGTAAGTGTTGTTGAACCGATTGGGAGCAGTGACCACAGTGCTATTAAATTAAACATACATGTAAATGGCCAATTGCCAAGAAAATCCAACACGGTCACATTTGACTTCAAAAGAGGAAACTGCACAAAAATGAAGGGATTGGTAAAAAGAAAGCTGAAAAACAAAGTCCAGAGGGTCACATCACTCGAAAATGCTTGGAAGTTGTTTAAAAACACTATATTAGAAGCTCAACTGGAGTGCATACCGCAGATCAGAAAAGGTACCGCCAGGGCCAAGAAGATGCCAGCATGGTTAACGAGCAAAGTCAAGAAAGCTCTTAGGGGCAAAAAGTCTTCCTTCAGAAAATGGAAGTCTTGTCCGAATGAAGAAAATAAAAAAGAACACAAACTCTGGCAAAAGAAATGCAAGAAGACAATAAGGGATGCTAAACAAGAATTTGAGGAGCACATTGCTAAGAACATAAAAACCAACAACAAAAAATTCTATAAATACATTCAAAGCAGGAGACCATCTAGGGAGGCGATTGGACCCTTGGATGATAAGGGAGTCAAAGGTGTACTAAAGAACGATAAGGAGATTGCAGAGAAGCTAAATGAATTCTTTGCATCTGTCTTCACAGTGGAAGATATAGGGCAGATCCCTGAACCTGAACTAACATTTGCAGGAAGGGATTCTGAGGAACTGAGACAAATAGTGATAACGAGAGAGGAAGTTCTAGGCTTAATGGACAATATAAAAACTGACAAATCACCGGGCCCGGATGGCATCCACCCGAGAGTTCTCAAAGAACTGAGATATGAAATTGCTGATCTGCTAACTAAAATATGTAACTTGTCCCTCGGGTCCTCCTCCATGCCTGAGGACTGGAAAGTGGCAAATGTAACGCCAATCTTCAAAAAGGGATCCAGAGGGGATCCCGGAAATTACAGGCCAGTTAGCTTAACTTCTGTCCCTGGAAAACTGGTAGAAAGTATTATTAAAGCTAGATTAACTAAGCACATAGAAGAACAAGCCTTGCTGAAGCAGAGCCAGCATGGCTTCTGCAAGGGAAAGTCCTGTCTCAGTAACCTATTAGAATTCTTTGAGAGTGTCAAAGAATATAGATAGAGGTGATCCAGTGGACATAGTTGTCAGCTCTGCACTGAGTCAGCAGTGCCGGTGGGGGCTGGAAATTCCTGGGTCGTTAGCTGGGAAGGGAAGTCCTCAGCCGGCAGTCTGGTTGTAAATCTGCCAGGCCAACGAGGAGGGAACCTGATAAAGGCCAGGCCGGTCTGAAGCTTACTTGCCAAGTCAGAAGTCCAGAAGCGAGGTCAGTAGAGGTCCAGGATCAATTGCCAAGGGGTCAGTCCAAGAGATGCTGCAGGGAAAATAGGTATACACGAAGCCACATCTGACATTGCAGTCAGCAACAAGCTGAAGCCAAGGTGTGCCTTATAAGGAGCAGGTTTGACAGCAGGTGTGAGCCCTCAGCGTTTTGGCCTTAAGGGGACAGGCCTGCCTCTCTTCTGCCTGACCTTCTGCTGTCTACGTTCTGCAGGTGAGGGGGGAGTATCCTGTTCACTGTCTGCGTCTGGCTGCAGGGCCTCCGCTGTATCTGGGGTGCTCTGCAGCTGAGGGGGAGAAGGAGCTGGATTCTCAGGAGTCTCCTCCATGTCTCCTTCTGGGTTTGCTGCTCCTGGGTCTGCTGCTGTTACTCCCGAGTCGTCCTCATCTGAGGAGTCCTCTGACGGGGCCATGACAATAGTGTACTTAGACTTTTAAAAAGCGTTTGACAAGGTACCTCACCAAAGACTTCTGAGGAAGCTTAGCAGTCATGGAATAAGAGGAGAGGTCCTCTTGTGGATAAGGAATTGGTTAAGAAGCAGAAAGCAGAGAGTAGGAATCAACGGACAGTTCTCCCAATGGAGGGCTGTAGAAAGTGGAGTCCCTCAAGGATTGGTATTGGGACCTGTACTTTTCAACTTGTTCATTAATGACCTAGAATTAGGAGTGAGCAGTGAAGTGGCCAAGTTTGCTGATGACACTAAATTGTTCAGGGTTGTTAAAACAAAAAGGGATTGCGAAGAGCTCCAAAAAGATCTCTCCAAACTGAGTGAATGGGCGGAAAAATGGCAAATGTAATTCAATATAAACAAGTGTAAAATTATGCATATTGGAGCAAAAAATCTGAATTTCACATATATGCTCATGGGGTCTGAACTGGCGGTGACCGACCAGGAGAGAGACCTCGGGGTTGTAGTGGACAGCACGATGAAAATGTCGACCCAGTGTGCGGCAGCTGTGAAAAAGGCAAATTCCATGCTAGCAATAATTAGGAAAGGTATTGAAAATAAAACAGCCGATATCATAATGCCGTTGTATAAATCTATGGTGCGGCCGCATTTGGAATACTGTGTACAGTTCTGGTCGCCTCATCTCAAAAAGGATATTACAGAGTTGGAAAAGGTTCAGAAGAGGGCAACCAGAATGATCAAGGGGATGGAGCAACTCCCTTATGAGGAAAGGTTGCAGCATGTGGGGCTTTTTAGTTCAGAGAAAAGGCGCGTCAGAGGAGACATGATAGAAGTGTATAAAATTATGCATGGCCTTGAGAAAGTGGATAGAGAAAAGTTCTTCTCCCTCTCTCATAATACTAGAACTCGAGGACATTCAAAGAAGCTGAATGTTGGAAGATTCAGGACAGACAAAAGGAAGTACTTCTTTACTCAGTGCATAGTTAAACTATGGAATTTGCTCCCACAAGATGCAGTAATGGCCACCAGCTTGGATGGCTTTAAAAGAAGATTAGACAAATTCATGGAGGACAGGGCTATCAATGGCTACTAGCCATGATGGCTGTGCTCTGCCACCCTAGTCAGAGGCAGCATGCTTCTGAAAACCAGTTGCCGGAAACCTCAGGAGGGGAGAGTGTTCTTGCACTCGGGTCCTGCTTGCGGGCTTCCCCCAGGCACCTGGTTGCCACTGTGAGAACAGGATGCTGGACTAGATGGGCCACTGGCCTGATCCAGCAGGCTCTTCTTATGTTCTTATGTTCTTATGGCAGAGCAGATGCGTTGCATGCAGAAGGTCCCGTGGAAACCCTGCACAGCCACTGCCAGTCAGTGCAGCCTGGGGATGAGGAACCTTTTTCCGGTCAAGGGTTGCATTCCCTTCAGGGTAATCTGGTGAAGCTGCACGCCAGCAGAGGGATGAAAAGCCACAGAAATAAAGCAGACTAATTTGGGAGAAAACCAAAGTCTGCAGCAAGTGTGGAAAACAGAACTTCCAGGGGAAGAGAATCCCAGAGAAGTGGTGGCACAATGCTGAAAGGACATCCTTGAACCACAGCATGCTTCACCGCAGGGGCGTGTGTCACCATCAGTGGATCTTCAGCCACAGATCAAAGTGAGCAGGGTGGGATGCTGGGGGATCCTAAAACGGGCCCATCTAGTCCAGCATCGTATTCTTACAGCAGTCAACCAGATACATCTTCAATCAGGACCTGAGTTCTACAGGGCTCTCCCAACACGATTCCCAGTAACTGGCATATTGCCTACGACAGTGGAGGGAGAAGATAGCCATCACGGCTTGTACCCACCAAGAGCCTTATCGGCCATGAATTTGTCTTTTGAAATCATCCATGTTGGTGGCCATTGCCACATCTCGTGGGAGTAAATTCCATGCTTTAACCATGCACTCTGAACTATGCACTATGTAAAGGTGGCGGCTTCTCAGAGCCTTCAGCTCCCTTAGGCCTAAAAGAGGTGATGCTTATTAGCTCCAAAGAACTACAAACAGAAACATTCTAGCATGAAGAGATTGAAATGATTCAATGCCAAGAAAAGGTGATTCAGCAAAAAAACAACAACAGAGTACCATCTTGTCTATTCCCTTTTCTCTATACATACAGGCAAGTTCAGGGGATGTGGCTAAGTAAGAATGAGTGAAGGACAAGGGCAGTAAGAAAAAAAATCCTTCATTAGACAGGTCTCGGTTTGTTTTGCACATTCTCTTTTGTGCAAATATGTGCATTTCATTTTAATAAGTCTACAATCGATATTGTACTTCAACAATTATGAAAGAGCCAGTCTGGAGATGAGATGGAATTTGCTTGTTATTCCAAAACACCCTTCCATTTCTGAATGTTGCAAAACATCTTAACTCCAGTATTGACCATGGTGGCAGGGGCTTATGGGAATTGGAGTCCAACAACGTCTGGAGGACCATAGGTTCCTCCTACCTTTGGTATATAGCAGGGACTAGTAGCCATTGATAGCCTTATCCTCCATGAATTCTTTTAAAGCCATCTAAGACAATGGTCCTCACCACATCTGCAGGCAGTGAATCTCATAGGTGAAATTTGCAGTCTCTGATAATTTAGTTATGAGATCATGAATAAAACTCTCAACTCATTCTAAATCAGAGCAAAGAAACAGACACTAAAATCGAAATCCTGCAAAACAGCGTATGTCTATACACACACAAGTGGCACAATAATGCAAACTGTTGTAGTTCCAAATTAATCCCCCCCATTTTTATGGGGGAAATTGACATTTTTGAAGGAAAAAACCAACCCCCCTCCCCAAACAACAGTCAATGAAACGGGAAACTCGCCCCAATTACAGAAGTTAGGGCTGCAAAACTGAGGATTTTCTCCCCAGCTCAATTTCCAGAGAGCTGAAGGATAAGTGCTTAGGAAAGTGCTGCTCTTTGCATCCACTTTCAGCTCCTGCCACACAAAATTGGCAGCAGCACAGAAAAGTCAGAAAAACAAGTGAAGTAGGACATTTTTAGTTAGAGGGTAGAGAAGGCAGTTGGTAATGACAGCAGAGGAGAAAGCAGGAGCCGTCAGTTGCTTTTGACGACTGTAAGAAACTCAGACAGCAGCCTCAAAAACAGCTCCAAGAGATCCTCTCGTTGCCCCGGTCAGGAGAAGCTTCTGGCCATGCATAGCCAAGTGGAGTGGATCCTTCCCACCCAACAAAAATAATCAAACGTTCTGAAACACTGGCGCTGGGAAGAGGCTTGAAGGTAAGGATGCCAATTAGGATGTGTGCTACTCTGCCCACTGCGCAATTGCAGGGCCCCCCACCAAAAGCTCTTTAACATGTCCAGACAGACGTCACTGTAAATCATGGTTAAAGAAGCTTCACTGTGGGTTGGCACAACATTGTCACTGACAAACAGTGGTTTGCAAGGGGTCAGCAAATGAGAATCAAAAAGCATAGTTTGATTTCCAGGAAGGTACCTGGGCTAGTTTGTCACAGGAAAAAACAACAAACCCTTATAACACCTTACATTTTATTATGGCATGGTTTGATGTGAGTTTGCAAGCCATGTTTTGTACTATCTACAGTTTGGCGGGATGCCTGAACTGACAAACCAGTTATAGTCATTGGGCTGCATCCAGAGGCTATTGTGCCATGGAAGCAGAAGTGCTGAGCAAACAGAAAACAAGAGGAGATACTTTTGGAAGTACTTTTGTACTTTTGGAAACTCAAACCATGGCTTAACCTATAAACTGTGGTTACTACAAACTATGGATTGGCACGATGCCTGGACTGACAAGCCAAAGTTTGTGATTGGCTGGCAAACCAGAACCTCTGTTTTGAAGAGGGTTTGCAAACCACATTTTGATCTACCTTGTATTCAATAAGTTGTCTCCATTGGCAAACTATAGTTACAACCACTGCCTGCCTCCATCGGTTGCTGTATTATGAACAAATGCTTAACATTATGAAGCCATGCACTGCTGAGAGGATGCAAACAAAGGCAGACAAGCCACTCTAAAAGAGATTTTGCTTGTTGTATGTTCAAACCATAATCAGTGGTTAGCACAAGCCGTCATTAGGCATGATGCCTTCACGGATACTTTGTGTACACATGCAGGACTAGACGTTACCCTTCTCTAGTTTTGTTCTGGAAATTTTATTAGAGAATTGGCCAGGAAACAACTATAAGCTTCATGTTTTATTTTTTATTTTTTAAAAAGATGTAACAGAGACAGCTAAGATATTATTTCGTGTCCTGCATTCTGGGATGATTGAGAAGAGATCCTGGCCCTCTGTGTGACAACCTTTCAAGTTTTGGCCATAGCAGACAGCAAGATGAATAATGTAGGTTTTAGCTGAAGCTGAACTGTAGAGGAATGGAAACAGTACTGATTGTGACTAACAGAAATCACTGCCTCCTTATACCCATCAAGCCTCACACAGTTATAATTAAGAGAGGAATAGTGGAGCCATATTTGCTGGCCCCATCTTGGTCACACCCCTGTCCCCGCCGCCCTTCATGCGTTGGAAGTTGGGGAGGTCTGAAGAGCCTAATCTATGCATGTAGGCTTCCTGTATTATTTAGATCCTTGATCGTGAATGGCTCAAAACTGTTTGGGAAGACTGCTCACATGCAGGACGGTCCTCATTTAAGGCCTGACCTCCTCCCAAAAGCATGGACGACATCACTGATGGGAGTGCAATGGAGAAAGTGATGTTAGCAACTGCAACTCCACTGTTGTGGCTCTATTGCACTGTTCCCCTCATGCAATTCTAATCACATGAGGCTTTGAACACCAGAAGAGGAGTCACACATACTTCTTCTTCATCTTGTGATGACTGCATGTGTGAATGCCAGATCAAAGGCGGTACAGTGCAGAGAGAACATTTGTATCAGCTCACAAATAATGCTTTTAAACTGAGCCCATTCCCGCATTCACCTGTGGCTTATCAAGTGGTGAGCATGCATTTGTGTAGAAAGGCTGGAAGAATCCAGTACTTAGGAACATAGGAAGCTGCCTTGTACAGTCAGATCATTGGTCTACTTAGCTCAATATTCATTACACTGACTGGCAGCAGCTGTCCAAGGTTTCAGGTAGGGATCTCTCCTAGCTCTACTTGGAGATGCCGGGGATTGAACCTGGGGCCTTCTGCATGCGAGGCAGATGCTCTACCCCTGAGGTATGGCCCTTCCCCTAAAGCTACAATCTTATGAATTCCAGTGTGGACTGACCTCATCTGTACCACTTGGAAAACCATGTGGACTGGGACTTAGATAGCCACTGGCTTTGACGCTTCCAAAATATCCTGCTGAGAATCTGATGTCCACCCACTACACTTTGACACTTGGTGGCCACACCATATAGAGTTGAGTGCTACTGAAATGAAAGAAGTTGTGCCACACACCCTTAGGAACATAGAAAGCTACCTTCTAGTGAGCCCGGCCATTGATCCATCTAGTTCAGTACTGTCTACACTAACAGGCAGCGGCTCTCCAGGGTTTCAGATGAGGCCATTCCCAGCCCTACCTGGAGATGCTGGGGACTGAACGTGGGTACTTCTGCATGCAAAGTAAATGCTCTACCCATGATCTATGGCCTTTCCCCATTTTTAGCAGCCACTGGCAGACCTAGCCTCCCTGAATGTATCTAATACTTTGGCACTCCTGTATATGCTAGTGATCCCCACGGCATCCTGTGGCACTGAATTCCACAGATAAACTTTGAATCATGTGAAGTGTTTATGTGCAGGCAAAAAGGTCTAGGACAGCCTTTCCCAACTAGTGGGCCACCAGATGTTGTTGGACCACAATTCCAATCTTTCCTGACCATTGGCAATGCTGGCTGAGGCTGATGGGAGTTGTGGTGCAACAACATCTGGTGGCCCACTAGTTGGGAAAGGCTGGTCTAGGAACCTACAAGGCACAGCAGTGGCGGCTGGTGCCCACTGGAACTGGTGGGGCGGGAGGCAGGGAGCCCAACAGTAGGTGGCGCCAGTGCCAATGGCAGGCAGAGCCAACAAATTTTAGTTTTGACCCCATCCTCTCCCTGCTAAGTTGTAGCAGGGCAACACCGAGACTAAAGAGGAGGAGGAACCTGACACAGGCAGTGCCAACCCCTGGTCTGGATCTAAGTGAGAAGCCAGGCTGGTGAAACTGGCTGGGGGCAGTCAGAGATTGGTGGAGCCATGTCCCACTTGCCACTGGGCTCTGGACCTTTTGCTTGAGGTCTCATTTGGCTTCTGAACCTCTAACACACATTTTCCAATATTTCTACACAGCCTTGGAGGCTAGAAACTTGCTTGCCGTTTCCTCCCCCCCTTTCCCTCAGGAACCAAATTCCACCCATTTAGCTCTCTTACTCTCCTACCTAGACTCAAGAGTTTGGGGGATGCCGGTAAAGATAAGCAGCAATGGAAGTTCTTCTCAGTATCATCAATGTGCCCAGGAGACAGGCACAATACGATACAGGAGAAAGCTGCACAATAGGAACCAGTGGACTTTGGAAATCTTCTTGTAATGGCATCCTCACTAGGGCTGCACTAACTGTTTGTGGGTAAACAAAAAGATCTCACATAATCAGAGACCACGTGATGATGTCACTGTACCATGAAGCCAATCATGGCTTTGTGGTGACATTACTGAGGGCAAAAAAAGCCTTCACGCTGAATGGCGGTGAGGGAATATATCCTTGTTGCTGAGGCATCTAGCCACCTATCACCTGAAGACCAGACTCCTTCCCATATCAGACATAAGTACAGGATTGAGTGAACCTGTCAGTTTCTGTTTCTCTCAGTTTCTCGTCTTCCAATCTTAAATTCAGTTCACTATATTTCCAAACCAGTCTGTATTTTTAAAAAAAGGCCTCAGGAAAAGTCACCAGCATTTTAGTATGAGTTTCTCCGAATAAACATATTTTTGTATGCAATTTTGCCTGATGTAAGGCATTTGTGCATTTTTTTTCACTAACAGATGCATTTAAATGCAGGCTTTCCCTTGCTACATGCATTTTTGTACACATTACTTGGCCAGTGAACTGATTGCAAAATTCAAAGAAGTGCACATTTTGGAAGATGACTGAGTTTCTGTCCGCGTGTTGTTTCAGAAAGTGCAAATCAGGTAGGTTTACCTTTAAATGCAGATTGGATTGCATTTCTCCCCCCCCCTCACATGAGTAGCCATACACAAGAAAAGATATCAGCAGGTTTTGGGAACTCCCCAGAGTTTAGAAAGATAAAAATGTAATAAGAAGCATCCCAGACTGCTCAATAAGAAGTGAATGAGCTCAATGGTTATGGAATGCTTGCTGGCTGGCTGACTCAAGCACGGGTGAGTGGGTGAGAATATAAAATTGTAGGAGCGGGGAAGGGAGAGAGGAAATGGAAAAAAGTGGCCTGAATCCTGCACATTGCAGCCCTCCACACGGCAACATTTTGTTGCAGATCTCACTTGTCCCATTATAAATGTGTTAAGTCTTCATCGGGGTTTCTACAGAACATCTCTGTGGTTTCTGAAAGAAGCATCATCTTTTTATTGGGATGCTTGGCACAATCCTGGGCCCATCCCTTCACTCCCCACCCCCTTAACACACTGCAGAAATCTCAAAACTGCAGATTACATTCAAAAGTGTATTATCTTTTCTCGCAAAAATCTGTCAGATGCTTCCCTACGGGAGCAAGCACCTAAATGCTACCCTCCCTCCCTTGACACAACTACCCTTAGAAACATCGAAGAGATGCAATGGAGTTTTGGTTGGAGAAGGGCCGACAAAGCAACTACAGTAACAAAAGCAAACCCCCTCCACTCTCACCCTACTGTGTGGATATTTCCATACCTTTGCTTTGGGGAGGGTTCTGACTCCGATCTCGGAGAACGTTGATCTGGTAGACAGCTCCGTAAGGCTCAAACAGTTCTTTTAGCTCCTTTTCTGACCATGAACGGGGGATCTGTCCGACAAACATCTTAATGGCATCGGGGTCTGGTTGATCTGAGTGATCCAAAGCTCCATTCATCTTGTTAGCTGTGCCGTTACTAGAGAACAAGAGAGAGAGAGAAGGAAAGGAGTCAGTTAAAAAATAATAATGTCATTTTTAAGCAGAAAAGAAATAAAAAGCAACAGGCAATAGAGAGGGGAAAAGAGCACAACTAAACTGAACTAATTAAGAGCCACCGTCAACAACAAGTATCATGTTAATACCGTGAACAAACAACAGTGAAAATGGTCATTATGTTATTCTCCGACTGCCGTCCTTGGCATGCTGCCGTTTGAATCCATCACGTACAAAGAGGGTGGCACGCTCACGTCACAAAACAGCGCTTGTAGATGTCAAAAGAAAAAGCCATTTTAAGAAGAGTACGGGGGCTACTGTACAATTGCTCCGCTCTTTGCAAAACGGAGCACCAGGACATGGACCCACTTCCCCCCAATGAGGGCTCTTTGGGCACTGTTACTTCCCCAGCCCCGGTGTAAGTGAGTCCAGATTCTGAAATATTCAAAAGTCACATGAAAAGCGAACTGAGGCACTTGAAAAGACATTTGATGAGTCAGGCAAAAAGGCCTGAATTGAATTTATCCCTGCATGTGTCAGATTGTTGCACAAAAAAAGGGGGGAAATGCTCCAACCATTCAGCTTCCTTGCTGTGGATACAGTGCAGGCCGAAGACATTTTACTGCCCAAAGTGGAATCCAGTTGTGCCCCTCCTCCACCAGCTGTTTATGGTTAGAACTTAACAAATAGTCTCATTGCATTACTCAGATACCAGTTTCAGCCTTCACCTGCCTCCCTAAACTCTTCTACCCGAAGCAGTCTGCTTCACCTTGCTTCATGATGAATAAGTTGCTAATAGGTTTCCTTTCCGATGCTTAAAAAAAGAAAGGCAGAAGGAAACATGCTTTATTTCAGTTTAGCAGCTGACAAGGACTACATTCTGCCTCCCCTGTCGGAGGCAGTATGCCTTTGAATACCAATTGCTGGGAACAGCAGACAGTGAGAGTGCTGTTGCACTCAAGTTCTGCTTGCAGACTTCCCTTTAGGGCAGGTATGGCTACCCTTTGGTCCTCCAGATGTTGCTGAGCTACAGTTCCCATCATCCCTGGCCATTGGCCATGCTGGCTGATGGGAGATGTAGTTCAGCAACATCTGGAGGGCCAAAGGTCACCCACCCCTGCATTAGGGCATCTAGTTGGCCACTGCAAGAACAGGAGGCTAGACTAGATGGGCCTTTGGCCTAATCGAGCAGAGTCTTCTTATGTGCCATTTCTTTTATAAAGTTTATTTGACAAACTTAAAAGGTTTGTAAACTTGCTTGTGGTGGCCAAGAGTCCGGAGTTGTATGACGCACACAATAGGAACATGGAATGTGATAAGTATGAACCAGAGAAAGTTAGAAATTGTCAAGCAAGAAATGGAACACATCAACATTATTGGAACTTCACGAGAAGCTAAAATGATGAAACTGAGGGTATCATACTTTAGACACATCATGAGAAGACATGCTTCACTAGAAAAGGCAATAATGCTGGGAAAAACAGGAATAGAAAAAGAGGAAGACCAAACAAGAGACGGATTGATTCCATAAAGGAAGCCACAGACCTAAACAGGATGGTTCACGACAGATGCTCTTGGAGGTCACTGATTCATAGGGTCGCGTGAGTCATGATCGACTTGAAGGCACATAACAACAAAATAAAGTACAAATAATAAAAAGAGGCCTTCCCATTTTTACCATTAAGCATAGGAACAGAGAAAGCTGTCTTACACTGAGTTAGACTGTCGGTCCATCTAACTCAGTATTGTCTACACTGATTGGCAGTGGTTCTCCAGGGTTTCAGACAGGAGTCTTTCTCAGCCATACACCTTGGGGCCTTCTGCAAAAAAGAGATGCTCTACTACTAAACTACAGCCCTTCCCCAGATGAAACAGACGAAGTAAGAAGATTTTGGGCACCGTTTAGGCTGGCAGAGAAGGAGTCTGACCCTTGAGGCACAGGTCACTGGAGAGTTTCCTCGGGCAAGCCCCGGTGTGATGAATGGAAATGGGACAAGAGAAGCTCCCCATTCATTACAGTGATACTGATGCAGGAGAACTTCCTGGTGGATTGTGTGTTATGCTATTTCATTTATTTATAAAATTAGTTCTACTAGCCTTTAGGGACATAACCTACCCACAGTAGCTCAGAATGATATAAAACATTATAAAATCAGCAATAACAATTAGGGGAGCAGCAATAAATCCCCATGAAAACCTCTAAACACAACGCAGAGCATATGTGCGCGCGCATGGGAGGACGGGTGGGATATGTACTGGGAGGACGGGTGGGATATGTACTGGGAGGACGGGTGGGCTATGTACTGGGAGGAAGGGTGGGCTATGTACTGGGAGGAAGGGTGGGATATGTACTGGGAGGAAGGGTGGGATATGTACTGGGAGGAAGGGTGGGATATGTACTGGGAGGAAGGGTGGGATATGTACTGGGAGGACGGGTGGGATATGTACTGGGAGGACGGGTGGGCTATGTACTGGGAGGAAGGGTGGGCTATGTACTGGGAGGAAGGGTGGGATATGTACTGGGAGGAAGGGTGGGATATGTACTGGGAGGAAGGGTGGGATATGTACTGGGAGGAAGGGTGGGATATGTACTGGGAGGAAGGGTGGGATATGTACTGGGAGGAAGGGTGGGATATGTACTGGGAGGAAGGGTGGGATATGTACTGGGAGGAAGGGTGGGATATGTACTGGGAGGAAGGGTGGGATATGTACTGGGAGGACGGGTGGGCTATGTACTGGGAGGACGGGTGGGATATGTACTGGGAGGACGGGTGGGCTATGTACTGGGAGGAAGGGTGGGCTATGTACTGGGAGGAAGGGTGGGATATGTACTGGGAGGAAGGGTGGGATATGTACTGGGAGGAAGGGTGGGATATGTACTGGGAGGAAGGGTGGGATATGTACTGGGAGGAAGGGTGGGATATGTACTGGGAGGAAGGGTGGGATATGTACTGGGAGGAAGGGTGGGATATGTACTGGGAGGAAGGGTGGGATATGTACTGGGAGGAAGGGTGGGATATGTACTGGGAGGAAGGGTGGGATATGTACTGGGAGGAAGGGTGGGATATGTACTGGGAGGAAGGGTGGGATATGTACTGGGAGGAAGGGTGGGATATGTACTGGGAGGAAGGGTGGGATATGTACTGGGAGGAAGGGTGGGATATGTACTGGGAGGAAGGGTGGGATATGTACTGGGAGGAAGGGTGGGATATGTACTGGGAGGAAGGGTGGGATATGTACTGGGAGGAAGGGTGGGATATGTACTGGGAGGAAGGGTGGGATATGTACTGGGAGGAAGGGTGGGATATGTACTGGGAGGAAGGGTGGGATATGTACTGGGAGGAAGGGTGGGATATGTACTGGGAGGAAGGGTGGGATATGTACTGGGAGGACGGGTGGGATATGTACTGGGAGGAAGGGTGGGATATGTACTGGGAGGACGGGTGGGATATGTACTGGGAGGAAGGGTGGGATATGTACTGGGAGGAAGGGTGGGATATGTACTGGAGGACGGGTGGGATATGTACTGGGAGGACGGGTGGGCTATGTACTGGGAGGAAGGGTGGGCTATGTACTGGGAGGACGGGTGGGCTATGTACTGGGAGGAAGGGTGGGATATGTACTGGGAGGAAGGGTGGGATATGTACTGGGAGGAAGGGTGGGATATGTACTGGGAGGACGGGTGGGATATGTACTGGGAGGAAGGGTGGGATATGTACTGGGAGGAAGGGTGGGATATGTACTGGGAGGAAGGGTGGGATATGTACTGGGAGGACGGGTGGGATATGTACTGGGAGGAAGGGTGGGATATGTACTGGGAGGAAGGGTGGGATATGTACTGGGAGGAAGGGTGGGATATGTACTGGGAGGACGGGTGGGATATGTACTGGGAGGAAGGGTGGGATATGTACTGGGAGGAAGGGTGGGATATGTACTGGGAGGACGGGTGGGATATGTACTGGGAGGACGGGTGGGATATGTACTGGGAGGAAGGGTGGGATATGTACTGGGAGGAAGGGTGGGATATGTACTGGGAGGAAGGGTGGGATATGTACTGGGAGGAAGGGTGGGATATGTACTGGGAGGAAGGGTGGGATATGTACTGGGAGGACGGGTGGGATATGTACTGGGAGGAAGGGTGGGATATGTACTGGGAGGAAGGGTGGGATATGTACTGGGAGGACGGGTGGGATATGTACTGGGAGGAAGGGTGGGATATGTACTGGGAGGAAGGGTGGGATATGTACTGGGAGGAAGGGGTGGGATATGTACTGGGAGGAAGGGTGGGATATGTACTGGGAGGAAGGGTGGGATATGTACTGGGAGGAAGGGTGGGATATGTACTGGGAGGAAGGGTGGGATATGTACTGGGAGGAAGGGTGGGATATGTACTGGGAGGAAGGGTGGGATATGTACTGGGAGGAAGGGTGGGATATGTACTGGGAGGAAGGGTGGGATATGTACTGGGAGGAAGGGTGGGATATGTACTGGGAGGAAGGGTGGGATATGTACTGGGAGGAAGGGTGGGATATGTACTGGGAGGACGGGTGGGATATGTACTGGGAGGAAGGGTGGGATATGTACTGGGAGGAAGGGTGGGATATGTACTGGGGAGGAAGGGTGGGATATGTACTGGGAGGAAGGGTGGGATATGTACTGGGAGGAAGGGTGGGATATGTACTGGGAGGAAGGGTGGGATATGTACTGGGAGGAAGGGTGGGATATGTACTGGGAGGAAGGGTGGGATATGTACTGGGAGGAAGGGTGGGATATGTACTGGGAGGAAGGGTGGATATGTACTGGGAGGAAGGGTGGGATATGTACTGGAGAAGGGTGGGATATGTACTGGGAGGAAGGGTGGGATATGTACTGGGAGGAAGGGTGGGATATGTACTGGGAGGAAGGGTGGGATATGTACTGGGAGGAAGGGTGGGATATGTACTGGGAGGAAGGGTGGGATATGTACTGGAGGAAGGGTGGGATATGTACTGGGAGGAAGGGTGGGATATGTACTGGGAGGAAGGGTGGGATATGTACTGGGAGGAAGGGTGGGATATGTACTGGAGGAAGGGTGGGATATGTACTGGGAGGAAGGGTGGGATATGTACTGGGAGGAAGGGTGGATATGTACTGGGAGGAAGGGTGGGATATGTACTGGGAGGAAGGGTGGGATATGTACTGGGAGGAAGGGTGGGATATGTACTGGGAGGAAGGGTGGGATATGTACTGGGAGGAAGGGTGGGATATGTACTGGGAGGAAGGGTGGGATATGTACTGGGAGGAAGGGTGGGATATGTACTGGGAGGAAGGGTGGGATATGTACTGGGAGGAAGGGTGGGATATGTACTGGGAGGAAGGGTGGGATATGTACTGGGAGGAAGGGTGGGATATGTACTGGGAGGAAGGGTGGGATATGTACTGGGAGGAAGGGTGGGATATGTACTGGGAGGAAGGGTGGGATATGTACTGGGAGGAAGGGTGGGATATGTACTGGGAGGAAGGGTGGGATATGTACTGGGAGGAAGGGTGGGATATGTACTGGGAGGAAGGGTGGGATATGTACTGGGAGGAAGGGTGGGATATGTACTGGGAGGAAGGGTGGGATATGTACTGGGAGGAAGGGTGGGATATGTACTGGGAGGAAGGGTGGGATATGTACTGGGAGGAAGGGTGGGATATGTACTGGGAGGAAGGGTGGGATATGTACTGGGAGGAAGGGTGGGATATGTACTGGGAGGAAGGGTGGGATATGTACTGGGAGGAAGGGTGGGATATGTACTGGGAGGAAGGGTGGGATATGTACTGGGAGGAAGGGTGGGATATGTACTGGGAGGAAGGGTGGGATATGTACTGGGAGGAAGGGTGGGATATGTACTGGGAGGAAGGGTGGGATATGTACTGGGAGGAAGGGTGGGATATGTACTGGGAGGAAGGGTGGGATATGTACTGGGAGGAAGGGTGGGATATGTACTGGGAGGAAGGGTGGGATATGTACTGGGAGGAAGGGTGGGATATGTACTGGGAGGAAGGGTGGGATATGTACTGGGAGGAAGGGTGGGATATGTACTGGGAGGAAGGGTGGGATATGTACTGGGAGGAAGGGTGGGATATGTACTGGGAGGAAGGGTGGATATGTACTGGGAGGAAGGGTGGGATATGTACTGGGAGGAAGGGTGGGATATGTACTGGAGGAAGGGTGGGATATGTACTGGGAGGAAGGGTGGGATATGTACTGGGAGGAAGGGTGGGATATGTACTGGAGGAAGGGTGGGATATGTACTGGGAGGAAGGGTGGGATATGTACTGGGAGGAAGGGTGGGATATGTACTGGGAGGAAGGGTGGGATATGTACTGGGAGGAAGGGTGGGATATGTACTGGGAGGAAGGGTGGGATATGTACTGGGAGGAAGGGTGGGATATGTACTGGGAGGAAGGGTGGGATATGTACTGGGAGGAAGGGTGGGATATGTACTGGGAGGAAGGGTGGGATATGTACTGGGAGGAAGGGTGGGATATGTACTGGGAGGAAGGGTGGGATATGTACTGGGAGGAAGGGTGGGATATGTACTGGGAGGAAGGGTGGGATATGTACTGGGAGGAAGGGTGGATATGTACTGGAGGATAGGGGGGTGGGATATGTACTGGGAGGAAGGGTGGGATATGTACTGGGAGGAAGGGTGGGATATGTACTGGGAGGAAGGGTGGGATATGTACTGGGAAGGGAAGGGA